>NC_082596.1:36974220-37583803 GCF_030936135.1 Gavia stellata | reverse complement strand
GCAGTAGGCTGCTCCTACGCTTGTGTCCCTGGCTGACCTCTGGTGCCTGGCTGTTCCATTTAAACACACAGGATATTTTGTCCTGGCAGCCCTGCAAGCTTTGTCTGGGAGCTAAGAATCAACCCACTACATCTAGTCCTCCGTATTCTTATGAGGGATCATTCTGCAGCCTACACTATAATCATACTTTATTTTCAGATCATTATGCTCTGCCACGATTGCATAAGTTATCCTCAACAGGATTTATATAGATGTCTCTTTTAAAAATGTAGGCCTTCAGGTAGAGTCTTCTTCCAATGTTAGAGATTTGAGAAGATGCTAAACCTATTGACTGTAGAATGCGTAATTGAAGTATTAAAAACGTTTTTCCCTCCTATTAAAAATATAAACATTTGAATACCTTAAGAGCAGAACGATAATGGAAGAGGTGTCATTTTCATATAATCCATTCCTGGAGTAAGAGTTCTCTTCAAGAAAGCTGGTTATCAGTTTTATTTTACTTTTTGTAAAAATTCTATGCATACAAAATAATTGAAGATGTAATATTAGGCTTTTTATAGCTTTAACACAATAAGATATGGTAAAAATTTAATAGAAAAATAGTCTGATTAAATCATCCATTTACTGACTGCTTTCAATACAGGTAATGAAAATCTTTGTTTCACTGAAATCAGTGGGAAAATTTCTGTGACTTTTAAACTGAGCTGTGGCTTAGATCCTTTTTCTGCTTTGAATGGTTTTCATATTGCATTACTAGGATTTACATTTAAGAAGGCTCCTAATGTTTTCCAGTTGAGCACATATATATTTATACATGTGTGTGTGTCTGTGCAGAAACAGGCTCAAAGAAAGTTATCTGTTTGCTTTTTCAAAGAGAGCCGTTAAAACATCAGTGTTCGCCAGTGTATGTCACAGAGTTGCCTCTGATTTCAGCGACTGGAGACAGCTGTAGCATCATAATACCGCTACCTGAATAAATCCTGGTAAACAAATGCTGGGTTGACCGGGAATGTGCCCAGCTTAGGTACCATGCTATATTGCAGAATTATCTAATAATCTATTTGTGCCACTCGGGGGAAAAGGCTTCAGACGCAAGGGTGAGGTTTTTGATAGCATCCCACCAGTTTGCCTCGGCTCTCACTGAAGCTGATGGGAGCATCACCCACAGCTTCAGAAGAGCAGGGCTCAGCAGTGCTGCTCGCAGAAGTCACATCCCACGATTTGCTGCTTCTACTTATTCCAAAAGGAAAAAAATGCTTTGACATACGCATAACATTCTTGTGCTTAATTTCCCAGCTGGTGAGCGTCACATGTTTAATTTGGGCAACGTAAATAGCAATCTCTTTAATAGTTAACATTTTCACCGACAACGCAATCACTGAGCTTAGACGGCTGAGTGCTGCTGCTGTAGAGTTAAGTCTTTAAATATTATCAAACTAATACCCTTGTATGGTCACACTGGATACAGATTAGTGAAAGCCATAATCCTATTTAATTTAACACAGTCCTGGGGATTTTCCTCTACAAAGAATTTGGTCACATGCATACTGCATAATATTTTGCATAGTTCTTAAATATATGGCCCCTCTCTAGGAGCAGGGCTGTCTGCCAGTTTTAATAGCACTTATTAAATCCCATTGTACTCCGCACCACAGTTCAGATGCAGGTATCTGCTAGAAAAAGCTCCATGGTTAGTAAGAATTTGTTGTGGCTCTGAGCTATGCCACAGCTCACTCTCTCAAGTTGGCTGTTTCGCCCTCCGAGGAGGAGGTTATCCCTCAGCAAAGTTAAGATGACAAGGGGCTACAATTAATTTTGCCCACAGTGCAGCCCAGCCAAGTCCCTGTCGTCTAAGAACTCAGACGTATAAAAACTGACTGTGCTTGAACCGTCACGGATTCTGGGGTCTGTGGTTAAGCAACTCACTTCTGAGTCATAGGAAAGGCCTGATTTTTATGTGCTGAGCACAGTTAAGCCCATTTGCCTTCAACACTATGTGATATCTTTGACACAGCAGCAGATTAGACTCAGGGAATTAGGGCTACCCTGTGTACAATCTTCTTTTTTTCTTCTTTCTCCCCCCATGTAGAAATACTGTCTGAATGGAAAAAGGAGACTTTGGCCCTTTGTCAAGGTCTCTTAGCTAACACCATTGCTTATCACGGACCAGCTGTAGATTACAAGGACCACATGCCTGGCGTGTCACAGGTACATTGCAGACCTTGCAGGGCACATGTGGGTACAGCTCTGTTGGGTGACCTTGGGCAGAGGTACAGGAGTCTAGAGGAAAGCAGGCGTGCTGAAAGCAGTAAGCTACCTGGTCAGCTGTGTGTTCAGGCAACAAATATCAAATCCCAACAGGCTGAAACCACAGATGTTTTGTCACCTAGACAGAAGCTGGATTTCCACGCACGGCGTCGGTCCAGCTAATCTTTCAGGGCTCCCAGTACAAGTATATTCCTGTTATGCAATGCTTGGAGCATTTTACAGTCTTTCAGTACTTACTGTAGAGGAATTATGGTGAAATTTTGATCAACAGATTGCTGGGTAGTGAAGCAGCTCTAGACAGGGCGCAATCTTCTACCTTCATTTTCCTGACAATTTCCAGGCATGCTGGGACAAATATGTGGCCTGGGTGATTTCCACGTGAGAGTGGCCCTCTCCTGAAGAGTGCCTGGTAAATAGAAGCAGCTCAGGCACAGAGACTTCTCCACCTTCTCCAGAGCCATGCTGGAGGTAAAGCCTTCCCCTCCAGGAAGCAGAGAGAGTGGTTTGAGTTGATTAGGTTTCCAGGTTATTTTCAAGAACATAGGCACCACCTGAATGGCTGCTGGCATAATGCACAGAGTAATTATTAGTATTATTACTACTATTACTATTAATAATAACATAGTGCTTCTTCCAAAAGCGCCTAAGGAGCAAGCTAATGTAAGCTTCATCTTGCTAGGTGCTCTGCAAGTTTGGGCTGTCATTCAAGAACACAATAAATCCTGCTTCAGGGCTCCCACTACTGGATCAAAAGCACCAAAGTCACGTGAGCCAAAATGCTGATGCTGTATGAAATAATTCTGCAAATTCAACTATATTTTTAAATGTCGGTAATTTAACTTTATATTGGTTGGTTTTATGCCAGCTCCAGTATCACCTTCCCCCAGCCATCCAACGTTGTACCAAACCAACTGCAGCCTGTTTTCTCAGCACTGGTGCAGAGTCAGCGTAAACCCCAAAGCGCAGTTGAGTGACCTCTTCTGGGTCAAATCTTTACTGCTCACGGATCCGAATCTGGTGTTTTCACGGCAACATGGTCTCAGAAGATCCAGTGGTTTTCTCCTGAAGAGCTTGCTAACTAGACAGACAAGAGAGCTATCAAGACAAGAGGTTGAATGGAAAAGTGAAGGGGACAGAAAGATTACAGCAAAACTCATTGGTCATTTTTGGAGGGGCAGTGAAGAAGGAGTGAAAGATTGTGAAGAGAATACACACATGGAAAGGAGAGGGAGGGCGAGGGCGCAGAAAAGCAAGGAGAAATAAGAAAAGGGGGGTGGATAGGGAAGCTGCTAAAAGATCTGGCTGAAAAAAGAGAAAGAGACAATCAGAAGGGAACTGGAAAGCCTGGCCATAACTGGAAAGTTGCTGTACAGTGCATATCCTCTGCTTGTGTTGCTTCTGCTTCTCTCTGCGTTTGGCTGCAGCTTTTTGGCTTCTCCTCTCTGGGTTTCCCCTAATACCTTCCTAGAAGAGGACCCAGAAGGGACCCCTCTTGCTCATGAGTAGCAGAAGTACCTCGCTGAGCCTCTGGAACCAGCCTCTGCCACATCCAGAGCTGTAGTCCCTCATTTGATCTACTCTTCTGGCTCGTTTTTGCTGGTTCTTACAAACCCTCCTCTAGTGGGTGGAGATGGGGAAGGCATAAAGGACAGCAGCTGCCTGAAGAGTTTGCTCATCACAAAAGGATGAGCTACTCTGTCTTCTAAAACTGACACCTTAGCAGAAATGCAGAACTTGATGACATTTAGCTCTCGTTACAAATCTTTACACGTATAGTTAAGATGTGTCAAATTTACTGCACTCAGTCATGCATAGCAGAGTTTGGCTTATTTACAGTATGTTTTCACATGTCATACATCTTTAATCAGACTGGAGTATGGACTCGTTTAATATTTTTTTTCCATTGATGGATCCTGCATGTAAATTAGAAGAATTGTTATTGCTTTGGCTTATCTAGTGTCACGCCATGAAGAAATTATTGGCAGTAATAATTATTATTACGCCCACCAGCTCCTTCAA
Organism: Gavia stellata; assembly: GCF_030936135.1. Lineage (NCBI taxonomy): Eukaryota > Metazoa > Chordata > Aves > Gaviiformes > Gaviidae > Gavia > Gavia stellata. The sequence continues at coordinate 37,579,516 of NC_082596.1, read as the reverse complement.
TCTCATTATAAAAGTTTGGATTAGTGACATGTGTTTTGGCTGCTGTGTCAAGATCCAACATTAGCCTTTTTTTTTTTCAGTATTTCATGTGAAAACTAGAAGGCAGTGAAGTGTATGCATCTGTATACTGAAACCTGTTATAATAAGTAAGGTCATATAGCTCTGTTGTCTGCAATACCCATCTTCTGCCCTGTTCTGGGCTTCTCTTCCCTTACCTTCTTCCACCACTTTCTGCCCCTGACTGGGGGTCATGCTGCCCCACGCTGCAGCTCTCCTGAAGGAGCAGAGACCAGGTCTGAAAATGGACCATGCCCTTCCCTCAGCCTTCTCCCGGGTGCACTGTAGCAAACGAGAGCTGCGAAAAATGTGAGGCATGTGGGTTGCAAAAGCAACATTTGAAGACCACGGTGACACCGTGTTGTCTTTAAAGGAAACCCCTTGTGCTGTTCTTCATAGATGTGATATTACTCTCAATATCTGTGTTGGAAAAGATTAACATACTCCAGTCTGTATCTACTAGAGGCCACATTTTCCTGCCTACTTTTTTTTCCTCCTGCTGACTTGCTGATTTTTGTATAACTTTTAATGAGTTTAGGCCTGCTGTCCCTGTTTCATACGAAAAAAATTCTAGTGGTGGCTCGGTATTTTCACTTGGCATTTTTTAGTTTGTAAAATGTGTATAACCCCAAAATGCTGAGATGATACACTTCACACAAGGAAAACGTGGCTCCTGAATTGTCCTGGCAAGCTAACTGAGGTATTGGCTTGTGGGGAAAGGGGAGGAAGGGAGTATGGATCTGGCAAATAAATCACTGTATGTCTACCACAGCTGAAATATCTCTGATTTACTAAAAAGAAGAGAAAGGTAGCAATCTAATTTGGAAAAGCTTCAAAATCTTTTTGAGTAATTCTAAAAATCTGAGGTAAGTAGATCCAAAAAGAAAAATCTTTTAATAAGTAAATAATAAGTGATTTATTATGTATGTTACAAAACACACAGAATATTACACTGCAAATAGTATCTTCTGAACCTGTGAACTAGTAGTAAGAACACTAGTCATGTTCTTTGTTTCTTTTCTGCTTTTGAAAATGCATCAGTACATAAATGTTTCTCTACATTATCAAAAGGATCTGTTTTACTGAAAATAGTAATAAAGTATTAGTTGCTACTGGTGTCAGCTGAATGCTCCATAATCTTATTTTTCCTGTAGACTGAAGTAAATTGTGAAATTATATTCCTTGGAATATATGTGGATTATTTTGCAATATCTAAACACTAATTTTACAACCCTGCTTCTATCAGAAATGAAACAAAACTGTGAAAGGTTAAAACCAACGGGGATCTGCAAGTTAAGAATAAGCTCAGAAGAAATTGCTGTGATCGGGTTATCTGTCATTGTGAGATATGTGTAAATATACACATATATATTCCTGTCCTCAAGATTTACATGGCTTTAGGGAAATTCCTACCCCTCGCTCCTTCTGTTTTTTGGAGGAACTGGTTTTATGTAGCGGCCCTTTACCTTCCCTAAGCTCCCGTGAGAGTTTTCAGAGTGCTGGACCAGAATTTGCAATTCTGTGGGCTTCCTCGCCTCCCTCCTTCCCCCCGGGACTTTCACATTTTCTTCTAGAAAGCCTATTTTATTAAATAAATCAAGCTTAGATTCAAACATGTATCAAAACGTGCTTGCAAAGCTGGGAGTGCTAATAAAGGAGCCTGCGGGTGCATGGGGCAGCGACGGTGCTCTCCGCGGGGAGGACAGGGAGCTGGTCAGCCTCACTTACCCCCCTGATGCACCACCACCGCCGAGGTAGAGCGCGGAGGGGGGGAAGGCAAAGGGCTCCCTTCAACCTCTTCAACTTGTGCTACAAAGCCTGTAAAAACATCTGGTCTTTACAGATTTGAAAAGAAAAACTTTTCTTTTACATCAGAATACAAATTGGGAAACGTATTTCTTTACAAGCCCTTGAAAATGAGTGTCACCCACCACATACGTTATGTCCCTGAACTGAGCTAAATTGAAGCCAGATATATTTCTCTTTGATGACTCCATCAAGGTATGTTTTAACTCCTCTCCCCGGTCCTTTAGCCTCTCAAAAGATACACATGTAGAAGGAGCAGCCTGAAAACCATGCAAAGTAACAGCAGCCAAACAAGCGGCTTTAAAAAGAAAAATCCAGCTTTGTAGCGCTCTGTCTTCCTGCAAACAATTTCCTTTTCCAGTTATAAATTTCATCTCCTAAAAAAAAAATCCCTGGAAGAGGCAGAGAAGACAGGGAGATAAATGGACTTTGAGTAACCCTATGTATTCTGGAAGTGGAGAAATTTAACTCAAATTTTGCAGGCATCTCTCAGGTATACAAATGATCCTGCAAAGCACCTCTAATTTGCCTGATTGCGTGTCTGAGTTAGTAACGCAGACAGTTTTGGCATCTACACATGCTTACCAAAGATCCGGTGGTGTTCGACAGGCTTGCTCTGCGGAGAGTTTGAGTAGTGTAGAATTGTTTGATAGCACAGTTAGAGTGTTAATGAGATTACTGTTACTTGAGAAATGCATCTTACTCTCTGTTACCTCTTACTGAGTGTCAAAACCACCCTCCTAGCTTATCTATATTTGGCATATACTGTCAGGTCTAAGAACCAAAAACTGTTGTGAATTATACTTTGAAATGCTGGACCTGGTGAAAATATACCAGCTACCCTCATTTGAGGCCAAACTTAACCTTGCTTTTGCAATTGCTCCCAAAGACATCATCATTTCTTCAGAGAGAGATAAATGGCTATAATGGTCCCTTATAAGATCAGGAAGACTGGATGAATCAGGAGAAAATGCACTTCCTCACCAATTCCCATCTCCATAGAAACTCCGTGACTCTGCTCTGTCTTCTGCCTATACAGATTAGGCAGCCTGGTTTTCCAATAACAGACAGTGAAGTCTGACGCCTGCATTGTCTCACGGAAGGGTATCTTGAAGAGCAGAATTTAAGTATAAAAAGAGAACCTTGCCAAGTGCTTAGCGTTGCCTCCCCCAACTTTCAAATTCTTCCTGTTGCTTTTCAGGTTCCTAAGAAAATTTCTCATGAGGATCATCAGTATTTGCTGCCAGGGGATCCACAACTCTGGTGATGCTTTTTTCAACTGCTTTTGCTTCAAAGGGTGCAGTGTCATTGAAAGACTAGTGCACACTACCCAGTGTCACAATTCATGTCACTTTTGGGGAAGACAGGGAATCATCATCACCAGACTATGGGATGCTAATTTAAACATAAAGCTTTAGTTTCAAATTCATTGAATAGTTTATGCATGAATGGATGTGCTTTTTCAGCAGTTCAGATAAGCAGATAAAGGTAGTATTTTTTAATGAAGTGAAATATATGAGAGAACTTATTCATGGATTATTGTTAGCAAAAGAAGGAGATGTTAAAGTGCAGTACATAAACATCAGCATGCAAAGTTTTTTTGTTAATAAGAATAAATTAGTAGATTTAAGACTTTAAATTCTGGCGAGATCATTTGATTGTCTCATCAGACCTGTAAATCAAAGCCATTAAATCTCACAGTATTACCTCTGAGCTGAATAGAGCTAGACAAATCATGTTGGTAAAGCAGCATACGAAACAAGAGATGCAATTCAGCTTGACAAAGCTTTATAGAGTTCGGTCAAATCTACCTTCCTTAAGTTTTAAAAATACAGAGAACAACTGAAATTGAAGTGCCATTTTCCCCAGTTTTTCAGCTTTGGCTAAGTGTACTGTATTTTGGTTTATCTGTGAAAACAGCATGTCCGTTTTCTTTGTTCTAGACTTAGTCCATAACACAGACATGGCAAAATCGTACCCCTCAGAAAAACACCTAGTTTTGACATGAGGATTTCAAACAACAAAAGTTTCTAAAACACCTCCTGTTTCAGAGGTTGATCACCCATTCTGTATGAAAACCCAAAATGCATAACTTCTCATATAAATATGTCCAGCTTCAGCATTCAACCTTGATCATACCTTCTTGACGGTTAAAGGGCCCTCTATTTTCTTCTCATAAATGTACTTATGCACTGTAGTCAAGTGACTCTCCATTTTATTTTTAATGGACTAAATCTGTTGAAGTATTTAAGTCTCTCCTAGTACGGTATTTTCTATGGCTCTTGAACAAGTCTGTGACTCTGCTTTTAAGGGCTCCAATTTTTCCAATTTATCTGCCTTTCTAATGAATTCATCTTTGCTACAGAGAAAAGTGAAGTTGTCACCCATTTTTCCTACATTTATACATCCACAGATTATATTAGCCCTTTGGCCATAGCATCGTAGTGGAAGCTTATGTTCTATTGCTTGCCTGCTTTGACCCTAAAGCATTTCAGAAAGGTTGCTTTTCAAGATACTACTCTAAATAAATTTCAAAATGCCATTCTAATGTATGCCCTAGGTTTACAAGTCTGCAATACCCAAAACTCATACCAATTTTGTGTTTTAAACAGATTTGTTTATCCAGTGGTTGAGATCACTTTGTACACGTGCTCTGTCTTCATTAATATATGCCAACGTTGGCGTTATGTGCAAATTTTATCTGCAATACTTTGTATTGGACAATTATTTCCGCTTTAGGAACAAGAAAGTTACATACTTTGATTTCTTTACACACGCATATTTAATCCCAATGCATCTGCTGCTGCTTCTGCATCCTTTTCCACTCTCTTCCACCCTCCTTGTCCCTCTGCGAGATGTGCTTACTATCCCATGCTTTCTGATGCGTTGCTCATATTATACTCATGTTCTTGTCTCCTCCACAAACTCTTCATCTCAACTGCATTTTCCAGACAAATTCTCTAACTTTTTTCTCATGATGGTATTTTTAGATACCTTCCTATCCTGTAGTTCAAATTACAATATAGAAATAGTATTGCTGGGATGAAAGATGAAAAGTTGTGTACTGATCCCACACTTCACCTATAAACACTCTCCTCAGCCCTGAGCCCCAGTGTTGGGCAATTTGTGCTGTATTGATTCCAAGGAGGAAGAATTACTGTCTGACAGCTATACCACCTCCTTTATTAGCATCCAAAGTAGAGTTGGGATTTAGCTAATGAGGCTTAACTATCTCCTTTTGCAGCTGTTGGAAGAAGTAGTCGCTTCGGAGGTGCAGTTAATATCAGGGCTATGTCCCCTTGTCCCACTTACTTAAACACCTAAAGCACATTGTCCTTGGAGAATCTGGGCCTTTGCCTGAACACCATGTGGGCAGAGTTGTAATGATTTCTCTGTCTCTGCTCTGTCATTACTTCCGCATAATAAAAATATGGGGAGAGACAGGATTTTTACAGTTTAGAAGAAATTAATTGTTCTTTTTGTTCTTTTTGACTTTGCATACAGGATATTTTTCTTACACTTTCTGTAATACTGAAGTAACTAGGTAGCTATGCAGTGTTACATGCATTAGGCACAAAATAAAGGGTCCGGAGGCATCCTGACCCTGATTCTTGCTATGTCCAGTATCCCCAAACCAGAAGGCGCATGCAGTTGTTCCCAGCAGCAGCCATTGGGCTACCCTCTGTGCTTACACGTCTGGTAAGTCTCTCTCTGAGTGATCATATAGTATAAGACAATGTGACAAACTTCCTTCCTTTATGATTTATGATAGAAAGTATTAGAAGGCTAATATGAATTATTATAATAGTCTGCTTGGCTCCCCTCTCCCTCCTCTTGACTACTTAGCCTTTTAACATTACAGAATGGCTCTGGCATGAGCTGTCAGAAAGCAGTGCACCAAAGTCAGTACTGCACGTGAGGCTGTCTGCACACAGTAATAAGGAATTTGCCACTACTGTTAGAAATCCTTGTTCTCGTTCTTTTCTTTTTTTCTACTTAGGGAGCTCTGGGGTGACTAGATGTTATCATTTAAACCCACTCATTCTTTGCACCATCCCTCTGCATGCTCAGGGAATTCATGTGAACACCAGCTTTGTTATTTTTCTTGCTCAGCCATGGGTCAGCCATTTCACTCCTTGCAACCAGGAAAAAACATGGGATTCATCACTTCTATATAAAAATACTGAGCTAGATACATAATTGTGAGCCTGCATTAGAAAGTAGTATTTTCTGAATCAGTCTCATCATAAACTGCAGCTTGGTGTTTGCTTTTCTATTCCACTTTCTCTCTTCATTCCCTGTTTTGCACCATCAAGGAATACTGAGGTTTATTGTTTTAAGAAGTACTCATAGTAATCAGGGTCCCTTTATCCCTACCATGCCCCTACATAGATATCATGTCAGATTATCCCTTAAATCACTGTTTTTTAAACAGCAGGGGACAAAACAAATTGCAAAAGGGAGTTGGAAAGAGCCGTCCTCCTCACAGGGCTGGAACGTATTCCTTCCTGGGACGGGGGGAAAAATGGGAGGATTTGGGAGGAGAATATGGGAGTGAGGGGGAACCCTTCTGACTCAGAGTGGTTGGGCAAAATGGACATGTAATCTGAAGGAGCTATTCAAGTGTTAGTTTTATGGGTGATTTTTATTTTTTTTTCCTGGTTCTATTTTTCTCCCATTACCTAAGAGCAAATAAATGCTAATCTTTCTTTCCTAGGACCGCTTTCCCTTTACAAAAAGGGTAAGCCATGGAGGTGATACCACTGATTGATTTTTCAATAAATACAGCCAGGTTTTTGATGGAAAGTTTTGAACTGCTGAGCCCAGACTTCTGTAGGAATGTATGTAATCATTGCTACAGGGATGGGCTAGGACAGAGGGAAGAGCTGGTCATATCCAGGTCAAGACACATCCAAGTGCCTCATGTGATTCCAAGCTAGATTTAGGGAACGTATTAGGAGCTTCCACTGGCAATCAAAAGCAGTAGATTCCATCATTTCCAACCAAAAATATTGTGATTTGAAAGGATTTTATTGTGAACTGCAGCACAGTTGTATAAAAATTGTACTCTTCTGTCTTTTTTTCCTGCAACTTGTTCTTTTTCTCCACTTTACTAGTGAAAATTCAAACTGTCTTGCTTTCCGATTTAAGATGTCTTCAAATAGTTTTTAGCCACTAGAGAAGGCTCAAATAGCAACCATATATTAGTCTTCCCTCAGCTGATGCCTAAGACTGCCCTTTCCTCATATTGCTACTCCTGCACTCTCCAGGCCAGCTTTTTAATTTATACATAGAGTAGGCATTTACCAGAAGAGTTTCTCTAGGGGAACCTCATTTACAGTAGTTCAGCTACTTTGCTAAGAAAGCTTTTCTCAGGTACTCTTTCAAGATACTTAGAAAGAAGAAAGATTTGTTTTGAAATTGCATTTTCCATAATTTTTTCAGCTTCTTTCTATTCCTGCTTTGGAGAAAATAGTTATTAAGAGCTCATAGATACATATATGATTATTATTTTTCCCAGAAAACATTTAGCACTGAGTCAGTTATGTCTTTTGAAATATTTATGTTGAAAATGGTTGCAATGCACAACCAGAACTTGCTCTGAATACGTTACAAAAAGAGTTTCTATTCTTTCCATGGACAATTGAAATGGAAATCCTTCTATTGACTAGTCAGGTATTTATACAATTTGTTACTGATTTTCTTAAGGGACACATTGGTGGTATTGATTTACAGCTGAAGAGAGGAAAAGGTTCATTACTCTGTTTAAACGTGAGTGCCAAAAAGATGACTGTTAAAGGTACCAGAGGTTGGCTAAACACAGTCTCTTCATGACAGGGTTTCTTGTATGTTACTTCTCCCAGAAAGCCAAACTAAATGCTGTATGCCCGATTTCCCGAGTGTTTTCATTCACCATGACAACTAGCTAAATGTGACCTTGACTTGTAAAACCATGTGTTGCCCTCTACAGTAAAAGAGAGCTAAAGATGAAAAACTCCTTGGCATTTTTTCTCCCAAAGGAAAAGCAGGGGTATTATGCAATTTCCTCTACCTTTGGACAATGTGGTAGGAAAATTCTACTTAATTAAAAGTAGGACAGAAAGAAAAGAAGTGCATTTGTGTTTAAGGCATGAAAAGTCAAAATCAATGTAAGGCATATTTTACTAGGGTAGTTATTAGGATTGTTCAAACACTTTCCGTTGATACTGTTTTTCTATGGAAAATAGGTTTTTAACAACTTTTTTTGTGCCTGAAGTGTTTGATTTTTATAAAACTCTCTCCACCCCTCTTTTTTTAAGGTTCTCAAGTATTGAGTTAGAATCCATTTTCCAAATGAGGTTCACTGGAACTGCTGCTCAAGTCTCTTCTGTCCCATAGGAACCAGGTTTGCAGACAGATGTCACCTCCTGTGAGCAATCATAGGGACCCCCAAGATACAAATTGCTTGGGAAGAGAGGAAAAAGGAAAGGAAAAACCTTTGGGGTTGGGACTGAAGGTAATCCAAAAATGCCTTTTTTCCCTTTTTCTTTTTTTTTTTTTTTTTTTAGCATTTAATTTGAGGAAAACTTCAAGAAAATGAAAGTCAATGAAGGGGAATTTCAAGACAGTTGAAGGTTGGTAACTTCCCATTTTTTTCCAGAGACCCTACCAGTTAGATCTTTCTTCCAGAACTGGAAAGCTGGAATCAATTTTGTGATCCTCCAGAGGATTTTAACATATATGTCACGTTTTCTAAAGCAATGTCCCAGCCATCAAACATTAGATATGGATTGTTCTTCAGCTGAAATCTTTCAACCTTGCTAAAACAATTATGTTTCTTATATAGGGTATTCTGAGGTAAACACCCCTCAGTTGTCCCTATGAAACGATCCCATCCTGTATAATAGAAAAGAACACGCATTTCTGACTCAAGGTGAGTGACTCAGGCTAGCTTTGTGTTAGAATAGGGCTCTGCTATTCTGTTACCCAAATCTGGCCAATTTTTAAGCCTTTTTAAATTGTAGTTTGGACACTCTCTGTTGAAACTTTGTAAGCTTTCAGCAATTCTGTTTCCAAAGTATATTTTTACTTTTGAGTTGGATGTCCTGTAATTGCAATACACTGGTTTGGGCTGTTCAGGCTATCAAATCCATTTAGCTATGTCCTTAAGGATTTCCTGTCAGGTCCTGGCAACATGGAAAAATAAGGTGTTGCATTTGAATGAAAAAAGAAACGAGGCTTCTACAGCTGAGCCACAACTGGAAAACTAGAAAAGGATGGCAAGAGGAATTAAGGAGGGAAAGATATTGGTTGGAAAATAATACTGCAAGAGGAATTGGGGTGAGAAGGGGATTTGGGCCTAAGGTAACTGGGCCTGACTGGGATGCAGGGTTGATAAGAGAGTGGGCAATAGACAGAGTGTGCATGCCCCAGCACACCTTTCTCTAGAAGATAAGAAAAGATCAGAGTGCTTCTGAGTCTCACTTGTCTGCAGGCAGGACGGAGCTCTTACACCCCACAGCACAGCTGCCCATGCTGGATACACTCCAGCTTGTGCAGATCCCATAGCAGCAAGCGGTTTTCCATACCCACAAGTATCAGAAGTTATTGCGATGGCACTAAGCCTTCCAGCTCTGGGGATGTCCAGCAGAGGTTTTGATATGAGAACAGAAGGGAAGCCTTCTATTTTCAATCAAAAGTTTTGTGAGTAAATTCCCAAGGTATTTTCTTTTTTAAGTACCAGCTTGGAAGAATATAATATTGCAAAGCTAAGCAAAGAAAGGGAAAAAATGTCAGAAGGTAGTTTGCCTGCAAAACTTCTTTCTCTCGTGCACCATACCCTGGCACCTTGCCTATACATCCTCATCCTCCTCCGATTCAGTGGGCTCGTAGGGGTGTGCAGGGTCAGTCATACTGCCTGACATTAGCCATCCATCCCACTGAGGTGTTCAGAACTGCTCTTTGGAGGCACTTACCTCTCTTCCTTGACTATTGAGGAGCTTGGTTCACAACTGTAAGGTAGACACTTAAGTGTGTATGCATCCAGATGATCTTGACTCCGCTGTTATCCCACAGGACATCATCCTCACTATATAGAAAAGCTAGACCTTTTCTGAGAAATAGTCAAAGCTATTTAACAAAGATTGCTGTTTGTGGGACTCCTGTGTTTGCTAAGGGCAAATCTGGCAAGGATGGCAAGAAGGGGAAAATGAACCTTGTATTTAAATTTTGGGTTGCTCTGTGTTTTGTGGCCATGCAATGAAGCCAAAATTTTTCGGATGGTCACTCATTTTTGGCATGCCTTTCTGGAGGGATGTGGGCAGATTTGTAGAGCAAAAAAATACTCACTCTTGGAGCTGAAGTAAACAAAGTTATTCATGCTTCAAATAGATGAAGCTCTTCTTAATGTGAAGTACTCTCAAAAATATCAGGTCCTGGTTCTTTAAATTACATGCCCAGAATACTTTTAGCCTTTTGACCTTAAGTTCCCCCTCTATGAAATGATGATAACACTTGCCTCTTGCAAGTGTCCCTGTCCTCAGAAACATGCTGTAAAAACAAATTCATTTTGTTCACAAAGCCCTTAGATACAATATTGTGAGTAGAGCCATGAAAAAGTTCGTGGGGAATTTAATAACTCTATCTTCAGAGCAGGATATGAATTGTGTACAGTAAATAAGGCCTGCAGGCACAAATATTGTGTAGCTGCTCATTATTTGAACTCTGCCTATCCTGTGTATTGAACAAGAAGAGAGGAATGGAGAAAAAAGCTGATTTTACTTTTTATATTTGCTTTTACTTAGACGATTTTGCTTTTGATACTCATCAGCTTCTGAAAGCTTGCCTTGCCAGATCTCATGGACTTCTAAGATATATTTAACATGCAACTGAAAGAACGTTCCTCAAATCAGCAGGAGGTTTGCTTTGCATGTACCTCCCAGATTGCTCCTGGCTACATCCATGTTTTGATTCAGATCAGATTCTAGGCAGCTGAAAAGGGTCCATAAACATATCTGTTCCTCCGAGCAGGCCTTTTCACTGCTCTCCTGTCTTGATGTCAGGGAATCTCAGCTGCCGTCAGTAAGAAAACGAGTGTTGATAAGAAAACCTTATTGTATTTTTTGGCACTGAAAGTAGATACAATTCCTCATAGAACTGACTGTTTAATTTAACATAAAATAGATTTTTGAAGAACGCTTTTTTATTCCCCACCATTTTTTATTTTAGTATTTAAAATTATTTCATTCACTGTGAAGTTTAACTTAAAGGCTTTTTCTTGGAGTGTTCTCTTGTCTACAAGTTTTAGTGACCGTCTCTGATCTCTTTGCCCTGAAAACAGTACTGTTCATGGTGCATCCTCTCATATGAAATAGAGGACCTATCATTCCTAAAACACAGCAAGGAAATAAAACAAACATGCAGAATGAATCTTTCAAAAACATAACAAGGTGAGATGTTATTTCATGTCATTCTTTTCTACGTTCTATTTAGATAGAAATCTGTATTCCCTGTATAGCTATAAAATAGATGGTACCGATAAGTGAGATTGAGTGTAGTTTGCTTTCACTGGTCTTGCTTATTTTCCATCTTTTCTTAAGTAAGAGTCAAAGATATACTTCTCTTTGGTCCCTGAAATGGCAGGGAGAAGCCCTCTGCAGAAATAACTAGCTGATACGATGAGGTGAGTTGCCGGCCTGCCACAAGGGTAGCCAGAATGACTGGGGGTGAGCCACGCCTGGGCTGGTGCAGAACCACAAAAAAGTCAGTCAGGTTTTATCTGTTCAATTCGGAAAAGATAGCCTCCAGTACAAGTTCTTATCTGGGGTATTCTAGTCAATGATTGCAGCCTGGTTTTCTTGAAACAGCTGCATCATGTCATGCATCATCACACGTGCACCCCTCTACTGAACGCAGAGGAATTTCTGTTAAACCTAAACCCCTGCTTATTATATACCAAGTCTACTAAAGCCAAAGAATATCTTCCTCCTGAAATCCCTTTTTCCCAGTTAGCCATTTCAGACATCTTCAGACATAACCATCTGTAGTACAGATGCTACAAGTTAAAGATCAAGTGGTAGACTTAATGCTGAATTTCACTTTTATGTTTAGACTTGTATGACCAGGTCTCATTCTCTAGTGGATTTATATGATTCTATTTTGCTCTTAAAAATATATGAGAGAAATGCTCACAGACCCTTAAATGTAGCAGTTTGAGTACACCACTATAATTAATGACCTGGTCTACTCCCTCTTTTTTTTATTTTCAGTGTACAAGTCCCGTGGAGTTTGCAGATTGATTCAATTGCAAAGTTAGATTCCCACTGTGATGGCAATTTTCAAATCACTGGGCCTTTCTGCCTGTCCTGCCAGCCAAGGAACAATGGGTGCTAATTAAAACCCTGCTTAAAAGGTTCCCCTTTACTTCAGCATTTGAGGCTTTCAGGGGGCAGGCAGGGGAAGGATGCCTTGTTCTGTTTATGCATATGCAAGCACTTAGTGAGCTGGGCAGCTGACTGTGGGTCGAGAAAACACTACAAAAGCCTGGTGCTTGTAGGAAAGGGCTGGATTTCAACCTGATGAGGTTAGTTAACAGACTAGACTGAAGAGGACCCAGCTGTATTTTCTTTCCAAAATTTGAGGCACATTTCAAAATAGGGCTTGCTTTTTTTATCATTTGCTTCTACTGAAATGTTCAGGTCTCTGTCTTCTTGTATTAAAGTGAGCAGTTTTCTTAAAGTGCAAAAGAAGTAATAGAGTTTCCTTTATTTTTATTAATTTTTACTAATAAGATTAATATTTTAAACAACCGGTTTTGTTAATCAACTAGGTTGCCTATGCCAAAATGTATACATGGAATAAAATTACTTTTCTACTTCAAGGGTTTGTTTCTTGAGCCACTGTCTTCTTTTTAAATGGAAAAGATCGCATCAGATATTTCTGTTGCCCAGTGGTGTGACTGAATTCTACGAAGTATGCAGACTTCTGCTGTTTTTGAGGAGGAAAAATGAGAAATGAACTACCTTAGAGCTTTATTTGTAAATGTATATAAAATTGCTCAGTACCAGGATATGGCAGATAAAGAATCAGCTTCATTATGTCAAGCAAATTCAATATGCTTTGGTTTTCAGCAAGAGCGAAGAACAGAAAACACAGCATTGCAAATAAACTCATCAATAAGCCGCACAGGTTTTTGTTTGATGTCATTTGTAACTGACAACTTGATCAATCTTACATTGAATAGTCCCTTAGAAATACGAGAGTAATAGGAGCAGAATCTGTCTCATGTCTTTTGTTGAATAGCAGTTCACTTGGTGGCATTCACAAACCTGTCCTAGCCTTCTTCAGCTGTTTTTCTTGTACAAAACTATCTCACCCATTGAGATAGCAGAAAATATGTCATGGGACAAATCGCATGTCATTGTTAGTGAATGGTCAAAATGAACAATTCACAGATAACCTCATAGTTTGACAGGTATTATTCTAAACTTTTTTTTTTCGATCTCTATGAAGAATGAGTGCTTGTGCAGAAATCAGGACTGCCTTGCAAATAACTCACCCACCAAAAAAGACTATTAATTTATCTTTTTTTCCTGTCTACAAACATTGTCTAAGAGGTTAGCTGTATAACTATTTTAATTAAAGGAACCGATAAGATTTTTCTCATTTTTAACTTTACAGCCATATGCTGTAATAATTAATAATGCTTAATAGAGCTACTTGCATGCTGAAGACTGCTGAAAAGACTAAAGATGTCTAGGATCAGGGCATATGGCCTTTGTTGTGAGCCACATGCACCGAGGAATAAAGGCAGCTAAGCCCAACCTCCTACTCTTACTCTGTCACTCAGTGGCTGTTCACACTGTGATTCCTGCTGTGGGGAGAAGACAACTGCTTTTTTTCTTCTTCTTTTTTTTTTTTCCTTTTTTTTTTAAATTGTTTTAGTTCTCCTTACAAATGGGGAGAGGAGTAAGAACATTTGGGAGAAACCTGCCTCTGCCCCTGCGTTTTCCTTCCCCATTTACCCAGCTGGGCAGGCAGAAAGGGAAAGTTCCTAGAGCAAAGCGGACAGAGCCTGATCCAGCGTGCCCCCCCGCCACCCTTCTCGTGGGCACAGCTAAATCCATACGAATGCAAAGAGCAAGGTGCTTCTGACAAAACAGCAGTCCCAAGCCCAGGCGCACACATTGATTCATGGACTGACAGGAGCTTTGCTGGTGCAACGCTCTACATGGCTATTCAGCTCTGAAGGGGTACGGCTGTCGTGCAGCCTCCAAGGTCTGATCCCGTACCCACACGTACCGCTCTCCCTCGCCAGGAAGAAGAGACAGGAACTGCCTGAGGAGCCTCTCTGTGTAACAAACTCCTACAGCGGGTGCTAAGGACCAGTTCTGCAGAGGTCTTTGAAGACCTCTTGAACAGGCGCTTCAGAGGGTGAGGATGATTATGGGAACACCTCAACCAGGCTGTTACTTCCTTATTCACTGGAGCTTTTTCAGGGAGGCTGGGTAGCTCGACAGTAGGAACTGAAATAATCAAATCATAAAGGCTGTTGCCAGACCTCTATTAACGAAGAGTGCACAGCATTTTGCCTGGTCACAGGAGGAAGCAGTGATTTCTCAGTTGCTGTGGCTACAGGCAAGAATCCAAAAAAAGATTAACAAAACCCTGTTAGTAGATAATCCCTGGAAAGGTACTCTAACAGAAGACTTCTCCCTCTTCTGTCAGCATCACCCAGTCTTACCTAGCTTCCTGCTTTGATAACTAAACCTCAAGAAGGTGCTAGCTTCAGCTAGGCAGCTGGCTGGCGTCGTTCAAGCTTGCTGTAACGGAGATGTACGTCTCAGCACCAAGTGCCTTCTGATCTTCTTGTCTCACCTGCTCATCTTCACAGCTGCTGCTGCCACTGCCACCTCAGGCAAAGGCGATGCCAGCTTAGGGCTTCATTTCTCATCAGATAAATAGATCCGAATGGTCTAATTTGCCTCAGCCCATCTATCTCCATTTTGCTAAAGGATCATACCATCTGTTCCTCAGCTTGATGCTAGCTAGCCAGGAGCAGATAAGAAGATTTTCTCGGGAACATGCTACTGAACATCCCTGGGAAACTAAGTCAGGGATTCCTGGGAGACTTTGACAAACCATACCCCAGTGTGGTAATGTGAAACTGGATACTGCATCTCATCTGTCCTGAGATCTTCGCAAGGATACTGTGTGAGATGGTAGCAAGAAAAGGATTTTCACCATTTTCACAGCTATTTCACACACAACAGTTGGGCTGTCTTATCTGCTGGGTCCCAATTGCCAGAGGCATGATTTTATGTGCTCTAAAGCCAAACTAACTCTGTCACGTACACTCCTTCACTGCTTTGTGCCAGGTATGGACAGGTCTGGTGTAAACCTGAGCAGTCAGCTTCTGGAACAAACTTTCAATCAGAGTAAGGTAGAGAGAGAGGGGCAGAGGGGAAAAGTATTTCTGATTTTAGGGACAGTGTGTACATGAAGGAATTTCATGATCTGTGAGCAGGTGACTAAGCTGATGACCCAGGGAGTCGCTTCCAGACAGCTGTAGCTGTTTGGTGAAGGAAGATGAACCAACTGTTAGCCTTGGGTAAATCCAGTCTGTTCTAAAGAGGATGCTTGAACTTTTCTGCATGATTTTATTAAGATGCTGCGCATGGACTTCAAAATATTTAATTCTTACCTTTTTGTGACATTCTCCGACAAATTATAGTGTGTCTCTGATAAGTAAATCTCTGCTTGCTTAAGGACAGTAGATTCAAGGTTAGCCACCAAATTCTTTTCTTTTCAAACACCTAATTTATACAGCTGCTGAGCTTCAATCTTGAATGAAGTGCATGGGTGCCATGATTAACATAATTATATGCCAATCAATTTCTTCTTATCCCCTCTTCTATCCATTATGACTAAACTTTAATACCACCTGTGAGACTGGCAGGGGGGTCATGTCTGGTCTTGCACAGGAGAACTTGTGTTATGCAGAACTGAGCCGGTGAGGGATCCTGCGGGATCCTTCTCTCGTCCCAATTACCTCTGGCTCTGTGAATCGGTGTGACTGCTTAGATTGCTTGATGGCAGAAAGGTCAAGAATGTATGGAGCCTTCTGGGAGTCAAGGCAGCCCGGTAACATTTCCTATCCTGGCTCTGACAATGCACACGCTTTGCTGTGTGCTCATGCATAAGCCTTGCCCTAGACTCTAATGAACTAAAAGCTTGTGATTAGTGTAGTGCATGTTTTAACCTAGATCTGTCTAATTCAAGCAGGTGGCTAGATAACCTGCCATTTAACCCAGACTTTGCCCTCTGATGGAGTCTAGCCAGGAGCTAGATACACTGGATGTTATTTGAAGCTGGCTTTGAAATGTCCTGAGTTTAATCAAAGGCAACCTCATCAGCCTTATTCTGGTAAGTGCAGTCCACAAGAGAGACGAGCTTCCCCTGAAGTTTCCATCCTCTCTGTTCTCAGGGAAGGATCTGAAAAAGATTCTTAAGGGTCTATATACCAATGGGAAAGTATTTATCGTCATTTCACTCTCTGTTATTAATTTTTACCCGTTGCCATGGAAGTATTCATAATTCTCAGCAACCAATGTTTTGGTGGGTGATGGTGATGTGCTGTGAAGTGTGTTTGTTTATGTTTCTGATAGCCTTTGGAAGCCTATGCCTGAGCATTTTTAAGAACCCAAGAGCAATTTTTATTTATTCTGCAATTTGCTAGAGTAGTGCGGAAGAAAAGAGGTTTTGCTGTGGAGCAAAACTTGACACCATTTTGTGGCTTTAAATGTGTTTCTCAAAGTATATGTGGATGAAACTTCCAGCAAGGAGTGACAGTATGTGGGCGGATGTTGATCAAATAGGTGAATAATTGTAAGAAATTTATACTTACCACATCAATTATGAGCATCCTTTCAGTATGTTGTAAAGAAATATTTTCAGAAACTGTGCCACTGAATTTAAATGTGATTTCAATACAACTAAGTAGATTCTGCTGGTTTTGGTAACGAAATGCAGGTGACGTGCACAAAAAAGCTATAGTGAAATCATACAGCTTGCTGACAGTGGAGATTTCACATGCTCATGCCTTATCCTGAATTGTATTGTTTCCTGCTCTGGGAAGCCTCAGAAAGTATATCAGAGAGTATTTTGATAATCCAAGTGCATTTATACATAATGATGAGACAAATGCCCACACCTAAAATGTCTGTAGAGCTTTCCATAGTAGAAGTTTGTTCAAAAGTGATCAGTGTAAGTTTTTACTAAAATATCAAAACCTGCTGTCTAAAACTGGTAGCAAGTGCTTAGTCTGAAAAAAAAAAACGCTAACCAAAAAATAACAAAAAGCTGCTCTCTGTTCCCTGTTAGTGCTGAGGACCTTAGCACTGCACACATAATATATAAATAAACCACTGTGATCAACACCTGAGAGCTTATAAATGTCTGAAATGTATGGTGACAATTTGCAGAACTTCTCCATTGCTCCCTCATGCCCACTTACAAACTATTTGGATAATCTGGAACCTGTTAGGCGATACCGTATACCATTGTTTGCTGGTCTCCTCTAGGCTTGCACAGCGCAATAATAAACACTGCAAGGAATGCTTCAGTTTATATAGGGGAGCGGCAGAGACATGCAGCTCTCCTTTGCTTTTTGTGACACAAGTGTGCCTGATAAAATGAGTCACGATTGAACTGCCTTCGCCAGCTGGTAAAACCATGCCTGCTTTCAGCTACCAGTCTTACATCTTAGTAGTTCACTGTTTTCACCCAGATTTGCAGTATCCTTCATTCCATGTGTCTGGGTGTTTGTATTACTGTAGTTTTATCACTCAAGGTCTGTTTGCTGCGGGAAACTAGGTCTAGAAAACTGTATACATTGGGCTCAGTTCACCTCGACTATAACACTACGGATTCAAGAATATTTGGCGGCCAAATTCCCTGAAGCTGTTTGCGGCGAGCAGATGGAAATTCCGCAGGGGTCTCTGGACCTTGTTCAGAACTGACCTGAATGATTGTTACTCATCAGGTGTAACTGATCATTAAAAGGCTTTTAAGTGTTTCCAAGCTGTTCCCCAATTTATCGCACAGTTTGGATTTAAAAAAAAAAAAAAAATCAAGTTCCAGTTGAAGAAAAGGAACAGTAAAAAGAACAGAGAAGGTCCTGTTCACCTTCTACCCTCCTCTCTTCTTGCTTCTTTCCTGCTCTTTTCCCCTTCTGTGCTGTTCCCCATCCATACTCCCTTCACTCATCCTTCCCATCACTAATCCCTACACCGTCTAAAATGCTTTTGAGTCCTATTTCAGTTCTGGTGTTCAATAGATGTGAGTCCCATTGATTTATGCCAGGGCTGAATTTTGTCCCCATAGCATACCAAATTGCTTCTGCACACACATGGAATGCCAAATCAGCGTACAGGCATACTACTTTGTAACTACTTTATTACTCATTTACACTTGGCACGAAATTTATACCCTTATTTATGTCACTGCTGAGTCTGGACTGTTATATAAATTTGATCCTGTATGAAGCTGGCTGGTTTAGAGGACTGGCAGTGGATACAGCACCTATCCCTTGTAAATTATGGGCTCAAATTCTAATCAAGTCATTAAACCAAACCAACCAAAACTTCTTTATGTGCGGTGCAGTTGTAAAAGTGAGGTTGGTCTCCTCCCAGTTCCCAGCACACGCGTGTCAACACCACAGTTGACTCTAATTAGCACACTTGCTGGCTACAAAAGCTCCCGAGCCAAGGATTTAAGCAGGCAGGGAGACTGAACTCTTTGTCCTGGCCTCAGGTCACGGCAGGTTGATGAACAAGCGAGTCCTACTTCTGCCTCAGCTATAGCTGCCTTCTATTTTCTGCGACTAGCAGCCTGGCACCTTCCACAAGCATGTTGTTTTCATAAAAACCCTTTAACTCTAGTCTGATTGTATCATATAGGTATTTTCTCTCTTTTTTAGGGACGTTTTAGAGTTAATAGGACTTTGGTCTGAGTAGGGATTACAGGATCTTGACCCCTCTGGGATCTTTGTCCTAGATTTCAGCCTTGGCAGGTGGAGCATTCTGTAACCAGCTGACATTTTAGTGGCTAGTTTGTGAGTCAAATATCTTGGTTTATATTTTCCTTTTTGGTTTGGATGAGTTTATACGGGTTTCTGAAGTATTTGGGAAAGTTGCATGAGCTTTGTGGTGCCACTGCACCTTCCTTGAGCCAAAGAAGTTGCTTTCCTCATTGAGAAATCTCACTTCAAAAGAAGTTGTGATGTTTTTTAAATTACTGTCTCAGATGGCTTTTATTTCCGAATGTCTGCATCACTCAGAAAATCTGAGTTTGTCCTGGTTTGTGGTACTTCTGATTTATTTTTTCTATTTAGAGGGCTCTTTTTTTTCTACATGTGTCCACTTTCTTCACATACAGACACACACACACAAAAAAAAAAAAATTGAGTGACCTCTGGTCTTATTTCAGTTTGAGGAAAGAAAATAAGAATGTAAAAAGATTCTGGATCTCAGCCATTACAATGAAAAACATCTGCTGAAGCCTTTGCAAGCATAAATTTATCTTACCGTGGGCACGATTACTAATTAAAATTCAGATTCTTTTTTCTAATAAGTTATTTCAGCTTCATAATCTGAAAAAGGAAAGGTGGAAACCTGTTGCACTTTGGTGCTGCTGTAAAGCAGAAATGACCAAATTTTATTCTAGGCACTACCTGATGGTGGTCCAGAGGGCTGCATGATCACACAATGCTGGCTCCTTTGCTCTCTTTCTCACTGCTAAATTACATCAAATAGTTTCCTACTGTTGTGTTTCCATGTAAGCAGCTAAACAAAGTACTATGGAGGTGTGGCGGAGTCCCAGATAAGAGGAGTGGCTTCTATGACTGTGAATGTGAAAGGCGGTTTGAGGCAAATCTGTAAAACTACTATTGAGGTTTCAACAAATCTGTCATATCTGAGGAATGCAATGTCTCCAGAGTTGCAAGGACACCAAATTCCTACGGCCAAGGTTAGTTTTGGCAGTCTGGCTGTGAATGCATATTACACAGCCTTGCTGGGATACCAATCTGTTTTGGGATCTGTGTCGGAGTCGGGACTTGCCCTAGCCTGAGTCATAACGGAGGATCTGAAGAGACAGAAGCGGCCAGACCTGGAAGGGTGTCAGCCCCCCTCCTGGGCTGGGCAGGGAGCCCTCAGGAGAGGCTTGCTGCAGAGGTCTCTGTGCTCTCTCCCCCCAAAGAAATTTTGGTGAAGAAACAGGAGAACACTCTTTCCCACGACAGATCCCATCACACAGCTTTCTTCAATGTGGAATTTTTATATAATTTCACTGATGAAACTCCTCCCTGTGATTTATTTTCTGGGACTTCTGCAGGTTTAACAAGAAAAGTGAACTGTGGTGAATGAGTGCTCTGTACTGTTCTGTTAAACTAAAAATTTATCTTCTACAGAAAATCCCCTCTTCATCCCCTTGTGTTGTTGTTTTGTTTTTTTTGTTTAATCCTCCAAACCCATATCTAATCTAAAGATGTAAATCACTTTCCAAGATACAGTAAATTCAACGGGTGTGTTATGCTGCCTCAAACGGTTAGCTAATGAATCTGGTCATGGACTTACTTAGCAATGTTTGATAGAAATTGTAAATGATGCCTGTTTTTATTGGAGTGAAGTAACATTTAAGCATAGGTAATACAGATGATAAACTTGCAACACTAGCAAACTGAAAAACACATGGGACGCGTATGTGTGCCAGTTCAAATACAGCTTTATTAAACGCACCTGATTTTAAGCTACCTTTTAGTATTCAATTTAGCAGTTTAATGAGAACCAGTTATAATGTACTTGGGGTTTTTTCTGTGTTCAGAATTCAGCAAGCTACCCAGCTGACATGCATATCCATTTAGGCAGACAGCATCGGAAAAATCCAATGAAGGCCTTTACTGTAAGTAAATATAGGACATCTATGTGACCTTCTAAACCAACACATCATTTACACAGTCTGCTGAGAACATCTGAAGCAGAAGCTATTAGTGTTTCCTTGGGACCTTTTAGCATAAAGACTGTATCATGAATTAAAGAGCTCGAACTGTTGACTACAAGGACTCCGGCATTATGACTAGAGAATGGTACCTAGCAGTGTCCATTCTTACATTAACATCTGCAGCCATTGAAATGGCCACTTGCTCCTGAAGGCAGGGGAGCAGTCTATTATGGACATGTTACAGAGTCCTCTTTCAGCTGCTGTTCCGCTGAAGTGCCAGGTGCAAAAGACATGCTCAAAAAGAGACTATAGAAGAGGGTAATGGTCACATCGATTACAAACTGATAATTGCTCACTCACTATTTCCTCAGTATTCAGCCGACTAGCTGTTTCAGCAATTATTTTCCTGTTCTTTATTTCTATTAATGGTGTGCCCAATATTGGGCACTGTTTCCCTCTTTTATAGCTCTAACCCGCTATTGAAATCCTGGAAGTGTAATGTACAGCATTAGCTCTAGTGCGTATGATTAATGTAATCACAAGCTTAACTCTGGAAGGAATCCACTCTAGTTTACATTAGCTGTTAGATGACCTAAAATTCTCCCCTCTAACCCATCCCTGTGCAAAGAACTGGTTACATGTTCTTACTTTTTGTTCATTCTTATGATTTTGCTAAGTCTGGTGAAAGAGCTGACTGCCTACCATTTTCCACATTCACAGAAACCTTACAGTTCCGAGTTCTGTTTTCAGATGCGCAGGGATGATGAGGGTCACAGAGCACCATACGTCTTTGTTAGCTTAGCTACAGCATCTGTGGCTGCTGATTTATATAGGTTAGAATACAATCGTTTAGAAAGTTACTCACAAAAGCCTGCAAGCATCTCTTTTTCTTTTTTTTTTTTTAATTGACAATTCTTCATCTTCTTTTTCTGGCTGAGATATTGAGAGGAGTGACACCCTTTGTGTAAAGTAATCAAATCATTGCTTTTTGAAGATAGATAGGCAAATTACAACCATTCCATTTCTTTAGTTATCATTTCTTTTCTCAAGTAAAAAATTTTGGCTTACATAAGGATTTCAAGATCAAATGCAAGTTGACTATATTTTATTTAGGCTCCAGAAATATAGATTCTGCTTAAAAAAAAAAAAAAAAAAAAGTTATAGAGAATTAAATTCCATGGCAGCATATACCAGTTAGTAGAAGAAGCTAAAAGAAACAAAATCTGCAATTCCCCTCTCTCTGAGAAGAAAGTGAACTATTTAAAGGGGCCAATTATGGAAGCTGAGATCAATATAGCATTAAAAATCAGTTAGAATGAAATGCCAGACGATGACAGATTATCATATGAATTAGATCCTTGCTAGAAGGAACAATTATCACAGCACCTGTTAGAAGCTTTCTGTTGTTATTTCAGTACAGCAAATCTCTTATCAATGAACAAAAACCTCAATAATATTGACTAAAGAAAAAAAATGCTGGCAAATTCCCTACTGTGGTAAAGAAGTTGGGGAGCAGCATAACAGATAAAGTGCCCACTAAAATGGGGCAGGTTGCTGGAAGTGAAAGTGATCAAATTATTTTTAACAGATTTCTCTAGACTATGAGGCTCTTCATGGTTATCCACAAAGCTGGCGATGTTCATGAACTCAGAGCAGTTTTCTTGATAGCTGCAAGAAGGCTTTGAGTGGCAGTAGCTACATACTACCATGCAAAGTTTTGAGATAAGGATTAGATTCAGTCAGTGAATTAAGAAACTATACAAATCCCGCAACAACTGGAATCAAAATTTATTCCCTCCCATACAGATTAAGCAGAAATAAAAGGCAGGGGTCTCTGGGGTTATTGTTTGTGCTGTTGGAAGTGGGAATGGTGAAACTCAGGAATACAGAGAGTCTACGCTCTGGCCTCCCTCAATGCCAATGTATGCTAATTGTTTTATTTCTAACCTCAGACACTCAAGGCTAGCAAATCTGGGGCAAGCTAATCGCTTAATACTGTGTTTCAATGTCATTCAGCCACAAACAAAATTTGCTGCGTGAATCATTTGTCACTTTTGATGAGCGTTATTAAATCTACTCTGGCCGTCTCAGAATAAAGGATGAGTCTACCCCAAACAAAGTAAAAGCAGATCCCTTTTCCATTTCAAGCACTCTCGAATACCCGCTGCCTCTCCAGGGAGGTGTCTCCCTGCCTCCCCCGGGGTGGCCTGCTTTGCTGTCGGCTGATGGGGTCTTACTTGCCCCTTCCATTTTGAAGTGCTGCTTTTTGATGGCAGCTCACAAGCCTGGGAGAAACCTTCCTCATCCTTTCAATACGGTGCTGTACAGAAATCCCGATCTGCACTTCCCTGTGAGGAGGACAGCACGTACAGAAAATAAATACAAATTTTCTCGTCTTTATTGCACCCAAATACAGGGCAGGGAGCACAATCCTTACCTTGGAGCTGCCGTGCCGGCGGAGCGGGGCTGCGGGAGGGAGCCTGCGCCGAGGAGCTGGGCTGCATGGCAATGCCACGGCCTGGCGGCTGCATTGTGCGAGTGCCCTAATTGGAAATGCCAGGTCTCATCCACCCGGCAAAGCGTGCTGAAAGCACAGTCGCCCGCCCGGGCTCGGGACTGTCCTACCCCGCTCCTGGCTGAGAAATGCATTGTAATCACAGCCAGACAGTATAGGGGACTACTTGCGGTGAGTACTGTATATGGCAATACGTGGGAAGGGTTTTAAGCTCCTTGTCGCAGTTACAGTGAGTGCATAGGATGTTGTTCTGTGTTCTCTCTCTTTCCTGAACTTTTAACCTCATCCTACCTCTAGCCATGCTCAAAATGACAGCTACCGAAAAGGGGGGGCGGGGGAATGCTTTCCATTCCTTTCTCTGTCTAAATACGCAAATACACAAATATGCTTAAGCTGGCCATAGGCTTTGGTACCGCTTTCTCTCCTGATGAGTGACTCCATCCTCCCAGCCAATGTGGCGGTCCCCATGAGTAAAAGGGAGATTATTTCAAGGTAAGGTACTTTATTGTAAGACAGATGCCAAAAGAAAGCAAAAAAGCACTTAGACAGTTTTAATGGACAATGGTTTTACCGATGCTCTCAACTTTGAGCTAACACATGGGGTATTATGAACTAAGTCGTCCAATCCTGTGTACTCACATTTCCAAAAAAGAAAACATTTTAAGGAGTATAACCGCTTAATGTTACTGGAGAAGGCTATTCACTTTTCAGTTCACTTCCTGCTGATTTGTGGATATTAAAAATGAAAAGCCAAAAATAGTTCTTGAATTTGCCAGTGAGATCCACATCAATGCATATCTGTCAGTGCTACCCACTTAGCCTGTGGTTCCTCTGCGTAGCTCGACTGAGGGTCAGAGCCATTCTGACAGCTCTACAATGGGAGTTAGATGTGGTGACAGGCACTGCTGAAGAGCCGGAGATGTCGACAGGATCTCCAAATATCCATTGGCCTTGAAAACCAGAACTCTGAGCTGCAGAAAGCCAGTAAGTTTGTCTAACGTGGGAAAGGCAATCTCGCATGAAATGGGTCCTTTAGACAGAATCAGGATACCTGGAGATACTGGGGTGCCTAAGCATTTATGCATCCCATTTATGGACTGCTGGGCTACCCAAAAAGTGCTGAAGTCACTTTGCAGCTGACTACCAAACTTCAACCCTTCATATTTTTACAAGTGGGAGTTGTTAAGTGGCAATCTTTTTACACTCCTCTAACAAATGCCATTAGAAAAGATTTCTAAATTAATTTTTTTCCATTTGGGGTTTTCTCCTAGTAAGTATCTATGGTACTATGTGGTACATTTTAAGTGGAATAAAACTATTTTATTTAGTTCATTACTTTCTTTCCCAAAGTACCTCATAGCTTGCAAGGAAGATAACAAAAAGGATAATCATTCTTGTTTTCTATTTTGCAAGTGCAGGGGTAACTATGGCTTAGGGTTAGGTTTGGAATTTATGAATATACGCCTTGTAAGCTGGTATTTACACTTTTGCTGTCTGCACTTGCGCAGTTAAATATATAATTAGGATTTTAGATGACACAGGCTTAGATTTCCTGCTTTACCACAGACTTGGTTAATTACTTAAGTTTACTATGCACTGGCTTTCCAAATGATGTTCAACAACGATGGTGGTCATTTTGAATTTCCAGAGTTAAAAATGGGAGCTAATGGTAAGTTCATCACATGCCATGTGATGCCTATGATTCTGTTAGCTGCCTGTGACACTGGCAGCTAACAGAAAAGCAGCTAGAAAGACTTGGCATGTTGAGAAAACTTAGAACGGAAGGTTGACATAATTTTTCTCAGGTGTGCACTTAAAAATCTCTGATGTTTTGTCTAGATACTGTTATTACTCCATGGGGCCACCGTGAAATACCTAATGACTCTAGAGGGAACACTGAAAAAAGGAAATTTTTTTGCTTCCTGGGCACTCAGAGAGTAACTTTAGTTAGCAGCTACTTGTTGAAATTGTGATCTTGTCTTGGTTAATGAATTGGAGCATAAGGTATGTAAAATCAAGCAGGGACATGATTCCATTATGGTTGCTGCATCTGATGGAGACAGACCTGAAGGCATGGAGTTAGGTGAAAACTTCTCACCACTACCAAGGGGGAAGGTCCTGCTCCCCCTTCACAGATCTGCCTCTTTGCCTGCTCTCCATCATGTTCTCCCACCACTTCATTTTGGCACCACCCTCCATGAGCCAGTCCAACTCGCCAGGCTGACAGCAAAACCATGGGCAATTCTCTTCTGGTTTTGGTGAGTTAAATCTCTCAGCCAAGGGACTCTGCCACAAGGCAAGTGTAGGAGGAAGGCAAGAGATGAAGAGGGAAAGAGGGAAAGGGACAGACAGTGGAAGGAGCAGGGCAAAGGAGAGCAAGCAGGAGGTGATGCCAGCTTAGCACATGAAACCACAGGTGGAACGTTTGCTGGAGGCAGAGGAGTGCCACCACACAACGCTCTGCCCAGCTTCATTAACCTGAAAAAAGATCCTCTTAGAAAATCTGCCACTGTGTTAGGAGTGCTTATACTTTAATAATAACATCTCTTTTGTCAAAAAGATGAGTAATTTGGATCTGGGACAAAGCAAAAGGAAATTTTGATTCGTCCTGCAGACAGGATGTGGGTGGTTGAGCGAGGGATTTTTCTGTTTTTAAAGAATTGTATGATATGCTGCTTCTTGCTATGCTCTGGACTAAGGCAGCCATTCCTAAATCTTTTTGAAGCTACCATATTCTCCTTTTCACCTCCTGACTTAAAGATGTTCCCTGGAAGAGGCTGCAGGGGAAAACTTATGAACTGCATACAGAAAAGTGTAAGTGTCCAGCTGACACTCCACAAGTGTGATGCAGATGTTTCAAATTGTATTTACGTCCCACAAATGTGTATTGGATAAGCAGCAACTGAACTGCAAAGTCCCAGATAGAGGGATTATATTGACATCCTTATGGCCTGGTCACCAAATCTTAAAAATACATATTGGTGTTTCAGTCATTATTGAAAATGCTTTGCTTATGTTCTTATACCATCAGTTATGCACAAAGTGATTGTGTGGTGTTTCTTGCCAGGCCCTGATTTTTAGCTATTAGCAAGAGTTAACATGCAGAGATAACATACTGTGGAATCTTAAGGGTTAAATTTGACAGTTTCAGGTAAATTAGGCTAAATATCCTACTCTGTAGATCTGGTGGGTGGAAAATATGACTAGCTTCCACCATAATCTCCACAGAAAACTTGCTGGTTCCCTTTTCCTACAGAGATATTCAGAGAGCAGTAGACTAGTGCTAAACCACTCACAGGTCCTGCCATTTACTTACTGTCCACATTGCAATCAGAGGTACGTACGTACATATATTAGAGCTAGAGTTAATCTCAGGTCCTGATAACAGTGGAGTACTGCTGGCAGCAACTAAATAGACAAAAGTCCTGGTGTCTCATTGCTGTGGTAAGTACCATCCCCCTCTCACCAGCAACATTAAACTTATTTGGTATTCTGCAGTCAAACCTCCAGCTGTAGTGCAGATGTAGCCTCCGAAGGGCCTGTTTAAAGTCCTGCTCCCACTGTCCTAGTAGCTTTTCTTCTGGGTAGTTTGCACTACAGTGGTATCCTAAGCAAGAAAATGTCCTCGGCATTTGCCTGGATGCCTTTCGGACGGCACACTGTTGGGAAACCTGGGTGACACTTCAGAGTCTCTGTAACATCTCAGCCCTAAAAATGGGTGAGGAGCGGGTGCAGAGGCAGCCATGAGAAGTCACCTGCAGAGAGAAGCTGAAAGGGTAGCCTGCGCCTTTTCCCATTCCCCTGAATTTGCCTATCTGGTTTAGCTGAAGAAAATAACCTGGAGGCAGAAGGACAGAGAAAACTGAGTAGTCCTTACTGAGACCGTGGTAGTTAGCTGAGTTAGTGAAGAGAGGAACAAGATACTTTTGTTTAAACTCATAGCGGTAGAACACCATTATGGGACTGTAACGTAAGTTGTATCATCAATATGTGAAAAAACCACAGTTGAGGCCCAGATCTTTGGGGTTAGAGCCAAGAGAAGCTTCTACAGCAAGGCTCCAGTGGGGCTGGGGTGTTGTGGTGGGAGGTGGTCCTAGCTACGCTTTCCCCATTATTCAACAGCCTCACCCCAGTCAGCTGCTCCCCTCAGCGGGGGCTGGCACAGCTGTTTGCCCTCTCCTCACTCCACTCATGTACCTGTAAAGCAGAAGCTGTTTTATGGAGGTCTCCAAGGTCATAGATTTTGTGAATTAGTGTGAGCATAACTAAGACCCTGGTACAACTTAAGAAATCTATACGTTGCAAGTTGGGTACTTGCCAAGGCAGAAAAATTCAATTGCAAGAAAGGGTTAAACTGCAGATCATCACAGACATCTATGGCTCCAGGCCTCATTTGGAAGTGTGCAGGGCTCCAGTGCTCTGTTCAAGCACATGTCCATCAGACAAACTACCAGAGGAGGGGAAGCCAGCATTTGCAAAAAATATGACTGCCTGATTCTTCTGGGACGTAGGATTCATATGCTCCTCTGTGAGTTTTAAATTAGTTGGAATGTCCAACTGCTTCCTTTCGTGAGAAATGTTTTCTGACAAGAGCATTGCTGACCCATCCGTCTGCAGCTAGAAACAGTTTTGACTGGATACTGTTATGATGTATAGAATAGCTAATGACTCTTCTGCGTGCAGTGATCTTTTAATGAGCAGCAAAATCCTGGGAAGAATAAAATAACTCCCCTGAACCAAGAACTTAATCTCACTCTGAAATTAAATCAGAAACCCCAAATGAATGTGCTGACTAATCTGTATGAACATTCTGCCTAGGATGGATGACGACTTGGTCTAAGCATACTTCATTTAACTGTATGACAGCAAAACCTACTATAGTTGGAGTACTTAAAATTTAAAGGGTCCAATATTTCCCAGACATTTTATTTTTTTTTTCCCTGAGCCTAGGTCCTTACTAATTAAGGAAGTCCAGTTTTATAGGTGGAGCAATACCAAAAAAGTACCAATAAAATTTTTAAAGCTCTCTAAAACATTTTAATACCTTATTTCATGTGGCATATACAGAGTTATGATGGTTTGTAAAGTATAAAGTTTTTTATTAGTGCCCCATTGGGAAGACGGCATAACTCAATCGTTGCTTTGCAACTCATGTAATGCACATCACCACCGCATTTGACTAGCATACTTATCACAAATTGAAGTCAGTAAAATGTTTGACTCAGCAGCCCATTACACACTTACACAAAGAGAGAGTTAACTACAAACTAATTTAGGGAATTAGTGGTCAGTTACAAAACACATTATAAACACACCAACTTTTCTCCAGATTATGCTATATTATTCCCAAAAGCTTCTAGGTCTCAAAGTGTTTTCCCTAAAGAATGTGTGGTACAAAAATGATAAAATCAAGTGACTTGTGCTTTAACATCTTTCTATGAAACAAATGGTAAAACTCATATGGGAGATGCGACATTCATTTTCTCCCTCTCTTTTCACCTCCTTCCTCGCCAACATTTAGAGAGTTTCACTTCAAATAAGTTAGGCAGGACTAGAAGGTCCCCCTTGCAAATGCCTGCTTCTTTCAGTGCTTGACATCAGCTGACAAACCCAGAGGTTGTAAGAGCTCAGTCAGCCTGTCCCCAAACTGCAGGGTGATGGTGATACCACACATAGTGCAGTCATGTCTCAGGTGATCATTGCTCTTGATTTCCCTCTTAACACAGGAGGCTAAATACAGAGGGGAAGATGGAGCGACTAGCAGAGCATCCCAGATGGCATCTGTATGTGTCCACAAGAGAAGAGAGGCTGGTCAGCCTCTGTTATTCTATATATCATTGGCAGAGCATTGGGAAATTAATCCTGTTTTCAGCTGAGAATTTCCTTTGAATTACAAAAGTCTTGGTTAAAAACTTCCTTCTGTTTATCATGGAACAAACACAGATGGCTGTAGTGTAGTGTTTTGTTGTCTTATGATATAGTGTACTGATCTTCTAAAATGAACTTGAAGCTTGATGTGTACAGCAGTAGAAAAAAGAATAAAAAATGCTTAACAGGAGCTGATTAAAGCCCCAGATATACAAGCGTTTGTGAAACAAGGATTTTAATTTAGATCTTCAGACATTTAAGGAATAAAAACTGTTTGTTTCTTCTAGTGAGATGGTAAGAATAATTTCAAACTATTCCTACTAATAATAGTCTGTACCAGTTGTATTTATAGAAGGCACACTTTTCAAGGCTGCATGTGGCCAATAAATCAAAATTTGCTTGGTTGATATTAGAACAAACAAGTGATCTCCTGGAATTATTTTCATGGAAAATATGAGAAAAACTTGCTTGTTACATCATTTACCTGAAATCCAGAACACCAGATTAAAAATTGCTATGCTGTCCAATTTGAAACAGGGATATGAACAATAGACCAGAGAAATGTGATAACCGTTGGGGCTATAAAGACAGTCTTGCTTTGGCTGGGATGTTTGATTTTTCATACAAAATAGAATATTCCCAATAAGAGACTAAAAACTTGGCAACAGAGAATAAGAATGTATTATTCCTTGACATCCTTTTGAAAATCTATCTACAACTGGCTGAAGTATATATATTTGAAAATTGCAGCGTTGCAAAAAATTCCAGTGCACTGAACATGCTCCATCCTCATACAGCTCTGGTATGTCAGCTGGGTCAATCGTGTACCTTCCCAGAGCTGCAAGAGAGGTACAGGTCTCCCCTGACATTATTTGATATTTACTAGGCTGGAAAGAAGACTGTATAGGAATTTAACATATTGTTTGCCATAAAACAGGAGAAGGAGGAAGAAACAACCTAACTAATATAGAAAGCTGCAGATTTTGAAAGAGGCAGGAATAAATATGCAAAACAGGCATGTAGATGAATGAGGTTTATAGGAGTCAAAGGACACTAGGATGGCTTAGAAGTAGAAGAGTAGCTTTAAAAATGGAAGAGCTATGAAAATTCCACCCCTGACTGGGAAATAAATAGCCGTCAGAGTACATTTCTCTTCTCCATTCCTTAGTAGCTGGTCTACAAAGGGCATGATATCCTACTCCATTTCATTCAAGAAGCTGGGAACCCAGATCTGCTATAGTCTTCTGCTGGGGAACATCAACATCATGTCAGCTTTTCAATTTTCATTTTTTTCAAAAAAATGGGGAAAAAAAACCTTGTAGATGTTACCAAAACAGTTGAAAACACATAGAATCTCAGGCCAATGGCTCCAGCCACAATTATGATAATCTGAGAAACTTCAGGATTCTCTTGTATATCCCCACTATAGTCTTAAACTTGTATGTGACCCATGCCTTGTTAAATTTCACCTTAATTTGAGAACTTCTAAGTGCTTTAAATACTTGATCATTGAATCTAAATGTTCTTTTAACTTCTTTTAACTTCCTTCTTAAAAAAAACATCAAAGTACAAAACATATTTCAAAGAGCCAGTCCTTTATCAGCAATTAATAGCTCAGTTCTGCTGTGCATACGCAGGCAAAATCCTCACTGAAGTCAGTGTCTAAGTTCAGAGAGTTCCTTTTCACTGGATTGCTTTAAATAAGTATGGAATTGCTGTCCCAGGAAGTATATGGCTCAAATTAAATTGCTACAGCAGTTAGATTCAAAGGCTGCAGCCCGGGGACTGGTGGGATTTATGACTGGGTGGGTCCACCAAAGCTATATGGTCTAGGAAGCCTAAGAAAGCCAGGGTAGGTCTGGAAGAAAACTGGGGGCAAGGAAGGAAGTTTGGGTGCCATTGTGGTGATTTAGAAGCAATGCAAAGATGGCCCTGGACTTAGACTTCCAGAAAACTTCACATTGTGCAGAAGCATCTACACATAGTATATACTCTGTGTTGGGCTGAAGCCGTATGGAAATGCTCACTGAAAGGTTACTGCAAGTCCAGCAAGGCAAGTGTTTCCATTTGCTTAGCAAAGAATAATAAGGGACCAGCTTTTGGCCTTGAAGACTGACAGGTTGTCATCCCTCTAACTAAGGCTACCAAGAGATGCCTGGAAAGGGGAGATGTGCATCGTGTCCTCCCCAGCTGTGCTCCACCATCATTCTTGCAGGGAAGCTGGATATAGCTAGAATTTGTAATGCCTTCAGCAGGAAGGATTTAGCTGCAGCGTGCTAAGATGCTACCCTATGACTGCCTGTAGCTACCTATTCTCCATGGCTGCTGGAAATAACCTTTTCACACATTTCCTATTTGGATCTAAGGTTGTTGGAATAATGAATGAGGAGCTAGTCCTATTTCAGCATATTATGCCAAGCACATGGTGAAAGTGATTCAACATATTAGCCCAAGACCATGATGAAACTGAGCTTTCCCTCCTACACAGGACTGAGCTGGGTAGATGAGGTGTGGACCCGCTGTAGTCTCTCCCTGCAGGTTGCTGCCCAAGGCAGCTGCCTGTGCTGCCAGTTCTCTGCCTTCACCCTGGAAATTCCTGGGTGGAGAAGTCAGTTTCATCTCTCCTTCAGGGCAGTAACTCCTAGACAGATTCCCCTGCACATCTTTGCTTAGACTAATTCTGGGTTTCAAGTGTGTTTCACTCAGCAAATTATATTTAACACCATAATATGAAAGCCGTGCTAACAATATGAGGACAGATATTCACCTTCATGGTAAGCAACAGCTCTTTGCTATTTTACACCATGGAGAACAATTTATAAATAGAATCAATTCAATTAGCAGATAAATAAAACCGGTGATATGTATAATCATCTAACATTATAATCTTTATTAACCTTATCTTTCTTCTGTAAATTACAAAATTTTTCTGAAAATACATTTGCATGCGATCTTTTATATTTACTAGAACGTGAGACTAATCCAAGTATCCACATGTTATTTTTCATATATCATATATAATACATGGCTTTATTTTTGAAAACTTGTGCTTTCTGTATAACTTTTCCCAAATGACTCCATTTGGAAGCACTGCTTTCATAAAGACCACATCTCAGTTTAGGTTCTTCTTTAATGCTCAAGTTTAAGGACTACTTGGGGAAGACAGTAGTCCTGGATTAACCAGGATCTTAACTGTAAATCACCTTTGGAGTTGGGAACATCTTGTGCTCTAGAGCAGAAAACTCTGAGGAAGCTTTTCCACAGTAGCAACAATATCAGCTGTGAATTAGTACAACAGGTACTTCCAAAGTCATATAATTATTTTGTGATGTGTTTGTCCTTTTGGCTAATTTTTGTTGTTGTTGTTGTTGTTGTTTCCTTGAACTGATCATGGTGATGCTTTTGTTAAAGTTAATTGTGGACTGAGGCTTGTGCTGCACAATAGAACTACTCCACTTTTTCCCTCTGAGAAAACATACAACTCCTATCCCACTTCATGCACGGTTTCCTGAGTTTGAGCACGTGTTTTCAGGCATAGAAATGGCTGACCTTGCCTTATTAAAACATTGACATGAATATTGCTGGAGGAGCAAGGAAAAGCTTAAACATTGAAATGAGGCTTGGGGCTGAAAGTTCTTGTCTCATTCATTTATTTGCTGGTGTGTGTGTGTGGTACAAGGGAGATTTAATGAATACTGCAAGTCAGAGACTGTATAGGAATCTAGGTATTCACGTACAGAGAAATATTTATATACTTTTAGTATGAGCTCACTGTTGAATCAGAGGTTAGAGATGAACATTATTCATTGGTGGCAAAAGATATCTACCGCTGTTTAAGAAAACATGTGTATCTACTATCTTGCTTGAAAGCTCGAAGAATTCCCTGTGTAGATAGATCCCAGGTCACTTTTGTGCCTGCTATAATGCCTCTGGATGTCCTCTCATACTCTACCACAGGCTCTGTTCTGTCCTCAACCCTCACTGCTCATGTCGCCATAAAACTGTTATAGGAAAACTCTTCTTCACATTCCAATGACCTCTGGTTTAAAAAAAAAAAAAAAAAAAAAGAAATTCCCAAGGCCTTACTAGATTTATGCAATTCAAAGTGAACTAACAATCCTGTGTATCACATTCTTCCCAACTTCCTCTGATCTGAATGCAGTAAAAAGCACAGAATAAAGCAGAATCTGAGACTGGCGACAGCAAGTCTTCCAAAAGGGGCCACTTGTGTTCTTCGTGACATGAGGAGATGGTATTCCCTTGGTAGTGAGTTCCAGTGGAGCATTACTTCAGCTCAGAAAACACATATGTAGCACCTTGCCATTTCGCCTCCAGCATCAGCCTCCAGCAGTGCTCCCGATTCTCCTAGGGAACCGAGGAGCTTTCTTCCATGGTGGACTCCTGATGCAAAACTGGCCAGTTCCTTCTTAGTCTTCTGTTGTAATAAACTAAGCAGATGATAGAGTTCCTTAAGGTTCTCCCTGCAAGATGTTTTCTCTGACCCTTGATTTACTTGTTCAACTTTTTCTGTATGTAAATGTCCTTTCTAAAAAGGTAACCTTCCAGACACTTACCTGAATTTTACTACACTTAATAATAATCGTGGGTGAGTGTTTTAAACTCAGTGGGTTTGAGTGTTTCATGCTCTGGGTGCTCAACTTGAGAGGCCAGAAGGGGCCTGGAGCTTATGGAAACACACGCTTTTCCTTTTGCAAAGTCTAAAACTTACTTACATACAGCATCACCAAAACACAATTACCTCTGGTACTGGCAACAGTGATCAAAAAGTCACATAAACAATGAAAGACTGGGGAAGAAGCTAAAGTTTTGGAGATACATATATATGAGGGCAAGTAATAGTTCCTATTAAAAGATCCCATGGTACTTTTCATACTCACTGAGACAAGACCTTATTTTTTTAAGCCTGCATCTGAATGACCCAAACACAGTAATCGTGGATGCGTGTAATTTTTTTCCCCTCCTCCTGCTTGATCCCAAATTTAAATCATAATGCTGAACTCGTGACGTCACTCTCAATCATTTCCACATGGCTTCACTTGTAGGATCAAAAAGAAGGTGAAGCTCTCTTGTGTCAGCAGAAAGCCGATTTGGGGGATGGCAAGATAATTCAATGAAATCTCTAGTAATGACAAGAAGACTTCAAAGAAGCTTCCAGGTAAAGTACTATCCTTTTTCAGTAAATATTTGTTCTGCCTCAAATGTACCACGTTGGTGGAGGTTCGGTTTTAAAGGGGGCTGTGCTGGTAAGGAGATCCCGAGTCTTCAGATGCTCCGGTTCCTTTAAAAAAATCTTTCCTGAATTTAAAATCCACAGGTGAATTCCAGAAAATAAACCTCAGTGACTAACAGGGTAAGATAACAGCACGTTGGGTTGCCCAGCTTCATACCTCCATTTTCTCTGGTACGTTAGTTTTCTAAAGGTGGCATTTTGGCTCTGATCGAATGGAAGGGCAAAGGTTACCGAATGTGGGGCTGTGGCTGCTGGAAAAGAGAACAACCACTACAATGGTGGGGAAAGGCAGGCCACCAGCGCTAAGCACGGAGAGATGTGGGAAACTGGCAAGTAGGAAGAGGATGTCATTTTCTGAGAAACCAGGAAATGAGCTCTGCATTCAAGCATTTCTATTTATGGTATAAGAATTGCAAATATCGCAGGAGAGACTTGATACTGAGATGAGGAAATACGTGTCAGGCCTTTTAGTTTTAAGCCTTTGTCTTTGCATGGGCTGCTTTTGTTCAAGGAAGCAACAATGGAAAAGAAGGGATTTGAAAAAAAAAAGGCTTCTGCCACAGCATTTCCCAAACTATTTTTCCTCTGCCCCTCTCCCAAGTGAACTCCCGTCTCTCCGCCTTTCCTCCCCAACTCATCCAGCATCCAGCATTCAGGATTACAGCCCTCATCTCAGCTTGCAGCCCTGCCAGTACCTCTCATACCCCCTGCTTCTTTCCCAGAGGGTGAGTCCTAGTTTGGGAACTGCTGTTTCCACTGGATTTCAGTTCCTGGCAACCTATCTGTAAAATACTTTGACCAAAAGGGAGCTGTTCCCCAGAGACTGCGATGCTAATTCTGCTGTGTGGCGCTGGTGTGAATTCAGAGTAAATCTCCTGGCTGCACACCAGTGTTGTCCTGCTGGGCTTGTCCCTAAATGTGTAAAATGAGAAAACCTCTGCAATGCAGTTTTTTAAGTGTAGCACCTCACTCTTCTGCCCCTGAGGTTAACTTCACTGGTTAGCAAAATGTCTGTGTGTTCATTTCTATTCTGCTGCAGCCTAAAAACATTCTCCCTCTTCTGCCAATAGCCTTTATTAATTCAGATATTTTTCCTTCAAGTTTCATTAGTTCTATGTTTTAAAGAAGAAGTCAAGCATTACTTGGGGGGGGGGGGGGGGGGTGACAACATGACACAATTTTCACTGCTCTTTCTGGAACTGTTCAGGCATAAACTGTGTAACTCTTCTATGCCAGCGTCTTTCCTGGAGCTGGTTCTCGTCCCTGCTTTTCATTTACACTGGTGGCTCACCAGAGTCACTGATTTACTTGCCTGAGTGAGTGTCTGCACATCTCCTGGAAGCCATTTGCTCATCCCTTACAAGGTGGAGGAAACAGCAATGCTCAGCACTATTTGTTTATCTATCCAAATATAGATTTTAAAGGCTCATTATAGTCATTTGACTTCGAAACATCTTGGCCCCACAATACCAGGTAACTAAAACAAATAGACAATTTAATGGCATTTCTGCTCTTTTGTTCAAAGGTTTCTGAGTTACTCAATCATCTCCTCTCAACCAGTGTATCCTTCTCCCAGTGTCTGTTTATTATTTCAAGGCTAAAGCATATGCACCTAAAAGAAGGAAAACAATAGTGAGCTGCTTTGGGGAGAGTATGGAAGTGAAGGGAAATGATTAGAAGTTGTGATCTCAGTGGTAATGCTAGACATAAGGCACTTGCCTGGCCCATGCTCATTGACCCTGAGGGGGGGACACCAGCGTGATAGCACCCCGTTCCTCACACCACCCTACATCTGAGACCCGTTTAGCTTCCTTGCCATGCACCGAAGTTACGAGAAATTGCTAGGTGCCATCGTGGCCCTTGTCATCTGGGGCACCTCATGTGCTTCCCCTTTGTGACCATAGGTGACTTAGGATTATATAGGGAGACTTTTTTTTGCCTGAAACCCGAGAGCTGCTGCTAGTTGCTGGGGATAAGTCTATCGTGAACAAAATATGTCGCGATTCACACGAGAGGTTTTTCTGCCTCTCTCTTCGCAGTAACATTTGCTGTGAGAGGCGGCTGATCTCCCGCAGGCAGCCCGCGCCGGCTGTGCGCAGGCTGCCGCCATGTGCCAGAGCCGCAGGCTCTGCCTGGCAGAGGATGCGAAGCGGCTCGGCAGGGACCGCGGAGAGGACGTCCATCACAGTTCCTGTCAGGCTAGCATTTGAACTTGAGTGAGATGTAGGTGATTGCTAAATTTGTTTCCGCGACTGCTTGCAATATAAAAAAAGACAGTGACAGAACTGCACAGAAATACAATCTGATGTGAAACCACAGAGGTTTTCTACTTTTTAGAAAGGTTTTGTAACGTGTTTGAATTGGCCACATGGCTATCTTTGGCTGCGATTGCTAATCCTTCTATGTCCTTAACTGGTGTCCTTGATACTCTAAATTAGCTAATATTTTTAGAAGATTTTCATTTTTGTTTTAGATTATGCAATTGATATATCACTGGATATGATTAATGCTTAATGATTGAAATGCTTAATCCCTTCAGAGAAATTTGCAATGATTTAAACTACTGTTAGAATTCAGCTTTAAGATTTAGGAGAGTAAAAAGCCAAGTGAATTTAGGAAGCAGCAATTTTTTTCAAAGGTTTTTTCACTCTCCTAAAACACTGGGACGGATTCTTTGCAGGAGGCAAACTCAATGCAAGTGCTATACCGATACGGGGGATGTCTTCTGCATTCATAAAACTGGGGTGCCCCAGGAGTGGGGTCCCAGGCCAGCAGAGAGTTTCTAAGCAGCTGAAGGGTCTATGATATCAATGCAGTGGTGTGCCCCTACCCAGCACTAGGGACGATTGAAAGACTGCATCCATGTGTTTAGGAGGAATCAAAGTAGTCCAGTTCTCACCCTGTGAACAAGACCTGAGGCTTAATTCGGGATGGGAAGCACTCTCAGCAGTGAGTGCTGCTTTAGAAACACGATCAGAATTAAACTCCAATTAAACAGTCTTCAGAAAACCTGGTATATGAAGGGCCTTTCCTGGGATGTCTGTAATGTCATTCTGCTTGTGGAAATAAAGCAGCTCAGAAAATACAATCTTTGTGTAAAAAAGGTGAAATGACCCGAACAATACATTATGTTCATAAAGGCATTCTTTCTGTCGTCATTACAGCCACTTTCTCCACATTTTTCAATATATTCCTGACTTTTCACCAGTCAATATATAGTGGAACTTATACGTGTTCATATCTTGATCTAATAACTATTGAGATGTTTTAATTAAACATTTATAATTGGCCTAGGTGAGGTTCAAATTTAGGCCTACGTTCCTCAAAAGTATTATTTCTATCACTTCTTTTTAGTATGTATTGTATTGTACAATGTGCATCAGAACACTTTCCAGGGAGTTTCTATGGTCTAAACAAAGGTATTTGTGATTATTAATACTCAGAATATAAAAAGATGCTCTGTTCTTTTTGCATTATTATTCTTCTATTTGATTCTCTTGAGAGAGAGATTGAGATTTCAGAGTCACAAAGGGCTTTCAAGTATATAGGAGTCAGATTTGGTTTTGGAAATGTACAGATAGTTATTTTCAAATCTGAGGGGCCTGCAAAGAGTGTCTGGGTTGTTAGAAAGAATTGCTAAGTTATACGTACAGGTGCTAAGTGTTATTACGTCAAAGCGTAAGTGCAGGAAACGAGATCACCGAAAGGTACCACAGGCAGTGCAATATTAAGAAATGGGTACTGCAACCGTATTTATCTCCTGTTTTCAAATCTCCCCCTGTTAGAAACACTCATTAACTATTCTGTTGAATGCTGTGAAGGAGACCACGCTGGGGTAGAGGGATACAATGAATTCGGACTGAGTTTTCAATTAAAATCCACAGTCTGTTCTGTTTCTGATAATCTCTAAATTCTTTTGAAGAAATGATCATTATAACTGTGTTTAATCTGTTTTCAAAACAGACTCTGAAATAGCCATTGTGTACGCACCTTCTGTTTTTATAACTTCTGTGCTTTGATATTGTAATTGATGCAAGTGGGTGCAATTAAATCTTTATTTGGAAACTTTCACCAAAGCAAGTCATTCAGAAAAAAGCCACCAATGTGCTTTGACTCTAGATTCTCACACATATTTGCACTTACAATCAAAGCTTTTGTTCTGTTAAACTAACAAGGGCTGTTTAGCATAAGAAAGAGTTAACACAAGCTGCCTTAGGTTGTGCTAATTTCAGGAATAACACTCGAATGGGAAAAAATCTACAGGAAACTATGCTGTCCCAATAAAAATGACCAATTTTTGTTTTAATAATTAACTCACCACAAGTGGAAAGGTTTATTGTTAAAAATGACAGATGATATGCCAACGATTACTGTCGTTAGTGATCAAATACCTCTCTCTTGATTTTCTTAAGTGAGAGAAAGCTTGCAAGAGAGCAGATCTTTAGCTCAAACTACTTCTAAAATAGCCAATGAACTCCACTACTTTCACTTGCTGGGCTCTTACATCAGCGCATGAGACAGGCAGGGATCAAGATCTGCAATTAGCTCTAACGCGTGGTTTGTTAGCGTGTCTTCATTATTAGTGCTGTGACACAGCTATTGATCAGCTATCACATTACTACGTACGATTCAGGTACTGCTGTCTTAAAACTTGGCTGTGGATTCATTTGCCTGAAAGGATATTTTGTAGAAGGGTAAGTGTGATTCCTTTCAGTGAAATGATCTGCCTGCCTGGTCCCACTGCAGGGCCAGGATGTAAAAGCACAAAGCTTAGCTCGGGCTGTCAGCTGCTTCTGGAAAGACTACAGATCAAAAGCTTTTTTCTTTTGCTCAGAGACTCAACTAAAAGGGAAAATCTTAAATGCAATAAAAGATGGTGTGTATATGTGTATATATATATTTACATATATAAAAAATAGAATTTCTTTTTCTTCTCAGAAAGTTTGGGTAGACCATTTTACCACCCATGAAGCAAAGTCATGATAGCACATAGTGGGTGTATTCAGGTTTACAAACCCTTACAGCAGGTTAAAAACCTCTGTATTAATTTATCTGTAAAATACCATCTTGGCCTTCTTGAGACCGAAAGAAGATGACTTCAAAAGGGCAGTCTTTGGCAGAATACATCTCCAGCACAAGCCAAGGCTATTTATGGTGTTCCCATGTCACGCTATCTTCCTGACAGGAAAGGTCAGCCTCCTCTCCTCTCTCAAACAGATACGGCAGCGACACTAACCTCAGTTTAAGTCTATCACTATGAGGAAATCAAACTCAACTCCACTGAAAACTTCTGTAGTGTCGATGAGACTGGTTTAAATAGCACCTGGGCTAGTGCCTATAAAAAGTGCATGTTTTCTGATGATTGCCTTTTGAGGTAATTCAGCATCTCAGGGACAGGTCTCATCTCCTGTGGTAGGACAATTGCCCATTAGTAGAGCACTTTCTGTCCTTAGTGCCATCCTTCAGTAGATGACAGTTGCAAAGCTTCTCCAGTCTGACTCACGTGGAGTTTGTGTGAGTTCCAGAATTTGATTTTAAGATCAGCTTAAGCCCATTTAAGATAGTCTCTGAAAGGAGACGTATTTTCTTCCTTCTCTTGTCTGTATGTTTCTGTGCCTTTTCTTGTGTCAGCACTAGCATTTTCATAGCTTTATGGTCTGATTAAACCTGACTGAAATTTAGCCATTTAAAAAAAAAAAAAAGAAAGTGATCAGCTAATGTTTATGTAAAGGAGTCAGCAGGAACAAGAACCAGGAGGAGCAGAGCAAGGGAAAAGGATGGATTGTTGCTTCCAGTGGCGTTTGCTGGATGTGAACCTGCCCTCTGAAGCTGCATTCTCTGCAGATGGAGTGCAGCTCCTAGCTGCCTCTGTGGAGCCGGGTGTTGGACTGCATGTCAGACCACAGCCCTTACTACAACTCTTTTGCAAATTCTGATTTTTCAGTGTAAAAGTGACTCTCTGATAGCACTCAGTTTGAAGAAAATGTTAGAAAGGCCTTGGATTTATTAAAGTGTGGAATGAAAACAAATTTCGAAACTAGTTGCAAAATGGCATTTCTGTCCTTTTTTTAGAACCATGTGTACAGCTTTGGGAGGAGAATGAGCCAGCTATAAAAAATATTCCGAATTCCCTAGGACCGTACAGAAGTAAGAATGGCTCTGCCTTTTATACTAGTCTAACTAACCATGTTCCACCTTCCCACTGATTGATACCAGAATGAAGGAAGAGGAAAAGTATTTTTCCCTCCCTTCAACCAAATGTGGAATTCAAATAAAAACAAAATAAACCAGCCAGGCAAATATTACAACTTCCTGCTCCAGTCCTTTTAAAATTCAACTTCACTGACACAAGCTTGGAAAAGATTCAGTGCCCTAAATTACCACTGAGAGTAAATAATAATTATATTTGCCATAAGAGGAGGTTTTGGGTAAGTGTCAGCCTAAGGACAACAGATGGGACTATCTGTTGGGAGTTTCCCTTTGCTGCTGTAGTAGGTTTTGCTTGGACAGAGAAGAGAAAAGAGAAGAGAAAAGGAGAAGAGAAACGGAGACGAGAAGAGACAAGAAGAGACGAGAGAAGAGAAGAGAAGAGAAGAGAAGAGAAGAGAAGAGAAGAGAAGAGAAGAGAAGAGAAGAGAAGAGAAGAGAAGAGAAGAGAAGAGAAGAGAAGAGAAGAGAAGAGAAGAGAAGAGAAGAGAAGAGAGAAGAGAGCTGAAGGGCTACTCAGGCCCACAGTGGCATCAGGAGCAGCAAATGCTTTTCCAGCCAGACTTCCATTTTGCCCCTTTCAGTCCTGCCCCTTTCCTCTCTCCTGTGTCCCTTCCCCCTTAGTGGTCACAGTCTGGGAATTGCCAAGGGACTGCCTAAGTAGAGACAGGGACCGTGACTGTTATGTTAAAGGGCAGTGCAGGAGAGCTGTGGGTACCAAGAGGGAAAGGGGGAAGCCATGAGGATGAGGAACCAGATCCTCCTGTGCCACAAGAGTTGAAGAGAAAGTGCAGAGAGGGGTAGACTGTCAGAAGGGTCAGTAATCTCTTTTCTCACCCATAGCCTTTCAGAAATGACACAGCCAGCAGGCTCTGCAGCCCAATGTTTTTTTCCAGACTCTGTCTTTTGTGAAAACCTCCCTGAAATGCATCAAACCCTATTAGCGCTCCTTTCTTGCAACTGTTCCCCTAACACCTTTCGCTAACCCCTCCAAAACTTTTCCCCTTCTTTGAAGACCCTTCAACTCCTCGCTGCCCAGCTTGAATGCCCTCAAACTCTTTTGCTTTCCTAAAATTTGACTAATACCTTCTTGTTCTCCAAAGTACCATGACTTTTTCCATCCTTTCTCCCCCAAATCTTTCTGCCACTACTACAACACTGAATTTTGCCTATCCTTCCTTCATCCTTGGGACAACACCATTACATCTAGTCAATACAGCCGAACAATCTGCTGGTCAGTAGGCCCCTCAGATGGCATAACTCACGCCTGCCTAAACTAGCTCTGCTTAGAAAGACTTGACATCTCTCTTCTTTTTATCACTGAAGACCCCTGTCAACATTGATACTAGATGCACATCTGTTCTTGGGACTTTTTATACATCCAGAGGGATTGTTCTGACCTGCAAAGTAATCATGATGTCTTCCAGCAACTCTCTACCCCATGTTAACAGTTCTCTCTTGGCCTTTTTCAATATTACATTTCACTTTTTACTCTGTCCTCACTTTTTCAGTTTTCCGTACAATTAATTTTTTTTACTGACACAAGATGTGAGCCATAGTTGTTTCCAGGAGGTGAACTAGAGGTTTTGGCAGTAGAGTGAGGACATTCTGGGCTTTTGACACCTAGAAAGGGAATGACAAGTGGTTTGGGTCAGTGGGACAAGCACATTGACTTTCTTGTTTTCTTTTTTTTCTTGAAGTGGCTGACTACATTTGAATTGTTATCTGAAGGTGATCTTTATAAACATACTGTTTTATGATGTTTGTAATTTTTTTTCAATCTATGATATCCTTGATTTAGGCCCAACAACAAGAATTTAGATGTAGAATTATATACATATGATTCTATACATACATATGTTTTATATATGAATATATATTTAATTCTACATATCAACATTATCTATCTATACATGTCTACACATACTTTTTTACGGATAGATATTGTCATTCAAGTCATTCCCATGGGTAGGAGAAGGTACCAGTAGCACCCAAAACAACACTAAGAAAACTTGGCTCCAGCAAATGCATTCTCCCATGCAATGAATACTGCCTTATCATTCTTTTGGTGACTTGGGACTGTATTATGATTTTAGTATGTGCTTACCTTAGGTGTTATGACTACTACATCAAGATTTATGGTCAAGAGGGCCTTGAGTGAGTCTGCCAGCCATTACAGCTGTATTAGCCTACCTGTTTACTTGTAGGTGCTTATGTTAGGTGCTAATTTCCTTGAGGTTAATTGTCTTAGCAGGTGCAACTATGAAGTTAATTATATATAAGAAGCAACCTAAGCACCTTGGCCTGTTTTCTCAGTGAGAACAGAAGAAGTGAGACTGGAAGGTCCGTGCTATCATATAAAAATTGCTATACAGAGGTATGGCTAGTCCTGCAATGTGTCTGGGTTTTTTTCTCCCAAATATTCTCCTCATTATGTTTAAGATGAGATCACAGAGGGGTTAAATGAAATATTTTCCTAAAGTGTTATGGGATTTGCTGATGCTTTGTTGTTATAAAAATAAAAAGGCTACAGGGGCTGTTGCTTCCTTGACTTGCTAGGAAAAAATGAATCTGTATGTTAAACTATGTGTATTCCCACG
Organism: Gavia stellata; assembly: GCF_030936135.1. NCBI lineage: Eukaryota > Metazoa > Chordata > Aves > Gaviiformes > Gaviidae > Gavia > Gavia stellata. Next base: position 37,536,234 of record NC_082596.1, on the reverse strand, counting down.
CTCTGTCCAGAACATCATGAACATAGTTGTTTTTTTAGGCAAGTGGTACCTTGACTATGTGCAACATTAGGCATACTCAAAGGGGGAAATGCTAAGATTGGACCTTCATAATGAAAGTTTTACTGATTTTGGTGAGTTTAACCTAGGAGTCATTCAAGTCCTTCATTCTTTGTCATTGCAATTTTTTCAGGCTGGAAGTTTTGAGTAAGGGCAAAGATGAGAATTATGTAAGAGGGAGGGACTTAAAGATGACCAGTGGTCATCAGGTTACTAATAATTAACATTAAAAGCTATGAGACATTCTGGCTTCTAAATTTTTGGCATTTTTTCAATTTTTGTTAAGTATTGGATGGTTTACCTCAAATTTTTTTCAGTAATGAAATTGAACTCTGTCCAAAAATGTGAAGTCAGCACAAGTTCTGAGAGCACATTGCTCACTGAGTTCTCACACTTTAAAGCCTTATAGACTCCATATATACTCTCCCCTTAGCACTTTCCGTACTGCTGAGCATGGGATCACCTACCTTGTGCTGACTGGTTAAGTCCGTTGATTTTCCTGCCTTTATTTGCCTCTATTTTCCAACTGTCTGGTGTGTTGAGCTCTTCCCAGACTCACTGATTACTGTGCTGGAGTTGGAACTCTTGGCGAGCTCACAGCTGAGAAGGGAAGAACCGCAGCTTCTCATTGCATTAAATCGTCATATTAGGCTCTAGCTTGGAAAAACTTTTGCTCGTTTTGTTTTCTTTTTCTCTAAGCATGACATGACAAATATGCGGGGTTTTCATTTGTTGTCTTTTTCTTCTTTTTTATTTTAGGATATTTAAAAAAAAGTTTAGCTATGACAAATTTAACCAGCTTTCCCGCTAGGGTAAGAAATACGGCTTTTTTTCATTATTGCAGTGGTCTTGCTTGATACTGACTTACTATGCAACCACTAATAAGGGGGCTACCTTAAAAGAAGCAGTAACTGAGGTGAACAAGTATTTTGGGAGGGGATGTAAGTGAAGCAACACAAATTTGGGACTGATGTTCATTGCAACCGTTACTTTTCTTCTGGGGGCAAGCAGTAGTGATGACAATAATCAGACAAATCATAAAGCCCTGTGATAAATTGTGTAAGGTATGAACTTTTGTCTGTCTCACCTGCATTCTATCCTCTGTTCTGCTTACCAGTCAGAGCCACTATTTTTAGCATTGCAGACCTGAAATAAATTGTAGTTGTGTATAACTTCCATACCATCAGATTCCGTTGCAGGAAACTTGGAGGAGGGCAGGAGAGCTTCCTCTAAAAACTGAAGAAGGTTAGACTTTTCCATCCCACAACAGCTATGCACAAGCAGGTAGTCATGAGTCTGGAACTGCACCCTTAATGCCTTTCTAAAGCAGTCCTTTTATACCTAGCATATGTATGGATTCATACTGTGAGAGTACGTGTATATGCTCATATTTCAAAGTACGTTACTCCAGAAAATATGGAAGTTGTTCTGGAACACCTGAACTAGCATCCTTGCTTCTAGGATACAGAATCCTGCATTTTCCTTTACTTCCACTGTGTGTGATTCACTGAACCTTTCAATATTTTTTGCACATTAGCCTTGTTGTATTTTTACACAGAATAATCATTGTTGGAATATTACACTCGAATGAATGGGCTTGAACAGGCATAGTGAGGAGAAAGCTACCCCAGTGGGTATTTGGTTGCATGTCCCACAAGTTATCTATTTTTAGTTCCTCTGGACAGGTTTTAGAAGAAAGAATTGATCTTCAACTATGCCACTCAAAGCTCTCCATGTTTGGTAGGTGCACTCTGAGAGCCCAGTGAAGCAATTCAGAAGACTGAAGTGAAGGAATGCTTAAGTCCTGAATCTTGCTTGGCCTTTGGCATGAGCTTTCAGCATGGGGGAATGCACAGAGGTGCCAGGGGAATGCTTATAAAAGACCATGTGTCTGTGGAATTTAGGTGACTCCAGGTTAGGAAACAGCTCAGCAGAGTTTTGCACAGAATATAGTTTGGGATTTAGTCCCCCAATTTTACATGAGCCCATGTCTGACTTTGGAATGCCTACATATGGAGAAAAATAAAATTAACTCCTGACTTCAGTAGCAGCTGCTGTATACTCAATACTTTTGATCAGACCATTTTTACTTATGTTCCTGAATACGGATTTATGAGCCAACCTTTAAAAATCCTGGCTGAAGTTCTTAAAAGGAAATCATCTCTCTTATACTACCCGTGATGAGGCCCAAGAACTAGCAATGGCTAAATTCTTTAAGAAAGAAAGAACAGCTGTACCACACTAAATCATAAGTATACTAGGCGTGGCAGTCTCCAACAGTGGAAAATAGTAGATGCTTGGAGTAAAGTGTAAGAATAGGACAAGCACAGAATGATACTTGTCCAGGATCCTCTCCAGGCAGTTCAGGGATTCCCTGTACCAGAAGTTCTGTATTTGTATTTAATTGCTGTGAGTAGATTTTTTTTTTTCCTATGAATTTGCCCAAACACTTAAACATGTGTAATTTTTTTTCCTCCACTGCATCCTGCAGCAAGGAGTTCCAAGTCTTCGCTGTGCTCCATATGAAGAAGCGTCTCTTTCTGTGCTTCTTTGAACCTGCTATTTGCCAAGATCTTTAGAGAGAAACATTTGTTGTTTCTTTGCCACTCAGGATTTTAGAGGCTTTGTTATTATATCCCATCAATATATCACCCAAGCTCAACATGACCCTCTGCGTGAATACATTTTAAGCTTTAATTTGACCATGGACTTGTCTGTGGATTTATAAGCATGCTCTAGAACCTCTCCTGTTCCTATATAAACTCTTGAAAACTAACTGAATCCAGGGTAGACTTACAATGATTCAAGGAAATAAAAAAGCAGATTCTATTCATATTGGCAGTGGAGATAGACTGAGGTTGCTGCAGGAACCATGAAAAAATCCCCTTTAATTAATTTTGGGAGCTGAAAATGCCGCAGTTGAGAATTACATGAGGTTCTTAAGCGGAAGTGCACATGTGTGAATGTGTACATATGTCCATACAGACACAAAAAATGCCAAGGCCATCAGTGCTGGAGGAAAGGTATGGTGAGTTTAGTCTAGGCAATGCTGAGTGAAGCTCAGCATCCTGGCTTAAAGATACTGCTGGCCACCATGGAAGCTACTTGGAGCTAATAAGTAAGGGACCTGTTAACTGTGGGAACAAAACAGGAGTGACTATTTCACGGTATCACAATTGCCTACAATTAATCTTGCATATTAGGATTGTCTTGATTTACTTGCGTAAAGCATTATTCACTTTTTTACAAGTCTTACCTGAGTGGGGTCAGTCTGACCTTACCAGGACATCACAGGTTTGAGAGTCAACTTGAGAACCTGTTTTATGATGCATTATTTTAACGGTATTTCAGGTACAGCTCTTCCACTGCAGCTTTCATTTCAGCCTTTAAAACCTAAACTCTTTGCAGATGGCAGTCTGGATAGAGGAGAAGCAGTGGAAAAGTCTGTTATAAACTGTCACAGCAAACTAAATCTGGCTGCAGTAGCAGTTAAATTATCCTGCAACATCAGCAGTAGCTTTTATGTGAAAACATGATCATGTGCAATGTTTGAGGGCTATTGCTAACATTGGTTTTGGAGATGAAAGTTTGTGTTTCAAGTTGTTGAAGAGTCTTTGAAGATAAGTGTGTGCGTGCGTGTGTCTCTGTGTACAAAACATGCAATTAGGGGTCCTTTTAACCATGTCAATTTTACACTATTGTGACTTGACAGGCGTCCGCAGAGGCATCCCTACTTATGCAGGCATAAAAAATAACAGAACTGGGCCTGTACATCATATGAATGCTCATTATCTTGTTTATGTATATTTAAACACAGATATAATACACAATATTGTGTAAGCATACACACAACACAGCATAAAATAATGGTACTGTACATAACTGTCATTCATGTCGGTTAGAAGCATCTAGAGGTTAAACCCTGTTGAGTTTGCATCTCATCTCACCAATGTGAAAGTCATGAGCTGAGCTGCATTTTAGACAATGAGTCAGTACACAGGATGATACAGCACAATTTTGGGAGCTTTTTGAAACTCCACATCTCTGATCACTATACTTTTTTAATGCAGAGTTGCTAATACAGTGCTGGTAAGAAGTACAGCTAAAGAGAATGCAAACGAGTTAATAATGTCTCCAGGGGTTTCCGAGGGTGTAAGGTTATCCAGCCTGTTTACAGACCACAGTCTGCTGGAATAAAACGAAATCAAACCAAACCCTTGCCCAGAAGACATAATTGGCAATGTTAAAAATCTTAGAATACCCCAGGGACAGTTGTTGCATCCCTACTTCACCACATATTATTGTCAAAAATATTGTTTAGTTGTTTATTTATCTGGAATTAGCAGATTGGGGAGTAGTGCTGTAGTGAATACCCAACATCTGTGAAAGCAGTTTCAGTTTAATAGGCTGAAACAGACATCATATAATCACTTTCGGGAAGAATTTGAACAAACGCAATTGTGAGTACAGTTTCTTCTTCTTTTTCCCTTCTTCTCCAGGTCAGCTCTGATAACAGCTAACTGGGCACAAACTGCAGCTCTTTAATCTCACTATTTATTTCTCACTCTTTGCCACTAGCGATTCAGAAATAGCATTGTGTAAGGTATTAAAGAACAAGTAAGCCAGATCAACATTTCAAGACTCTCATATGGCTTTCATATAGCTGGGTAGAGTGTGTCTTTTCACAACTGCAAACCTTTCTTCAAGTTGGATGTTAACACTTTCGGAGTAACTTTTAATGCCAAAACGACGTTCCTCCTTTCAGTTCAAAGAAAACACAACAGCTGTCATAATGTGAAATGTAGATTTAATGCAAGTGGCAAGTCAGGCACTTGGTAATGAGGTAAAAACCCTTGAGATTTTAAGTCTCTCGTCCACGCTATCCTATTACAGGGAGGGGAAAGGAAAGAACCGTTTCTTTGGCACTTAGCAGCTTTCCTGCGTCCCTTATCTATCCTTCCCGGACATCTTCTGTAAATTAGTGTATTTTTCCTGGCAGCGTCCCTGAGAGGGAGGAAGGTGTGATAATGCTTGCTTTGTGGCCGAGGGAAACTCAGGTCCAGAGAGACACAGTCCAGACCTGCCGAGGCACTGCCCGGCGCCCCCAGCCCCGGCTGGGGGGCTGGCGGGTGCCGCGTCCCGCGGGGAAGGGCAGCGAGCCTTAAACTCTCGGCTGCGCCCCGCGAGAAAGTCCGAGGGGGCGCGGCCGTGGCGCAAGCGGTGGGGAAGGGGGGGAAGCAACAGGCTGGTGGCACCGTTTCCCGCGGGGGGGCGCGGGGACCCGGCGCGGGGACCCGGCGCGGGGCCGGGGCGCGGCGCGGCGGCCGGAGCTGTCACAGCAACGCCGCGGGCGCGGAGCGGCTGCAGCAGCCACGGGGCGGGCGGCGGGCGTGCCGCTGGGCACGCCGGGGAGCCCGGGCGCTTACAGCGCGGCCGGGGAAGCGCGGGCTCGTGGGAGGGACGTGCAGATATCTGTGCAGAAGTAGGAGTATTTGCCCTCGGCATCTCCCCTCTTGTCCCCGCCTCGCCGCCCCGGTTTTCCTTCTGCTTCTCCCCGCCGTTCCCCCAGGAAGGCTGGAGGCAGCCACGGGGTGCTCACGGCACGGTAGGGAGTTGGGATTTCGGGATGCAAATGTCACATTGCAGTGCAAACGACTCCCACATTAGCGCTTTATCAGGATCTCGAACTGCATCTTTTATCTCTTCTAGAAAAGCGTCTCTCGGAGGAGATTGCCCTCAATAGACCCGCCATAAAAAGATTTTAGTGTTGCTCTTGTGCTTCTGTGCATGCCGGGGGGGGGGGGGGGGGGGGGGGGGGGAAGGACTGTCCCAGTGGTCCCTTGGGAATACAAGGAGTTGTGAGAAGTAACGCAACCGGCCACCAGACTAATCCACTCCCTCTACCTTCCCGCTAGTACCTCCCCCTTCTGCTCTTTTTTTCAATAGCAGCCCTTTCTCAAAATCTCAGGTTACTTTGCTAAAGAGTTCTCAGCCCTATAGTTTCTGCCCTTGTTTCTGCCTCCAGCTCCTTAAGAGCCACCCAGCCCCAGCGATTGGATTGGGCAGCCCGTCTTGACACACCACTGTGCTGAGTGCTTGAGGACGTGTTTCAACAGATGGTTGGGGTTAGTGTGTGTCATCACACTCGAGTGGGGATTAGGGGAGAGAGGCAGCCTTGCTGGAGCTGTGTGGTCTTCCCCAAGTGTGAGCTGCAAGCAAAAGAAGAACTACCTAGCTTTGGGGGAGAAGAGGGAGGAGTCGCTTCCAGCTGCTCAGAGGGAAAAATAAAGCCCCACACTTTGTTCAGGTAAAGTAAAAGGCACCTCATGCCTCTCTCCTTCTCTCTCTGCTGCTTTTTCCTGCACGGTTTTCAGAGGAATGCTAGCGCAGCACACTTGTCAAAGCCAGTTGCTGCTGCCTTATCAATGCTGCTATTGTACGGCTGACAGATAACAGCGAGCATAGCCTGATGCTTGGCTGTCTTCATACAGCTAACACTCCTAACGCAGCTAGGGTCACGCTTTTGAAGGTGTAGATGAGCAAATCTCTTCTGGCGCGGTGTATCTTAGCACCGCGGGCGCCTCCTCTCCCCCTCCGGCCGGCGCTGCTCTCCTCTCCCGCACACACGTGCTGTGCCGAGACCTCCAGCGCGGGGAAGCGGCGGCCGGATCATGTTCGTTGCTGTCTCCGCGGGTACGAACGCCTCCCGTGTCTCAGCAGGTCCGTGGAAAGTGCGTGGTCGGGCGGGGGAAGGAGTCGCGGCAGAGTGTTTCCTCGGGTTTGAGGAGGATGCTTGAGCGGTGTGCAGCCTGCCCGGGGCTCAGCTGGGAGGCAAACCAGGCTGTGTTGGAAGTGGGTTCGAGATGTCTGTAAAGTTTGAGGACTCCTTTATAGAGACCTGGCTGGGCTTCTGACCATCGGTATCGAGGTGGTTTGGCTTAAACATGGGCTTAAAGTCAAGAGAAAATCAGGAAAGTAGGGAAAGGCGGCGCGCAATGTAATTCTGCTCTTGCAGCTGCAGCGGAGCAGATGGATGTAATTCATTTGCAGATCTGTTTGCGAAAGTTTTACAAGTCATTGAAAACTAAGTAGCATCACTATAATGGATCATTAAAGTCTCGCTATATTTATAGGTTCTAAACTAGCGATCTGAAGTGTTAATTAAAAGTAAGCAAAAATTTGTGTTTAGGAAGGAAGAGGGGCAGAAATGTAATTCGAAATTAGTTATGGAAGTACTCTGCTATCATTTTCATTTAATTCGTCTATTAAGTTCATTATGTCTGGAGCGTGGGAAGCCCAGCAAATTAACTAAGAAGTCAGAAGTGTTATCACTAATTAGAGTATGTTAGCTTATCAGAGAATTAAGATGTTCTCATTGTTTTACTCTGAATGATCTAGATGGAGAAACTAGGGGATGGGTAATTTTCCTTTTTTTTTTTTAATAAAAGATTTACTGTATATATATACTGTCTTCCTGTACAGAGTGACAAAATTATTTGTTTCTTTCGCACTATAACAGATCTTCACACTAACTCTCACATACCTGTGGTGCTTATGAATTATTGGCCTCCTACTTGTGAAAGAAATCTAACACTGTCCTCACCATTTACAGGTGAGATATTCTATAAATAATGCTGTATATAATGTGTTCTGAAATAAGATCTGTTTAGTAGGCTGAGCAAGGGGATTTATAGCTGGTGCTTTGTGATTTTGGCATTCGACTGTGTAACGATGCCCATAAAACCATGTTTCAGGTTGCACATATATTTTTGCCTCAAACCAACTTTTTTTTTAACTTTTTTTCTTTTTTTGAGCAGGCTATTTGGCCCCTTTACAGGTTGTTCTCAGCTTGTATTTTCAAACACACTCTTCAGTAAGAATGTTTCCTCAGAAGTAACCCACAGCAATTTCAAACAGAGAATTAGCTAAATCCCTAATGTGACTGCATGACCAGACCAGGATGTATGTGAATAAATTTGCCTGTTTCGATTTTTCTCTCAGTCCGCTCTCTCTCATTGTAAAAAGTGATGGAAACTTTTACAAACTTAAAAATGAAAAACAAAACCAAAGAAAACCCTCATTATGACTCTGTGTTAAAGCCTTGCATATTGGATTTCTCCTCTTCACTCTTTCCAGTGTGTCCTGTGAGAAGTCCAATACACCAACTTCGATGCACAGAGGTTTAGTCTTCCAGCAAAGCTAAGGTGCAGCACTGTGGTTTGCACAGTCTGCTGCTGTCACAGCCTAACCGAAACGCATCCCTCTCTGGGGGTATCGTCAGATCACGGGTCAGATGATCTATAAGAAAACATATTTTTCAAGAAAGTGCATAGCTAACTACACATGCCCAGCTTGTTATTGTTTTACTAGAAAAAAAAACGAGTTTCACTAGCACTGCCAGAAAATCTTGCTGAGAAACTAGGAACAGCAAATCATGTTTTTCCTTCCTTTATAATGATGGGGCTGTTTAAAAGACAATGCCCACAGGGCAGTCCAGCTTCTTGTCAAAATGTAATCTACTGTTCCAGATGGTAAACATTCAAAGACATATTTATGGTGACTTCTACATACCTTCCTTTGACATTGGCTTTTTTTTCCCTGAGAGCACTTGTACTGGGTACACACATGAAGTTCCCATTAGCATCCTAGCAGCTGTAAAAGTGTTCAGAACTCACAAAGATGTTCCTCACAGTGAGATAAAATAATCTGAGGAAAAGATCTGAGACCAGTACAAACCTCAGTAGGTCCACAATACGCTCAAGGTAAAAAATTCCAGAGGTACAAAAAGATCCATAAACTGCTGCGTGAAAGCTGTAATACATTTTTGTTGCGGCTAATTCATCTTTGCTTGATACGGAATGCTGAACATACCAGGCATGTCTGTACTATCAACTGTGTTTGTGATGTGAGGGAATCTGCACTGCACAAAGCTGGTGGGTTTCTTTTTACCCCAGCTAGTGAAGGCTAGGTGGGCTACTGATTGTCTTCACAGAGTTGTTTTCAAAGTGTCACTTTTTTTTTTTTTTACCTTACTGCTCTGAGAAGTGAGACAGAGCCCAAGAAAATGTTTTTCAGCCAAAATGTGTTCTGCCCTGAATTGTCTTAATTATGTGTCAGTTTATTGCTTGTCAGGGGCTTCCTCTTCTTAGCACTTTATAATCGAGGTCGGTGAGCTTGTTCCATCATAATGTGCAACTTCAATTTCTTCTGCTTGCATGTCTCCTTGGCCTTTCATTGATTTCTGTCTCTGTTTCAGAGGAAAAAAATTAATTAAGATTGGTGTAATTTCACATTAAAAACAAAAACTTGGTGAATTTCCAAATGGCATGTAAATACATCTTCAAAAAGTAGGCTAAATAAGAGGTCATTAGAGAAAAAAAATGCATGTAAGAATTCAGAAGTAGCCTAGAGATGGCAAGTATCAGTGTGAAAACTATTGTAACAGCTCTCATTCCTGTCAGGAACTGATAAAAACAGTTTATTAAAACTGTTGTGGTGCTGGGGACAGTGTTTCCAAATGTGGAAGCCATTATAAAACCCACACTCAGTGGAAGTTGGACAGCTATGGAAAAAATATTTTGAAAGATTTGCAAATTCTGTTCTGGCTAGATCACTTTCTTGCGGACTATTTTGACAGTTCGCAGTTTATTATCTAGCTTTGTTTGACTTACATACTGCACTCGATGTTATATGTTTGTTCATGCAGGATCAGGAGTTCGAGCCTTGTGTAACGGCAGGACTCATTCTTACCCAGGCGAGGCTGGGCACTTGTCGCAGATGTCATGGGAGTCGCGGGTTCCATGATTTCCTTGGCTTTAGAAAGGGCTTTGGGGGATTTGTGTTTGAGTGGGAAGGCAGACTGATGCGATAACAATTGAGAAAGCTCCTTTCTGAGTGCCTTGAGAGCTGCAGTGTTCAACAGAGAACGAGGGTCCCGTGACAACTCTGCGGTGACACAGAAAGAATCCAATTAGTGGCCACTCCTGCTGTTGATACTAGATCTCTCCTAAAAAATTTCCACCATTACCACCCTCATTGTAATCCCAGCCATGACACTGATAATGGGATCAAGAGTGTGTTTTCAGAATGCCTGTTTAAATTTTAACTGCTGTCTTGAGAGATTTTGAGGATATTAAATTAGAAGGCACTGAATAGCACAGCTCACAAGAGAGCTACGTGACACACGTGTCACCCAGCAGTTGTCTTTCTCATACTAGGTTTTCCTAACACCTCCATCACAGGTAGAGCTGCTGTAAGGGGGCGACAGATGGAGTAGGGGGGCTGTATGTACATAGCGATTAATCCATTGAGTTGTGGCTGTCCTGCATTGCAATTACCTTGTCCCTACGCAGTTACACGTGTGAAAAGCAGCGGGAGAAGAGAGTGGGAGGTGATACAATCCCTGTCGCTGTGCCTCAGTAGTGGCAGCAAGTCAGACTGCTTCTCCCTTTAACAAGTCCTAAATCATCACTCTGCCATCCCAGCTGGACCAGCAGCGTAATATTTCCCCCACCCCCCTCTTGTTTTTGTCTTTCACTTTTCTTGCTCCAACACTAATTCACCATTTCCATATGATCAGAGCGCAGTACCTCTACTGTTGTTCTTACCAAGCAGGGCACATTCAACACTGTCATGTGCTTGTAGAGGACACTCTAAAGTGGAAGGACTCACGGCCTTCGCCAGCATCACCTCAGAATGCAACACAAACAGAATTGCCAAACCAGACACTTTTTGGCTGAATTATTTTAGCGTATTTCAGTTATGTCAGTAGAATCCTTGTGAGAGCCCCTGCAAGATCTTTCCTTTAGCATTGCTTGTTCATGTTCAAAAGTTATTTTTAACTGGTGAGAGTAATTCCTTTTTAATTTTTGGTGTCTTAAGACTTTTATTTTCTGAGAAAAGTAACACTTGTTTCATCTTCTGGTTTATGCACTGCACACAGCAGATTTGGTATCAGTGATTTCCCAGAGCTTTAATTCCCAGTTTCAGAATTTGCTTAAAGGGTTTGGTAAGCTTTTGTTACGGGGTGTGCTCTATTAATCCTGGAGCTCTGAGCCTTCCTAGCCCTACCCATCACTGGTGATTTGGTTACAGTGAAACATTGTTGTAATAGTTGACATTTTCACCTAAGATTTTATCATGACTTTCTTAGAATTTTGTTTTGAGTTATTTTATAGCAAAAATTAACTTACAATTGACTATAATTCTACACTGTAATTTTTATAGCTCCCTGTATAGTTGATAACATTGCTGGAACTCCAAACAAAAATAATCCTTTTCACCAATTTTATTACACGCTAGCGTGACAATAGCACCATCATATTCTGAAAGATTGCTAGATGTGGCATCGTGCTATGGAAACCCAGACTATTTTGTAGATCAATGCTAGATTATCCACATAATATTTCACGGAGTTTCTAAACAGAAGCAAAACACTGAAAGTCAATAACTTTACGTTCTAAAAAAAAAGTCTCTCTTGATGCTATCTATCTGAGTGTAGTTATGGCATTGCATGTTGCCATTTCTCTATGATGTGACTAACCCATCTTAGCAAGAAGAGGAGCTGCTCTACAGCAGCTGTATTTTTGTGGTGCTTCACAGGAGGTGAACTCTGCTTGGAAAGCCTGCAGAGAAGATGGGGAAGCCTTTGGCACTAGAATTCTGGAGAATAAATGTAACAGGGAGCTGAACATAGGAATTGTTTTTCTCAAAAGCATCCATAAAAACAGAATAGTGGTCTGTTCCAGTATTGTAATTGCAATGTGCCAAGATGTTCATTATTCTAGCATGTGCACTGTTTTGTCTGTTTTCACTTAAAAACAGAAAAATGTGTTACCAAGCCCATAAATGTCTGCAGAGCTGCCAACTCTCCTGACTTTTATCAGTAGTCTCATGATATTTAGCCTCCTTTGTAAAGCTTCAAGTGTTAGAGGCAAGATATAACGTGAGAAGTTCAGATCTCTCCTTTCTGTTTTTTTAAACCTAATCCTCCTGGTTGCTGAGGAAGCTGACTTGCATGCAGCTCCAGAAATGTGAAGGAAACTAACGGAAATCCCAAATCTCACTGTGTAAATGCATGCAGACTTTGTGAATAAGGTGGGTTTGTGTATGTTATGCCTGGCAATTAAAAAGAACCCAACTTTTTTTCCTGAGATTTACCGTAATCAACTCCCCCTGGTATTTCTGATCATTTGTCTGATAACACCCATTTTGTTAAAGAGGTTTTATTGCAACAGAGGGTGAGGCTCCTTGACTCTGCTCAGCCAGTGGAGTAGCTTGCTGCCCTGGAGAAACCCGCCCTTGATCCTCCCATCCTCTGCCTCTAGCAGTGTGTTCCCATCTCCTCCCTCATGCCAGGTTTGGCTCTTGGCTCACCTCCTGGCACGCTGAATGAGCTCACCGGAGAAGCGGGAAGCTGCGTTTGCTGCTGCCCTAGTGAGTTGGTTCAGAAGTGGACAGAAGCTCCACATGGTGCAAGGGAAGTGGTTGGAGCTGGTGGCTTGGGGTGAGGAGGAAAAACGTGGCCACCCCTTAGGGGAATGTGAGCTGTAAGATCACTTCACTACCTGGTGACACCTCACCCTGCGAACCAGGGCACTGTGCATATCTACAGGAGGTGTGATAACAGACACATGCGACTGCGCCAGTGTCGCCATGAGCAGAAGGCTAAACGTGAGCACTGTTAACGGAAGTGTATCCGTTGTTATGGAGAGGATTGCTGCAATGTACCTCAGAATGCGGAAAGGCCCTGCTTACTATTTCTGACTTCTTAAATAGACAAATAAGCTTTGGAGAGAAGCTAATAAGAGTGTGGGGAGAAAAGAGGAAAGAAACACAAGTGCTGCTGAGCTGCTGCTTTAAAAAAGGTGAAAGAGATTCCGAGAGTGGAATCCAGTCTGCATAGCCAAGGCACTCGAGGTGCCCCTGGGTCTTAAATACTTATACCACAGCTACCTAAAGGCATATTCTCTCTCTGATCAATGAAGAGAGTCCCTTTGAAGGCCTCTAGGCGCAGCGGTTAGGCAGGCAGGATTTCCTCTTGGAAACCTTCAAAGGCACCTGCCTCTTTCAGTTGCACGCGCAGGGATGGAGCTTACCCACTTGCTTTACGAGGATTGCTAAGGAGCTTAAGCTGGAGGGACCTGATATAATCTTGAGTGTCTTGGTTGGCCCACAGATGAGCGATGCCATGGATAAACACTGTCTGTATTTGAACAGCTGTAATGTAATTCCTACGGAGCTCTTTAAGGTGTCTCCTATCCTTTCCACAGAAGAAAGCATGAAGCAGGTCTTTCAGTTGAACAGCAGCAGCTGCGATTCACTTGAAGAGACTAGGATGGTCATTTTAGATTAAATGCAATTGAGGTACTGACCGCAGAAATGGAACACTGTATTCATTCAAAGTGTAATCCGTTCCAGTGCTGGGTTATGCCGACAAGAAAAATGTATAGCCTTTTCTTTCTAAATCGTTTAAGTTACAGGAAAATGTTTTTAAAATCACCCACTGTTGTTACTTGAAGGAGTGTCCTGAAGGCCTGCGAGGCAGATAAAGCTTAGGGGGATCAGAGATGTTGTTGGTGCCTGCAAGCACTAAAGGTGTAGTGAAGAATAATGGATGATCTTACAGGGGTATGATGTTGGGAAAAGAATGGAAGAAAGGCAGAACTGTAAAAGGTTCAGTACCCATGTTTCTGGATTTAGCTACGCTAAATCTTTTGAGGATTATCTGCCACTGACTTGGCTGCCTCAGGGCATGCCAGTCACAAATTAGAGAACAGTAGTGCAGTAATAAACTAAGCGTGCTGTGAATAATCAGCATAGGATACCTTTTAACTGTCACTTTTTCCAAGGACTGCAAAATTGCCAACAATAGTAGATTTTAGAATAATATTTGGGGATTGGTCACTTGGTAGCAATAAAGAAGTATGCATTAAGCCAACCTTTGCAGTAATTTTTAGCAAAGATTCCCTTGGTGTCATTCCTCACCATTTTATTGAAAAGAATAGCTATAATACCTGAATTCCTGAATGTGTCCCTAGTAAACCACATGTGAATTTACCTTGTTGTGATCTATTTTACATCTAGAGCCAATTTATGAACTGAGACTGTAACACTATCTGCTTGGCCACTATTGTGTAGGATTTAGGGAGACCATTACCATAGTTAGACCAATAAAAATGTTCTGAAGTTAACCCAAGTTTATCTGCCAGGCATTCCAGTAGTTTCTTTTATCTCTATATCAGTAGAGGGTCAGCGTTTCTTATCTCACTGTAAACTTCAGTCTATTGCTGGTATATAGGCTCAGAGAGGAAGGCTTCCTGTGCTCTACTGCTCTGCAACTCAACTCCTAAGTGCAAAAGGCTGCTAAGTTGGTTTTTTGGTTCCCTTCTGCTTGGTATGGAGAATTCCTCTAAAGCATGGATCCTCTGAAGTGAGGAAGGGTAAAATGAAGAGACTTTGAGGTATGTGTAGTCAGGGATCACCAGATTCCTCAAAAAAGTAACAAATAGTTCAACATAGGAAGATGAGCAGCCACAAGAGTGTTGAAACAAGTACATCCCTTTTTTAGGTCTTTTCCATCCTATGCAGCTCACATCCAATTTTCCCTTTCACTAAATTATTCTGCAAACTTTTCCTCTCCACAAATTTTGCACCTTTTTGGACCTCAGCGGCTTGTGAAGGGTTTGAGATGCAGTATAACCGTATCTTAAGAAATAGGTCTGTGTTACAGATACTTGTTTTGATCTTGGATACCATGGGTACCTTTAACATAAAAAAGAAGTCTGTCATATCCTGTGAGTCCTTGAGAGTGGAGAATATTTGCCAGCGTGGGCTGGAAAAGCCAGGTAAAAGAAGGGCATGGCCAGCTAGGACTAAGGTCCATGCTGTCTTGGACAAGTGACATTGTGCAACCGTATCCTGACATTGTCCATTTTGAGGAACCTCGTCTACCTTGTATGTAAGCCTGGACAATTCACTGTTCTTTCTGGCTGCTGGACAGCACAAGTAGTGTGATAAAATCATGCATGTTTTGTGTATTGTTCCTTTTGTGTGCCATGTAAGAATCCTTGGTTGTTGTCAGAAACCCACGGGGTTATTGGAAGGAAACGTG
Organism: Gavia stellata; assembly: GCF_030936135.1. Lineage (NCBI taxonomy): Eukaryota > Metazoa > Chordata > Aves > Gaviiformes > Gaviidae > Gavia > Gavia stellata. The sequence goes on along the minus strand of NC_082596.1, from coordinate 37,521,065 downwards.
CTGAGGAGCTTGAACACATCCCTGTGTTGAGTGACATCTGCAGTCATACTCAGGAGTACAGCTACCACACTGCTGACTTTCTGTTGGTTCTCCCTTTGGGCACTGGTTCAAGGTTGCTTTGAATAAAGCTGTTTTCTACATACTCTGCACTGTTTATGGAGGTCATTGACATGAGCATCAGCAGCTCCAGTTCGGATGAATGATGCTACTGCTGTGACCTGTCTGCTTCATTCCTCTGCTGGAGATTACTAACGGAGTGCATGCACACACCTTGGGAGCTCCAGTGCAAAGTCCAGTGCAGAGCAAGTTTTTAATTTGCCACAAGAATATTTGCCCTTCAGTCAGAGACAATTCAGATAACAAGCAACAGTCATTCAGCCATTCTACATTTGCTGCACTAATACAGCTCTGTACTGAAGCCTGAACTGTGACACCAGTGCTACCCTGACATTGGAAAAGAGACAGACACGTGGAGAACCGGTGTGTTAAATCTGGTAGCTATTTGAACTATTCACTGTTCTTTTAGTCTCCAACCGCCTATAGCTGCCAGAACTGCCACTTTTCCCTGCCTGCAATAGAAGAATATGCTGGGCTTTTCAGTTTGGAATTGATCTGAGTAATGTATGTATTTATGGGTCTGGGTTGTTTTGAAGTCGTATCTTACTGTTAAACAACTCATCTTTAGAAAAAGTGTTCCAGCTAGTTTGGATGAGAGCCTAACCCAGGGCAGAGCAGGTCTCCAAGAATGTCTCACCCCTCTCTTCCAGACACCTTGCTGAGTCACATCTGGTATGAAATGAGGAGCCCATGTCTCAGCCCTTAACTTCAAAGCTTTGCGTGGGCCACTCTCATTGTTTGAAGAAGCTCTTTGCCCTGCTTCATCATGAATCATCAACATCTACACTTAATAGGAACAATGTTATTGAACAACGGAGGATGAAAATTCAGGTGGGCAATAAACTGCCATGCTGACACTATAGGTACAGGCATCACAAATGAGAGTGAGTGAATAGGCAACTTCTAAAAGAAACAGAGTAGGAGTCTGAATCATGGCTTATAGATCTCCCGAAGGAATGTAGACCAGATTTGGTGAGGGGAGGATGGAAAGAAAATACATTCTCTCCCTCTCTCAGTGGTGTTTCGGTGTGCTTCTTGCACATATCTATTGATCTGTCCACATATCAGTCTGCTCAAAGGTATACTTATCTTTTCTTCCAGGAGAAATCCTGAGCACGGTATTGCACAATCAAATATTTCTCAGGCATTTGCCATGTATCATATTCTATTGTCCAATACCTATAGTTGCTGTAATGGAAACGTGGAGGTGGTAGTTGTCAAAGAGGAGCTAATCTGTTTTCTCAGCAGTTTGGAAATGACATACATGGAGACCTTAGTTTTGGTCTTACTTTTTTGTAGTGCTGGAAGAAAATTCTTTCTTCCTTAGAAGCCTCATGTAAAACAAAAATCTTCTACTTTGGTAAAGCCATGTATGGTCTGGGAACTGTTCAGCGTAAAGTACGTGTACATGGAAGTACAGGGGACGGAAGATTACCTTGGACACCACGTATTACATAATTTGCAAAGGCTAAAGGTGTTATTTCTGTTTTGCAGTTTCTTATGTGTCCTTCATAATTTTCCCTATTTTGTATACAGTACACGCACTGTTTTCCATTTACACTTTTTTCTTTTGATTTTCCTACTTTAAGATCTTGTGTTCAATGCTGTCAGGAAACTGCTTTAAATGAAAGTGTGGAGTGATGTGGAATAGTGTTAAAGAAAGCCAAAAGAATGTGAACTTAATCTTTTTCATAGGAAGTTTTGTTCTGTTCCGTCCTGTGCCCTGCTTAAACACATTGGCCTCTTTTGCCCTTTTCCTTGATGAAGGTTAAGTGGGAAATATCTTGGCTGCAGCCTTTCCAGCTTAACCAGAAAGATTTTCCATAGTTCATGTTTAGTTTCCCTGCTATGGGCATTCATCTTTCCTGAATCAAAATTGTTAAACTGGATTTTCAGAGAGAAATTAATAGCTTGTGGCAATGATGATGAAGTGTCAAGCCTTCCTCTCTCATGTCTCCAGCTCTATTTTGCTAGTGATGATTTTGCCAGTCCTCTTGCTAGAGATTAACAAATCTCAGGAGCAAATCTCAGTTTGGTTAATGGGTTCCTCCCAAGCACCTTCTTTATTGGCGTTTAGAACAAATGTAAAGAATTGCTACATTTGCAATTTATGAATACTGAGTGCATAGCTTCTGCAAAAACCTAGAAATGTTGCCATGTTTTCCATTTCTATCTGGGCATCTTTTGTGCCTACTGTAACATACACAGAGTGAGACAGAATACTCTTGGCTAGTGAGGGGGCTATTCCTGGTCCTTGGTGTGCTCGCTCCAAAATACTTTGGCAGTCTCCCTGTAAAAGAGTTTCAGAGACAGCGGGTTCTATGTCCTCAGGACACTGCTGCTTTTAATGGTAAGGCTGTTGTGTTCTTCCGTTGTCTCACTCTTGAAAAGAGGAGAGCTAGCTCTGAAACTCTCTCTTGCCCTCAGTCCCAGTAGTAACTGGTGCAGAATTTTGCAGTTTGGGATGTCTCTATTTGTTATGCCACAGCAAATTGTGCTCCATGGAGCTTTGTTATGAGAGACACCACAATGTGCAGAGACAGTGTGAGAGTTGACTGTGTGGTGCAGGGAAAGAACCAGCCATTCTTTAAGCTCAGATTTCATTTTGGTTTAGTTCTCAATTTAATCGAGCCACTTTTTGCCCCTACAAAACAAAATCATATGATTAGCACTATGCTCTTCCATAAATAATCTGAATGGGGATGTTCAAGTAAATTCTTTATTCCTCTGTCAAGAATAAGGAAGGTCACCCTTTTCTGTGAAGAGGAGACACTCTCAGCCAGGCTTCTCACAAACGTGTTAAACATTTTGTATACTCACAGGATGATCACTGGAAAATTCAGGTTGGAAGGGACCTTGGGAGGTCTCAGGTCCTGCTCGAACAAGGCTCAGCTATGAGATGAGATCCAGTTGCTCAGGGCTTTATCCAGTTGGATCTTGAAAACACCAGAAGATGGAGAGTGCACATTGTCTTGGGCAACTTGTTCTGCTGCTTGACTTTGTCACAGGGAAGAAGCTTGCTTTTATTTATATCCAGTTCGGCTCTCTTTTGTTTCATTTTATGCCCATTATCTCTTGCACTCCTGCAACGCACTGCTGTGTCCAGACAGAGCCTGGCTCTATCTCCTTTATAACCTCATTACAGGTACTGGACAGCTAGCTGCTGTGAGGTCCTCCCAAAGCCAGCTCATCTCCAGGCAGAACAACCCCAGGTTCTTGCTGCAGGACAAGTGCTCCATCACTCGACTATCTTGATGGTCCTCCACTGAACTTGTTCCAGTTTATCATTGCTGTTCTTGTACTGTGAGACCCAAAAGTGGGCACTGTACTCGAGGTGCCATCTAATGAGCTCTGAGCAACGGGAGATGATCGCTTCTCTCAATCTACTTGATATGTGGCTGTTAATATAGCCCAGGATGCTGTCGGCCTTCTGTGCTCCCTGGGCACACTGCAGGCTCAGGTTCAGCTTGCTGTCTAACATGACCCCCAGGTCCTTCTCAGGAGAGCAGGAGCTGTTCCCCAGCCAGTCCATCCATAGCCTGTATCATTGCAAGGGGTTCTTCCTTCCCAGATGCAGGACTTAGCATCTGTCCTTGCTGAATTCCATGAGGTTCCTGATGGCCCATTGTTCCAGCCCACCTAGGTCCCTCTGAATGGCAGCCCTGTCTCGAGGAGATCCACTGCTCCCCCCAATTTGGTGTCATCCTCAAACTTGATGACAGTTGCTTATTTTGCTTAAAACACTTGCCCTCAAGTTGTTGTTTTCATTATTTTACTTTAAATTAAGTTTTATTCTTGATTTTTGTCCTGAGTTCTCAGTGTCTCTGAGTAAACTGTATATTTATTCACAGAGAATTCACAGAATCACTAAGGTTGGAGAAGACCTGTAAGATCATCAAGTCCAACCATCAACCAACACCACCATGCCCATTAAACCATGTCCCACAATGCCACGTCCACACGTTCCTTGAACACCTCCAGTGAGGGTGACTCCACCACTTCCCTGGGCAGCTTATTCCAGTGTTTCACCACTCTCTCAGTAAAGAAATTTTTCCTAATATCCAGCCTGAACCTCCCCTGGCGCAACTTGAGGCCATTTCCTCTGTCCTGTCACTTGTCACTTGGGAGAAGAGACCAACACCCACCTCTCTGCAACCTCCTTTCAGGTAATTGTAGAGAGCGATGAGGTCTCCCCTCAGCCTCCTCTTCTCCAGACTGAACAACCCCAGTTCCCTCAGCTGCTCCTCAGAAGACTTGTGCTCCAGACCCCTCACCAGCTTCGTCGCCCTTCTCTGGACACGCTCCAGCACCTCAATGTCCTTCTGGTAGTGAGGGGCCCAAAACTGAACACAGGATTCGAGGTGCAGCCCCACCAGCGCCGAGTACAGGGGGGACAATCACCTCCCTAATCCTGCTGGCCACACTATTTCTGATACAGGCCAGGATGCCGTTGGCCTTCTTGGCCACCTGGGCACACTGCTGGCTCATATTCAGCCGGCTGTCAATCAACACCCCCAGGTCCTTTTCCACCAGGCAGCTTTCCAGCCACTTGTCCCCAAGCCTGTAGCGTTGCATGGGGTTGTTGTGGCCAAAGTGCAGGACCCAGCACTTGGCCTTCTTGAACCTCATACAATTGGCCTGGGCCCATCGATCCAGCCTGTCCAGATCCCTCTGCAGAGCCTTCCTACCCTTGAGCAGATAGATCAACACTCCCGCCCAACTTGGTGTCATCTGCAAACTTGCTGAGGGTACACTCAATCCCCTAATCCAGATCATCAATAAATATATTAAACAAGACTGGTCCCAAAACTGAGCCCTGGGGGACTCCACTTGTGACCTTTTTTTTTTTTATAAAAAGCAGTATATTAAAGCAAGCTTCTGTTCCAGCTTGAATATGTTCCTGGTATATGCAGTTGTTCTTAAATTACCTTTAAATAGCTCCTTCAGTCACAGGGAGCTGCAGGACAAATATTTCTCCAAAATGTATTCACATGGGATGGTCCTATTCCTGTTTTTGGACAGGTCTGTCACAATAGACATCTTTAAGAAGATCTCCTTCAAAGAATCTCTTTCAAATTCAATGGGTTTCTGTGCAGCCCAACTAAACAGAGTGTTGAAGACTACTATTTAAAACATGTAAGCTAAAACCATGCAAGATTTTTATTTTGAGTTTAGGCTTTATTTTCAGTTATGGACTTCTACTGCTTTTTCAGAAGTTTGAGAGGACTTCAAGTGAACTTTGTGAGTCCTGAAATAGATCGATTTCAAACAACTGTAGCCCACAGTCTGGAGCCCTGAAACAGCCTTTAAAATTTTGCATCTCCTATCATCAGTGATATTGTTTCTTCTGAGTTCCTTGCTGCCCTTTAGCAGCACTGGCAATGCTGCCTTCTCTCATCTTCATGTTGCTTGAAGTTCCTCTTATAACTTCATTGTCGATTCTCAGTAGTGGTTGTTCTTACATGTCTCTCTAACTTCAGAACTGCTAATCAAAACAATCTGATTTTAGTCCAACATGCGTATCTTATTGATGCATGTGTTGTCCTTATAAAGTTATTTTAAAATTCTGTTTGTTGCCAGATAAGGAGTTAACCAGCTGAGCTGAAATTTATGAACTTAAATCATACAAAGTCCAAAGCCACTGTAGTTTAGTGATTATTCCGGGTAATTTCATTTCCCAGACAGCCTGCCTGATTTCTACCTGAGTTTGCTCATACCTGCCCTCTTAAAAAGCTCCCTGCTGTCCGAGCTTAAGACATGGCTTTGTGAATGGCACTGAACATTCAGTTCATTCGATGCCAAGCATTTTATTAGGAACATGTCACATCTACCAACCTCTGGAAGTATTCTATGGCATGTGATTTTGGGGCAAAATATCCGAATCACTTTTTTAGTTAAGTTGTTAGGCATGTAAGAGAGGAGAACAACCGCTGACTCGTACATTATGCAAGTGATGTGACTACCTGCACTATTCAGCCAATTCTTGAAAATTTCAAGTGGAATACGTATTTCCTGAAACTCAGTCCACATCTGAGATATCTTTGTCAGAGTTTCACAGTGTGAGGGAATAAGGAGAAAGGAACTTTCATGGATTTTTATAGCATTTGGGCAAAGGGGAAAACTTGTTTCTGATACTTGTTTATAAGGTGTAGCATTGGAAGTACTCAAAATAACCTAAACTTCAGAAACATTTACTTAAAACCTGGTTACTGTCCTGCTATTTTTGACCTTTTCACTGAATTGAGTTGCTAGCAAGCATAGTCTGATTCAGTTTTTATCCACCCGTCTTCACTCATCCATCGTCTTGTAGCTTCTCATAGGTAACTAATACGTAATAGCAGTCATCGCCACAAAACTGTAAATGTCTGTGAAACTAAGGGCTTATCTACAATGACATTTATTGACCTTTTAAATCACTGCAAACCCACTTGTATAGGTGCATCGAAACTGGCTCAGCACTCCCCAGATAAATGTAACATTGGACCGACACCAGCTTTGCAGCTGTATGGTAAAGGTATGCCCATAGAACAGATGTGTCTATGACCACCCTCATCTTTGTCAGTGCTCTTTCAGCCACAAGAGCTTTGACCATATAATGGTTTAGCACCTCTTAGAACCTCCTCAAGAGAATGAGTTGTCTATTCCTGAGCAGGATAATTTAGGTGCCCAAGCTCTGAGAAGGCAGAGCTTTCTTTCTTGCTAGCTAGTTAGGTCTCCTCTTCGATCAGCAGGGTGATGGGTCAGAAATGCCGTCTTAGTCTCTTCACTTGCAGCTTGGAGCCTTAACACAGATCTTTATTCTGCACTGATCCATGATCGCTGATGCCTCGGAGCGGTTTCAGAATCACTCCTCCCACCTGTTGCTCCATGAACCTCCTGGAGATGAGAGGTCCCATTGCAAATAAAGCTGAACGTGCTTCATAGCATCTCCTCAACTACTCCAATTCGTAGCTCTGCCTCTTGATGTAAATTGAAGTAGCCATTTTTAAATGGTAGTTAATATGCCAGGCTATAAACAAGAAGCACTTGGGAGCTCTCCCATCAGAACAGACCTCCCATTCTGCTGTCTCTGTTGGAGGGTCAGTTACCTTGGCCAGGTACTTGGGGGTATAGAAAGTGGAACAGGTGGAAGAACTAACTTCTTAATTTAACACAGTACAAATTTCCAAAACCATGCATCAGGGCCTTGAGTTTTACTGGTGTCTTGATATTGTGCTATCCTGTATACTGTGATTTTAAGGGAAGACTGCTGATACCAATTTTCTGGCTTTTACGCTTCAGGAAAAGTTAACAATGTGCATTACAAAAATTGAATGAAAGAAAGTAGATGCAAGTTTTTTAAGACCTAAAATAGCTTTTATAACTAAGAGCTTTCAGTCCTTCATACTGCTAGAGAAACTCAAAAGTTATATGTTTAAAAAAAATCTCCTTGGAAGAGGAGACTTAATGTAGCTGAAGCTTGACTGTAATCTAATTTAGGTTTTGTGAGTAGGACATGGAAAAAAATTGTGTTAGTAAGAACTAGTTCCACCATCATGTTTTAATAAGGGAAGTGGATGTTTGTTCTGTGTGTGTGTGCGTGTGTGTGCACGTGGGAGGCACAGCAACAGAAGCAAATCCCTGTATCCCTAGCGTTAGAATATTTAACTTAGTTTCCACTCTTTTGGACATGTTTTACTTCAGGAATTGCCCTTTATTTCAGTTCATGGTGAGGACAACCATTTGTATAATAAATTACACAGATAGGAGAAAAGCAGTGCAAACTGTAGATCCCAGCCAATCCACAAGTACTTTTGCCTCCATCTTTAATCTGGCTATGCAAATATGGTAATATAATACTTGAACAAAAGAGGATTTTTTTTCTGAGAAACAAAAGTTACTAGCATTCTGTATTATATAATACATTGAGGATGCAAAATGTCTCTGGTTAGACTGACAAGTCACCGTTTTGACTGATAAAAATGCATTCCAACTGATTACTAAAGCAGTGTTGCTTAAGGATAATGGTGTAATAGATACAAATTCATCCCATAATTCCTTTAACTTCAGTAAATATATTGCAAATGTTTAGTGTCTATTGTGGTAACATAAAGCAGAAGTCTTAATTAGTCTAAACAAAACAAATATATAGGAGAGGTTTTAAGTGTGTTTCCAATTTCAGAAAAATTTCTCATAGATTTGCCGTATTTTTTTTTTTTCACATCTTGAATCAGACATGAGCAAATGTGTTTGTATGTGTGTGTTTTCCCCAAAGCACTGAGAAGAATGTCGTGTGAGAATTTTCTTTTCCATTCAGAGTCATGCTGCTATTTGGTCACATTTCAATCCACTGGAAGAAAAAAAGAAGGTAGGGGGAATTGAAAGCACAGCAGAACTGCTTAAATGAGTTCAAACTTCAATGGTGCTGCAACCCTTAACAGAAGGCAGAGCTCAGTTGTGTCTATGGAATGGTTCCACATTTCTAAAAAAAAAAAAAAAACCATAAAAAAAGCAATGACATCATTAATAAGATAACACAAAAGATTTATTACTTATACTTATTTTCATTTCTTTTTCAAGTAAACTTGTGCATTCTCAAAATCAGAGGGGCAGGGTTTCTAGCAAGTACTCTTCCTTGCCTCCTTTCTTGCCTTCACATCTTTCACTTTCCTAAATTGCTCCTTAAATATTTAAATTAAGGTCATCTTGTTTTTTAATTCATTGATTGTAGTGACATTGTTCTTTATGTTCAGAAGGCAATAAGGAGTAGTCAGGTTTCAAGTCACAGTGACTTTGTTCTTTTAAGTGAAATATAGGAAAAGCCTGCTTTATTGAACCCCTGAGTTATTTTTCTGTCTGAAGCAACCTTGTCTGTAGTTTGTGTTTCTCGCTAAACAAAAGGCTGCATTTGGCTGCTGAAAAAACAGATCTGCCAGAACAGTAAGGCAAAGGGAGATGCTGATATTTTATCAACTAAGAAAGCACACACATAATTGGGGGCTTATTAACCTTCATCAAGTCACATCTAAGACATTTCCTGCTCCACCTCCCCCTTCATGTATTTTGAGTATCAGTTAACATTTTAAGTCTATTTTGGGGCTGCTAGAGTCTCCCAAATACCTGAACTGAGATAGATATCCTTTTAAATGCAAATTGTTTGTTTTCTTCTCCCACAATTGCACAGCGGAAACACAGGAATACCTTACACCCTGAGGAGTTATAACAATTTGTTTAAAAGTAGTTTTTGAGGAATAAGTGCCTGTCAGGTTCAGCCCATTTCAAGAAGATCCTGCCACCTTTTTGCTGTTTCTAAGATCAGTCATATTTGCTTCCACTTTCCTCAGTGATTAATTCCACTGGATGATGGGTATACCCCCCAAGCCTACACATCAATTCCGTATTGGTACACTTACCAAATCAAACCTTTTGGTTAAATCAAAGTGGGAATAATGGCAAGTCACTTTACATTTAACTTGCAATGTCAGAGGTGAGTTGAATCTTTTCTCTTGTTTTAGAATATTTATTATATTTTTACTGCCTACTACTTTGGCTTTATTGTATTTTTATTTCATGTCACTTAATGGTCAAATTTTTAGTTTGGCTTTCTACTTGTAATTTAAAAAGAAGAGCGTGCCCTTTGTTCTTTTGAAGTGTAAGAGTTGTGTCCAGTTTTGTCACTAACTAGATAACTAAGCACTTGGAAACAGACTTGAATCCTATAGCCAGTGCATTTTTACAATGGGGCAAAATAGATTCATGCGTCAGGCTAACACATTTTTCCAAATGGAGTATCAAATACTGTGGCAATTTTTCAGTCATATCCACCAAAATCATGATGAAAAATTACATGAGCAGAGTCTCTTGTCTCAAGAAAAAAGATGTATATAGATCAGTTTTATTTAATTTAAGCAGTTTGATCATGACTGTTAAAAGCAGTATTTCACACTTCAAAAAGGTGACACCAAGAAGTTTTCTTCTGCACTCTTTCACCCAGAAATGGGGGGCAGGGGCCATTTTATGACTGGTGCTGAATTGCCCCTCGCGTGTCCAGTATATTGATGATGGAAGTTCTTTTAGTGAGGAATCTTTAGCAGTAAGTAATAGAAGCCCTTTAGAAATTAGTCTATGGAGATAATCCCACTGAGTTATGAATATCTAGAAGCATATGAGATCAGTTTTAACCGTCACTATTTTGCAAACAGAAATAGATGTTGTATTGATCTGCATAGGCTGATCCATTGTCTTTTTGAACAACAGATGTTTCCATTGTTACGGCAATACTGCTGCATGAGTGGTGAAGTCAGTAATGTTCATAAGTTGCTAGCATTTGGTGCCTTTTTACTACTCTGTCTTCTGAATTTATTACGAGCAAGGCTAGACGGCATGATAACAGTGCCAGGCAGTGGGAGAGCTCTGTGTATGCTGGAGCTCCCTTATGTGTCAATAATGGAGCTGCAGTTCTGAGAAATACTAGGATGTATCCTTATTCAGAAGTACTTCTTACAATGCCTACTGAAGGCAATGAGAAATACAAGGCCAGAGGAGAATCGAACACTTACATAAAAGGTGGTTGCTCCGACTGCTCTGCAATCATTCCTATAGATGGTCCAGCAAAAAAGTATTGGATAACTGGAATTGGATTCTCTTGTCCATTTATTAGCATTTGTGAAGTCAGCCACCAAAATGTTTTCCAGATCTTTCTGTTTTCAGTTGAGTTACAACTGCAATTGTCTTGCACTTGTAACTTGTGTATAGAATATTTAAACCCTGGAAATGCAAAAGCACTTTATGCACACAGAAGTCACTGAGTTCTCCACTGGAATAAAGTTGTTTCTGGGTGAAGTGGGAAGCTGCTGCATAAGGACATTCTTTATACAGCATTGGTCTGAGGAAGTGATGAGCATGTCTCTGGCTGAGTCTGTAGAAAGATGTGGGTCTAGTATTTTCCTGTTTTCTGAAAGACCTCCCTTCTGGCATGAAACTGAGTACGTAAATTCAGGACTGACTCAGAGATGGAATGAATCACACACAACACTCCCTGCAGTCCCTCGGGTCTTCCTTGGAGGTTTTGTCACTGTGTTTCTTTTGTGAGCTTAAATAAGATCATTGCAGTCCCAAGACATGGTAACAGTCATGTATTACCACTTCTGAAATGATTCGGAAAACTCTTTATCACCAGTATGTCCCAGGTATGGAAGAAGTCCTGCACATACTAAATCCTCCTATGTTTTATTGGTTATCTGTGTTATATAGGAAGGATTTCTCTCACTGTCACACATACACCTACACTCCTGAAAATTCCCAAATAGTATGCTGTGCAGCAGTATCCAAACGCCTGCTGTTCAAAGGCAGAACAGTAAATACTAACCTTGCATTACAGCATGCTGTAAGCCTTTCTCATCGTGGGACGCTATTAAGTCTCCATCTGTACCGCAGGTTGGAAATGTGTTGTGGCAAGATTCCTAACTAAGGCTGTATTCAGAATTTAGATAGTAAACGGTGCACAGAAACCTGAAGAAGAAAAATGAAAGAAAGAAGAAAAATGAAAATGCTCCTGCAGTTTCTTTAAACACAGCAGCATTTGAAGAAAACAATGGGTCCTTTTTCCATAGAATAAAATTATGATGTCATAACATCCGCTCTAATGTTAAGTCATAATGAACTTATTTGTGCACCTGCTGGAAAGTACTGTATTTTCATATGCTCATAAATGTGGAAAACAGGGATCTGGAAACTTTGACAATGGTAGCTACCATCTCCATGTATCTTTTCCTGCTCTGTAATGGATTAGTTCAATGCCCACTAAAGTAAATGGAAAGATTTCTGTTGATTCCAGTGCTATTAGATTGATTCCTCTGTATATCATCCAATGGCTTATTTCATTGTCACTCTGCTTCATCATCTGATATTTTTACCCTTTCATATGTGTAGATAAAGAGGTTCCTAAAGCAAATGTTTCACTCCAGTTGGTGCTATTAGGTGATTCTTGATTTTGCCTTATGACATGTACTTGAAACTAGCATCTTAAGTACAGGGGGTGAGCAAGAAGAAAGAGGTAAAAAAATCATGGATGTCTCGCAATGAAAGAAGGAGATATTTTAAACAGGGAAAAAAAGAGCTTTTGTTGTACACATGCAGTCAGCTTATTGATTGTGAACAGGGATGATTTGAGGATTGTTTTTTAAGCATCTTCCCTCTGTTTAATTTGCTGTTCTAACCATTGTTTTCTTCATTATCTTATTTTCATCTTGATAATTTGTTTTCTTTTTTTTCTTTGTTATTACATTCTTGGCCATTAGAAAACATTTTACTTCCAAAAGTTCTTTGCCCAATTTGTTTCCCATAACAACAACAACAACAATAATAGGAAAAAAATACTCTTTTTTATAGCAAGTTAAGGGCCAAAATCCATCCTTTGGTACTTACGTGCAGTCGCCCTATCAGTGGGTTTTGCACTCACGTAACTTAGGTTAAAAAGCTGGCCTGTGCATCACAGCCCACCCCTCCACATAACTACAATGAGTAACTGTAACAAAACATAGTAAGACTTCATTTATGTTTCAGAATTGAGGGAAGAATTTGATAATAACCTTCTAGTGCTTGCACACCTACCCCTTCTTCACATCCTCTTGTATTGTGACTGATAGCTAAACTTCTGTTGCATCCTGTGCTTAAGACTTGGTCTAGTTAATACAGTAAGTGGAAAAACCATGACATTTGTGACTTCTTGGCCTTTCATTATATCACAGATTTTGCTGGGGGAAAAATTGCTGTAACACTACTGTGCATTCCACCAACTCCTGTGGGAAGGAGTCTGGTGCACTAACCCATCCCTAGTGCTGGTCACCTAGGAGTTATTGCACTTAGCATGTCGGCAGGGCATTGCTGGCTCTTATGATGTGGAGGGCTTATGTGACCATTGGGACGGATAAGTTGTGTTGAGTGTGATTGACTGCGAGAGTGCTTTTTTTAATTCCTAGCCTCTTGGCTCAAGCAATATACATGCCCAAGAGTGCTGAGGGTATCCAGAGAGAAAGGCAAGTCTTAATTAGTTGCCCATAACTTTATGTGACATTAATGGTGAGCAAAAAGGTGCAATGGTAGCTAGTGAGAATCACAAAGAAACCCTTCAGTCTGATTATCCTAGCTATTACAGCATTGCTAAAAAATTGGAATCTGATCAACAAAAAATAAATTATTAAAAGCTGGAGAGACCAATCTCTCAAAGAAAGAGAGCCAAACCTGCACATTAAGTAATACAACAGTAACATGATTTTTCCTGTCTCCAATTATTTCATACCTATGTATTTTTTTTGTACCTTAAGAGTGTTTAATCTAGATTCTGGGCTTAAATTTTCAAGGTGAAATCCCAGAAGACCTATTGGTTTTCACAGCCACTACCAACTTGAAAATCTAACAGCACATTGGTTTGTTTTTTGATTTATTAGGAAGCAGGCTTAACTGAACTTGCTGGCTGAAATCTAAATAAGTCTTGCTGGATTTCTGCTTTGCACCTGCAGAAGCAGCTTTAGAGAGCTACTGCCCTCTGTAGATACTGTACACTATCGGTATAACCTTCTCAAGAAAAGAATTAAAGATGAAAGAGAATTGTTGATAAATGAAGAAAATTCCAGTAGCAATGTTCTTTGCTGTAACCCTTCCCTGCTGAAATTAGAGGCAATGGCCCCAGTGAGGCTTATGGGACACTCAAAAAACCATTACTTTACGCAATGTCTTTCTTATTGTGCTGGGATATATTCCTAGAAATAGTGTATAGACAAATGCAAGTTGTTGGTTTTTTCTTTAAAAATATTATTAAATTTATTGCTTAGAAATTGTTGTAACTTTCTATTGGTTTATTTATTACAGCAAAAAAAAAGACTGAACTGAGGAAGACTGCAAAAATAATGACAATATTTCTTTCTTGCATAAGGAAAAGGTAAGATTTAGAGGACCGTAACATTGCAAGTACTTATTTATAGCATAATAATAACTATTTGGTAATTTGTCAAGTTCCCAAATGCTGGTAGCTTTTTATTTAAACTTATTCAGACCTTCATAGCCTTGGCTGCCTAAAAGCTGGTGATTTAAAATTCACAATCTTTTCTGATTAACTGAGACAATAAGTCCACTGCCAGGCACTGTATACAGCCACTGTATGGACCTGTTCTGCATTAGAGAAGCAAAGGTTACTTTTCATTTTGTAGCAGCATATTAGGGGTGTATGTATTTCAGGTTCCTTGATTTACACTATCTCCGTTTTGGGTTTTTTGAAGGGAGGGTTTATTCTTTCTTGGTTTTTTTCCTCCCACTCCATTCCCTGGAAGCTATAAATGCCCCAATTTTTCCTGGGATATTTTTTTTTTTTTCGGTCCCAGGTACCCAGCTGTGCATGAAATAATGCTCCCCATATGTGTTCATTGTTCCCGTTGCTGGTGTCTGTGCAAGTCACCAGAGTTTTCCTAATAAGGTTGGGTTTGACCTTTCAGAAGTTCTCAAATGAAGAATCTAACTGCATTCATTATCCTCAAAACAGATAGACTTCCTTGCCGCTGTCTTTATAAAACAGCTGTAAGAAACAGTAAAGCATGCTTGTTCCAAAACCCGAGCTGTTCAAAAGTGCGTAAGCATTAGGCAGCCAGGCTTTGGCTGGCCCTTCCAGAAGGGTGGTGTGCCAGATGGAGAAAGATCCCAAAGAAGGGGAGCAAACAGACTGACAGAAAAAGGGACTTCACAACGGAGGAAACTAAAGCCTAGAGAGAGGCCTTTTTGACTGACGGGCTGGCTTACGCAGGAAAACCCTGTCTGGTGGTTTTAGTGCCCCCATGTCCGAGGCGAGGGTTTCACGATGTACACGCTGACTGCTGGGGTGGTGGCCCCCAGTTCTGCTCCTTTCTTGTGACAGCACTGGCAGCAATGTGACAACACAGGGAGCCAGATGACAGAGCTGACCCGTCTGAAAACTAACCTGCTTGCTGGTTTGCTGGTATGCTTTTGGCTGGCAGGATTAATACTTGGTCAGATGAGTTCTTTCACCTGGCTCCCCTCAACTGCAGGAGCGTGCGTGCTGGCACACGCTGGAGAGACATGCCGCCAGGATGGGAGGGGAAGGTGATGTCTCTTCTGTCAGAAGATTGTGACTAGTTGAGGCTAAGGGAATGTGAAACTACAGCTCATGTCAACAAAATATTTCCTGTGTTCATGAAAATAGACGAAACAGAGGTCTTTTTCTGTCAGTGAAACTTTTTCCTGACTGGAGTCACCTATGAGATCTTGCATCTTAATAGTAGCTCAGGTCAGAAGAGAGGAAAGTAGGTATGAACCGATTGGTTCTTGTCAAAGGAAGAAGATGAGTGAGGAATTTAGATTAATACAGTAGATACTGGTAGTTACATTTCAGTTGCCCAAAGACAAAATGGACTCATTTCTGCTAATTTATACATGATTTTAATACTACCTCATTTTAGAAAAGAACAAATGAATGAATAAACAATTATGAAAGCCAAAACAAGTATCCAAACCTGAAAATTCTATTAAAATATTAAAAATATTCTCAGAAAATATCCTGACAAGTTACAGAACTTGGTGATGGACATCTAGCTATTTGAACCATCCGTTGGAATCTGAGGCTGGAGATGTAAAAATTTTGTTAGCCAAACCGTAAGACTATGCTCAACTTGAAGATATACATTTCTATTAAATTTGATAGCGCTTTCCCACAGGGAATACAAAAGGAAAGCACTTTCATTTGATTTTGACAGCTAAGTAAAATCTAGCTTATCATTTCTGTACAGTTATTTTACAATAGTAGAAATTTTTTTTTTTTTTTACTGCTCATGTAGAAGAACATCTGCCATAAGTTTTCTTGGCTGTATTAAGGCACTGAAAAAGCAGGTACACATTGATAGGTACTTTAATAATGAGCAAAACACAAGGAAGTCAGGATCTTTAAAAATTAATGTATGCTCCCTAATGTTTCAATTATTTTATCTATGGCAGCTTGCTGACTTGTAAGCAAGGTAATTAGACGTGGATAAACTTGGATCTCCAAGGTGATTCAGCAAAGTAAATAGGAATGAATGTTTAGTTTTGCAAACAAATTCTAAATACAGTATGAACAGAGCTTGTGTTACAACTAAAATGTGTGAGTCCTAGCAATTATAAGTATTAATGCGTTTTCCCCTTTTTGCAGATTTTGCCTATAATAAATTCACTGAGCAAGACATACAGACTTCTGTCCAATGCTATGAAAATTAAGCAAGGCACATAACTGCAGGAAATCTTCAAAGGTACAAAAATAAAATGCTTATTCAGTAATTAATTAAACCAAATAAGCCATCAGCATGTGCTACATAGCCTAAGTATTATGTCAGGTCAATAATTAAGCTGTAGTAAATCTTCCGGAGGTTCTATCCTGCCAAACTTTAAAGGCTCAAGACTAACCCAAGGACCCTTAACATTTTAGTGAGCCAGTAAATGATTACACAGATAGCTTCTCAATCCAAATTTTGCTACTATTAACTTTCTATTTTTTAAGACATCCAGAAATTGTATGTTTTGTGGTTGTTGAATAATATCCTGTGAACAAAATATATGCCTTTCTTGAGCCTAGGAAATGGAACATTTTATAGGATTGAGTTATGTCAAGATAAAAGTGCACTTTTCCTGCAGGGGAAGATATACATTAAGCAAAAAGTAACGGTTCGGAATTTTTCCTTGTTTATGTGAACATGACGATTATGAAAACTTGAAGCTAATCTCATTGTATGCAGCTGGTCATGGTAAAGAAAAACACTATGCAAGCTGTCTTATGCAACTCTGCCAAAGCAATTCCAAAAGATCTGCACTAGTTATGTGCTTTCAAGGCCTGGCTGACTTTTAGGTGGAATTAGGAGGTCACAGCAAGTTGTGTGGTGACGTTGTGTTGTGGGAATTATGGCACTAGGCTGAGTATCAAATCATATGTCTCAACTTAACAAATAAAAATATAAAGCCACATGACAGAGCACAGAGCAGGAAGCTTGAAACGCTCTGAGATTCATTTTTTCCCTCACCATGATTTAATAGCAGGTATGTATGTGGCAGAGGTAAATTTGGATTTAAAATGAAGACATTACTAGCAATCAAAGACAGCTGGTATACATCAAGCTTATTTCACGTGCGAGTCTTTGTATAGAATTTTGTTTGGAACCAGTTACTATTTGACATGTTAGCTCATAGTTTATTTTAATTACAGAATATTTAAATTACAAGATCTTCAGATAACGTTTTGTAACAATTAGAATGAATATAACATTAATCAATCTGCTTTATTTTCCCTCCAGATGTGTGTATATTGGTCCCGTATAAAGCACATATTGTTTGCTTGTATACAGCATGTCAGAATATCCAGGCTGTCCTATACCATCAATCTAGTCATTATCTCCAGTTCCATCTTAATGTTCTCTCCCAACTTCATCTAAATTTTTCCTAGGTCTATCTATATTTTTCCTAGGTTGCTCTTAAAGAGGTTAACTAGAGTAGGGCCAAGAAAATGCATGCCTTAGATTTCCACAGAAGTGGAAGTTATGGAATAACATGATTTAGGTGAGTGATCTTGCCTTTGTTGAAGAGAATGAATTGGCTCATTATTTGCAGTACCTTCCAGTTCTAACCAATGAAATGACAAGTGATCATTTTGGTGATGTTCCCAGTCTACCGAAGGCAGGAAGCACAAATAATCTTATGAAGGACTTCATATTGGAAGATTTCCAAGCAAGGTTTGCAGATCCAAAGGTTAATATTTTTTTTAAAAAAGCTTGGACATTGTTTATTTAACCTGAAACTTTAGAAGTTCACTCTTCGTTGACTACATCATCTGCTCTTGTAGAGAGATTTCTCAAGAAAAATTTATAAACATACTTTTTCTCTACAGATTTAGGGTCATGGTATCTCATACAATGAAACTATAACTGTGAAGTATGCATAAATGTAATTCATATTTGTCAGTATTAGGAATGCCTTCAGAATATTTATTATGAAATAAAGTGTTATCACCATGGATAAAATAGTTGGAAAGTTCCAAGAAAAATGAAAAGGTGGCTTTTTGACCTGAAGCTTAAAAATCATGTCTCTTATGTATATAATCTATTAATGACACTCTCAGTGCAAAGGCTTTCCTGGCACATTATCTGCTGACATTCCAAACGCCAACTTCAGTTAATTAAGTTGAATACAATTTAACCCTTGGGGTCAGGTTTTTTAGAAATGTAGTTTCAGTACTGCACGCACACATATCCCCGTCCCAGTTCCAAACAGGCTTTTGGATCCCAGTTTATTTTTGGGAAGTGTAAGAGCTTGAAAAACCCATTTCACTTCATCTGAAATGAACATGATCTTGAAACAAGAACCAGAGATGTGTTACGGCATTTCACTCCAGATTACAGGGTTTAGGAGAGTGACTCTACATGAGGCATCTATAGGTCAAGAGTCCTGGGCTGACCAGTGGTGTCTCCAAGCAAGAAACCTGGGTAGATGGTCAGATGGGTCTCACAGAATAACTCGGAAAATCCCAGCAGGCAGTAGATTGTTAGGAGAAGCTTGGAAGCTGAGGAACAGAGACATACAGCAAGTGCAAGTAACATTTTTTTACAATTCACTACCTCACCCTTCATTTTCCTATATGCGCAATGAGGGCACAGTCACTGTTCTATCAGCAGAAGGTATTGCTGAGTGTCCTGCCAGAAGGCATACAGCAGAACTACGATCTTTTTGTAGGGTTCCTCTTTCTGTGCTGTGATATTTCATTGTTATTAGTTGTCTACACAGGATGCAGCCAAGTCGTGCTGAATCTGTAATCAGGAAGCGTTTTTCTAGCCAGGATCTTGTCAAGTGTTTTCACCTCCTTGTCTAGAGGCTTTTTCTTTCTCTCCTGCTAAAAGGTCACAAGGAAATACCTACTGAAAATAGGGAAGTCCCATGGGAAAAATCCTCTAACACAGAGGTACATCTCTGTGTTGCATACACATACACGTTTGGACACGCACCCACAAAAAGATTATCTGCTAAGAAGCATGTGCTAGACTATTTACTCCTGCATCCCTCCCAAGTGATCTCTGCCATCAGTGACCTTACTTCGATCTCATTAGTATATTCCACTTTTGGAAGCAAAACTGATTCATTCTCAACTCTTTTTTTCCTCTCATGCTGTCAAGTTTCTCAGTTTGGAAAAGAGGATTACGTAGAAGGGGATTATTAGCTGAAAGATAAGGAGTTTTCCCCCTAAATGCATTAGGGTAAATGGCTTTTAACGACAATAGATATAGCTGATAAAATGAGATATTCCAAGGAGGCACAACTTTGCCCTTTCATTTCCTCTCTATTTTGTGACTTTCTTGCCCACAGCACATTTCTGATCTGACCTGGTAAACGAGTGCCCTTTCCATTTGCTTTTCTTTTCCATCACCCTCTCACACATAAACCTTTTCTATGTTTTTCTATATACACCAGTGATTAAGATAAAGAGGGAGTTTTTTACAGCCTGACAATATAGTAGAAAGTCTGTGATCTTGGATTTTTCCCTTTAGAAGCTGCGAAAGTGAAGATTCTGGGATTCACTTTTAATATATCCATAACCTACCACATGTCACTTATATGAACCAATAGGCACTTGTTTGCCTTTGTGGCTGCTCATCCCTATTAAATTAGTTCACACCAGTAGAGCTCCAAAGAGGAAATATGAGGTTTTTCTCCTTCATTTCCTCCTGCTACTTAGTGGAAGGGGTTCTCAGCTGCCGATTAGGTTGCTTCATTGGTTTTTTTACCAGAGTGTTTCTCCGCACTGCATGCCTTAATGAGGAAAAGGCGGTCAGCAGCTTGGCGGGCAGTATGCTGAGCGCATGCTCAGGAAAAGAGAGACGGGCAAGAGAAAAATAGAGCCAAAAAACTTCCTTCCCAGCCTGCACCAAACTGAAGGCAGGAATTTTTGTCTAAGTGTACTCTTAAGATTTCAAGATCAAGCTTTTGAAATGCCAGTTGCTGGAAGTATTTATGAACCTTTTCCCAGATTTAGGTGGCCTTTTTTTCCTGTAAGAGCCAAGTCACTTCCTTTCTATCCAGTGTCAGTCATATTACCATGCCTTAGTGAAGAATTGGCACTATGCAAGGGCATCAAAATAAGACACACATAGTCTGATAAAAATACTTCTAATATTTCATGTAAGGAATGTTTTTAAAGTGGATTTTGTAAAAGAATTATATGTGTCATTATTTCCTCTACCCCTTCCAAATATTTCCATTCAGATGAATGTTTAGAAAGAATGGAGATTTTTTTCAGCCACACACTTCTACTGCCAGTAACTTGATCCAGAAGTATCTCACTGTATTTCTTGCAAAAATGTAAAATGCCTTTATTAGGAAGTAGACCTATAGCATCATTAAGATTGTAATGATATAGTCAGGGAATGGGAAAAAAAAATACTAGAAAGAAAACTATTTTCTGGCTTTATGTATTGAGACCAGAATAAGAAAACAGCTAAAGCAAAACCATACAAACAACAGGACTGCCTAATGTGACATCAGTGCTGAGATACAGTAATATTAAAACTGTAAATGCTTTTTGAGTGAAGTATATGGGTAAGATTAACATTTCTTCACAGAGGACTTTTCTGGTCATCTAGAAAAAAATGACATATCTGCAACTGCTTAAATCTACTTGCACTTGGACATGTGTTTATGTATGTATATGTGCTATTGACATAGCAATGAAGCGGCTTACTGACTTGCAGCCAAGAAACAGTAATGGGAAAACTTTCCAGCATTTGTTGTTGCCTTGCAGATTTACAGATCTAAGACAACATTTCTTTGCTCATTGTTGCCTCAAGTTGTAATCATTTCCCCTACCGCCTTCTCAGTCTGTTCCCAGAAGGAAGAAGAAAATGGCCTGTTATCTGTGTCACATGAAGGCCTGGTAGGTTTTGGTCTTACCAAGCAACCAGATTATGTACTAGTGAAGTGCAGGCTCTCACCTAAAGAAAAGCTGTGAGTGAGGATATTACTTCTGGGGAAGAATTCAACCACTTTTTACACTTGATTCCTCATGTGGAAGAAAAATGCATGGGTTTTCAGCCAGTTTTGCAGTTCTTAATATATAGGAGTGTGTACAGACGAGAGATGAGGTGTACGTGAGAGATTCTATAAGTCAGTCATCACCCCTTTCTCAGCTCCTTTGGTGCACTAGTTAGTTGATTAACCTGGTATTTAGAGGAATTTAGTCTCACCTTCTTGCCCCAGTCAAGACTTCCCGTGCAACAGTGCTACAGTCAGTGCCACAGGGAAAACATTGCTTCACCATCTCACAGGAGAGCTGTGGAAATAGATACATTTAAGATTACGGAATGCTTGGATAATGCAGTAATGGGATGCTCATAAATGCCATAGAGAAATCCCAGGCTTCACGGCTCAGTAGCTGTGTATCGCACAGCGGGCATGTTTATCTCTAGGAGCTGATCCTGGAAGCTGCAGGCCACACTGGTTCCCAGTGAAGGTGTTCTCAGACCCCCTCAGTCATCAGGTCCAGAGCTTCTATGGGATTTTGAAATCCTGTGAGATGTAAATTAAGATGACTATGGCAATAAAATATAACCACTGATTAACAAAGCAGGTCTTTATAGCCATTAATTCTATATTTATAAATAGCCAGAGACATGACTGAGTGACGATGTTCAACCATGCAACTAATTGAAAACAAATAAAGATGTGATGACACAGTAATTGTAACTGAAATGAAAACATTCTTCACCAGCGTTTTTAGATTCTTATACAAACATTAACTTTTTCTTTTAGGTAGGAGGCCTTCCCCACAACTTTTCATAATGTAAATAGTACCAAATTAAACCATCATGTACACTGCGTGTTCCTGAATATTTAAAACTATGCATAACTTTTGAAATCATCCAGAATACCATAAGACAACAAAAGAATACAGTTTTTCTATGGAAACTTGGACTTTGAATTTAGGTTGTGATTTAGATAAATTTGTAACTATCCCAACTAGTGGCCATGATGCCATGGAAGTGGTGAACTGTGTTTGCAGGGCCTCATGCTTAGGTTACACTTAATATTCTAGAAGGATTATATTCTGTGATGCTCAGAACAAACATAGTGGATGGCCTTTACTCCTCAAGGTACTCAACTGGATCGTGATGAATTTTTAACCTCATGAAAGAAAAGAAGTATTTTGAGAATATTTTGGGGTGGTGGTGGTGATTTTTATCTTTTGCCCATAGCGACCCTTCTGGTCGCTACTAAGTGCTGTTGTACCACCTTCTGAATGCATGGTCTGAGTCTCGGGTGCAGCAAAATTTTCTGCTGGGTCTCTGCTGAGAGATTTTTCTCCCAGGCTGAATATTGTATCACACACATGGCACGGGCTGGGTTAAAAATGAAGAGAGGTGATACAGAGATGAAGGTGAAGCATGATGCTGAAGTACAACAGCAACAAACTATTAACTCAAAGGATATTAACTGGAATAGATGGCACAGGAATGTTTATAGGGAAAAAAGGTGATGAGAGAGAGCTGAGTGGATCTGCCTCATTCCAGGAACATTTCAAAGGTAGAGCTGTTCTATTCGGGCTTTCAGACTTCTGAAAAATTTGTGATTTTTATTAATGTACAGCTCTGTCATAAGACCAGTATCATGAGGTTCCCACGTCTTCTGTGATTCATGATGATTACAGTGAATGTATTATACAGCTTCTGCTGTCTAGCAAGCGATTTTAGAAACATAACTTCTATCTTATGAATCACTAGTACTAAAGGTACTATAGGCTACATTAGACATATTCCTTTAGCAAAGATTTGCTGGCTACAAACTTCAGATGCTCTATATAGAGTTACTCATTAGATTATCACCATTATAACATCTGAACAAGCCATTTACCTCTGGAGGACTTGCCCCACTGTATCTGACAGGAATGTAATTAACTATTGAGTTAATACACAAGGTGACATAAAAACCTGTTTACTTTTTTAACATTATTGGCCAGAAAAAAATAACAGGGAAAAAAATTACTATTTTTTTTTTCTTTTTTTGCTGTTGGATTAGTTCTGAAGTTCATTATTCACTAAACAAATATTGCTGAATAAGAAGGTGTCACTTTGCAAGCTGAATTTTCAGTGCAGCACAACAGTTTGTGTGCATTCTTGTTCACTACATTGAATAGCAACAAAATACTTCCATAGATCAGAGTTTTAAAATACAAATTTGAAATGTGTGCGCCTTCTATCTAAATAACAACAGAAGAGATT
This sequence comes from Gavia stellata, assembly GCF_030936135.1. NCBI lineage: Eukaryota > Metazoa > Chordata > Aves > Gaviiformes > Gaviidae > Gavia > Gavia stellata. The sequence goes on along the minus strand of NC_082596.1, from coordinate 37,497,681 downwards.
TCTGGCTCTTACGTTTCACTGTCTTTTTTTTTCTTTTTGTATACTTATGTCTTTTCTATAAATATAAATAAATAAATACAATTTCAAGTAGCGCTGTTACTTCGCTATATGAAGAAAATAAGAGGGATCATTTCACTCATCGTTGAAATGCAGCCATTTCAGGGATGTGGAATTTTATTGGTGCTAGCAAACTAAACAAGAGTTTAGTGAGGAGTAGAATAATATGTGCTGTTAAAACTGCAGAGAAAAAGTCAGCAGGATAGAATGCAGCTACTTAATTAAAATATTTTTTATATGTCTTAGAGATGTTTATTTTAAATAATGGGTATTTTCTTTAGCTATGTGAACCCAAATGCTGTTTCTATAAAGGGAGATGTTTGACCTGCTTTGAGGTATAAAGGAAGATTTGTGATTCTCCTAAGCCCACATGCCCTAGATTAATGTTAGTGTCAAACTGATTCTGCATTAAGCTCATTTAATGTACCTCTGGGCTATAAGATGTTACTTTGCCAGCAGCAAAGGTCACATGTTTTCAGGTATTGACAGTGCAAGTAATGACAAGTTGTTTCTGTGTTTGAGTGGATCAGGGTCTTCTTAGCATTCATTCGATGAATTTGGCAAACTGTAGCCTCTGCCCAAGAAGGCTCTGTGCCTTTGAGCATACAGCAGAGGGAATTGTTAAACCTCCAGCTCTGAAATCTATAGCTTCATTTAGTTCAGACCTCCTGAAGGAATTTTTACCTCTTTAGCTAAATTGCAAACAATTTTGAAGCTGACTTCACCTAGGTAGCAAATTTCTTCTAGATCATATAAAGAAACGGAAAGAATCATTTACATATTTATTGGTTTTTTAAGCACATTTTTTGTTTGAATATATTTAGGTACAGTAGGTCAAACTACCCTTACAACTGCAGTTATAAAATACAATGGTCTCTGTGAAACTTTGCAAGCATTGGTCCCAAGGAAGGAAGACTGATCAAATAGCCTAAACTCAGGAGCAGAGCTAAAGTTCCTGGCTCCTTCCCAGGTTGTTGAGTGACATAAGAAAGTCGTGTGACGATACCAAGGTTTACACAATGTTGTGAGTCATCTTGAACAGGTAATCAGAAAATGCATTAAGCGGCTCAGATGGGAACCTGACATTTCCCAAACATGCACAGACTATACATGGCTTCTCCTGTACATTTTAGTGGCAATTCTGTAAGGCAAAAGGCAACAAAGGCAGTTAATGTTAGAATGCTCTGGGAATAGAATTTGCTAAGTATTATCAGATTCCTACAATCTCTGTGCTAGATTTTTTCCTCCTAAACTGGGGTCTGAGCAAGGGGAAATGGAAACAGCTTACAGGGGATGGCAAAGGAATGGGTACCCTAGGTATCTGTCTCACACAAGTGCAGAAACATAGGTCAGGGCTACAGTCAGGCTTCTCTGGGAAGCAGATACTTGGAGCCTGAAATCATGTCCTCAACCTCAGTGCTTGCTCCTAGACTGTATGTTATCCCAAAATTGTCATTTGATAAATAGCAGAAAGGTCTCAAGAATGCCAGCACTCCGTACCCACATCAGGTGATCTAACCTGCAGAACCAAGTCCCCCTCCTCTTTCTCCTCCCCAGCATATGGAACTTGGCTGGAGCAGCTTTCCCACGAAAGGTAGACTGAACCTTTTGTGACCATTGCCTGGTGACTGAGGAACTCTCCTGGGACTGGAGCTGGAGCTTCAGTCGTCATCAGGAGGAGGAGGGCTTGAATCTCAGACTTCTAGTGTCCTGGTGGGTCCCCAACATCCCGTGAATTTTCCATGGCCAATGTGTGCCTCACAAATTGGGCTCCTTTGGAGACTTATGCCTGTTTTGCATCTCCCAAACAGCTTTAGCTAAAAAGCAGGATCTTATGCAATTAGTGCAACAAAGACAGGGTGACAACTGAGCAGACCCAGAAGCCTAGCATTAGGTCTCCAAGGAACTTTAGGTATCTTAAGCTGTGCAGCACGATAAGTATGGATTATTTTAATTGCTCTTCTGAAGTTAAGCTCCTAAGTTTCTCTGAAAGGGCACTGATGTGATTTGTTGCATGCTTGCTGAAAAGCACGTTGGTTCATGCTATAGTGACCCAAGTATTTTTAGAGGTTGTTCATTTGTTCGCATATGTGTCACAGTTCCCAGAGGTGTCCATGCAGGGGTTTAACTGAACCTGATTAGCTTAATCAACACAGACTTGTGCATGGACATGCCTTTCTCACATCTGTGCCGTTTGTTTCACTTCCTCCCTTCTCCCTTTCCTCTCGTCACATTTTTCCCTATCAAAGTTTCCCTAACTTTAAACACTTCCCTGAACCTTTTCCTTTCTATTCTCTTCCCAGTTGCCTTTTTATCTTTGTAGAAAGCTGTGGAAGATGTGAAAATGGCAGATGGAAGGTGAGACTAAATATGATCTGAAAATGCAATACAGTTTGCTGCCAAGCACTTCACAGCAAAATTTTGGATCTGGACAGCTTCCTTAGCTTGCTTAGCACAGCTGAGCAGAGGAAGCAGAACAGGGCACTGTCAAGTATGTTGGTATATTAGGCTTCTGGAGAAAGTAAAAAAGCATTTGAGGTGCTTTTTTTGTGCCAGTCTTTCCCTCACAGTAGTACTGGGTACTCAGGCACAGCTTCCCTAAATCATAAGGAAAAGCAGTAAGCAAATATTTTTAGTGTTGCAAGTGAAGTCTTATGTCATTTTCACTCTTCCAAAGGCAACAGTATTATATTCTTTTATATCGTTAAAATTTGGGTTTGCTATTGATGCTTCTGAACACAAGTCTATTTTTTTCTTCCCAACTGCAGATTATAGGATAGTAATATGCTTTCTCTACCCTTATAAAGAAATAAGCATACTGAGTTTTAAATGCATGTATAAGAAAGGAAAATAATGCATATATATCTGTGTATGTGTGTGCCTGTAGATAGATATAGATAAAGACATAGATTGTTTTGTTGTGGGGATCATTGATGCCCCAGACACAAGCTGGGAAATCGTGAAAATTTAAGAAACCCTCCCCAGTGTGACTCTTTCGTCCTCTTCCTCTTTCTCTGTACCTTTCACAGTTGTACAATAATTGTATCTTTAAGTACAACTCGAAGGAGCATCTCCAGGGAGATTGTAGTCGATGTATGTACAGTAGGTTGATTATATCCTAAAACTCCTTCAAATTTGTGCTGTTCAATACATTTTCAGTAAAAGGGGTTAGGCAATAGCTCAGAAATTACACCAATTACCTGATCTACTGGGTGAGATTCAGAGACCTAGATCTAGGTGTCAGTGTGTGAATATTTGGTCTCCCGTTATAGGCAATAGCATTTGAGTTGATACAGCTAGTGGGGTTTGGAGAGCTGCACCTGGACAGCCAAATAGTTTCCAGGTTCCCCCAACTGTACAGGCTAGATTCCCCTCTCACTGTCACTGGAGCTTAGACACATACCTCATGTAGTGACCCCAACATTTTGAGAATTAAATCTAGGTGTCTACAACGTGGAGGTGAATCCCACCCAGTGTAATTATTTAAGTAGATGCAGATGTATGTGTGAAGTAAAGATGGTGATTGGATTAAAACTGCTGTGATTTTAATATGAATACATTCCAACCTATTCTGTTATGTGGCCCTCAGGGGTAATAAAAATCCAGTGCATGGCTAACTTACTTTTATGTGCATTTCCCTATCACAAAAGGGATATATATGCCTGTATTTGTGAGGCAAGTAACTCTAGAGTGTCTTTTTCATGATTCAGATACTCAGGGTGCTCAGTAAGCATTTAGTAATGCTAACTCCCATTAAGCATTACATAAGTCAATTACACTTATTCATTTCCAATGAAAATATTAAAACCAGAAGTTAGAGAGCTAGTCCTGTAGAGTCCAAACAATTCCAAATAATGATTAATACCATAAAGTAAGAGCAGTCATCACCTTCAAAAGTTGTTTAGCACTAAGCAGCATGGAGTCCTCAGGGACACGTTCATACCTTGAGAGAGGCTCAGCCTAAGACCTAAGAAGCACTGACAAGTTGTCAAAACAGACCTGAAGTGATTCATAGATTTTTGTGCTTGATCTGGTGCATGAAGGTGAATCTGACTATAAGTAATAAAATTCCTTCCTTTAAATAACAAGATACCGTCTTGTTTCTCTGTGCAAACCAAGTTGCTGACAGCTGAGAAATAAAGAAGGGTTTGAATTTCTTTTAGGCTCAGAGCTCTTAAATTCTTATGTCTCAGCACCACCTCACTAGATATGTTGGTTGTCCAGCCATTCAGAAGCAGGATACAGTCAGCACTTGATTATCCATGTGTTGCAGATTATTCATGCCACAAATACTAGCTGAATCTTAGAGCCACATGAATGTGGCTACACTGCTTCCAGGAGCATCTCAACTCCATAATCAGTACAGCTGCTTTTGCATTACACAGCGCTGGAGTTAACAATCCCATATGAATCTTATCTGGCTCCATGGTAAGCCAGTTCCCTGGGAAACACAGAGGCTCTTGATGGTGTCAACCTGTATCCAGCTGGGCTTTATTAATCTGGGCTCAATGCTGCTCTGCCAAGCCTATAGTATAGCTGGCATTGGTGGCAACCCTGAGGCTGGCAGGTGACAAGGGGTGGGGGGAGTGAAGCAGTTGCTTCTGCGCCATGGTCTGTTTTCCTAGAAGAGGAGTTTGTGGTTTGTTAGTGGAGGCACAGTGCCACAAGATTTCAGACAGTTTGTTCAGTTTTTTTTTAATTGTAACTAACGTGTCTTTCTGAAGTGCCAGGAGGAGTTGTATGGACCTGTGTTCACTCAGAGAGGTCCATGTGTTCCAAAATCCACTCTGTATATCTACAGATTGAGGGGTTTTTAGTGCTTACTTAGGTTTAGTAGGATAGATGTTTTTAAGTTGGCAATAAGAGATTGATTTTAAGGATGTCTATTAATCTCTGAACTGTATTTCACATCAGGAGACTCTAATGCATCAATCCTAGATTGACACTTGCACTATGACCTGGACAGCTCTTGAAAGCCTATGGCATGAAATAGCACTCCAGCACTGATTCTTTCAGTTTCTCCAAACTTTTAACATTCATACACATGTACTTTCTTCACATGACAGTGAGACACATATGTTCTAGAGTAATCTTGAAAGCCTAGCTTCAGACTTATTAAAATCTTAGTGGTTTATGATGGCTGTGAAAGTTGCTGCAGTTGAAGCATGCTGTTTCCAAACCTGATGGGGGCACTTCCAAATGAAGTTGTTCTTAGCTGCCCTTGATTTTGCCTTGCCAAAAAGCAGAGAATTCTGGGCAATAAAATTTTAGGATATTCCCCCAGCTTCTTTATGATTTTATGTTAAATTTTTTATTTTTACTTTTCTTTTCAAAAGTCCTATTTCAAGTAGTGGAGGTTCTGAAACTATAATGTTAGTTTGTGTATAAATGAAATCCAGAAACCTCAGACATGCTGTTAGACAATGGAAGACTAAGATCCGTGGACAAAACTGAAACATAATTAGAGAAAACGTAACAAGAAAAACATCTTAACTGTGCTGAAGCAAAGGTTTCTATGGGCTGCAAATATTTAATTTCTATAGCAACTTATCATCAAGAACTTTCTAAAAAATATTAATTAATTAAGCCTCACAATTTGCAAGGTAGATAAGAGTTATATTGGGATGGTTCTGTTTATCATTAGAATACAGTTTGATCCATTGGTGGTTGGTGTTTGACAGCATATACCCCTGTTGACCCAGATGGCAACAATCACATACAGCAAGTATTTCTAGATTGTAACTGTAGACAAGATTCTGACCAAAACTTCCTAGACATTTAATGTAAACAGTGGCAAAATTAAGACACTGCTTAAACTGAAAAAGACACTAGTGTCAGTATTGTCTGTTAAATGCATTGGGAACTCCCATAAATACAGGTAGTTCCAACCATGTCTTGGTATTTGCCTGGGCAAGTCCCTTAATCTTTTCTTATCAAAACAAGGACCAAAGACATGCCATGTGGAACAGATTCTGAAAGCTCTGTGGAGCCAAAAAATTCCATTGCCTGTGACCCCAGAGAAAACTTCATTAAGGACATTTGGTAAGATTTCAGTGTGCTTTTATTTCTTTGAGCTTTTCTGCTAGAAGTGTTGAATTATTTGAACTATGTCAATAATTGCCTGAGTTTGTCTACATGAGCTAAGTCATTTAAAAAATTACTTATGAAAGTAGTGAATTTGATGAGAGTATAAGTTAAGCTAATTAATCATCAGTTAGTCACAGCCTTGTATCTAGACAAGCAGCAGTCTTGCAATATGCAGTGCCTGGGAGCAATAAGTACGAATACTGTATCTCACATGAAGCTTTGGGGGCATTTCTTTTTTGTCTCACTGTGGTTGTGCTAGCCTATAAACATACTATAAATAAATAAAAATGCAAAACCCAATGTATTTTGTACAACCTCTGCCCTTCCAGTGGTATAATCCAGATACTATATTCTTCAATTGAATTTCCTCAGCCTGTTGGAAAAAGAAAGCCCAGACTGCAGAAGTCCCTGTGCCACAAGCACACTGCCTATTCTCTTTTTAATAAACTTGCATCTTTCCCTAAAGCTTCAGAAACTTTAAGTGTACCCAGCAGGTAAACTAATCTATCTTCAAGGTGTCCCTATTGCAGAATTGTAATTCAGGAAGAGAGGTGAGCTGGTGGGTACAATGCTCAGAACCATTTCTTTGTAGATGAAAATCAGTGCTTATCACACCATCCAGAAACAGCTAACCAGAGCAGCTTTTGTTAGTGCATCATTTCTGTCCTGTAACTTTCCTAGAGTCGAATGTTCTGCAGCAGCTTGACAACCTTAGTGTGTTTCTAACAACTCATAGCCACGCATGCTATAGTACTGTAGCTGAGTGTTGATGGGACAAAGGTTTTGATATCGATAGCGGGGTTTTATCCAAGAGGAACGGTGTCACTGTTTTTATAACAGAAAGGTTAAAAAAAGCCTTTGTGGTCTCTGCTGTTATTTTCACCTAGAATCTAATTTAAGGGCAGTTCAGCATTCTTGGCTTTCACATGGCAGACCTGTGACATGTCCTTTGTTTGCTACCAATGCTTCCCTACCCAGGGAGCTCCTTTTAGCTCATCTGAGTGGACTTTCAGTGCACCTGAGTGAGTGTCTTTCAGCTGCTTCTGTGGCTGCTTTCTGCTGTGCTTGTCAAATCTAACTGAATTCTAACAAAATTAACAGGGCTAAAACCAGAGCAGTAACTAGGAATTAAGAAGCTGATAATATCAGTGTGGCCAAATGTACTAATCATAAAACAAAATGGTAAAACTTCACGGCTCAAATGGCAGCTTGTTTGCTATACTATACCAGTTGCTGCATTTTACATGCTCAGCTGAAGATTGAAGAAATGTCTCTTTTTCAGGGGATGATTCAGTTCATCCATACCATAGCCATAGGCAAAATTCCTCAGCGCACTGTATTTCGCTGTGAGAATATTCATGTTCTGAAGTCAAGCTCAAATGTTCAGTCACTTCAGCTATTTGAACAAACAATTGTTTAACATTTCATGTCACTTTTTAACAAAGTCCATTTCTATACAAAAATGCTCCTAGTTAATTCTTGAGTTTACTTTGCTAGGCCAACCGCACTGAACTCTTGAACACCCAAGGAGAAGGTACAGTAATATATTTACTATATCACAGAATCACCAAGGCTGGAAAAGACCTGTAAGATCATCAAGTCCAACCTAAAAAACAAAACAAAACAAAACAAAACAAAAAAAAAAAAAAAACACCCAAAAAAACCCAACAACCAAACCACAAAACACCAAAAACCAACCCACCCAACACCACACAGCACCATATACTAATATATACTATAATTACCTTAAGCAAATTAACTGTATAGGAGGCCCTGCATTAGCAGGGTGCCCAAGGAACTTCAGGCAATTCTCCGATGCAGAACTGCAGTAGCAATACCAATATTCCCAACCTTGCCAGCATGCAGTGAGAAAACAGCAGGTCTTTCTGTTGTCTGGGAGAAGAAACAACTCTTCTGCCTGTCTTCTTCTTCTCCCCTTCTGCCCTATCAAAATGAGTACAAGAACAGGATCCTCACCAAAACCATTACATGATGTAGTGTGTGGTGAGGGAAGTTTCTCATGCAGGAGGGACATACCAGCTCATGTCTTGGTAAGGAGGGCTGCAGAGCTGGGAAGGGCTGAATTTCAGCTTCATATCGTTCTGTGGCTTCTTAGATGGGTTCCCACCTTTACAGATGTGAGATTAGTTTATTGTAAAGAAGAGAAACATAGAACTGCAAAATTGTGATTCTATCAAAATGAAAACCATGCTTCAGAAACATATAGGTGGCTTGGCTCAGTACATAGGACTGTTCCCTCCTACTCTCTATCTTTAAAGGAGGCACTGGGGAGCATGGATTAAATGATTAAATCAAATCAACTAACTAATTACATTAAAGCAGTAAGTTGGATAAAATTATTTGGATTTGCTTTACAATATTGTGAAGGCAAATTCCCTGCACAGCTTCACATATAAAGTAGGAAAGACTTTTATTTAATGGGACTTGGCCACAGGAGTTGTGAAAAGGATCAGAGCCAGAAACAGCAGTCAGAAAGAAATGATACTTCAGACGAAGTGGGGCAGTATTCCCTGACAGTTCTGCCAAATTCGTTAATTTATTTTAATGATTTTTTAAAGCACTGAATGATACTTTGTTTTAGTGGAGGTAAACTGCCCAAGCTAGCAGGCTACATGACACTGAAGTCATGTTTTGATTAGCATCAAGATTCCTACATGCCTAAATCAATTCATTGTGCAAAGGTACAAGAGCCAAAAAAGTAATATTCAGAATTAATGATGTTTGGTCATATATTCTCCAGTGAGGCTGGAAACACAGATGAATGTGGTGCCCTTCCTATTGTGTGTCATCAGAACTATCTTCTTCAGCCCTGAAGAACGCAGTTTTTAGCATTGGCAACTCTCTCTGCTTTATGAGATATCTCATTTTTGGCATCACATGATTATAGGAAAAATTATCTCTCATTTGGAAGAAAAAAGAAATGTTCTTTAGGACTTAGGATTGCCAAAAAAACTTTCAAAATGCACAACCATAAAGGCTGTGAAGCCAAAAGATAAGTAACATGAACACAGCATTTATTCTTTTTTAAAATATCATTATTTTGAAACCAGTTTCTTGGTTTATCTTGGGGGTTTGACTCATATCTTTTTTATTTAATGCTTGTTGTTGGCAGGAGTAGAGTCTTTTCATTTTTCAGTGGTTCTCCTGATTTTTGCTGTTCAGTAACTTGAACATCTCTGTCATTTTCATCTGCACGTATCACCTTCGTTCTTTAATGCTACTGCTACTATTGAAGTAAGTGAGAGTGTTGCCAGTAACTTCAGAATGGAGCTTAACAAAAATATCTTTTGGGAAATTTAAACAGAGTCCTTCAGATTGTTTCAGACTGGACTTACTGTGTAGCATGCTTAAGTCATTGTTATTCTTTTATTCCCTCTGTATGAATATAACAGCAGTATAAAAATCTTTTTGATGTCTAGGATAGCGTATGGCATCACAGGAAAACTAAGGAGGTCTTCTAAGCTGATTAAATAAAACCAACAAGAGTCACAGGAGGGAAGGGAGGAGGGAAAACACTTGCTCGCCTGATCTGAGATGTTTGCAAAAGCTGCAGCAATTCTCCACCAGTTAAGGATTGAAGTTTCCCTGGTGGACTGATGACCTTTGATGTGATAATTGCTGGTTTTCCTGAAACTCCAAAAGAGAGCATGTATAGTAGGGTTAGAAGAAAAAGGGATAAATATTAATGAAGCATTGGATTTTCATTCAAGAACAGCAGGAGCCAAGCAGTTAAATGCTCCTTTTCATCCCATGAAGCAGGATAGAAAGTAAGATTCCTATAATATTTGCCACACAACTTAAAAACCTTAATCTCTGAGCAGTTTTAGAGTGTTGTGTTGTGTATCTCTATGGGTGAGAGCTTATTCTGCTGTAGAAAAGAGTATTCATCCTTCTTTGAAAACTGTCATATAAAATTTCATTTTAAATGTTATTTTAAGTATTATTAAGTTTTTACCTCCAGTATAACACATACATATGTGTAAGGGTATTAATTTTCCATTATAGTGGCCTTAGAAGTTTTATTCTTCAGGTCAGGCTGGGTAGGGTACCACAGGACAGGAAAAAGGTGATCCACATGAAAGTTACTACCCTTCACATGAATCCAGGTGGTTCCTAAGTTACCACTTTTCAGGATCCTCTTGCACATAATTCACCACCATCTGCTTGATCATAGAAAATAACTGGTAAATGTGCTATAGTTGGCATGCAGTTCACTTGCTCTCTCACAAGCTGGGTGAAAAGAAATTGTTTGCAGAGCAAAACAGGGATAACATAGCCCACTGCTTACTGCAAAGACTTTTTCTTTTTTTTTTTTGTAATAGAGATGCAAGTGTCTTATTTACCTGGTGAAGTTACTTTCTTCTGGAGTTAGTTGTTGCTTTAGTCAGTAGGTGAAAAGATACTTAGAGTTTGCCAAAAGGCTTACCATATCCAGTCAGATGTTAATTTGCATATCTGTCGTGGCTTGGAAAAGATTAAGTATTAGCCTTTCTTCTAGCATGTCAGCCGTATTGTGCTGTTATCTTGAAGTATTTTAAAGCCAAATAAAATTGAGATTTTCAGACTGATTAGCTGGTATGACTGCAAAGGCATCTTTGTATTCAAGAAATGTCTTTGTTATAGCAGCCATCATATCTGACCTGCTCCCTAGGTCAATAAAGATGAAGGGCTCTTGGTCTGTTGCAGAAGGACCTCATTGTGGCCCACAACTGGGCCTGCTTTCATATGCATACACTTACTGCCAACCTAGCAACATACATGTTCTCTTCAAATGAATAATATAGCATCAAATGAGACATACTGTTGCTCTGGAAAACATCCTTGTAAAGCTGACTGAAATGGGAGGTTAAATATCAAAGGGCTAACACAAAGAAAAGGAATGATCAAACAACTAGGCTATTTTGTGATTTACATGGGTTATTTTGCTGATGATTAAGTAAAGAAAAACCTGCTGAGATGAGGAGTAAGCAATTACACATTGAGGAAACTCTCATACTTATTGCCTTATTGGTAGTATTCATAGGCTGAGAGACCCTCCACAGGGTGATCACTTGCTAATTCCTTATAGCCAACAGCTTTGCTGTGCTTACATTATGTGATTTTCTTGGAGGAAGGGAAAAGGCAGGAAATATTCACTGAATGCATAACCACTGAACATCAGAGAAAAATTGCAGAATTCAGGAAACATTTGTAAATACAGGAGGCTGCATGCTTATTAGTAGCTGTATCCCATCTTCAACTGTCAACATCCTTTCCTAAAAGGCCAGTTAATAAGAATAATATGTTAATCATAACCAGTGCTTATTACAAGATACAGAATAATTCCCAAAAGTGATAGGGAGATACTTCATTGTCAACACAGCTGACAACAGCGGTAATAGTTGGCTGTGGAAGTACAGAAAACTTTCATTACTAGACCATAAAAGTTTCCTTTTACTGAATGTTACATGTATAGAAAAGACTTGGGAAAATGACGCTTAACAATCTTTTCTCACTAGAATAGTAATTCCTGGTTCCTCCCACCTCGACTTCCCCATCTACAATATGGCTTCCTTTCTGCCAAGGTACCTTGCCTTTATGCTGACAGTTATTTTAGACTCCTTTTCTGCTGCTTTGTGCTTGAGCATAAATTAGGTTTAGATGCCAGTTGATATTGTTAGATTCAAAACCAATTCTAGTAATGGTGGAGAGAAAAGAACATCTTACCTGTGTCTGGCCTGTGCCAGTAATGAACCAAAACATTAACAGATGGTGACTACTGTTAAATCCTCCAAATGCCAGCAAGTGCTGTTTCTTGAGGCACAAGCACGTTGTGAGGACTTTTTTTCTGTGAGAGTCTGTAGTCTAGGGACCTGTGAACAAAGTGTCAGGATAATAGCAATAGCCTGACCATGGGATCAGCAAGTTCATTTGGTGGCATAACCGTGCTAACTTACAGTTGTTCAAGATGTGCTGCACTTGCCCAGTTAACAGATGATGCATCTGCCACAATAGTCCACAACACAGCAGCAAGTAGTATGTCATATTTTAGTACCTGCTGGTGTTGTTATTACTCAAGTCTGAATGTCCTGCCAAGTATGCAATTCAAATGCCCTCTGTCTTCAAAGAGAGAAAAGGCATGGTGTTGAGGATTATTTAAATGTCTGACAGTTGTGTATTTATATATGGCAAAGAACTGTAACACAGATGAATACTGTATCATGAACCAGTCTGAAAATTTTGTATTAGTAAATAAATAAATATCAGTAAAACTTTGCCAGTTCCCTTACTTAGCTCCTAAGGCAACACGCACCATACATTACTGAAGAAATACAGAAAGTTTTATATCCCTACAGTATAGAGCAGTAAGTGAAACCATGGTTTTACTTTGAACATTGAACCAAATATGGCACTGATGGCTTATCATTTCCCTTAATAATATCTGAATAGTGTGTGAGCAGTTTACAAGTAAAGAGATGAATTAGTGTAAGACAGTCATGACTCAAACGCAAGGCTGATGAATGGAAACAAGTCAGGAATACATCTTTGAGGAGGCTTACCTGGATGATCATTAAGGATCCAAGCTCATGGTCCAGTCTAGCTTGACATGTCATCATCCACAATAAATTGCATAATGGTGTTAGTTTTGGAAAGTCCTTCTGGCACAACATCCTCAGTAGTAATATCATCAGGTTTTAAGGGAGGCCTTGTACTTAAGACTGTTGTCATTTCATATCATAGGGATGTATGATCTGCACTATGTCTTTCATTAAAGGTAGAGCTGGCCAGAGAATGACAGTTCAGCTTTCAAGGATTAAGATTTTTTCATTTCACACTGCAATGAAAACAAAATCCTTCCAGTGTTTTTTGGCTTTTTTTCCACAACATGAAACTGTATTGAAATTTATATTCAGATTGAAAAGTTAAGGTTTTCCATCGGAGTCTCAAGTCTGGGAGTAAGCAGAAAGCTTAGCCTAGACTCAGAGTAGTCGGGCTGATCCTTCTCTGGTTTAGTTTCAATGCTATTTTGTTGATACCAGTGATATTCAGTTAGCTAATGGTTTGCACGGTGAATCAAGAAACTTAGATGAAAGATGTTATTTAAGAAAACATGCAAAAATACTGACAGTGTTATATCCAACATACAGTTTACAAACAGAAAATGACACATAAAAAATTTGCCTAGAAGTCCTATTCAACAGGATATTTCCATAACATATGGCAAAAGCAATAGTTTTTCAGCCATAAGCCTTAGGCAGGTATTAGATGCTAACTTGTGACATTCATCACACTGACTAGGAGATGCATATAATTCACACTAGTCAATCAGCTGCCTTGGTTTTAAGCAATTTCACGCTAAAAAGAAAATGCATTAGCAAAAGGTCTTTGCTATTTGGTTATGGTTATTTGCATCCTAAAATTGCCCTCCCACTGTGTCCTCACCTGTAAGTTAAAACCTGTATCATTTGACTGTTAACAGTTGATATATATATTTTTATAGACTGCTAAACTGAATGTTAAACCATAGAAGATAAGATAATTTATAATAAATAGACCCCTTTTTATCATACTGGTAAAGGTGATGATTTGTGACATGCTCCATTCTACTGTATCACAAATTTTGTTTGTAGTTGTTTATACCCTTCCCCACAGAACAGCTGATTCTGTGGATTTATCCTTAACAATTTCCTGGTAAAATGCATTTGTCCATTGCAACTTTTAGGGCAGCTTTTCTGCAGTTATAGGTAATGGGGTTTGATTCTCATTCAGCTGGATGGATACTTTTTAAGTCATTTACAACTGATGCTGTTGCCGCCCGTGCGTGTCACAGCCATGAGGCACCGCTGGCCTGGCCTGCCTCTGCCCCCACCCTGGGGCCTTCACCTCTCTGCCCATGGCACAGGATCCCATTCCAGCTTCCCAGGACTCCCCCCCCCACCTGCCCACGGCACAGGACCCCATTTCAGCCCCCTGGTTTCCCCCCGGCCCTGCCAGGCCATGGGCCCTGCTGAGCCAGGCCCACCCATGGGCCCATGTCCCAGCCCGGCCTGGGCCTGTCCCCGTCCCCGGAGAGGTGCCCAGTTCCCGGGGCTGGGGCTGCCCCAGTGCCCCCACCCCGGCGCCCTGCTCCTGGCTGGGGGGTGCGACAGGACGGGCTGCCAGACCCTGCCTGGCGGCTCCGGCCATGGCCCACTGGGTCCGCACTGTGCCCTGAAAATGTGGTTATAGGTGTTACTTGAAACACAGGAGGATTTCATTTGCGGATACATAAAAATTACATTAGCAAACGTAGAAAACACATGCCAACGCTCAGGCATTGTGCTATATCTCTTTCCCAGGTCTATTCCGTGAAAAGCTGAATATGTAACTCAATATTATAATAAAGGCCTAGTTTTGGGAGAGAAAATCATGCAAAGAAATGTGTAAGAGTTTTACAAATAGTTGCAATGTTAAGATAAATGCCTCTGACCAGGAGTCACAGGGTTTTAAACGTAGGAGATAATGGAAACATAATCCGGTGCCATGGGATACTTTAGCATAATGCGTTTTTCATTTCGGATCTTTTCTCTCTCTTTATACCCTGAAATGTTTGGTATATTTTTGTCTAAATTTTAACATGTCTATAATCTAAAGATACTTTACCAGCTAGGGAAGAGGTAAGTTTCTAGGAGCTTTCAGTAAAATGGAAAAACAAGAAGGTGGGGTAACCTGAGCAGGCGACCAAGCAGTGGATTATACTATGTGCTATATATGGGTGCTGTCATCCCCATCCTGCAGGTCTGGGGAGGGGATTTAGGGCATATCATCTGCTTGAAACAACTCTGCTTTTAAAGGAGATGCTAAGGACAGTTAGGAGTTTTATAAAAGCCCATTATAAAATTGAATAAAAGAACAGAGATAGGAAAACGTATTTTCAGGGCATCCTCCTTTCTGTAGCTTGGAAGTCTTTTGCACTGCCCCTCTGTTTAACAACACCACCACAGTTAGTGGTTTTTCCAAATAGTGTTCATGCTTTTCTGTAGGCGCAAGTTACAGTTTCCAGATATGCATCAGGACACTGTACATGAATAACAGAGCATTTTCAGTCTGGAAGTTTTTCTATGTTAACGTTCAGTGTTGAGTTCTCCTGCCGTAAAATAAAATGTTTGGGCAGAAAACAGGGGGAGATTATAGCACGAACCTCCTTGTAGAGTTTTTCAGAATCTTCTGTCCAAGAGGTGTTTGGTCATCACTGTAAGGCATGGAAAGCACCTCTAATTTTGGAGGGAAGTTATCTGGAGGCTGTGTTAGCCTAAGAAACCTGTGACCCTCAGTGTCCAAGAGTATCTGTTACTAACAGCTTATGATCAGAGCTGCCTTCACAAGTAACCCTTACTATGGGGAAGTTCGTGCAGGAACAAATGCGAGTTAATAACTTCATTCCTACTATAGAAACACTCTGGGAAAAACATTAATCATTGTGATGTTAATAGATCATAATGATATCTTCAAGAATACTTTGGGTTTTTATAGATTTTAAGCTAAGAAATAAAAAGGATTTGTAAAATTTAAAACATGCAGCACTGGTTATGATTAGCCTTTTTTTCCAGGAGACTTTTCCTACAAAACTGCTTTTTTGTGGTTATAAGCCTTCTGTCAAAATTCTTATATTAAATCTAGAAATAAACACATTTTGCAAAGGCAATGCCATTATAAATAGAGGCTTTGGAAAATTATCATTATTCACCGTCTGCAGCTCTGTGTTTGGAGTTTTGCAGTCTTCTAAGAAACTAATAAGCAGCCTGAATATTTTCAGGAACAATTGGTACTTGTTGACAGCACTAAAAATTTGAAATTCCATATTTTAAAGTAATAACTTTTTCACATAGTGAGACAGAGGATGTAGCATTTAAACTGCCTGAATTTAGACTTTAAAATCAGCCATTTGGGACAGAAGGGGTCCCTCTGGAAAAATATTCGTTTAACTCCTGATAAATTACTCATTTTTGCTTGTTTATTTTGAAGGACGACATACACAGGAACGTATTCATTGCAGATGAATTAGCTCCTATATTATGAGTGTGCAGTGTGGTTAGTGTGAAACATTTACACCACCCAGCTCATCAGAAACCAGTCAGATCATTTGTTTCATTCCAGCTGTGCTCTTTACATTTACATGGGGCCTGGGACAGAGGGGATTTCAAATCTCCCTTTTCTCATGTATAAAGTTGCACTTCTTTTCCAAATCCTGGCTGCTCTAATCACTCTGTTTTATTAACAAAAAAACACCAAAATGATGTCTAAATCAGTTTCCATTTCTGCTGAAGCAATGACCACTGAAATAATTGGAAGACTTCTCCCCAGTTCAAAGGACTTTGGTCAGCCTGTAACTATAGCAAAACCAGCTTTTTTAATGCCACTATTCATTTCTCATCCTGAGAATACCACAAAAAGTTCAGAAATAATCAGAAATAGAAAAATCGTGGTTTCAGTCAATCCAACTCTTTGAAAATCTTCACTGATTCATTCACTTTACTGGTGAAACACTCTGTGAAATTTTTGTTTCACTTAGTTCAGCTCACTTCTCCCTCTTTAAACAATAGCAGTACCTCTTTAAACAAATATTAAAATGTATTTGACTCAGTATTTGTAAGCATCTAACAGTTCTGGGTCCCAAATACAGGAAAGACATCAATAAACTGGAGTGAGTTCAGCAGATGGCCGTCAAGATGGTTGGGGGTTGGTTGGAGCCTTTACCCTGTGTGAAGAGGCTGTGGGAGCTGGGTTGTTCAGCATGGAGCAGAGACAGCTTCAGTCTAACAGCAGCCCCCCAGTGCTTACAGGAAGGTCACTGAGAAGATGGAGCCCTGTTCTTGACAGTCATGCATGGCAGGAGGACAAGAGCCAAAGGACATAAAGTGAAACAAAAGAGGTTCAGACTGGATATAAGGAAAAACAAATTTCACCCTCAGGACAGTCAAGCAGTGGAACAGGGCCCCAGAGCATTTGCACAGTGTCCATCCTTGGGGGTTTTCAAAGCCCTGAGCAGCCAGGTCTGATCTCACAGCTGAGCCTGCTAAGGACAACAAAGTGGATTCTCTATATGTTGGTCTAAGCATTCCTGAATTGGGTCATTGACGCAGTTTATGAGACACCTTTCATATAAGAACATCTCATCTACATTTAGGAAAAAAACATCCAGTAAAGCAAGCATTGATGGTTTCCCCACAATAATCACTGTAAACTGGGATGCCTTTCAAATTCCTTCCTACACAAAATGAAGAAAAGCATTACAGTTCTGTCCTTTGCCTTTCTATCTCTTCTCCATTACCCGGGAGTGATTTCCGATAGATCCTGGTCTTTCCCATTCCTGATCCATTCTGTATTATTCAGAAGCTTCTACCTAATGATTACCAATTATTTCCATTCCTGCCTTTTCTGTCTGTGCATAATGCACAGTCAGGTGCTGGGACATAAGGTGGACTGCCTGCTTCATCACTGCTAGAGAAAATAATTCAGTATGTGCTGTGTCAGGCATCCTAGTACAAACTTGGATCATGAGCAGGCTTACAATTAACTATCTATAAAGATATAAGATATATATATCATTTATAAAGATGATATAAAATCATGTCTCTTCGTTGCTAAATAGGAACTTTGCTTAATGAGAAGTGCATTGGAAATAAAAATGTGTGCTTGAATGCATTCAGCTTCGTCTTCCATGCTTTAAAACTGCTCTTTCATCTACAGAAGCCAGGACTGTGAAATTGAAAGTACCTGTATGTGTGCTTGAAAGATGAAGAAAGTCTTTCCTCAGGCATTTTCACTTGGAAAATGAAGGCACATTTATATGTGCTACCCTTTCAAAATGTTTTCTGAGATAAAGTTATTCACAGAATAATTTCAACAAGTCATTCTTGAGTCTTTTAGATCTCAGACTGAAGATTATTTTCAAACAGCTCTTTGAGAAGAGATTTCCAGAATTCAGTCTGAGAGAATTGGTATTCCTCGGACAGATAAGCTGTATATGGTATATTGAACACTTGAACAGGCAAGTGTGACTCTAATTTCAGGCTTTTTTGATAGAAATACTAATTTTCAGATGAAATTCAGTATCCAGATGTTTTGTACATTTTGACCTTTCCTCCTGTGCCACTGATGGTTAGCTTTTTTTGAAATATTCAGCAAAGGTCTTAAAGCATCCTTGCACCAGGGATGTATTGAAGAGCCTGCAGGAGGTTGTTTTAAGGACCTGAGCAGTCCTGTTGAATCCAGCAGACATACTTATTTTGCACAACAGAACACATGTATTAGGGTCTAAGACGCCTGATTTGGCAGTAAAATCCATCAGTTGTATTCCTTACTCATATTTGCTGCCATTCCTGTGTGAAACTTTTTTCACCTGGTGGGACATGGCCATGTGGAGATGACTTTCTGAGTTTCCCCATGGTGGGTCAGCTGCAGGTCACTCTGGGAGTCCACCCCAAGGGTACCCAGGTGTGTGCTTGAGTGGGGTCTGCGGGACAGCAAGGTGATGGGAGGCGAGGGGACTAGAAAGGTTACTGTGATAGCAGACACAAGTTCCCCATGTTCCTGGGCTGGGGCTGTACCTTGTGCTCCCCCCCCCCCCCCCCCCCCCCGGTAACACTGCTTGGGGAACACTGGGGGCCTCCTGATTACAAAGGCAATTAAAAGTAAGATAGATAGCAGGGGTGATGTGCTTCTCGGCAGTGCCTCAAGTCAGTGCAACTTCTTCGCTGACTAGTCTTTATGGAAAAGCATATGAAGTATCTGGTTTTTGTAACATGTTTTTTTGTTTGGTCTGACTGTCTGTTTACTATTATTAGTAGGCTGGTTTCTCTATCGTACAGGTTTGTCAGGGAGGAACTTATTAAAAAACACATTTCTTGGTCTGTCAAGGAGCTTTTACATGTATATCAGTGAGGGTAAAATTCATACTGTGCCAGGACTGGAAAAGCTGCTTGACAAAGAGAAGCAAGCTAGTACGGAAGATCTTGGTTAAAAAATGGTACTCAGGACCCAATCCACTGAGTCTGTTTTAGTAGTCCTATTAAATTCAGTTTGAATGTATTGAAAGTAAAACTCATTTGAATGTAATGGGACTACTCCAAAAAAAATAAAAAAAGACATTATTAGGCTTGATCTCCAGACCTGGAAGTGAAAGAGAAAGTCAACAGACACCATATGCAGTCTATAGTGGATCTATGTGCACATAAGCACGCTCACTGTGCATGTAAGCACACAAAGTACTGATGCTATGAATAATTTCATTTTCTGCACTCTAGTATAATAGAGCAAGTTCTTCAAAAGCACTTACGGGAACTGCCCGACTCTCCTGGTTAGCCAGGGGATGGCACCTATCTAAATTCCTGTGGTGTTTCTGAGTAGTCAATCCTCCTGTGTTATAGCTAAAAGTACATCTGAGATCCTCTCCTAGGAGTACAGGTGCTCTGTCTGTTTACATACATATACTTACATAGATTCATACTGCCAATTGCTCATGCTTCAGTCCTTACATAGACTCCTCTGGTCCCCATTAGCTCCTGCCGCTTCCCCTGTGCAGTCAGCAAGGAGAGTGGCCAGAGCAGCTGTGCGTTAGGCTCAGTTTCCACCCAAGACCACCCACCCACATGACGGCACAACCTTCCTTAACCTCTCCCTGTGATAATGGAGGTGTGTACATTACCATGAGGAAATGGGCATGTTCTCTGTCTTCTCCTATATATGTAGATCCATAGATACTCTGCACTAAAGATGCCATATTCGTATCCAAGATAATCATATCCATTTGGTTAGGAAAACAAACTGTTTTCCAAATAAAAATTCAAAAATCCCTCTTTCAAACAGAGTTGCAGATCTTTGAGGGGAAATAAATGTATCTAAGAAGGAAGCTTTTTAAATTGAAAGAGATCTCTATCTAAAAAAGTCGTGAAAAACTGTGCTCTTGCACAGTTTCTAAAGCCAGTGGACTTAAATAGGAACTTAAAGAAACGTGCAAACTGTGTTGCTGTTGTTCCCTTCTGTGATATGATCTCCCAACTCAAGACTTCTTACTGGATCACTGAATCGTCAGTGTGTTATTGTATGGTATGTTTTCATAATGCCCCACAGTGCTGAAATGAGCAGGGATATAGCAAAGATATGTGGTTTTAAAATGGAATTTTAAAATTACCTTAAATTCCTTCATACACAGAGGTTACTCTTTATGTTTGAAAAATACTTGGAGTCTTTTAGCAATTTTATTACCTGGTAGCTAGAGAGCCACTTTCTTTAAAGATAAAAAAAATCTGATATCAGAAGACTGTTTGGAGCCTAGTGCACATCTAATTATCTTTCTCAGTCTTAATTATTTAGCAAGTGCTAGTAAACTGCACGTATCATGACACTCATGTTTAATAAGCATATAAATTTAATTGATTTTTTTTCCTCTCTTTGAAGACTAACAGACACGGAATTCAATCACAAGGCAATGGCATTATAACTTCCAATATAACATCAGGTTTTAATAAGCCTCCTGTTTGCTGCACACATGTGCTTAAGACTGCCTGGAAACCAAATCAGTAGAGAAAAGGGATTACTTTAGATTACTTTGAAATGTGCATTGTTTGAAATGGCCTCTGGTGACCAGCTTTCATGAATGGCTGATTTTACTTGTGGGGTACGTCATCTGGCTCAATTATACCAGGCTCTTTTGTATGACAAGTGCACTTCTTGGCTGTGTTGAAATATGAAATTCCAAAACAAAGTAAATCAGATGGTGAGAAATAAATTTAAGTAACTGCAAATTATTAGAAGTTTGTAACCTAGCAGTAGGCACTCTTCTTACTGAAAAATATGTGGGAATTTTCTTTTAAAACCTTCACAGATTTGAAGTTAATATAAAAATATTATTTTTAATTTTCTTTAATGTTTTGTTCAACCGTATTAACAGCATTAAAATCAAAGACATATTTTTCTTTTCTCAAAGACAGATCATTTCTTCTACAGTTATGTATTTTTAAAATGTTATTGGAGTTTGTTGTTTTACTCTGGCATATGGAGTGTTGGAAACTTTTACCTACTAAGAATATCCCTTAACCTGTACAAGGTTATAAAAGTGGCTTAGCAAGTGTGCATTATACTTTCAAGTCAGTGCAGGCTTTTTCCTTTCCTGTCTGTAACTGTTTGCAAAATTACAATGTAAAAATGTAATACAAGGTTATGATTCTCCCTGCCTGCAATTACTTTAAAATATAGTTACTTTAAATTAATCTAGCCTGAGGCACTGATGATACATCATTGTAATACACAGATTACATTTGGAAGGTGAGCAGATACCTGATTGATTAGTAAAGTGTGTTGGAAATCCAACAGATAATGATTAGATTAGACCCAGATAGGAACTACATTCTTTGTGTTCACTGTAAATCCTATACTTTACAACTAAGATTAGGGGATTAACCTTCGAGAAGAGATGGTAGGTCTTGCTTTCTCCTGACTTCTCCTGTACTGTAAATGTGTTTCCCATGGCTGCAGGCTTGATATTCCCACAGGAAACTGACCTATAGATTTATGCAGTCGTGCCTGGTAGTCTGAGATTGCAGTGTTTGCCTTTTAAATACAAGATAGAAGTGTAAGATGTGAGAAGAGCACTAACATTACTAAAATTAAAACAGTCATCTGTCAACAGCTTTTTCCACTTAAGTGCTTCGCTGTATTAGTGAAATTGAGAGTTGTTATTGTTGTCATAGGGTGTTACATCCCCCTAGTCATCAAGGCAATACGATTAAAGGAGAGATTTAAGACTTCTGAACCGCTAGGTTGCTTTGGTGCAGATGAACGTGTCGCCTCCCTGACCTTTTATTATGTAATTTCAATCTGTCTGCACAATCTTCATGCAATTGCTAATGTCATGAAATTACTAATTTTGTTGGGTTTCTAACCGCACATCTGCCATGATTCAGACTATGGGAGACTTTGAGAGGTCCATCCACCCTTTGACATAAACATCAAAGATTCACAGAAGCTGTATGTGTGTGGCTGAGAAAACCCCTTTCACTCCCTTTCACCGTGGAGTTTCCATGTATGCAAAACGTTCGTGAGTACAGCAGCATTGCTAGGTGGACACATTTCACTTTAAAGCAAAGTACTGAAAATGGTAGGCGTAAACCTCTGAATCTGACCTTTGTAGGGGCAGTGGTGGGTGAAGCCACCTCCAGTTAACATGATGCCAATGACAGTGATTTCTGGCAACACAGGCAGACTGGCAGATTTTTGAAATGATGCTGAGCAGATGCCCACCAATGTGACCAACCTCCAAGGTCGTACTGGAAATTACAAAGCACTGTCAATGGTAGAATCCCTATTCTGCTTTTTATGAATGATGATCATTCTTCTTGTTGTCCTTTGCCTTTCTGCTTTCCTTATGGAGAGTCTGATTTTAAGGAAACAGAGAACACTGGGGTCATATTCCTGTAAAAAACATTCATCAAAGCTAAAACTGTCAAGCCAGGTCATAGGTAGAATACATAGAAGATAATGCTCCTCTGCTTGGGTTGAGGAAGGAAAGCTCATTTCCTTGTGATGATTGATATCTGACATTTTGTTTCTTTGAGAGATTTTATGCATTCATTTATCAGAGAAACCTGTAAGAAGAAGTTATCCAAGATGGTCTTTTGCATAAGGGAAATGAGGTAACTTATAACTTGCAATGACAAGGCCTTCTGCTTCTTTTCTGTGCTTTTGATATATTTTTGTGCAAGTTCCTAGCACTTGTCAGCAAATCTCAAAAACGTCTTAAGTAGCAAAAAGTTTGTGCACTATATTTTAGTTATATACAACTAATGTCAATTTTCGGAAGCAGGGAAATCTAAGCACAGAGAGATACTGAATAGCAATGAGGAACAAAACACTTAACCACAAAATTGCTACCGCTTTAGGAGTTTCTTGATTTAGGATCCTTGTGGTACCTTACATTCTCAATTCATTGGGAGCATTTATTGCTAGTATCAGGGGAACAGAAAACAGAATTCTGGTTCCCAAGCTCCACAATCACAGTCCACATTATTACTAGTATTATTACTATTACTGCTGTTTCCTTTATTGGCCAGAGTTGATCTATTTTTTGTTTCTAAGGAAAGGCCACTAGAACAGCAGGCCTTAACCTATGACTTTGGATGATGTGCAGTCCTCACGCTCATGCTCAAAAGAAAACACCAATGTTGTTGTGCAGAGAAGACAAAGTTGTTTGCCCTTCGTTACCACCTGGTCATGAATTACTGATGTGGGGCATTGCATAGCCCATGGTATTGGGGACAGACATACATCCAGTATTCTTACTCATTATCCCTGCATTTGATTTCAGATTTGCAAACAAGAAAGAAATCTGTTCATGTAAGCCAGATTCCGCATGCAAGGATATGTGGAAGCCACATTTGTAGAATATTAAATATGAAGTTAATACATCTTTAAAACTTATAATGGAGTATACTTGTAGCTACTCAGTGCCCTGTTTCATAAACAAAGTGTATGGTTCTGGACAGATTTTTATTGGCCAAACACAAAATGGCACTTGAAGTGAACATAGTAAAAAATGTGGACATGAAAACAAAGTGGATTTTCAAAGGGAAAATGCTATTTTCTAAAAACTGACTGTCTTTTGCTGTGTTCCAAATTAAGCACTTTCAGCCAATGCACTGAAAAATCTCTAAAACTTCTTGGCCAAAATGAATATAAAATCTACAAATAGTTTCAAAAGTACTATTCTACCTTTTGCTTTTCTTCCTAGTAACTGAAAGATATTCTTTTAAGAGACCTAGAAATGAAGTCTTCCTAGTTTTTCTGCCCCATCACATGAAGTGGCACTGTGGCCCTTCTTTGCAGTGCCCTGCCAGTGTAATTCCAGTTTCACGGGTAAATAATTCTCCATGCCAACGAGTCCTTCAACTGCCTGTTATAATACTAGCAACATAGAACCAACTAAAAAGATCCATGTTTTCAAATTTTATCCCATGAAAGGTGAGTACAAAATATAAATTTGTCCTCCTCTGAAAAATAAAAAGAATGACTGAAAGAAAAAATTACATCCTGATGGGAGAAAAGCATTTCTTTGGATTTCTCTGGTTTCATTTATGTACTGACTACCTTTCAGTTGTCATGGGTATGTTCTATGGGAAAAACATCATTTAAATTTTCCAAATAGCATATACAGAAGTTAGGATCAGCACTTGTTTACTTGGCTAAAGAAAAGCATTTTATAGTACTGTCTTGATTTCTTAATGCTGCAGAAAAAAATTTAAGTTTACTTCCCCATATGAATTTGAAAAGGTCCCTTTTAGAATTTCTCCTATTTTCGTCTATTTCTCAAGACAAATTACAGTGTCTGCAGGGGCATTTGTAGACTACTAGCCAGTATCCAACACAAACATTGCAGCCTTGTCTTCCCTATCAAGCCTGTATTTCAACAGTTTTCTTTACTTCATTTCCTTTCAGAACTGGGAAACAGGCTGTAAGAGGACAAGTTGTCAAAGATCACGTTTTAGTCAAGATTTGTCTTATGCAAAACTGAAATAATTATGAACAACAAAAGGTGGCATTATTGTGCTCTTGTGCAAGAACCATTCAATGAAACTTGGATAATTAATTTTATACATGTGTATCGGTCCTGATATTTTTCTTTATGCACCAAGGGTAAAAAAATAGAGTTGGAAAAGAAATCTTCATGCTCTTTTTCCTAGAAAAGACTTGCCTAACGTGGCCCTAACTTGCTAAAGCAAAAGGATTTTTTAAAACTAACTAATATAGCCCAAAGAGGGTGAAATGAAGAATACTTGTTAATGTTCATTTGGATTAGTGTAAATTTTATTAACACTGAGGTGTAATTGTCAGGAACTTGCAGTTTCATACTCTAGGGGTTTATTCAAACACGTTGGTGCCAATGTTTGCTCAGTGCAGTCAGGATGACTGCGCTTTCTGGGTCAACATTGTCTGAAAAGTTTGCTGTAAGGTACAACTGAGGTAAGAAACTAAACATTGAGTCTCACTTCACGTAGCCTTTCGTGCTTTGTGAGGTGAGTCAGTTTTGCTATTTAAAGATCAGACATTTAGAGAAATTGTATTTCTGCTTTTGCACCAAGAGCATGTGGTGTCTGGTGTCTGTCAGAAGAAGGCTGACTTCTCCGGTAACCCCATTCTTTGGGGCTTTTGTCAGCTTTTATATGACTTAGAACAAATACATGGAAATGGAAGTATTTTTAAAAGTCAGTCCAGACTAATTACAGACTTCCAGTCTACTTATCTGAATGTTGTGTCATCACCGAAATGGTGTTTAACGTTAAATGCCGATCCCCTGAATTGGCTTTGCAGTGCTCTAATGTTAGTCAGAGGCTGGACTGTTTGTTGGTGCAGAGACAATGAAAGACAGGATTTCTCTGCAACAGACACTTGGATTTTCCTTTTAAAGACGTTCACACTCTTCTGGTGTAATTACAGCCTGCCAGAGTGAGGAGCATGAAACTGTTTAGCTTGCGAAGCTTAAAATAAAAGGTGTATGTGAAAACAAGAACACGATCCTTTTTCTAACAGTCCAGCACCAAGTCCCATCCCCTCCCTCTCCTGGGGCTTCTTCCCCCCAAATTTAGAGCACCTTCCTGTTAATGCATTTTAGGTGAGTGGTGGGGCCCTTTTTGTCTTCTGTGTTGCTTCCATTAAATTATTTCTGTTTATTAATCTGTATGTAGTTAGTGTTGCATGTCTGAATATGAAGTCTCGGGTGTGGGTGCACAGATCTCCTCGTGAATTATGCTCCAGTCTAGTTATATAATGTGCACCCCAGTTCCCATGCAGGCTTCCGCTTGGGCAGACTTCTTGAAAGTTCTTGGGCTTGGGTGGTTTTTATGGGGGTTTTTTGTTGACCGTTGTCACCGTGCTTTATCCATAGTCCCAAAATAAAAACAGAAGGAATGTATGTGGCAGGTCAATACCCTGAAGGGAGCAGGCATGACTCCGCGGTTTCTTTCCCACCCCCTTCCTTTTTGCCCCCAGATATCCCCTCCTTTCCCTTGTGTAACAGGACAGTTTTGCAGAGCTTCTGTCAGTAATGCCAAAAATGTTAAAGTGTAAGTGGCTACCCATTCCTCCCAGGCCAATCAGTCATTTTCAGTCGCAGGTTTAAATCTGCTGCAGCAAAGCCAAGCCTCTGTGCTTGCATCAGGTCTTACAAAAGCAAGGCTGTTTGACTGACAGGCACGGAGAGGGGGTTCTGATAACATACTGAGCCGAGTCTGGAAGCAGAGTATCGAGGACAAGGCTGTGCCAGAGGTACTGTGCATTATGGATGAGGCACTCAGGTCCACCGTTGATTGATTGAGGGACAGTTAACGTTCTTTCACAATGCTGGGTAAGATCATCTGGACTGTCACTTAATATGAGCTTTCTTGTCAGTGGGAAGATGACTTTTCACATAGTGATCCAATGCAGATTGCAAATGAAAGCCATGCTTTCCCCTCTGCTTCGTAAGGGTTTAGTCGCTCATGCAGGTGAGTTAACCTAAAATAGCTTTATCGCTTGCCAGGTGCCATACGCTGGAATTAACTCTTACTCTCAGAATCTCAGGCTGACTATAACTGTTGGAAAAGCACCTGCATTTGATGACATAATATATATGTCCTTTATCTCTAGCAGCCAAGGTGCCATCTAACTGCTGCGTAGGTATGGTATTAAATTAAGGAGGTGAGCTGAGGGGAATGCAAATTTTTTCTACTCTTTTCTTTCAGGGCAGAGAAAGAAGCTGTAACGAACAGTTCTGGAGACTTTGAAGCACAGCCACAGTGCTGAGGTCTTTGACTGACAAGGCTTCTGCTTTATTCTACTTACAGGGCTCCTCCTACAGATGTTTTGAACACGTCTGCATCCCAGCAATTTTTTACTGCACCCAGGTACTGAATGTAAGGAACAAGCTGCATAAAAAGAAGCGTGGGGTGTACGAGAAGGAGCACTGTGAGGAGTATACCAGAAGTATGTCTGTACAGAATGCAGGCAGTGGCATGACTTCAAGCAAAAATTATTTGAGAAAGTGTAGTTGCAGAATGACCGAGTTTGTTCTTAGAAAATGACAGAATAGAGCCCTTATTCAACAATATGGCTTATAATCATGTTAAATAGGATGTGTCAGGCTTTAAACCCCTAAGTGTCATCCTTTCACTGTGTGACTGGGAGTTTATTTACTGCTTGAACAGAATTTCTTTTCCTCCCTACAGGTCTCGAAAACTAGAGCTCAGGCACTTCTGGATCAGTCTTTTCATTGAAATACTGGAAATACTATGAAGTCTTCTTGGTTTGCACTCATCTTGGCAGTGCTCAGTACTGAATTGCTAACAAGTCACTGTTCCACCGTCAAGTCCCCGAGGTTCAGAGGACGTGTGCAGCAGGAACGAAAAAATATCAGACCAAATATCATCCTTGTACTCACAGATGATCAAGATGTGGAGCTAGGTGAGAAATAATTGTTATTTGCTACTTGATTTCATCACATGTCTTTCAGTAATTTCTGCCAAGCAGAAAGTACTTTAAATTCAGAGAAGGTACTGGTCCTGGAACAATATCAGAATGTGGGACAAGTTTGGAAAATGAGTTAACAAATATTATTTAATAGCATTCATCACATTTAATTACAGACTTTAGGAAACATATGCTTATCAAAATCTACCATGGAAGACTTTAATCACCACCATAAAAGTATTTAATAATACATGCAAGGACATACAGGTAAAAAACTTGCATCAAAAGCCCTTTTTCACTTTGTGACTTTCTGTAGCATTTAAAAATTTGAGCCTTATGAGGTTAACCTTTCCCTCAGTGCTGTATATGTGAGTATCTATATTCTCCATATATTTGTCACATGCATGTATGTCATCTGACATGTTTATGCACACAGACAAACTAGTCTGGTTTCAGGACATAAGCTTAATATTTCTACAAATTATTAAAGTGTTTAAAATCCATCTGCTTTAAAACTATGCTATATGTATAAAAATAAGATAGTTTTGCTTTCACAAGTATACTAAATATCTGAGCACAACCTGGACATACCAGCCAGAAGTGATTTTCACATATTTTTCTTAAGGTGGAAAAAGTTAAAACACTTGGATGATGTTCCAGGAGGCCTTTGAATGTTTTCCATTAAGTAAGTTAGAAAGATATTAATGGTAGTTATGCATATAACTGATTTTTGGTTCACTGCCCAAAGTGAAAAATCAAGGCGAGAAAGAGGATCATTTTAGGTTACCCCCAAGCAAATAGTTTAGTTTTGGGGGTGGGAGGTAAGATCAAAAAGGTGAAAAAATGGCAAATCAATTTGAGATGAAATGTTGCATTCTTAGTGTTTTTTAATGAAAGACATGTTTTTAATAAAAGTATAGTGAATTTCTAAACAAAATGCCATATGACATTGAAAAATCAAAATGCTTCATTCCAGAAAATTTATAACAAAATAGTTCATTTGTTCTAAAATCACATACTTTAGGCCGGAAAGTTGTAGGCAAAAAGTGGTCTAGATCTAAAAGCAATTCTCTAGTTGCTAGCATTTTTGTATTTGTCATGATGCAATAATAATTTACACAGCCCTTCAGGGCTGTGAGAACATAATTAATAAACTGTATTTTGTGACTGAGAGTTAGTGCTTTTATGTAGCAGAGCTCCAAGACCGGGTCTTTAGATCTGAGCACATCTTATCTTTTTTATTTCTCACTCTTTCAAATGTCTGCTCTGTCTAGCCATGCTGCATAATGAATGGCTGTTTCCAGGTCTATTTTTGGCCCAGAATACCGCTATTACAATAGGAATGCATTTCTTCTTGATAGAGTCGTTCTGAAAATTTCGTTAAAAGGGTCAAGTCACGTCTTCCTTTTTGTGGTCCGAAAGAGCCTACTTTCTCCAGGGCACTGGGGAAGGTAGGTCAGCAGACACATGTCTGTGAACGTAACCGACTTGCTGTCTTCAATCTTGCAAGAGGGTTTGCAAGTGGTGAAAGAGCAGGAAGGATGTGGCAATCCACTTTGTTCATATTGTGGAGCTCCTCTCTTTGAAAGCTGCTCTGGATGTTCGCAGGGCGCTCTGGCTCCTATTAGCAAGCAGTTGAGCAATAGCCTGGATGTGCATGCATTCCCACTGCACTGAATGAAGACACAGGTTTCCCTTTCTCATAGACCATTTCACAGGAAACAGGATTCAGCCCCAAGACTTACTGTACTGCATTATTCGCACTTCTACTAATAAATCATTCTGCTTATCTGAAAAGTAAAGCCATACTGTTTTCCATGTGTGAATTATCCCCTCGCCCTTCAGCGATTCCTGAGAAAAAAGTTTCCCAAAGGTCAATGGGAAGTAACACTTTCTGCCACAAACAGAAAAAGCTTAGGCATTGCTGTTCAAAAATCGCAAGACTGAAAGTCTCTCAATATGGATTATTTGCTATTCTATTCCCAGCACAAACATTTCTAGAAGCTCTTCTAAATGAACGCTTGAACATAAAAGCATATAAGGTACATTATAGACTTCAGTCAGGAAGAATTTGTCTCCAGAGCATGCATAAGTGTTGAACCAAAATATTCAGCTGCCTGAGTGCAAATGATATACAGGGGAGTAATCCAAAGTAAAATTTGCAGGAGGCAGAGAGCTTGCATTTAGTTAGTGCTCAAAGCATAGCAGTATGCACATCTTCTTATTGATCTGCACCATCCCTCTGAGTTTTGCATTCTGAATGCAAAGTAGTTCAGCAGAGCTGCTGTCTCATTCAACTTATCAGATAAACCCCACAAATTGCTCCACAACTCCAGTTAGTTCCTATCTATGCTGGAAGGAATGTGGCACAGAGAAAGGATATCACTGATGAGCTGGTGGCTGGCAACTTAAGTGGTATAAAGCAGCCTGGCCCACAGCTCTTGAAGAAACTCAGCAAATACTTGGGCCCAGAAGGTAGGAAATGACTGGTTAAATTGTGCCTCTGTGCCCTTTCTTTCCCCCACCAAGATCCTGAGGGTAGAGAAATAACTGCACAGCACTGAGGCAAATGGGCATCTTGCTCAAGGCAAAGCAGCAGTTCCCAGAACACAGGACTGCCCAGAACTACTGCCCCCCTACAGACAAGGTACTACTGCTCTTCAGGGCAGTGCCCCCAGCTCCCACTGGGGTCAGGTCTGTACTCTGGTCAGGCATTAGTACAGGTATTTCCAACTTTTTACACACTCTTTAGTCTCCTCCCCTGTCCTCCAGATTCTCTATCACTTGCACACATCAATACCTCAAACCATGACCCCCCAATCATTCTGATAATCCTCACTGTGAATAATATCTTGCATAATGTCAGAAAGGAGTCAAAACTAATGAATACGTTGGTAGTTCGAGTGTTTCTAGAAGCCCTTTGAGATGTTCGAGAAGTGGGAAAAAAAGAGGGAGAAATCCATCTGAGACAATTGCTTTTTTCTGTACCCTTGTTCACAGCCTAATGCATGACCCAGTGAAATCCATATAAACCATCCACTGAGTACTGCTGTGGGTGAAGAGATCACAGCATCATCTAGATACATCATATCAGGCATAATCTGCCTGGTTTGCTTTCCATCTTCACTAGAACTTTCAAAGCATTTAACAACACAAGCTGAAAAAATGGGAACATGTGCTGAGATCTGAGAAAGTCCATCACCTTCCTGGGGCCTTGTATATAACCCAAACAAAGGCAAGGTGGCTCTAGCCATCCCTTTGTAGAGATGTCCACCTGTGTTACACCTGGGTGAAAATCCGTAGCAACTTTCAGACTTGTTATGAAACCTTGGTTACCAAATACATTTCTTGATATATGAGAATAGACTGAGAGGTGACACTGAATTTCTTGCCTGACAAAACTTGCTAACTTCTGTGTCCAAAGTGGCTGTTCCCGGTTATCTGGTTCCCCTCAGGTGCTCCCCAACCGGTCATGTAGAGCGCGAGTATCCTGCTGTCAGACAGCGCCTGAGTATGTGTGCCCTGAAGACTGTGGGCCAGATGGTAAAGAGCACAAGCTGTGAGGAGAGCTATAGACAGCAAAGGATTATAACTTATATCAGCAAGTTTTATCTCCTACTTATGTTTTGTTTTCCAAATGAGGAAGTCTCACCTGCTTTGAAGTGCCTATTCCAGAATTTCCAGAGGGGCTAAATCTATTATCAGTGTCAGTAAGTGCATACCTGGAGGAAAAACTTACTCATAAACAGCAGGTTTGCAAGAGCAGAGGGCTGACCAAGCAGAGGAATGAGGAAGCGCTCTAACAGCTGCTCATTTATAATGCATAGAGGCATGAAAGTGCACATCAGTTCTGCTGCTGTTACGGTGCATTAGTGTACCTGAACAGAGCACTTTCCATCTGAGGACCTACAAGCACTTTACAGCTGAGCTCTCCATAAAAAACGGTGACATGTCAAAAATGGGAGAGCTACGGCAAAACCAAACCAAAACAAAACAAAAAAGAAAAAGCCAGCCTGGAGTCTGAGATAAAGACATGTAGAGTGAGGATGATCCCTCATTTGACTTTTACTCAACAGCTCAGTGAAATGCTCCCACTCATACAAATGGAGACCTTTTGTGTTCGGGGACCTCTCAGTTACTCTCCTACTTCTCTGTATCTCTAAACACATGGGTTTTGTCTGTATTGAGTTCAGGAAAGCATGAATGCAGATACTCTGCATTTAGAAAACGGGAGGTGTGAAAGAGGAAGGGTCCAAAATGCTGGTGACTTACATGCAAGGTATTAAACGTATCCTTAAAGACACAGACATTGGCAGTGCACCATGACATGCAGAAGAGCTAACTGCCTCTTCCTTTTTTTAATCAAACAATTTTGATGAAAAAGATTTCATAGTCAGCAATGACTCCTTAGCCTCAAAACAAAATAGAGCATGCTTAACTTCAGCTGGCAAAACCATTTGTAAGATTTTACTGCTTACACCTAAAGGTGAGCCTCCTTGGCAGTTTTGGGGTTTTACAGACAGGTCTTTCATGTTTAAAAATTTTTTTTTTTAATTTGGTTTTCAAATGGCCCAAACAAAACCACCAAGAAAAACTCCTATTGTATCAGTGGAATCAGTGAATTTAAATTTAAGCCCACTGCTGTCAACTGTGCAAAATTAATTGTAAAAACAAATGAAAAAAAAAGAAACTAGAATTCCGGAAACCTCTTTTTACCATAAAAATTGTGCAAGTATTACAATTCACAAACTTATTTCCTGGACACATACTGCCATATTCACAGTTCACCCTCACCCTTCAATCTCTGCTCTGTTGGATAACAGAAAGAGCAAAGTTTGACAGCTGTCAGCAAATACTGACAGACTCTATCAGGAGCTGCTCAGTCTTTCTGCAGTCTGAAATCTGCAAGCCCTGCCTGTCTCACCTTGTTGTTCATGAAGATGTTTTGAAGGATGCAAAAAATGTCTTTGTTCTTTAAACTGGATCGATACAGTTTCTTGAGAAAGGTGCTGAATTTGGCCAATATTTTTTGCATACAGATTCATCCCCAAAAGCTGAGTTTGAGCATAGGGCTTCAGTATCAGAGCGAGACATGCTGATCCTGTGTCCAGAGAAACTTTCCTCTAGAAAAATTGTTACTGAACTGTTTCTCTCTTCTCTCCTATCTCTCGCTCCCTCCCTTACCTTCTTCCTCTCTCTCATTCTCTCTCTGATTATCTGATAAAATGGAAGGAATTGTAACACATTATTGGTAATATCAGAATTTTACATATTTTACTGGCACATTGACTAGTGATGTAGTCTGTGTAACATACTGTTTTCCTACAGCAGTGTTTGAAGAACTATTGATGTACAAATTTTATACAGCTCTAAAGCTTTAACATTGTATTTCTAGATTAGTCTGTATTTTAATTTTGTTTTGAAGCCTAAGAAAAATGTATTTCTGGAATCCTGAAAAATATTTTTGGTGTTATAATAAAAATCTTATCTTTTCTCCTAAAATTACATAAGCTATGGAGTAATACAGACTGATGTCCAAAGGCAAGCTAATCACTGATACTTTACTTGTAATGGCCTAGTAGCAGCCAATATTTTCTAACTATTTTTTTCAGCACAGTGATGATGATTAGTACCTCTTATTGCAGGGTCCTTACAAGTGATGAATAAAACCAGAAGGATTATGGAGAATGGAGGGGCTTCTTTTATCAATGCATTTGTAACCACCCCGATGTGCTGCCCATCGCGTTCCTCCATGCTGACTGGGAAATATGTGCACAACCACAACATATACACCAACAACGAAAACTGCTCTTCTCCCTCATGGCAGGCTACTCATGAGCCACGTACCTTCGCCGTGTATCTCAATAACACTGGGTATAGAACAGGTAAGAGACAAGTCAACAGTAGTTCTTTGTTTAAAGGGAAGATGACAGATATTCAGCAATGGGTCTTGAATCACTGCCTAAGATGAAGCGACTGTTGTCCCAAATTGGGTTTACAGAGCAGGGGTTTAGTGTTATGGAGAGGGAGGGTAGTACTGCCTGCTGGTCCAGATCCACAGCTAATGGCCATGTAAAGAAACTCACTTGTAATGGAACAGCATATTTTCACGTTTGGATGTCCCAGGTGGGAAATAAGCTCTTGGGCAGTTACACCTAGTGTGAAAGAGGTGCATTTTAGTGGCATTGTGGGTCTGAACTGGCAGTTCCAGCCGTGATTATGGTCAGTATTATGGCCTGCTTGTGGACAGCTGCTAACAGTTATGGAAGAAGATGTCAGGGCCAGGCTGGGGACTGGTGCCAAAGACCTCACAGGAGCAAAGTGCCTGTCATGGGAGTGAAACAAGGTGAATGGTATAATTGAAACTTTGGCATGGTGCAATATTTCATTTGCATTTTCTGAAAAGGAATAGAAACATGCCTTTAAGAAGGATTGTTCTGCTGTGCACCAATACGATTTGATAGTTTTCTTGTAAATTCCTAGTGGTTTTCCGTAGTCAGGAGATCCCTTTCCTGTCTACAAAGAACTCTTCTTATTCCTCTCGTCTGTGCTTCAGCTTGATGTAAAACCTGATTCATTTCTGCGTCACCTATCCCTTAAGATTCAATCTGTAGACATGTTAGGCTCCAGCCTGACTTCCCCTTCACAAAGTACAGGAGTTGTGCGAGGTCATCAGGGTGCAATTTGTCCAGAAGCATCGTTCGACTACAAAGACTCCCCTTTACAGGGCGAACGAGGCACAGGTCTCAGTGCCAACTGCGTTCCTTACAATGTAATTGGCAGCAAAGAAATTTGTCTCTATCAGCAGCTTAGGCACAAGAACAGATTGCTTTCAAAACATATAGCAGGTGAATGTCTCCATGCTGTCTGCTTGTCCTAATTCTCTTAATGCTGCTATATCCAATGCCTTAGATTTATCTGCCTGTTTGCCATCTTTTCTTCACCGCACAGACAGCTCACTCTTTTTTCTTCTGTCTCTCTGTATCTGTAGTTCTGGAGAGCTTCTGCATCCTTTTTAAAAAGCAAAAACAGACAAATATTTAACTTCTTTGG
Organism: Gavia stellata; assembly: GCF_030936135.1. Lineage (NCBI taxonomy): Eukaryota > Metazoa > Chordata > Aves > Gaviiformes > Gaviidae > Gavia > Gavia stellata. Next base: position 37,463,007 of record NC_082596.1, on the reverse strand, counting down.
ACCTGGTGCTGGCTCTCAACATGCACTGAATAGTACTTCAGTCTCCATTAAGCTGGTTTCAGTTGAAGTTGCTATCTGAGTACAGTGCTGCTAAACCTGAGTAAGGGTCAGTATCAAGGCTTTGGAGGAGAAAAAGAAGGGAGAGAGAACTGACAATCACTGTTAGAAAAGGTGCTGAATTTGCCCTAAAATACAAGCTTTGTCTCATGGCTTATGTTTCAGAAATCCTTTCTGCTTGATCTATGGCTGCTTGATGTCAGACCTGGCTTTCCTGTTCTTAAAAAATTTAGTATCTTATTGATTTGTAGTCTAATACTTGCACAACTAAATTCTCCATACGTAACTGGATAGCTCTGTCACTAGCCCTCTCTGCCCTTCTGGGGGTAAACACTCTGCTTTGGGTGTATCTGTCTTCTGCACTGCCTTGTATTATGAAGGCATGTGGAGATATCTACTAAATGCAGACTTGGCCCTGTTAAATGGAAAGGAGAAAGGGGTCAAAAGAAAAGGAAAAGGAAAAAAATCCCTTTCCAAAGGCAGGCAGAGAGAACATCAGTCCTAAAACTGTCAGGGTAGGTGAGTTTTAACAAGGGGCAGGAAGGAGAAAAAGGAAATGGAAGCAGATGAAAATACTTGTATGAAATGCCAATTCTGACCAAGGTACATTGTTTAACCCTATAATAATATGGCCCCAAAGAATTTATCCATTTACTCCTTGTAAGATGAGCCTACCTTCTAATTACCCCACAATTATTTTTTGAAGTGGCAGCTTATTTAACAGCAGATCTTATAATACATTTTTCAAGGACAGTGTTGCCTCATTAAAAAGTCATCAAAAGTCCACTAACCAACTAATAATCTACAGTTCACAGCTAGAAAGTTTAGTAAAATTGTAATGACTCAAGAATACCTGGGAGTCAAGAATAATTGGGAGTGAAAAAGAGGGAACTGGGGAGAGAGAGTGGCTACATGGCACATAGACTAGTCGTGACTCTGTGCTGATATTGCAGACACTGTGGGTATTTACCCTGTGCATTTCTACATGTTTTGAGAGGAAATCAGTATCCTCCTCAATGGGAAACTGAGGCAGAGAAAGAGAAGTGAGTGACCCAAAGCCACTCACAGTTTGGTGACAGTCCTGATAAGGCACTGGTCCAGAGAGCCTCAGTCCAGATGAGACAATGTGTAATACCGCTAACCTGGTTCTCTGTTTGAAATGATGAGGATTTCGCTGTCACTTTTTGCATATGATCAAATTATTATATATGTTGGTGGAAATAAAGGGGTGGGGGAGCGTTTATATAATGTCCTTACTTCTGTTCACTCCAAAGAATTTCCAACATCTATAAAGCATCTGCTGTCTAAACCTGCCACAGCCTTAACTAAACCCTCTGTACTGCAATTGATCACATGTGGGCAGACTGCTTATGAGGGGAGTCCTGCTGAAGCCACGAGGACTCCACACAAGCACAGCAGGCCATTTAAAGAGAGGTCTGAAATGTGCTCTAATAAACTGCAGTCATAATTAGAGCCCACTGGGAAAACCTGGCAAAGAACAGAATGTTTTTTTCTTTCCTTTTTCTGTTTTACTCTTCTACTCCTGTTCTACTCTGATGTGACTTAATGGAGATGTTGCATTTCATGGAAACATCCCTTTTTGAAGATTATACATCAGTGCTAAATCATAGGCAGGAACTGTGCTGGGTGCTAGCAGGGCAGACAATATTCAGAAACAACACTGACAAACCAAAATCACTTTTGCTTCTAATTATCATTAAAAAAAAATCCCAAAACAATTAAGGATGTTTCAATGTTTAAGGTTTCCCTTACTCACAAGCTGTATGTTAATGAAGCAATGAGTCAACTGCACAGCTTCCTGATTGTTGAAAGCCACAAAATTGGTCATATTAAACTAGAATTTGTAGGAAATATCAGGGAAGACACAGTAAATAGGTAGAAAGAGAAAACAAAGTAATTCTGGAGAGCTTCAGAGAGATGAGACATTTGTTTTAATTACATAGGCTCCAGCTGCTCATACTGGGGAGGAAAAAGGGTCACTCTGTCACTTTCAAATTTTGTGGAATTGCGAGAAAAGCTTGAGAAGTTTTCTTTCATCTCATAGTTTTTAATGTTGGTAGACATCCCTTCAGCTATTTAGATTTCAGAAATTTTGCTTTGCCCTTTCCAAAGTATTGGCTGGTTATTTGCTGTTCTTTCAGTTCTCCCTGCGGTACTGTTGAAGTCTCTTACTTTCTTTGCCTTCTACTGTTCTGTCCCAGCCCTACAGCACGTAGCCTTCCCTCTCAGATGTGCCCTTTGGTGTTGTCAGTTCACACTGCCACTCACCTACACAAACACAAAGGAAAACTCCAGGAGTGCACTACCTCAACCTTGGCTTCCTCCAGTAGGAAAGGAGGATTGTGCTGCATCTTAATAACCGAGCAGTAGCCAAGCATTATCTTAGTATTTTAGAAGACAGAGCGATGACAGCAGCACAGCCAATATCCGGGAGACATAAATATAACAATCATTTCATTGTTAAACAGTGTGTCACACTTCGTATACTGCAGGATTTTACATTTTAAACAGCTGAAGTTTCCATCCCTTTGCAAATATGAAGAGAAATGTAAGTTTAAGATTCTCACCTTGACTTAACATGCATATGCATTCAGAGTCCTCTCTGCTTAGTGTTACTTTGTAGAATTACTACCTTCTAATCCTCACCTTCTTAGCCCTTCACAGCCAGCATAACTGTGCAGGGAAGAACAGGAGTCTGCCCTGGCTCTGCAACTGCAGACAGCCTCACAGCAACACGCCAAACTCAGCACCAGGCTCTCCCCTTATGGAATCCCGCCTAAAAGAATAGAGATCACCAAATGAGGCACTTATTTGCCTACATTTTTCAGAATTGTCTTCGGGAAGCTGTATTTCCCAGTATTTTATTTCTTGCTCAAAAAATATCAACCGATCAGAATAACATTCAGGATTCATGCATGCAAGTGTCCTGATAGCATTCTCAGCCTTTCATGGGACAAAAATGGTAACATAGCAAAGTTAAGCCACTTGCACGTTAATTTCTAAATGCTTGCATTTGTAAAACTCAAACCTCAAGTTTTGACTGGACATCAAGATGTCTCTGTCTGTCAAGTTTTGACATTAGTCACAGACTTCTGTGTAGTGATGAACAGAAATGGTCACATGCTTGACACCTAGTTAATATGTTCAACAGTTCACATCAGCTTCTGATGTGTGTCAGTTGACATCTGTCACTTACGGGTGGGTACATTTCTTAGTGGAGTGACCAAAGAACGAATAAAATGCCGAGATGACAAGAGACTGAAAGCTAAGGGTATTTAAACTGTGCACCATTCCCTTCTGACACAGAGGGACAAGTTAATCTTTCATAAAGGGAGCAAAAGCCATGCCTCCTGAAGGTGTGGGCAGAAAATACGTTTCCTCTGGAGGCAAAGCCAGTGTGTTTCCTGTTCACAGCCTTACAGTACAATTCACTGCCAGCACATGCTATTTTTAATCTGCATAGTTTCAGTGACCTAATTTGTATCATGCCTCATGCACCCTTTCAAAACAGAGAGAGTGACAGAATCTGATACAGGGGTGGGAATGAGTGAGCAGGGAATGAGTCCTGGTTTTCAGAATATTTCTAAAGTGAAAAAGAAAGAGAGGGAACTCCAAGCATTCAGGTTCTTTCTTAGTGGGTATAAAAGAGGCTGGGGAGCATCAAACATAATTTAACTTGTAAATATTTTAAATAATTAAAAATATGCCTCACTTTTCAGAACAAAACTGCACTTTCAGTCAAGCTAAGAAATGTATAAATAAAAGTGAGATACGCTGAATATGCTCAAATAGACCACAAAAAGTGAAATGTAGAAGAGGGAAAAGGCTGAAAAGGATAACATGCAGGATTTTCTAGTTGTATGGTGTCATGTGAAGTGAAACTTTTTTTGGTTTCTGTCCAGGACCTCATCAAAAACCACAGCATGTTTGCCTACTTATGCTTAAAACAGAATTCTGTGCTACTAAATATTGCACAGAAAACAGCACACTAAAAGATTTTTAGCAAGTTTATTCATTCAAGTGCTTCATTTTGGAAAATCTGGGTAGAACATTATCTGTGCAACTATTTCATCTTCCTTGTTCATGTGGCCAAATAATAGTCTTTACCTACACAATAACATACTGCATTTGGGGAGGTGAAATTTCCCCGATTTAAAAAGAAAGACCAGTTCTATCAAGTAGCATGATGCCGGCATCTGCATCAGCAAGGACTGGGGTCTCGGATCCCCTCTGCAAAACTCTTCTGCTTTCTTATCGAGTTGCTAAACAAGGTGGGGTTTTATCACATATATGTGGGCTGGGGGTGGCAGCTATAGGTTTTCAGATGTCTGCTGAAAGGAAGGTACCAGTGAGACCCAGGAGTCCTTTCAGGCATTGTGTGTCCTCCCCACTGTCCAAAGGCACTTCTGGCTCCCTTCATCCTACCCCGTTAGGTGGAGCAGTCTCCGCTCTTCAGTTTTCTCATCCCAGTTTTCTGGCCCTGCAAGATCTCACCTCGGTCTCTGCTCTGAGCCTTGTCCCCCAGCCTGTCTGTCTTCAAGCCATTCCCACCCTCCCTCCCCTCCTGGGTTCAGTCAGCCCTTGACAGAAATGTCCTGTTCCCACCGCTTACCTTAGCGATCTCCTTTCCCAGCCTGATCAGCAAATCTGCTTTTCCCACTCCCCCTTGCCTGATCAGTCAGCTTCTTTCTCCTTTCTGCACTCACTGTCCAGTTTTCTTCGTTGACATTGCCAGCCCTGGGCCCCCAAGCCCCAACTGCTTTCCCCCTACTCTCAGCTCCTTTGCTGGATTTCCTGCCATGCCCCAAACTGATTGTCCTTATCTGGTCACCTCCTGTCCTCTGCATTTCAATCAACTTTCTCCCACCTACTGACACCACTCACAGGTGGACAGGGAATAAAGTTCTGAGATGCCTAGGCCTCCAGCACACGCAAATTGCAGGGTTTTTTTCAAAACTGAGCAGACTTTGGACAGATATTCACCAGGATGATAAAAGATGACTCCTTGACAGAAAGTCCATCATGTCTTTGACAGAGTTCGTGCTCTCAGTGCAGAGCATAGAAGTGCTATCAAATGAAAGCTCACATAATTTTTTTCAGATGTTAAATGTAATTCCTTTTCCATTACTGCGGCTCTCAAAGATGGCTACTGTTCGGGCTAAGAAGTTTCAAAAATTCAGCCTGAGGCAGGCATCCAGTGTGGAAAATTTCCGTCCAAGTATAAGAAAGTTATAAACAACTGAAAACAGGGTCTTATAATGAGAAGTGTCAGACAACATCAATGCTGGAAAGTGCTACCAGCTTGGCCCATAATACAGGCTTTGTTAAAGACATCATCCAGGCTAACGATTGCTATATCAAGTTATAGGCTAATGCCTTTTGCAACTGCTGAGTTATAAAATCTTTAATGCTCTTTTTGGTTACAATGGTAAACCTGGCAGCAACTGGGAAAGACCCACAAAGCTGAAGAAAAAGTAGAAAACCTGAGGTTTTCTACTGCGGTTAAGTTACAAGACTGGGAACTGCGAAATCTGAGTAATATTCTTGGCAATGCCACAGGCTTCCTGCATGACTTAGGTCTAGCTGAAGGTTAACCTTTTGGTGCCTCAGTTTCCTCACTGCATTTTTGAGATAGTGCTTATTTCATTTCCTAGGCACTGCTGGCATATTGAACTGGCTTTCTGCACTTCAATGACATGATACATTAATCCTCTGCAATTTTTCAACAGAAGGGAAAACTCAAACTTCCTGGGTCTGAATCTATCACTTGCATAATGGGAAGAAAGCAAGGAGGAATTTACTGGAATAATCCAGAAGTTGCAGTTTTGTTGGGCTCTGTCCCCAGAAGCACAGTATCACTGTGTGTCAGCCCTGAAATGCCATATAAACAGTGCTTTGCAACTCCTGTAAATGGTTTCCTGACTTTGTTAAAGGAAGTGGGCTGTCTACTTAAAGCTCTTGTCTGGGTCACGGTGACTAAACCTTACTGCAGCATGCCTTTTTAAAGGTTTGGGCTTGTTTTAAATCAAAAACATTCCCATAAGCCTCAACAAATAACAAGGGGGTAGAACATAATATACATCCTTTGATCCGTGGAAGTGGAGAGATGTCTCACCAGTAGATGTAGCCCAGTTCACCTGTATGCTAATCTGCTCATGCTGCCAGGAGTTAGGGGACTAATTCTATTGTGTAATACTGTAAACGTTAGTCATAAATGCTTATAGAAAATACTGGGAAAAAAGTACTGGGATTTATGAAAATTCGAATCACATTCAGCTGTAAATATCCTGGCTTCAAACTCCAGAGATCCCCTGGGTCGGATTCTCCTTGTCTTGCACCCATTGCAACCCCCTGGATCTCTTAGCCCAGTTCAGGACTCATTAGCTAAATGCTAAAGGGAAAGCAAAAACCTGTATCAAGGCATCTATTCATATTAGGTACCAAACATGTATATTCTGCAGACACTCCTCAGACACATAGATGTCTGTATAACTGTTCACCATGCCATGTGTTGTTGTTTGCATAAACTTAATTGAACATACTCACACAGAATACAATTATTCTGTTACACTAAGCTACTCTACATGTGATTAAAAAACAACAATGTGTCCTGGGAACAGTTAGCAAAACGGCCAGAATGCAGATAAAAACTGTCTTATTAAAACGCAAAAAATCCACATTTATCTTCCATGTTATCCCTGTGGGGGCCATTACACGCAATAATGAAAAGATGTCCCTTGAAATGGCATTACTTTTTAATGAGGCTTTTACCCATTGAGTCATAATCTCCATTTCATTAATTACAAGCAGAAATGGCTTCCTAAACCCTGTAACTGCTGAGTGCAAGTGGCTTCTAAAGCTGAGCATTCCCAGTCAGTGCTCAGACTTGGGCAATTCAGCAAGTGTCGGTCTACAGCTAAGTTAAGGATGTGGGTTGACTCTACAAGCCAAGCATGTGAAGATCCAGCAAGGACATTTGCACATCATGGTGTCAGCTCCTGGGCAGTTCTGTGACATGTTCCATAGCGCTTTGATTGTTTACAATCCTCTGGTTGACAAAAAACAACTAGGACACCCGTCGTGATTACTTGCTGATTATTATTTGGCCCCATGGACACTGCTGTGCTTTCCTTTTACACTGGCACTTGTCTTCATTCAGAGCATGAAGAAGCCAGACACTAACTGCTGGTGCTGGGCTCCAGCTCTGACTCACTTGCCCTATCCTATACTCAGTGGTACTCGGAAAATCCCACAGTTAAGGGACTGAACTCTTGTGTTTCAGTAAAAGCCTGGCTTTTCCCTTCATCTGTCTAATTACTCATATCCTCCTGAGCTTTTGACCAACAAACTACTCTTGGTTAAAGCAATTTGGCAAATGTGATCCATTATCATGGCGGCTGCTGCTTCTACTAGTATTCAGGGCTTTGCTGTACGTTTGACATGGGAACTGCTTTATTCTATAACAGGGGGAAACATCTATTTCTGCAAACTGTCACTCAAGTAGCTGCTTAAAACTTGACAGCTCTGAGATTATTTTTATGATAAAATACTAAATCATTGCCAACACAAAGGTGAATGGTTCAGGCTGTCAATCCAAAGTCTCATAACATGCACCGAATTATGGGGTTCAGGGGGCCAAAGGGGAGCGAACAAAACATTATTAAAGTTAGAAAATTAAGTAATCTAAAGCAAGGAAGTTCCAAGATGAATTGGCCCCCACCAGCTCCAAGCCTCCCTTTCCTTTTCTAAGTTCAGTTTATCTTTTCTCATCCTTACGTCCCAGGTCATTTCATCTCTGTATTTTATGCTGGTGGCCTTCTGACAGGTAACGCCTGAATATCAAAAGAGAGAGAAGAAGAGAAAGAAGCTGACTGTTCTTTGTTTTAGTTCCCAAACTGAAACTGTGGGGACTTTCTCAGGTCCATAAGGGAACACCCTATGGCGACATTAAACTGAGAAGCTGTAGTAAGTCTTTCCTGATCATCTGTGTGCTACAGTTTTTCAGAGCTTGACCATTTTAAGATGGATTTTCATAGCCACCTCTGTTATTTACAAAGGCACTACATCAAAATCTACAGACACTAGAACTTCTTAGAGAAAAACTGGCCAATGATTTTTAAATGGGCAAACCCATTTATTTTTCCCTAGCCTTTTTCTTGGAAATTGCTGAACTGTTTGGCTAAAATGTTCCATAGAGTAAAATGCAGCCTGAGTCAGATAGCATGGAAACTATCATCACTAATGATTGAAGTTTGGCAAGACTGTAAATAGCGGAGTTCAGGTCTCAGTATTAGTCAATCTTAATTATAGGTGGGGCTATCAAACCATCCTACATGATAAATTGTCATAACTTCCATTTCACAGCTTGAAAGCTTCTGATCTTTGTGGGAGGCAGTTTGGCAGTAGAGTCCTTTACAGATGAGCGCAGCTCACGGAGGTTCCCCGAGGTCATGCAGTAGCTGCTGGTGGATCTGGGATGGCATTCAGGAGGGCTGACCTCAGATCTCCCCTGTAACCACAGACTGTCCTTGATTTTGCTTGGCTCAGTAATGCTTCCTCTCTCCCGGTCATACCACTCTCCCATAATTTTCTTCACTGTTGTCTCTCTCCGACTTCTCTTCCCCTTCTCTTCCCTTGCTTTCCTTCCCACAGTATTTCAGCCTTTACCCTTATGCTTTCCCTAGACATCTGACTCTCTGAGAGTTTAGCCCAGTTTGGCTGCCTTAGAGGAGAGGTATGGTTTCCATTCCGGGAGGCAACAGTGTCCCCATGGTCACCCTCTTCACCTCAAGCTTCTTGACTTCTGGTTGGCCTCAGGAGAAAACAGGGGAGCGGCTGGGTTGCTTTCTGAGTGGCTGTGGGAGGAAGAACTGGAAGCCTGGTCTAGTGTCTGTAGGGCTTGTTTATTTGTCACATTCCACATGGTATAGGAAAGTAACATTACATATGACTGTAACCTCTGGTTAGTGACAGTTGGCAGTTATATGATCCGATTGCACTATATTTATGTTGCCTCAGGCAAGTTTTAATTATGAACGTTTTGATTTTTCCACCAGTTTTCCCAGGAAGTTCACCATGCCCACATCAATCAGATTTGAATTATTTAAGCCCTTCCACAAACGTGCTTTTTTGGTTAGATTGAATGTGTCTAGGTTGAATGTGAGGTTTTCCAAAGTGATTTCATTTCCTAGTAGGAAACAAGTATGGGAGTTTGACGTATGTCCCAAAGCCCTGCTGAAGAAGTGACACTGGGCAGCAGCTCTCCATGGGCAGGCCTGGCTGGCTGAGCCAGGGCCAGCAGCAAGGGCAGGGTCTGCGTACCGCGAGGGGTGCGGTGAGGCGGGCAGCTATCGCCCGGAGGAGCTCTGTTCCTGGAAAGGGAGAGGTCCCTGTCATCCCCTCCTCTTCAGGGGCGTCTTATTTTGTGAGCACCGGGTGTACCTTTGTGCTGACTGCTAGGGACATGGGCGACAGAACTGCTGGCACAGGTCACCTTCCAGGGGCTTGTAAACCTCAAGAAAACTAAAAATGCAATCAGTGAAGTTACTCAGACACCCCAGTAGTTTGCTGGGACTGAGCTGGAGTTAATAAATCCATAAAAACCCGAGTTGCAGGCCCAATCAGGTGTTTTGTCACCACACTTCCCAGGCAGTGGAAAAGCAGGGCAGAGCCATCCAAACAGAATTTTTTATCCGGGCCAAAGACCATTCACAAGCAGCTAAAGAGCTTCCATACCCATCTGTCCCTAGAAGCAACACGGCTGCATTTGCCAGGGTGCCATGCCAACGTTAATCTGCCCTCCCAAAGCCAGTTGGCCAGCTTTTGGTGTCTGTGTGTCTTTGGCACAAGCAATTCACAGCTCCCACATAGCTGGGAGCCTGCTGCATTGTAAGGTTGTTTTCCTTTTTACTTCCTTCCAGAGGAATTGGCAGGAGCACCTGCAAAGCCTCCTGGGCCCGACGGCAAAGGCTGAAAGTTTCAGACTGAGTGGGTTCTGACTTGTCACCTGGAGCTAATGGAAAAAAATACACTTAATTTGGCAGGCCAGGTAGAGGTAGTTGACCTCCAAGTCTTTGTCTCTTTGTTAGTTTTGCCCTAGAGAAGCTGTGGTAGCAAAGCAAGGTGGGGATTCCCTCTTGCTCTACCCAAACACGGCCCAGCGGGACAGAGATTTGGACTTCCCAGACCTTTCATCAAAACAGCAAACGTACCCAGGTTGCTAAGCCCAAACTTTCAAAAGTCAGAAGCCGAGCTCCAAAACATCACAGGGCTTACTTAAAACCACAAGGTGTTTCTCAGATGTTTCCTCTGGGCACTGAGATTTTATTCCATTTTCAAGTGGAAACCAAGAGAAACATACTCATTCTAAAAAAAGCCCTGAAAATATTTCACATGAGCACTAGATTCCAAAAGATTAAGAAGAAAACCTAAAGTCACGAAGGCTTTCAACTCTCATAAAAACTCTGGAAATAACTTATTTTAATTTCAAAATCCTCTAAGATATAAAAGGAACATTTTTGATGAAGCAACTCTGACTAATTCTAACACATTTTATCTTCATTCATGCATGCTTTTGACTCAGACTAAAAGACTTGGATTGCAAAGCCTCATGTGTGTGTGTGTGTGTTCTGTTTTTTTTTTTACCTTCACAGCTTTTTTTGGGAAATACCTCAATGAATACAATGGCAGCTACATCCCTCCTGGGTGGAGAGAGTGGGTTGGATTAGTGAAGAACTCTCGCTTCTATAATTACACCATTTCTCGCAATGGTAACAAAGAGAAGCATGGATTTGATTATGCAAAGGTATTTTCCAGACACATAAATGCTGCATCATTAATCCATACAAAAATCACTTTCAGATAATTAATTAGCCAGATAATCCATTAACTAACCAACTACAACCAAGAAATTGAGATGTCATTTTCTCTCCAGGGCACTGCAGATCAATTTCCATGTGAGAATATTAATTGCACAATGGAAGAAAGTTTCCAAGGGCTCTTCAGTACAGCCTGGTGATTCGTCCCTCCTCCCTTCCTGCCTCTCTCTGCTAGAAAGCAGTGATTCTGTGGCAGAAGCAAATAGCAAATAAAGGCCTTTCCCAAAAATAATTGTGCCCCTTGACTACTGAACTTTAAAGTTAACTGAGTGTTGTCAGTTGTTACCCACGTAAGAAACCATAGTTAATGCTATTTTCCATTATACAGTGCACACACATAAAAAAAGGCTGTGCGCCTGTGGTGTCAGACTCCGGATATGACTATGAGAATAGATAAGTGCGAGAACACGGCCGTTGGAAAACTTCACAACTTGTTTGTGTTCTTGACAAAGTTTGGAAAGCATGCCAAGGTGATCTGCCCACTGCCGTGAAGTTTCTCAGAAAGGCTTAGGAGCACAGATCGCAGACTTTCCAGCCTGCAGAAAGCAATCTGGAATTTCCTCAGACTGTAGCTCACAGAAGATGATACAGATGTTGCAGCTGTGGTTTCTGACCCATGTAATGAGATTTTATTGGAAGCTTGCGATGCCTGTTTCTGATTTCCCCACCCATAGAAATTACATGAGACTAATTATATATTTATAGAGAGTAAAAAAAAAAGAAAATAAAGAATATTGGTTAGTTATACATTCCTTACACACCCTGTGTATGTAGCTAGAATAAACAGGCAAATAGGAGGGGAGTGGATGCTTTGGGAAAGCAGTCATACAGGCATTTCACTTGAACAGGCCACAGAACCAGAAATTATCACAGCACTGGTGCCTCGTGCTCATTACCCATTTTGTACACCAAAAGGTTGCTCGCTGTCTCTTCCATACCCCTGCAATGATTGTAGCAGCCGAGCGTGCGCTCCGAGCGTGCTGCAGGAGAGGGGAAGGGGCAGGGGGGACAGGGACCCGGCAAGCGAGGAGGTCACAGCTGGTTGGCTTGTCCTAGCACCGACATGCGACACAGACCTTGTCCCTCAGGCTCTGCTTTTGCAGCTGTTCGGGGCCTCGAATCCACAACATATGATTAGTCATGCCTGGAAGTGCTTGAAATTACAAACATTGTCTCAGCACTTTCTCAATGAAGCTCGCACTAGACCTCCAGGCCAACAGTGAATGCTCCAAGGTGGCAGGTGGTTTAATTTAAGTTTTCATCTTTTTTTCTTAGTTCCATTTCCTCCCTTCCCCTTGTAGGCTTCCATTTGCCACCTTGGCTGTGGGTTAAGCCAATTTATTAGCGAGTCACAACCTTAATCTCAGCAGCTGCACTGCTTAAAGTTGCACAATTAAACAAACAGAGCCTGCAGGAATTCAACTGCTCCCTGCATTCACATTTGCAATTTCTTTGATAAAGAATTTTGCAATCTGTTGCCTGTTGTAGCTTTCTTCCACTTTGTACATATGCAAAAGTATACTCTGAACAAAGAGCACGCAAGAAATGTTTATGTAAACAAAAAAACCAACGTAAGAGTCAATGATTTCTTGCAGTTAGGAGCCATTATCTTGTGAAAGTGTTTTATCAGCAGAACTCAAGAAACATCTTTGCCAGTATAGTCTGTAATTTTAAATCTTACTTAGCATTATATTACAAAATCTGGTAATCATATTTACTTAATGCCTTCTGTTGTATCTGATTTTCAAAATACTGTCTCATTTTATGTGGCCTCGCCTGCTTACAAAAGTAATTACTGCTCAGTCTCCCCTATGCTTCCTTAATTCATACATCTCTTTGATGGTATGTTTTTACTTCCTGATCTGAGCTTTAATGAGGACTTGAAAATAACATAATAACATGATAGTATGTGATCTAATTAATCATGCACTTTGTAACTTTTGCTTTGTGTTAATCGTATGTTCCAGGACTACTTCACAGACCTAATCACTAATGAGAGCATTAATTACTTCAGAATGTCTAAGAGGATATATCCCCATAGGCCCATAATGATGGTCATCAGCCACGCTGCGCCCCACGGCCCCGAGGATTCGGCACCACAGTTCTCAGAGCTCTACCCCAATGCTTCACAGCATATGTAAGTCAAAATCACACCCTGCCAGACCTGCTCCTTGTATCTGCTTCTTGTGAGGTATTTGTTTATGGAGACATTGTACGGACAGAGAATTCAAATGTAAGAAACCTATAGTAAGTGGTGAATGTTTGCTTGTTTCTTTTGCTGTGCTTGCTCCTTTCGGGGAGGAGAGTGACAGCTCTGACCATTATTAAAACAGAGAGAAGCTCTTTTCCTCCTGGGAAGTTGTGGGAGATTAAAAGGTCAGTATTTGGCTTTGTAAGGGCATCTTCTTACAATACCCTGAAAATATGTAGACACAGGTCAGGATCTGTTGGAAAGATATTACTTCCTTCGTCTTCCTCTAAGATACGCGCTTCCTGGGCTCTAACTCACCGAATGCATTGAGACTAAAAACACCCTTTTGTAGCTTTTGAGTGTACCAGATTTGTTTATAGACTAGATACTGGCAGATTCCCAAAATAGCCTATTAGACTTCATTTTTAAATAACATGCTTAATCTTTTCTGGTGATTACACTATAATAAAAAAAAGAACTCTACATCCTGTTTCTAGAACTGAAGCCAACTCTAGGTAAAAATCTGAGGATAGTCATTGATACCTTCTCCTCATAGTGAGGTGTTAGGGAAGCTTTCCATTGCCCTTCTGCCTACTGTGGGCATGTGGACCACTCTTTCCATTTGTGCCTAAACAATGTCTTCGCATCTCTTTCCACACAGAAAAAAAAATTAATAAAGTATTTTAGCTGGATTGAACATTGATTTGTCCTCTGAAAAGGAGGAGGAATCAGCTTCATCACATAGTGGAAAAGGCCCTTGTTTTAAAAATTGCATTTTGGACACTCTGCAGTAGCTCACACGCGGGGGTGGTTTTTGTAGTTACATTTAACTAGTTTAAAATTGCAAGGAGTAGCAGTAAGTGCATAAACTGCATGCATAAACTGATCACTAGTTGGGGCCAGAAAGAGATTTGCTGTTCACCACACATAATTAAGTATTTGTTAGTTTGTATTTTTTTATCCTCTTACTGGCCTCTACTTTCTAGATATGCAACTTTCCCTGACCTTACCTTCTTAACTACGTTTTTCTTATCCTATATTCTCAATGATCCCACATTCGTGAGACTCAACTTTGCAAGTAATGCAAACCAGTCAGCAATGTTTCATAGTTATTTAGATATTCAGGGTAATTCTTACCTGTATACAGAATTGATGAGATTGATACTTTAGTTTGTAAATATTCACTTGAAATTGATTCTCAAGTAATCATCCTGAAGAATTATTATCACCTTTTTATGTCCTAAAGGTAAAATAAGATAGACATGAACACACAGAACCTGACATATTGGCTTTTATGAAAGATCTTTCTAACTCAGTATCTGGAATTATGTGCTCCAGCAGAAGGCATCAGGGAGTGCTGGGGGGGGGGGGGGGCGGGGAAACAAGAGAGACTCCTTTTCCTCATTTTTCCAGCTTCTGAAAATCACCAGTTTAGGTGAAGCATCCAGGCCACCCTGCCCCATTCTCTTTGCATTGATCTGATCTCTCTTTGAAACGTGGTGGCAGCCCCAACATCCTGCAGCGGCAAGTTCCACAGCGCTACGCTGTGCATCAGGGACAAAGGACCGCTTTTTCTTTCCTTCTGAACCTGGAGCTTGCCCATGCCAGCCGTGTCCCCTACTTCCCATCCTATGAAGAATAATGAATAGTCACTACATCAAATTTAATGGACCTCTCCCACGTCTTCTTTCAATCACCCCTTTTGATAGCAAGAGAGTTATATCTATTTGTTCTCGCCCTGTTCAACAGATTGCTTCCCGTTTAGCGGCACAGATTGCCTGGCCTCAGGCAAGCCATCCTGTTTGCTGGGGGACTATCCATCATACAGGAGGGTAGGATTCAAACTGTTTCTGCTTAGCTGTGGGGACCGTGTCTGGAAGAAAAGCACTGAATCATTGTATCTCGCCCTACCTCTCCCCAGGCCAAAGCAACTCATTTTAGGCTCCATGCTCACTGTCTTCTGATAACAGAGTGCTTGTAGGAACTTGCATTGTTTTATCATGCTCCTGATACTTTCTACTGCTTGGTGTTTTCAGCCTACTTGTTTTTTAGCTTGTGCTGCTAGAACCAACGGGTTTAGTTAGTGTCCAAAATTTTAACTGCCTCTCCACCTTATATACAGGTTGCATGTCACCTGCAAAGATCAAGCAAAGATCTATTTGCAGGCTTAGTTTCATTTGGGTACTTATGTAAATTAATTTTTATTTGCTTGGATTCCTGGGGTCTAAATACCTTGCTCTGCTAGGCTGCTTGTGAAATAACCCAGAATATGAGACTCAACTGTGCTTCTTCTTGTCTTCCGGTATTGTTGATTTCTTGGCAACCTTCTTGCAAAGTGTTTTTTTCTCTAGTGACCTCAAGAGATCCTTGCTGGGTTGTTTTGTGGTTTTTATTGCACTGACTGACTGCATGTGTTAGACTTCAGTCTGCAGACTAAGAAATGAGACAAACTGAAGATAAACTGCCGATTTGGGTGGCTGAAGCCTCCAAATAACTGATTTCTCTAGCGAAAATATTAGCAACATGCTCTAAGAGATATAAGAAGTTCAGTTCTCACAGAAATATTCAGTGCTCCCTGTGAAAACAGCACAAGAACAATAAAATCCCTCCTGCCAAGGTTTGTGTAATTTGAACATTTAACCCTTAGGTTTTCTTCCTTGGTGGTCAAGTACCATTTGAATCTTTTTCTTTCTGACCTTGGGTGACAGCCATCTGACCTTGGATTTTGTTTTTAAAAATGTAGTTGCTATATCATGTTACTGTAACACCTACCTCCAACAAAGAAGGGAAACCAGGTCAAAAGCTGCTTGCTGGCTTTACAAACTGAGATGGAAGGTTATACCTACAAACCAAGGATTAAGATAGCCTGTCAACCACATGTGAGGGGAAGTTTTGCTTAAAAGGACAGTAGCTGAAGCAGGCCCTTACGTTATGTGACGTTTCTTTGCTGTTAAAGTGCCTATCATTTGATTGAAATACTGCCTTTGTGAATTTAAAGAAAACACAAACCAGAAGTTTGTTTAGAAGAAGTTTTCCACTTGCATGTATGGAGAGGGGAACAGCTATGGCAGGAAATACTCCAGTTCAGGGGGAGTTCTACCCTCAAACGTGGGCATCCGTTGGTCTCATTTCCCCACTTAACAACATGGAAAGAAGAAAATCAAATGAATGCAGCAGCAAAGTCCATGAGATTTATGAAAAACCCATCAAAGCCAAAAAGAAAAGGAAGAATTACATACCATCATTACCTTACAGTCCTGTCCTCCTTAGCACAAACAGCCTGCTCGGGTGGCATGAGAAGTCTTACAGGGACAAGAAAGGTAATGATGTACACTGTTTAATCATTAATTTTAAGTGATCCCTGTTAATTCTCATTAGCTCCAGTTTAACAGACTATATCATACTGGAAGCAGCAGACACTCTCTGTTGTTTTTAAATGTCCATTCTCCCTCCCACTCTCCCACCTCTCCTTAAAACAAGTCCTGTTTCTGACACCTAAAAATATTTCTGGAAGTTTATGCTGGCTGCTGTCACCATAATGAGTGATATATTTTCTGAAAATAAATCATATTAATGCATGTAACTCTAGCTATGCCCAGAAGTTATTTCTGTGGAAGAAAATGGGACTGCAGAAGATGTGCTAGATGAAAACAATACATAGATTTTTGCTGTGGTAATGAACATCATCTGTTGGGGAGCAGAGTTGCCAGACCTTTGGAAATGCTGTTGTTAAATATGAATTTATGACATAAGAGATGGCTCTCTAGGTGTCCCTGGCAGTTGTTACAGGGGAATTTTGTTCCATCAGACACCTGAGCAGAAAAGCTCTGACTCAAAGGATGCTCTAATGAAAGCCTGAATTTTCAGTTATGCTCAGGGCCTCTGGCAGTTTAACTTCCCTTTACCTTCCAGTATGAACCAGTCTTAGGGGAACTGTGAATCAGACCTAAGCTGTTTATAAGCTGTGAAGTAAACAAACATTAGAAGCAAAAATCTGCGGGAGGCAGGTTTACTGAAGAATGTAAAAAATGAAAATCTGAAACACTGCTGCCTGTGCTGAATTAAAGATCCTTGGGCTGGCAGGAGGACTGACAACCAGATTTTATGGTTACCTGGAAGCGATCCTATTGCCAGGCTAAATATCTTAGGAGGGGCAGCTAGAAATGGTATGTGGGAAGAGATTGGAAAGCTTCCCAAGGTAATGTGAGACAAGGTAGATGATATGAAAGGCAGAGCTTTAAATTTTCATTTAAAGATAGTATGAAAGGTGCTGAACGACCAGGTCTGTCGGTAGCAGTGTGTTTGCAGTAGTGAAGCACGAAGAGCAATGCTGTTGCACCTCTGAATCCCCAGAGCACTCTGAACTGCAAATCTGGGGTGTGAAATGGCTGCATTCAGGGTGCCTTCTAGTCACTGAGGCTGAGTCTCAAACATCTGCCTGTTACAGTGGTATTTCTTGTAACGCCGACACTTACCCAATAGAGGTAGGATCACACATTTGCATCAGTAATGAATCCTGAATGTCAGTGTGTCTTGTCGTGGCTGGCCTGAGGCCCACCTGGACTCCTGACTTGGAGAGAAATGATCAAAATCATCACACGCATTATTGCGAGTGTGACTTTAAACAGGACTAGAAGAAATAGTGTGATATAGAAATGTGGTAAGATTCTAGTCACCCAATTAACTTCTGCAGCAGCAACAAACAATTTTTCCTAAAATAAAAAGGTGTTATATTTAACGGGTAGCAACTTTTTTTCTTCTTTATTCCAAAATATAGCAGTTGTATTACACTTCAAGAGTGAAACTTGCATACCTCACATCCCCAGGTATATAAATATCCCTGGGTTTAAAAGATTCCCCTTTTAAAAGGCAGCAAAAGTATACCCAGAATGGTGAAATTCAACTTCACATTAATCCTGACCATGCCACTGGTCATGGGTTTTTGACTTTTAATTTTGCCCAGAACGTAGGCTTCCTGCTTTCCAAGAACAATGTCTAAACCTGGAAGTCTACTTTCCCTGGAAACAAAGAATTTGCTTCCTTTGTCTGTTTACTTTTTTCTGAAGAAACATGACCACTTATGCAATGTTTGCTAATCATATTTCAAAGAATAATATAGGTGTTAATTTTGTACAGAAACTATTCATTTTTTACAATGAGTTTTATCATAGGTATTATTTTAAGATGTTGTTGACTTTTATTTTTATGAAACGAAAATGTTCTTGGGGCATATAAGTACTGTATTATTTTCACTAACTGGAGGACTCCCAATCCAAATAGAAGATTAGCCAAACACATTTGGGATAAAAACCCCCGAGAACTCTATGGAATTATTCACAATCAACATTTGTAGGCAGTATTTTTGTGAACATAATTTTCTTTTGTTGGGTGAAAACAGGAGGTAATTAGGAGACTGTAAATAGAGGCAAATGCAGATTTTTAGTACGAGCAATTAAACAAATGTTTGTAAACGTGCTTGTTTCTTTCCATGTTAACCCATCTGAAACAGAAATGTATATATAGATCAAACTTTTAGAAAACAAATGTTAATTTAAAGTTGCACAGAATTCTGGGAGCTCTTAAACCACACTGTACTCTGCTTTATTTCTTTTCCACACAGATATCACAACTGTGTAAACAGCATTAGCCAAGCTGAATCTCCCATTCTTTTCTTAACCTGTAAAGTATCTTTCTGTAATAATGATTTGCAGATGGGATTTATTTCATTTGTTTCCTTGAATATCACACAAAAAGCAGTTCACTTACTAGTAGGAGATAGTGTAATTAATTTCTGAATTATTTGCTATTTGAGGACCCCATTTCAATAGGTCCTCAAGTACAAGCATCCATTGTTTTGGGTTGCTGGGTTTTTTTATTTCTTGTGGTACCTTAGAAGCCAAATAAGATGCATTCTCTATTTTAAACTTCAAATTTAAATATACAAATATATTAAATAAGTAAAAGTCAGTAAGAGTAATTAAAATGTGTGATATGAAATGCTGATTGTTCATGTAACCGGAGGTTATTGAGGCCTGTTGGATTCAGGCCACAAAGCTGAATGCTAGTATAATTCCTTTCCTCTCAACATAACTTTAAGCACCTAGTTGAACCAGTGCTTACAGATTAAATGTTAGATTTCATGGTGAATCTTTCTTTAAAGAGAAAAGTATACTAGTGTTTATAGATATTTAGTCCTTCATAAACCTATAGAACACTTTGTTATCACCACTGTGGGCTTTCCTGCTGCAGTTTAAAAGGTGGTAAACAGACAGTGAATGAAATTTCCATGATGTAGCGTGAACAAACCAATGCACATTGATGCAGAGACGTTACGTGCTAACAGAACTCAAACCACACAAGTCATCCCTTTTCTGAGGAAACTGTAATCCAAGGACAGAGAAGGCGAATACTAATTTACTTTTTTGGGTTTTGTAAATGTGCACATAAAATGGGATGATTTCTCTGTAAATTTATTCACATAGGTGAATGATTACGAAATCTCAGGGTGAATTATTTTTCTCATTCTGCATTTAGGGGAAAGAGCCTGACTGGGTTCAGCATTTGTTCCTGTTAAGTATTTGGGGGTTTTTTTGTTAGTTAAACGGGGGGTATCAATTTGAAATTTTATGAACCTGACATCTTCCAGTATCCTGCCCAGTGCCAGAACAGACCTGTCATGGAGTGCCAAGACATCTCTGTGTAGCAAGTTCTGCATAGTATGTGTTGGACAAATATAAGTAAGTGAGAAACTGAGTGATCTAGGTTTGCCCAAGCTAGGATAGCTGACAAGAATGACAAATACTATACCTTTGTAGTAGAGTAATCATTTGCTCTCTCAATCCTTACCATCTCTACAGATTTAATATTCATGTAGTATGTTGCTGGTCATTTAGAACTGACCTACATGAAGGGGAGCACTTTTTCAGTTTATCTATTTTTGTAACATGTAAAATAAACTCTCAGTCAGTCTCTGGGCACACATTCAGAAGTTTAAGCGCTTTACTATTTGCTGAACAACTAGCAAGAATAACCTTGAAATCAGAAACTGCTCCTTACTGCACTCTGAGGCAGCACCTGAGCTGTTCAGGGGCAGCCCAGCAAAGACTGACAGGCAGGTGATCAGTAGCTCCTTGCCAGAGTTAGAGGCCATGGACAACCTGAAAATAATGGGGTACCTGGCACCTTCTGCTGATCACAGATCAACAAATGTGCTCGAGACAAGATAGCCTCCATGACTGAGAAGAGGCAGTAGAAGACACAGTACATATCTTCAACCTTATATTCCCAGTACTAAGAGGAATCAAGGAAATGCAGATGTTGGTGTTCCTTTACAGCAGTACTTGTCAGTATAGAGCAAAGCTGTTCCCAAAAAAGGAAGAATAGAAACAGTGACAGACTGCGCCATGATGACTTTCAAGGGTTTCTAACAGTTGAACATTTAGTTTGTATCTCTGACTGCTTCAAGAAAAAAATGTTGTGATAAAAAGTTCTCACTGACAGGGAAGAGGTCTGTCTACTTGGAAAGGTTTTCAGAAACTGTGGGGTTTTTGGATTCCTTTCTGTCTCTTCTCTAGTACTCCTTCTCCTCCACTTTGGACCCCTGGTTCACATTTCTCCATCAGCCACTGGCAGTGAGTATTTCACAGAAGGTCCTGTTCCTTGAATTGTCTGGGAGGAAAATTCTGCTTACTCTCTGCCTACTGCATTTCTCACCCAGAAAATTCAAAATGCATTTGGAAAGTGTCTGTGAAAGCTTTTAACCGTCCTGCTAAACCCCTGAGTGCTGCTTTTAAAGACTATCCATTATGTGGAGGAGGCCTCTGAAAATGGCCTGGGAACATGAGACCTGAGTCTGCTTCAGCAGCTGGCTCTCCTTCCTGGCACAGCAGCAGGCTGTCATGGTGCTGCCGGCTGAGCGTGGCTCACAGCCACCTCATCCCTCCATGGCAGGGGCACTCAGGAGTCCGCTGAAAAAAAGCAGGGTTTTGCTGGAAAATACTGATTAATCAAAACTGAGCTCTTTCATGGGAAAACATCTTGTTTGACACACTTCCAAAGAAACAGCGGAAAGCTTGCACTGGAAGTAGCCTTCTTTTCTGTCGATATGCCTAATACCTGATAGGTGACCAAAGCTCCTAACACTTGCTTCTTCAAGGTCTAGGGCTCCATCTGTCCATCTGCTAGGGCTGCTGGCTAGCCAGCGACCTAGAGGATTGTGCTCCTGGGCTCAGTTTCATTATTTTTGTGGTAGTATAAACATTCCTTTAAAAAAATCAGACTTCTACCATGGCAAATGTCAAAATTTTGACTTTTCAACCTGAAATAAAAGAATTTCCAGCAAAGAAGGGGTTTCATTTTATGTTTTGTCTTTGCTAACCTTTCCATACTTCCTAGGAAGGAAGTACTCAAGAAAATGTTCACAAATCCTGTGATACCATTGTCTCGCTTCTGTTTCCTCTTGATGCTAATGGTTAAGTAGGTTAGTCAAAACTATCTGTATGTACTAGAGACGTACTTCTGAAATTCTACCTAAATTCTCACAAATAGCCTCCAATTAAAATGTGAACTCCAATGATTTATTGCAGTTGACTATCAGTCTATTACATTTCCCATTCAGCCATTTTTTATCCTCAGAATATATAGTTATAGGTTGTATGTACTATAGCTGATACAGTAAAAAAACCTGCTTCAGTAAAATCAATTGGTTCCACCATTCTGTGATCACATACAATCATGTCAAGAAAAAATGAAAGCTAAATGAAGGACTGGTCAAAGGTGTAACTTTAAGTTATCAGTATACAATGTTCTGATATTGTTTAGTGCTACCTTTTACAAAATGACAGCTACACATAAACATTTCTGTGGGGAAAATGTACCTTTGGGTGAGGCACATCAAAATTATCAGTATCTAAACAGTAAATTAATATTGAATTGCATTTTTGTTATAAACTGAAAAAAGAACCATAGGAATCAAATTAATCCAATCACACAACAGCATTTTTTCATTTTCTATTTACGTTTATTTTTCAAAGGTAATGCTGCAATACATCTATCATGTACTGCAGCGTATTAGAAGTGGGGAAAAAAGTAAAACCCAAAGAGCTTCATCAAAAAGGCAAAACCTAGATTCTCAAAGCCTAGATTCTGCAAGTGTTAGAGAAGGAAAGTGGTCATACGCAGGTGAAACCGCTACGGGACATGGCTTTTGTTTGGTTTATCTTCACTTTTTAGTTGTCATGTATGCTAGATATAAAAACAGGATTGATGGAGATCTTTTGTACTGTGCATATCTGTACAGCAAATTTACCTGGCATATTTTCTGCAGTATGTTTTCTTCAGAGGTGATATATCTGTGAGCGTATTCTTGTTTCTTATATGATATTCTTCAAAAATTCACCAGCTGTGGATAGAACACCCTCTCTTAAATCTTTCCTTTGATGTTTGTGTGAACTCCTAAAGCAGCATTCTTTGCTTCGGTAGGACTCTGTGCCATGCGTCTTAGTACTAGTATTGATAGCAGTATTAGTTCAATATTATTGTCATAGTTCATTTTATGCTGGTAATGCACTGTGCTTTGCATTCACATTAAAAAAATAACACCTCAACAGTATTTAGTGTATAAATAAATGTTATTTTGGCATGGGCAGTATTTGCACATCTACCACCTCATCGGGTGTCACTGGGATGTAGCTCAGGTGAGGGCCAGCGGCAAGTGATGGAAACTGAACGTGGGTCTGGAGTCAACGGCGCTGGTTGCAGCACTTTCTCAGCTCTTTCCTTCAAGGCCACAGCATGGCTTTGTATCAGAGCTGACCCTGTGCTCAGGCAGGACCCTGAGGAGGGTCAGGGTCCTGGCAATGCCTGCACTTGTTTTTGGTGATGGGGAGGGGAAAAAAGCCAGCGCTTCCGCTCTTTCAGGGAATCTTGAAAACTGATAACACCAGTGTTCCTGTTCTTATCTTAGTACTGACCACTAAATTTCTTTATACCACAGGAAAATATCTTTCTTGTGAGTTTCATTGAAGTTGTGCTAATATAAAGGTAATTTTCCCACTAGAAGCATGAGGGCAATTTACATTAATACTAAGGGGAAGTAGTCATCTTTGATCTCTGTCTTTCTTCATTTTTCTACTTATCTTTATGGGATGCATCATTCAGATGAGCATTTTTAACAATTACAGGTTCTTTTGAGAAATATGTTTGGTGTATCCCAAATACTAATGTGGATCTGGTAATGGTCTTTGAGCCCAAAACAAAGCTCAGAAAGCAAGTGGTTAAAAAACGTTGAGGAAGTAATGTATGAACCAACGAGGCTTGGAAGCCACAGAAGTGATGTTTGTGATATTTTACATTAGGAATACCAACTACTACATGGAATATGTGAACTGACTATTCCTGTGTTAGAGGAGTTCCCACCTTCCTCTGATGCCTGTGATGCTGCACAACTTTTCAGATCCTTTCTTTTCCTCCCAGCACTCCCAGCTATAACTATGCACCAAACATGGATAAGCACTGGATCATGCAGTACACAGGGCCCATGCTGCCTATCCACATGGAGTTTACAAACGTCTTGCAGCGCAAAAGACTTCAGACCCTGATGTCAGTTGACGACTCTATGGAAAGAGTGAGTTCAAGAAACTACTGTGAATACAATCTTGTTAGTCAATTACAAAATTAAATTAATTCTTTCTTTACCTTCACCAACCAGAGCCTGGGGAAAGCCCCTGGGCTACAAAGAATTACTCCACATATCCTCAGTAGAAATTAATTCTGTTTTTGTTCTCTGCAACATAGTGCCAAGCTCCTCGCTTGCTTCTTTCAATTGCTGGGTGAATAACCTGATGATTTTTTAAAGGGGAAAAGTCACTGGGCCTAATATAAAGCCTGATATTAACAGAAGGTGCATCACCTGCGTGTACACATGGATAGACACAGGTGCACACACGACAACTTCTATTCATTTCACACACTCCCTTCACAGTTCATCCTTCAGCTGAAATCTGGGAATTGGCAAATCACAGCAACTCAGGTGTCAGTCTGCTAGTGTTTGCAGAAGTTAGGCAATGCAGCGTACAGCTAATTGTAGGTAATGCGATACATGAACTATTAGGTATACTTTGCATGACTTTTTGTTCAAAAATCAAGCACCATGACCAAAGATCTTCCCCCAGAGAGATTTCTTTAAACTTTAATAAAAATTTACAGCCTTTTCCCAAGCCCACAACTGTAAGGAATGAGAAAGTTGTAGACTAACACAGTAAATCAAATCTGAGTACCATTTGCCCTAAAGCTGTAGCAGACTTTTTTCCCAAGCTGTGTTTGAGTACACAATGATTTTTGGACATACTAATGCAGCTATATTAGTATTAACATATTTTGCTATTTTAGTTTTCTGGACCTGTTTAATTTTTCCTTCTGTCAAATCTGAAATTGAACTTGTAAGTTGAATTTTTTAACAGCACAATAAAGACAAGATGTAAAAATGTCCATCCCCAGAATGTCTGTTTCAACAACCTCATTTATGTCATGTTTGGTTCTGTGTATTTAAGGGAGTAAAATGATGGTTATACATGATTATGCACAAAACCTGTTTTGCTACATTTAATTCAGAGTTTTTCCTGTGCTATGTTGCAGTTATACCAAATGCTTGCAGAGATGGGAGAACTGGAGAATACCTACATTATTTACACTGCTGACCATGGTTACCATATTGGGCAGTTTGGACTGGTCAAGGGGAAGTCAATGCCGTATGACTTTGATATTCGAGTTCCTTTCTTTATTCGTGGTCCAAGTGTAGAGCCAGGATCAGTGTACGTTCTCTTACGTCTCTAGCACAGCTGTTGAATCTAATGTAAAATGTTTCTAAGAGCATGTAATTATCACTCTGTCTAGTTTCATTTCATAAAGGATGTCTTATTATTATAGACCAACGAGTCTTATAACAAGGCATGTCTTTCATTTTGCATATTATTAATAAGTTATAATGCAGATAAGAAAGTTGTACATGTAGTCCTGTAGGGTTAGGCTTTGGGGTTTGCTTTTAAAAAGTAGGTATTCATCTTTACTGCTCACCTTCTGGTTTAGCAGAATGAATGGTGTCATGCCCTCATTGTCAATGAGGTAAGAGTAGTGGCTACTGCACCTCCTTGTTTTATTGTGCTTAGCTTTTGCTTTGTGATGACAGCCTGCAGTACTGGCCTGTCATTCTCAGAATTGTAGCCTTCAAAGGGCATTTTCTAAACTTAGCACTGCTGTAGAGCTCTACATCTTCAAAGCCCTGATAAACATTAATTACCATTCTATTTCCAAGAGAATGTGAAGACTTACATATTGAACACATGACAACTGTGACCTTTTCTGTTGATTTGCAGAGTGCCTCAGATAGTTCTCAATATTGATCTCGCTCCAACGATTCTGGATATAGCAGGACTTGACACGCCTCCAGATATGGATGGCAAATCTGTCCTAAAGCTTCTGGACTTGGAGAGACCAGGAAACAGGTGGGTCCCAGCATTTGTTTTTTTAGCTAGTTCAGAAGCAAACACCTAAGTAAATCAACAACTGAGTGGAAAAAGATGCTGTGAAAATGAGCTGTGTCATGCCAATGACCACAGCTTTCACATTTGAAGAGTCTCTTAAATAGCACATCTATAAAATTGCAGGTATATATAAGTGGAGAGGTGTTTTTTCAAAAATAAATTGTTAACACTAGCAGTGCTATACATAGGTGCCAGCAGTAAATAATATTATTTTGCTTTCAGGTTTCGAACAAACAAGAAGACCAAAATTTGGCGTGACACATTTCTGGTGGAAAGAGGGTAATTATTAGGGGTGAGAATTTTGGGAGAGCCTGCCTGCTGGGAACACTCTCTTGTACACGCTTTCCTTTCTGTTCCCTCCTCTTCCTTTTTATGGTCAGCGAAGTAGTAAATTTTGCAAGCAAACTTACAGGCCTGACTTGTTTCCTAGTTTTCCCACCACTGGCTTTGCAAGCTGCTGTGCTCCCAAATCCCTACCTCAGAAGAAATTTGAAAACATGCTTTTCTGGCAACTCTCCTAGCCTGTACCTCCTCTTTCTCTGACATTGTACTTGTGACCACTTACGTCATCATTTGACTCATTTTCTTTCCAAATCTCTGTTTCAAATCCAGCTGTGCAGAATCCTCTTATCAACTGATTTTGTATTTTCCATCACGTATTAGAAACATTTTTGTTCTAGCTAAGAAAAGACTTACATGTAAATGAGATTTACAACTATAACTGCTCCTCTTTTCACTGACACCTCTTTACACCCTCTCACCTTGCCAATTGCTGCTGTGAATATTTTCTCTGAGTAAAAATTTTACAGCAATTTCCTTGTGGCACTTCATGTCTTTAGAGATTATGGAAATCTTTTGTGATGTAGTACAAAACAGTGCATATAGGACACATTGTAACATGTAAGATATAGCCAAGCTCGTGCTGAATGACTGTGGAAGCCCTTTAGTCTCTTCAGCTGGGCTGTTCAGCCAGGCGAGTATTGCTTCAGTGTGTTTTGCTTTGTGAAAGAACATACATTTATGTATGAATGGTGCTGAACTGTATCAGTTAGACGTATTTCAGCAGCCCTTACTTCTCTTCGGGTAATTTCCAGCAAATCACCTGAACCTTTTTTTCACTACATGACCTACATTGAAGGTCAGTAACAGAAATGTGGGGATTTTTTTTCCCTGAGAAGGCATTAAATCTTCAGTAGTTTTGCTTTTCCAGTTAAATTCATCACCTCCAGAGTTTAGAATAATGTATCTAAAATATTCAACTTTATTTTTGTTAAAGCAAATTTCTGCGCAAGAAGGAGGAACCCAACAAAAACACTCAGCAGTCTAATCAACTACCAAAATATGAGAGAGTAAAAGAATTATGCCAACAAGCAAGATACCAGACAGCCTGTGAACAACCAGGACAGGTAAGCCACAAACAACTGCGGTCTTCTATGTGCCACAGGGAAATACCTATTTCTCGTTATGGGTCAAAAAAATGTGAAGAATATGGCATTCAGAAGATAGCTAAAAGACCATTATTCTGAATATCTTCAGAGCAAAGACCACACTCAAATTGGTCTAAGCAGCGGTCCAATTTAAGGTTTTGGAGGGCTGGTCCTTAGTTTGCTGTCTCAGTACAGGGCTTATGGTAAAACTGTGCTCAAATATAACATTAGATAACTACTTTTTCTTTGATTCAGTGTGTTGCTAAATATGCAAGACAATTCAATGATAGTTATGAATAAGGGAGAGAACCTTTTTGAGCAGTGAAAGCTTGTACTCACTGAGCTAATTCAAAATTACTGAAGCAAACTGGTTAGTCCTACGATTACACATGATTTTGTTTGCTGGGAAATACAACTGGACAAGACACTTGGTAATCATCATGCTTTATTATTTATTGAAACACCTTTAATAGAAGGGTGTCCTTGATCAGAAACGCTTACTGTTTAAGGTCACTGTAAGGAATCAGACAGTGATACCCATACCCAAGCGTTACTTTTTCTTCCCGTAGCCTTAATGATTTCAGAATAATGCCTGACTGATACAAAGGTCTAATTGCCTGCTCACCAAAGCAGAAGTTACTGCACCCCTGACTAGCATGCTTACACCTGCAGCTCTGTAGTGTGTATACAGGGTGGGAGCTAAACTAAGAAAAAGGGAATCTGACCCTAAATTCTCTTCAATCTGTTCTGAATTCATGCTATACCTACGGTAACATATGAAGATGAATTTACTGGGGAGATGTGGAAGGGATCTGTATGCCTTCCCACCAACACCACCTCTAACCAGGCACATGCGGGGGGCCCCAGGCAGCGGCTCACGCCCTCCCTGCCATCCTCCCCCTCCGTCCCTGTCCCCACACACCTCCCTGCAGGAGTGTGAGGTGATTTCTCCCAGGCAGGCGCTTGTGCCTTTCCCTCAGATGTTTGCTCAGACCGCTGCAGCCGGCCGTAGGCCTGGCACTGAAATATCGGTAAACTGTTTTGAACGGGAGCATAAAGCCTCACTGTGCTCCGCATCCATCTGCAGCCACCCATGGTGCTTCACCCAGGGCAGATAGAGCTCCGCAGGACAAACCGGAGGGTGCTGGGGAGACCTCACTCACTTAAAGAAGTGCTCCGTCCCTACCTTTCCCCTTCTCATTCATTAGAGCGTAGTATTACAGTAAATCTTGGGTAATCCCAGATTGGACTGGAATATGTTTTGGCTGGCACATCCTCGGTCAGGTCCTCTGCCACAGCTCTCACCTCACACATGCTCCTTAAACGTGGCCACTTTTGAAGGGATATACACAATATTACAGTCTCACCCAAGAGCAAAGTTTTCAGGAGTTCAAACACTGCCATTGTAAACAGAGATTAAATTTGAAAAACTAAACATTTTTATAAAAACTAAAGGAGATCAATGGAGTCATTTAGACTGTTAGATGCTAAAATGTTTAGTTTTAAAATACTAAAATATTTTCTTTGCAATTATTTCTTATATTTATTACCTCTTATGCCAAAATCCAGGCTTGGAATAGCTTTACTTTTCCACATGTGACTAGAAAAGGTTAAGTGTCCTGACCAGGTATCACACCTGAAGCAGTAGGAAACACTGCTCACAGCCATGTTCTCAGCCCAGTGTGGTAGACCTGTCTTTCCATCCCATACTGGTGAATCCCGTTTCATCAAAGGGCAGAGGGAGAAGGCCTTGAGTCAGCAAGGAGCTTACGAGAGCAATGGTGTTTGATAGCGGCTTTCCCACCTACGAACTGCCATCGAGGTCCTTTAAATGCCGAAGATACGTTGGTTCCACAGAGCCCAGCAGCCACCCCTCACGGCTGAATGAAGGACAGGGCTGAACTGACCTCTTTAAGGCCAATTTTCAGACCTAGCCAGTGGTGTATAGAAATTATTTTCTTAAACGAAGAGACCAAAGTTGTCCCTGATACTTCTAACATCCTGCAGGCTTCTTGCAGGGATGCCAAAGTTAAATGTGCCTACAGAAACCTCCTGTCAGACAGAGCAACGGCAGTTTCTCTCTCAGGGACAGGCTGTATGCAGTGCTCACAGGGAAGTCAACGCAGAATAGGAAGGGTGTGAATTTAAAGAGCAACATTGGAAATAACATGAACATCAGCATGTCATTGCAGTGTGAAATAAGTGTCCGCAGGATTTTTTCCATGTAGAAAAGTTCTTAAAGAAAACTAAAAGTTAATAGGCCAAATAATTTTACTTTAGCCCAGATGGTTTCCGATGTGCAGTATGAGGCATCATAGTTTAATATGAGGTTCTTCCAACAGATTTCCCCTAGTCATTTTGCACCTCTTGGAAAAGGGAAAAAGGAAATATTGTTATGTGGGTCTTAACTTTGTTTTATCTTTTGAGATTAGTATCTTCAATTTATATAGGCTCATAGGTGCCTATATAGAAAAAAATCTTAATTTTAATTATGGTGTTTTTTAATACTTTCTACATTTACTCTAACCGGTTGCAGTTAACATCACTTAAATTAATATCACCTTCACAGAATGAGTGATTGCTGACAGATCTTTAAATAGTGAAATTACTGGTCTGTGGGAAGTTGCTGTTAAATGTCTGGAACTAAGAATAAGCATTTGGTGAATTAATACACCAATGTACTGTCTAATACATTTAGAGCTTGTTCTTCATTTTAGTTTACTTTAGTCAGTATCTAGTTCATTTGAAATGGAAAACACAATTGGGAGTTGAAAAAGAAGAAAATTTGTTTTTCTTGTATTAAAATGAGGTGTGATCCTGAGACCTGCTAGTTCCAAAATCTCCAAGGATGTGGTACTCAGGAAAATAATAGCTTCAGCTTATTTTTTTATTTAATAAGTAACGTCTAAATAAAAAAAAAAAAAAAGGAAAAAGAACATGGCATAGTAAAGACACTTTTTAAATTAAAAGTTTCAAAATTTCAATTTTTTTCTATGTCCAATAACTATCCGAAAGTAGGTAAACATAAAAAATGGGGAAAAAAAGAAAATATTAAACATCTGTATAGTTGCTATAATTATTCTGTAATTTTTTTAAGTTCTAAATGACTGTTTGCCAAAAAGAGATAGGAAATTTAGATTATAGATTACATTTAGCTGCAAATCAGTAAGGCTTATGGGTTACCAAAAAAAAAAAAAAAAAGATTTTGTTTCATTAAGAAAAAATAATTATAAAATGCATATGCAAAATTAAGTTAAACTACTTTCACCATGATTTTTTTTTTTTTTAATTTTTTAGCATCATTGACAGATTGCATCACTTTCATTGTAGAGCACCCTCCCCTGGCGATTTTTTCATAATCCCCTTTGTGGGAGGACAGTTTCCAAAAGTTCACTCACCTCCTTGAGAACACATCAGAAATTAGATGCGCACGACTGCATGGATATGTTCACGTTTGAGTTATGTTCAGCGAGTCATTAACTCCGGTCAGCACTGAGCCCTTGCAGAGGAGAGGACGGTGCCTGCTGAGCTGCATTAGCATGAGTACAGCTAACAGGTCATGGGAAGCGATTACTTGCCTGTCCTTGGTGCTTGCGGGCTGCAGCTGGAGTGCTGCGTTTGGGTTGGGACCTCCATTAGCAGAGGGACATCGGTAAGCTGGAGCAAGTCCAGTGGAGGACCCCAGAGATGGTCAGGAAGTACTAAGGAGGGGCAGAGGTTTGTTTAGCCAGGAGAACAGAAAGCAGAGGGGTAATCTAGTTGCTTCCTTCAACTAACTAATGGCTAATTAGAGAGAAGACAGACCCAGGCACTTCTTGGAGGTGCACAGCAAAACAGCTATCAGCAACAGACAAGTTGCAGCAAGGGGAAATCTGACTAGGTGTGTGGAAAAAAAATGTTACCAGAAGAGTGATTAAGCACTGGAACCCAAAGAAGCTGTGGAAGGCCCATCTAGGGATACTTTCAAAACCTAATAATGCTGTTCCTACTTTGAGGAGGAGGTTGGACTAAATGACCTCCAGATGTTCCTTCCAGCAATTGCACATGCTTGCTTAATACCTGGACTTGAGGATTTCACGTTTTCTTCCTCCTCCTCAGCTTCATGACTTGGGAAGTGCTATTAATTTTGTCCATCTTGTAAGTAAGTTACCGGTCACCTGCCCCTATCATATTCGGATGCAGACTAGATTTCGGCTCCCGCCCTGACCCAGCTGTTGACCTGTGCTCACCCGCAGCACAGCCAGTCCCATCACACTCAGGCCAGGTCCACTCCGCCTGCAAAGGGAGCAGCAGCGGGATGGGGTCTCTGCTCAGCTTTGGGGCTTGGGGCAGGGTAGAAGTTTCCTTTGCGGTCCCTCCTTCACATCCTAGAGACCGCTCAAGAAATTATGATGGGAACCGGAGGTTTCCTTCATAGTTTGTATGCCAAATTTGTCACCAATTTATGTGTTGCAACTTACTGAGGTCACCTGATTGAGCCCAGTTGGTTTAGTAGTGACTATTGATGGGTTTTAGCACTTAAGTGGTTTGCAGGTTTTTTTATATTTTATTGATACATATTTCCCCTCTCAGCTTTACTGTAACAAGGTACACACTATAGAAATATCTATTCATCTGCAACATTGCTACCCCTGATGTTGTTTTAAAATGGGAAACAATCAGTGTGAACTTTTAACTGAAACTTCGTTAATTTTCCAATAGAGCAGAAATAATAACATGTGAACAAATGTTTCTCTGGATTAATACAACCTTATCATGACACAAATCTCCTCTCATATTTCCACTGAAATAACCTGAGATGAGAATGTGTGTTAGTTCAGGAGGTTTAGAGGCAAGCTGCTCTTAAATCCTGTGGCAGGTTATTTTTGTTGAACTCACTCCATCTTCTCACCCGTGAAATTCTTCTGGATACTTAGCAAATATCAAATAAAAGCATGTTAACTGTGTTTTCATTTATACTTTTTCTTTCTCTCTTCCCTTTCCCAAACATGTAATTAATGAGTTGAGTTAATTCATAAGTATTTATTCTTTTTCTTTCCACCAGTCTGAGTCATAGGAATTTTCCTGAGGCATAATTTTGACTTCTGGGACTTAACACTGTTTCCCAGATAGCAGTTACCTTTCGAGGTCTTGTGACTGATAGGCCGGGTGTCTCCAGAGTACTCTTCAATCCATTATTTATAATCAGTATCAAATCCATAGTCAGATATGCATTTTTATCCTCTTACAAAACTTACACAAACCACAACCGTATTTTAATATTTTCCCAACAGGGGAAAAAAAGAAGCCACACTCCCAAAATGAGGACTGTGAAGCTTTGTGCTTAAAATTTCAGCTCTTAGGTTGGATGACTCAGCAACCAAACCCAGACACAGGTCTGTTTATTTTATGGGCATGCATCTCCTGCCATCTGCTCTGCAATACCTGCCAGTTTATGAACAGCAAAGCTCTGAAACTTGTAAAGATCTATAGTCTGCTGCCAGCTCCAACGAGCACTGACAATGGGTAGAACAGAAAAATGCGTCATGCTGCCCATGTTTGTATGACATGCATGCCCATGAACTCAAACAAAGCTAGACAGGTATAATGCCATAGCCGCTAACCTTCCTTGT
Source organism: Gavia stellata (assembly GCF_030936135.1). Taxonomy (NCBI): domain Eukaryota; kingdom Metazoa; phylum Chordata; class Aves; order Gaviiformes; family Gaviidae; genus Gavia; species Gavia stellata. Next base: position 37,430,283 of record NC_082596.1, on the reverse strand, counting down.
GCTCTCTTTTCGTGCACCTCAGCTTTAGAAATGCAGAATATTGTGGTTCCTCCTGAGGAAGTGTATCCCAAAACTGCCCAAAAGAAATAATGTTCCATTTGGAGACTACGCCTGAAGACTGCAGTGAGATTTTAGTTAATTAGGTCTCAATGTATTTTACAGTGATTTAAAGCTTACAGGTAGTCACTGGAGACATGTTGCTGAATCCAAGCATCAGCTCTGTGGTAAACGTGCAAGGTTCTTCTGGCTCTGATCCAAAGAGCATGTTACGTAGTCTGTACACACCTCTTATTTCTCACATATCCTTCACCATTTAAAAATCTAGTGTAAGAATTTAATTTTATTGTTTATGTTTGTATTTATCACATTATGAGATCAGCATTCAGTCAAAAGCATGTCTATTTGTAATGTTAAAAGAACACTTGCCATCCATCAGCTTACAGATAATATTGTAAAGGAAATTAGAATGGGGCTTATTAGGTGTAGTCTGGTTTGGCTCAAGTACCTATGTTCTCATAAAATAAATATCACAGACGATACATTTGTAAAGGTCAGCTTTATGACCAGCTGCAGAGTATGAATAAAAACACGTAAGCTGGTAAGAGCTGGCCAGAAGTGTCAGACGGCTGGCCAGGAACTGACAGCCAGACCCTGAGCACCCACTAAAACCCAACTAAAATTATGATAAGGCATATAAACATCACTCATGGATCCTCCTGTATCAGAACAACCTTCTGATGCTTGCAGGAGTCAAAAGACACTGGTGATGAACATGCAAGAGTGCATTAACGTGTTGCTATTCCATATGCTTCCTCCCGCCTCAGCTTGCATTTCTCCATTTTCTATCATGTTGCACCTATTCAAACAGAATTTCTTACGGCATTCCTAAAGCAAGGTATTAGCAGCCAGTCAGTTCACAGTAGCAACATTTGCTTGCGTTTAAAGCAGTGACAAATAATCCCATCAACCTGTTTTACCAGAACGTTGGTTCGAAGCTGGCTCTTCTTTGCCATCTGCCCATTGATACCACCTTTTCTTAGTCATAATTCAGAAGAGCATTTATACACAGGCTTAACTGGAAGCATATGTGTTTGGGACCAGTCATGTGCTTAAAACTAAGTACATACTTCAGCACTTTCACGAACAGCTCTTGCAGCTATTGCTCTCTTTAGACCCTGCAGAGTCATCCTTCATAGTTGACAGAAACACGCCTGCAAAGTAGTTGCTCAAGAATTCATAGGAATTGCCAGAAATTATGTTATCCCTTGTTAAAATACCATCCTGTTTATGAGTTAAAACCAAATATGAAGATAACTTCCTTTATCTCTAAAAATAATCCTTCAAAGCATGGTATTTCATATTTCAGCCTAAATATTTCACATTTCAGCCTAAATATTTAAGTTTCCTATTAAACAGAGGGCAGCTCTTTCCAGATTTGACAATTCTTCAAATTTAAGCAATTCTTAATCTGAAGGACCAGCTCTATTCTGGATAAAATCCAAAGATATTCCAGTCTGGGAAGATCACTGGTTTCACTGGTTTCGTCTCTTTCAATGCATGACTTTGTTCAGCATTTTTACCACCATCTTATCAGCATTTTCTAACAGAGAGACTTTTTGGTAGAATGGCACCTTAAAAAGCAATTTTATGTACCAAAAATATTTAGACAGAAAACATAGATTATGCAAGAATCGTTTCTAGCACTTTCTGTAGTACTCCTTTGAGGTTCTCTTTTTGCAGTTTCCATTTTAAAGTATTCGGTGAAATACAGTATAAACTAAGTCCTCTGCAAATTAAATGTATATGACCCAATAGTAACTGATTATTATCGGTATTGCTATTTATAACTGAAAGGCTAAATTTATCCTTTTCATTGGCTCCTATTTGTTTGCACCTGAGAGTGGGTGTTTATTGGATAATAACAGAAGTCTGTTGATGTTGAGTTGTAACTACAGACAAGCTAATAGATTTGGTAGAGAATGCTATGGAGGTGAAATATTGGATGTCTCGACCTAAGTGCCTACACTTCTAGAGCTGACAATGCAGTCCATGCATTTTTTATAAACTAGAGAACTGCTATAACTGTGATACTTAAAATCAATCTTGCCTATACATCAAAAATGTGAAATTGTGTAGTCTGTAAACTTCCTAGGCTATTTTCTCTTTATTCCATTTCTTAAACACTGTGAAGTAGCTCAAAATTGGCAATTTTCGTATAGTTATTTCTGTTATACAGTGATTAATTTCTTCATTCTTTTTTTCCTTTAGTTAAGTCCCTGTGCATTTAACTGAATGTATTTCTAAAGTCTGTCATACATTTCCCTCTATATTACATCAATTCTTATAGGAAAAATTGCTACCCTATCTGTTGAACCACTGACCATTGCACTTTTCAGGAACACTTTCTCAGGGGTAAGGCTGTATATGAATAACTATCCCTGAATATATTCACGTCAGTAGACTCTGGAGCTGTGCATGACTCAATAGAAGGTGATCCAGTTATGAGGGAGTGGTGCAAAAATTGGGATCTGCCTTTATGGGCAGCATCAACCGAGTTCTAAAATGAAGGAGAAGATTTTTGTTCCACAAAAATACAGCAATTCCAAATTCCCTGAGTGAACCTGGCACACCATCCCTGTTAAACAGCTGCACTCACGTGCAATGTTCAAATACTACTGAGATGTAACAACGCAGATTAATATTTCCAGGAGCATTTCAGAGCCTCAGTCAGGGCCAGGGTTTTTGACTGCTCTGCGGGAACGCGTAGAGGACATGGCCTTAGCCCGTAAACATTTCTGAGTATTCAGGTCCAGTTTAGCAGAATTAAACTGCTGCTGCTCTGTACTCTTTACCATAGCCAACTAATTACAGGGCACTTTTCAATATGCTGTGTGACAACAGCCTCTTTGAATGGCACAGAGAAAGCAAAAACAGGACTCGGTTCTCATTGCAGTAGCACAGCCCTAAACCAGACTCCCTTACTGGTATTATCACTTCAGGTCCCCTGACACTCACCCAGATCTGATTACTGCTAATAGAGGAAAATGGTACACACATACACAGCCCGTGATGGTTTTTTCATCTAAACCGTTTTCAAATTTAGATCATACCTTTTGAAACTGGAAAAAAGGGAAATGAGATCTTGAGGACACATTTAAATTCATGAAGTCTTCCTTTTCATGCCTTATCTTAGCATTCCCTAGGCTGAGCAATAATACTCAAAGTCAGTCATACATTACCAAAATGAAAAAGTACCTGTAAAAATATTGTTGCCATGTTATATTTCCAGTTGCACATTTTTCAGGGTTTCATAGCTTTGTGATAAAATCTGACAAGATATTTAACACTGAAGTGTCTACTGCAAATACTGGGTAATTACATTTCATAGAAACCCTTAGCTTGCCTACTCTTAAGACACCTTTCATGAATTATCTAATTAATTTCTCTTCTATATAAGGGGGCAGGAACTCTCTCAAAGCTGTCACAGTCTATTAGCTGAACAAAGTTGACTTGAAATCCTGCTGAAGTGGGTATTTACAGTGCAGCATATCACAACAATTCATACTGAATGTACATTTTTATGCCTTAATTATATTCAGTAATGAAATAGACTCACTTAATTTTAAGGCAGTGGCTCAAACTGATTAAAACCAGGAAACTGAGACCCAAGGTACTTATCAAGTCATTTGCTGTTGTCTTGCTCATGTAGCTCTAAGTTGCAACTGGAGCCCTGCCAGTAGCGCAAAGCAAAGCCACCAAATACAAACAATACCCTTTTAACCAGCCCATTTACTCCTCTTTGCCTTTGAAATGACTTTATAAGGGCAAACTTCTACCACCAGAAGAAAATGCATCATGTCAATGACATCATCTGCGGAAAAGCTCCTGCTGCAGTCCTGCTGCAGTCCAGTGCTTGCCTCCCCACCGAGGAGCAGGCATGTGTACTTATGTGTTTAAAATTCAGGTTTGGCAGAGATTAAAGCACCTTGAGCTCCCAAATGATAGAATAGAATAGAATAGAATAGAATAGAATAGAATAGAATAGAATAGAATAGAATAGAATAGAATAGAATAACAGAACGGAACAGAACAGAATAGACTAGACTATTTCGGTTGGAAGGGACCTACAACGATCATCTAGTCCAACTGCCTGACCACTTCAGGGCTGACCAAAAGTTAAAGCCTGTTGTTAAGGGCATTGTCCAAATGCCTTTTAAACACTGACAGGCTTGGGGCATCAACCACCTCTCTAGGAAGCCTGTTCCAGTGTTTGACCACCCTCTCTGTAAAGAAACGCTTCCTAATGTCCAGTCTAAACCTCCCCTGGCTCAGCTTTGAACCATTCCCACGTGTCCTATCACTGGATCCCAGGCAGAAGAGATCAGCACCTCCCTCTCCACTTCCCCTTCTCAGGAAGCTGTAGAGAGCAATGAGGTCGCCCCTCCGCCTCCTTTTTTCCAAACTGGACAAGCCCGAAGTCCTCAGTTGCTCCTCATAGGATGCTCAGTCTTTTTACACATTTACCTCTCCTAAGCTGTCTCTGCAATTTGCTGCCAGGGGCAGGGAGGGCTCTGGGAAGAGCTGGCAGCCAGCATACACGGAGCCAGCCAGGGCCCCAAGCTCATGTGCAGAACAGACTCTGCTCGGTTCAGGGCGGCTGTAAACCAGCAAAGCCCCTCACAGTGGGATAGTCCCGCCAGCTTTCAGGTGGTGGGTTTCAGGACTCCATTGGTGTGGGGGTATTAAGGATCGCCTTCCATGTTTGCTTCCCCTCTGAAGTTAAATTGAGGCAGAAGGAAAACTGGAAGTGGGGAGCTGAGGTGAGAGGGAAATAATTGCTGGAGGGTAGGTGATGAAATGAGATGAAAGAAAAAAAAGATGAGTCAATGACAGGGAAAAAGGCTGACACAGGTTAAGTTTCACAACATGACTGAAATGATATAACAGCTTGTTGCAGCCAAATGGCAGGGTCCTGCTTTTCCTCTCCCATTAGTTTGGAGTTTTTTTTAATTCTGAGTTAGTCCTCTTTTCTCCTACTGAGGAGAGGATAAATCAGCACAGGAGTCTCTAAGTCAGCATGCAGCCAGAAGCAGGGACTATCCCGTATTCCTATGGCAACAGTGAATTGTTAGATTGGCTTAGGTGTGCTGTGCAACATCACCACGAGAAGGAAGATAAACATGGGGAAAATAAGAAAACATAAACAAATTAAAATTTAATGAAGACATATTTAGTTTGTGTATGTGCCAATATTTTTTTATTGATTGAAAAATGGGGACCCAGAAACCAAACCTAATAGTCCTGGATTTCAAAGAATAGTTTGGTATTCATAGTGGGAAGGAAGGTAGAAAACAGGGGAGGGGAAGGGACAACGCGTCAGTCAGAATCTTCTTTTATGTACGTTAATGCATTTTATAGATCTAAAGATGAGCAGAAGGACCATTATGAGTTAGTACATAATGCATGCTCAGTGCCCAATTACGCTGGCATGGGCAGGGATTCAGGAAAGTTAGTCTAAAAATTCCATCTTAGAATTCTGAAGCATCTTTATAATGACACTTTTAAAAGTAAAATTTAAAAAAAAGACTAACTGAATCACATTTAATCCCTGTTTCAAATAGAGGACCATTATTGGCTTGTACTAGACACAGAGAGTCCTGTTTCAATGTTAGTCATAATACCGTTAAAAATTATCTAAATAGCTATTGAAGCCACTCCTGGAACCTCTTGCTATAATTAATGTTAGACAAAGAGAATACTTATTTTACTTTAAAATGGTGCTTTTGAGACTCATTAAAAACTAGTGCCATATGTTTATAAAGGTAGTGTGTACCCAATAAACACAAGAAATATAGTGGTGCAGTCACTGTAACAATCTTCTCTTACTGCAGTAGGAAGAGCACACGTGCTATTGCAGAATAAAATCCTGCAAAGTGTTATAGCTCTCAGACACCTTTTTTTGTAGAAAGTCACCTTGTCACTTGTAAGTGCAAGTTTACACTGAAAGTCTGAGCATGAGTGTAATTTCTCAGGCGGCCGTCAGCTGTGTGGAGGCCTTATGGCCTTTTACACATGGTTTACTGTTCTGGGATCAAAGTCATGCCAATCCACAGGAAAGGTCTCTGAGCATGGGATCCATCTTTTATCTCAGCCTACATGTTAAGCCAGAGAGTGAGCTCACGCTGCTGCGGTTCAGAGCCACATCAACTCACTCCTTGGGTTATCAGGTCAGCAAATCTACCTGAGGCATAGTTTTCTTTCTTCATTCTTCAGTCAGCTTGACAGCACCACCAAAACCGTCCAGAGCAGTCATTAGTTAATGGAAGAGACTTACCGAGATGTGCGTGCTCTGATATTAGTGTCCCTTTCAAAAATTAAGTTGCAGACTCCATTAGGACCAGCATCCAGCCATCTTGCTATTATTAATGAGGCAAGAGAAAGCTACACTATTCAGTCACAGGACTCAAAAAAAGACATATTATAGAGAAACTTAGCTGAAACTGCAACTAAAAGGTTGCAGTTATCAATAGCATTATTGAGTTTTGTTCTCTACACTACCCAGCCAAACTTAATTCCTTTGTATGCAGAGTCTGGTCATTGTGGCTTAAGATGCACAAGTGAACAAAACTCACTGGGTAGTAGTCATTTATAGTTGTATTCATATTATAAATAAACATAGCTATTTCTAGTTCTCCCTATTGTTATTCAGACTGGAACTGACTTAAAATCTTCACAGGCTTCTTAGCTTGTTTCGGGTGTTACAAGTGCCAGCTATAACCCAGCAGCCTTATATGGCAAGCTTTCGGCATGGGCAAAGGAGATCTGATCTGTCAGGACTTATCTATGTTTTTAAAAAAATAACATTTAGCTTTTTTAAGACAGTTCGGTGTGGAAAGGAAATTAAAGTCCCAATTGCTTTTTAATTTAAAATGTGAAGACAGTGGGATCCACTGGAATCTTCCATCTGTTTCAGTGATGTTGATAATCAAGTCAGACAGATCTTGTGCAGACAAGCTGGAAAAAACTCTGTTTCCTCTCACTCTCCCACACTTGCTCTGATACTCAGCACACGCACAATGCCTTTTACAGGTACTCCTTCCAGACTGCACCTTTTTCTCCCAAGTCTGATAGAAATCTCAAGACTTAGGTATCCAAAGGAGCTTATCCAAGCTAATTTATTTGTTTACTCTCCCTAAGGTTCTTCCCCTCGCTTGCACCTGCTGGGTGTAGGGAGGGTGACTGGGGGTATCACGCTTTCAGGCTTCTGCCTTCTCATGTAAAATATAAAGAGCCAGCAACGTTTGCAGGTCTGAGTGGTACGGTTTGCACGGGCATGTCTTAGGGTGCAGGTCCTAACTCTGACCACTGGTAAGGAAATAAATTACATGTTGTTAGTGGTTTATGTATTTTTCTATAAATCACATCCACGATTTGTCCTTCTCTTTGTCAAGGAACCCTACAATTGAACCAGTTCTTCTTCATCTGTGGGGATTTTTTATTTTCCCCTGTATTGTGTTAGAAATTCCAAGTCACAGAACAAAGAAACAAAGTTTGTTTTTTCAAAGAAAAAAAAGAGATGGTGAAAACAGCCCTGACAGCTGTACTCCGTGGCTCAGTAAATTAAGACTTTTTAGTTGCTCCTTTCAGGGATATGTTTAGTCTAGATACTCTTGATTTATAAATCTTTTTTGCCTGGGCTGTAATTTTTAATGCAGATTTGCAGTGATTTCATTCAAGCTTATGTTTGCCTAGGATGAGAGAGATGTTGAGAAGAAATGTGAGTGAATTTAGTCCCTTAAAATGTTTCCCTTCTCAGTTTGTTATTTGAGGGCCTGCTTAATTTTTTAAGAAATTTGCCTGTCTTGTTTTACAACCCACCTGAAAGTAGCAGGGGTTTGGAAGGCTGCTGGGAAATCGTCTTCGTTTCTCTTTCTCACAGAAGTGGCAGTGCACAGAGGATGCTTCCGGCAAACTTCGAATTCACAAGTGTAAGGTATCTAGCGACATACTTGCCATCAGAAAAAGAACCCGCAGCATACACTCCCGGGGATACAGCAGTAAAGACAAAGACTGCAACTGCGGAGACACTGATTACCGAAGCAGCAGGACCCAAAGAAAAAATCAAAGACAGTTCTTGAGAAACCCTAATGCGCAAAGTAAGTGTTATCTGATCGCTGGGACTGGGAGGCAGAGAGTGGGGGGAATGGCTAGCAGAGTGTTGGGTTACCAGCGCGCTCTTGTCCTCACCTCCCTGTCTCCCGAGTACATCCGTAATTGACAGTCAGGTTCTACATAATTGCCTCTGTAATAACAATACTACTAACAACAACAATATTTATGCTTTGGATCACGGTGAGGAATAGTCTTCAGGCTGGTGGTGGTGGTGGTGGTGGTGGTGATGCTCTGGGGCCACCTATCGCGCTGCTCAGACATGACACCCCGGTGGCAGCCGCGGATGAATAGGTGCCGTTATTTGCTAAGGTGGCCGGAGCAAGTGTTTTCTTGCATCGTTAACGCTGAATTCACATGCTCTCTGGTGCGATCCCAAAGACATCGTTTACGTGAGGCACTGCAGTGCTCTGGCTGCTGTCGGGCTGAAATTCTGCTCGGCTGTAATTCCCGGCAAGTCAGTACCGGGATCCCCGCAGGGACACGAGTGAGATTGCAGTGTCCTCTAGTGGAGTGTGGGCTGAAGGGAATGTACAAGAGGGTTTTAGGACAGCAATGCTTGGATTTGTTTCTGCTAATGATTTCTACAAAAGAAGCCTGTTTAAAGAAGCCATTATTTTAAATGGAACAAGTATTTTCATCTATCAGCCCAGCGATGAAAGTGAAGCTCTGTAGCAATACAAGCGGACCTGGATTTCAGACCGTGTTCAAGACCAGGCTGCATTTTCCTGAGCTCTGTCTAGAATACTAGACTGGGGAATGAAATAAAGATGGGTCTTTAAAACAGGAAGATAGTGAAGTCGTATGAGAAATGTGAAAGTCAGAAGATGCTGCGCAGCTGTCTATGAAATAAGAAAATAATGTCAGTATAATCAAAAATATTTCCTGATTCAAAGCCTCCCCCACTCTGGATGTGAACAAGAATCCCTGGTATTCTTTGCACATTCAACCACAATATTGTCTGTCTTGAGTTGTCCCATTGTTCAGACTAAATGCTGCCTTGATATAATTTCTTCCATTTGTTTAGTTCTAAGGAGCTTGACAGTTTGTACAGGCAGACCTCTGCTGAAAGTCTACATGTCACAGACTGCCAGGGTGGTTCTCAAACTGGGGGACATTCCCCTAAATGATATTTTCAAGGGGAGATACCTGCCATGTACCTTGGAAAGAAAAGGTGTTCCCAGGGCACCAGCAAGGGCTGAATGGGGATTGCAGCTGGGGGGGGAGTGACCTGGGGAGAGAAAGAGAAGGAATTATGGAAAACATCTGAAGGGGGCATCAGAAAAAATCCATTTATTATGCTTTTCTCCTTTACAGTTCTTACTCCTCTTCCCTCTTCTGCCTCCTCCTCCAAATCCTCCTTTGCACTCATCCAAGCAGAGCACAGACAGACTCATGATGATAAGACATTGTTAAGGAAATTACTAGTTCAGGCCTCAGTTTTCAGATGACACTTGGATAAGATGCTTATATATGTCAGACTCTTCCGGTGACTTAATTAACAAGTAGTATCATCAGAGACTGTTACAATGCCAGAAATGGTCCCATCTGACCCTATGAATCTTTCTGCATTATTTTATTAAAGAGTAATATGGTTATAAATCAGAAAGATGCTTTGAAACTAGGGTTTTTCTCTTCAGGAAGATGAATGTCTTCATTGACTTGGCTGGGAAGCCTGTTTTTCACCTAACAGCAGGCAACCATTGAAACAGGTTAGAAGGACAGGGTGGTTTGAATGAAGAGGTGAATGAGGCTCACTATCTGCACTTCTAAAAGATTCTTGCGGGAAAGGTTCAGTGTGAGTCTCTCAAAGACACTAACATAAAAACTGCCATAGAACTGACACTACCTGCCAAAGGCAGTACTTTCTTAGAACTCCCGTTCTATTCTGCTGCATGAATTATTATTAACTGTTAAGTGACAAAGGTGTGCTCAGCATAGATGTAACAAATGGAAATGTCCTACAACTGATTTTTTAGAAGCTGAAATATGTATTTCTAAGGCTCTGTGTGTGTGGTTTTGCTAGATAGAATACACTTTGGTGTGGTATTGTGGGTTATATCAGCTTGCTTTGGGACAAGTGCATTTAGCAAAAGAAGTAAAAAATGTAAGATCTTCTAGACTGAGCCCAAACACAGGTATTCTTGTACATAACATTAAAAAACCCTCAAAGAGTTAATTGGCTTAGTTAATCTGACGCATATACACTGCTGTACTTGCCAAATTCCAAGACAGTAACTAAAAGAGCTGTAACCCTACTAAGCTCCAAGCTTTCAATGAGTAAAAGTGACACAATAAATCTCACTGTAGCTCTGCTATGCAGCAAGTTTTTGGTGGTCTATGACTTGTACACATAGATACGGATGACGTGTATGTCCAAGTATATATATGTATATACATATAGATACATATACACTGATATATGATGGATTCTTGCCCTTTTAATGCCTACCTTTAAAAAGGAAAAGTGTTATCCTTTTAAGAAATCATTTTTATTCTAAAGCTTAAGTCAAATTTATGTCACATGCCAATTTACAGGTGGTGGCCTTGTTTCAGTATTGTATGGTTTAATTTTCTAAAGTGGTTTCTAATCCTATGGTCTTTGATTTTTTGAGTGTCTCTTTCTAGATATCTGATTTCTAAGATACTGATTTTATTTGTGGATATAGATGCTAACTGTGGCAAAAGGACAGACTAGCATGAAATGCAAACCTTGAAGCATTCGAAATCTGATGCTACACATGAAAGTGTGGGCCCTGACATATCAAAAGATCATTAAATAAGTTTCTGTAAAGCCACAGAAAAAAATAAACTGTTTTTACTGAACAGCATTCTTGCTCTTTGGAGTATGCTGTGTGTTCATGGTATAGGTCATGTAGATACGTATATGCAACCAGGAATATTTCTGTCTTCTGCTTCAGAATACAAACCCCGATTTGTTCACACTCGCCAAACCCGATCCTTGTCTGTGGAATTTGAAGGTGAAATATATGACATAAATCTGGAAGAGGAAGAACTGCAGGTGTTAAAGACCAAAAGTATCACCAAGCGTCACAATGCTGAAAACGAGGAAGAAGCAGAGGAAACCGATGGTGCTCCTGGTGACTCAATGATTGCTGATGGCACTGATGCCATAGATCAACCCAACTCTGTCAGAGTGACGCACAAGTACAATTGCTTTTTCTGGGGCTTTTTTTTCTTAAAATGAAATCTTCGTTTTCTAGTTGTATTCTCTCTCCTTCCATTTTTTATGACTTTATGGTTACAATATTTAAGAACTTAAAGCTATCATAGATTTTAGATAAACCTGAGTTGTATTTGTTAGTAGGTGGAATAATTTAATTTTAGTATGTGTATTTTAAAGGGAGGCATCTAGTTCAGGTTTTATTTCTGAGGAGTAGGCATCTCCAGAGGGAGATTCATCCTCCATATCAAAACACTCATCGTATGATGGATTAATCACCCTGTGAAGCTGACACTCCTGCTGTTCTTTATAAAGTCTAGGCTACCAGCTTAGCATAGAGGTCTAAATTTGAGGCGACTGAAATCCCACTCTAAATGAGGACAGATTAGATCAGTTACATCATCTTTCTTAACGCTTAGTTGCTTGCAGCCACTACCGTTAGCTAAGATACATTAGACCTGTTTATCTCTGAAGTGACTGGCAATCATTTTTCCATCCTGGAAGATGCCTAAATCTGAATGAAAAGTCAAAAATCTCAAAATATTTTTTATTTTAAAAAAGCTAATATGATTGATCTGAAAAGCCAGGCAGATGCAGGCAACAAAAATCTTCTATTTTAACCTTTTTATCATGTTTAAAATATAAATAGCATTTCTCTCTTTTCTTCTCTTCCTTTTTTTTTTTCCCCAAAACATCAAGGAAAACATAAAAATTAATTTTGAATAAGTAAAAATTATCTTCTTACATTGAAAATTTCCAACCATGGCATTAATAAAGCCTTAAATGACTTTCTGGAAAAGCTGTTATTATTTCTCCATAAAGTGTTTTGACTTCTACTGAATACAGTATTGTTTTCAGAATTCTTTGAGTGAGGGAAAAAACATAATAGAAAAACATGGGAAGAAATAAGCATCTAAATCTTCCTTTCTGCTATTCTTTGCAGTATAACAAAAAGTATAACAAAGAATTGATTAGGAATGTTAGAAGAAAGATAAGAAATGGGTAGGTGATTGGGAAACCACTGACTTTCTTTTTCCTATTTGTTAAACTCATATCTACAGGTGTTTTATTCTTCCAAATGACACTATTCACTGTGAAAGGGAGCTGTACCAATCCGCCAGAGCCTGGAAGGACCACAAGGCTTACATTGATAAGGAGGTAAGAGGTTTTTTAAAATCTGAGTGAAGTCTTTGCACTGCTACCTTTTCAAAGAATAATTCTGACTCAGAAATATTCTCTGCAGATCGAAGCTCTCCAAGACAAAATTAAGAATTTGAGGGAAGTTAGAGGACACCTGAAAAGAAGAAAACCAGATGAATGTGATTGTAGTAAACAGAGGTAAGAGAGGTGGCATTCAGCATTGAAAACTGCACTGATTGCTAAGGCTTACACATTTTCCAAACTTTTTGAGATGGAAAAGAAAGAACATAAGCTTTATTGATATTTATAACCACTGTAGGTAGTCATTTTAGTTAGATCCCTTTTAAGTGTAGAAGCTACTGTGAGTCAAAAGAAGATAAATATTAAAATTTTAATATTAAATATGTTAGTAGAATACTAACGTATTTGAACCCAGCTGTAGTTTTGCTATAATCTAGCATAGGCTCACTCACACAGATATAAGTTCTTTAAATGAAGTGAAAATTGTAAGTCATTCTGCATAATTCCTTAAGAAAAAGTCAAAGAACGTGTGTTTCTGGTTTGGTTTTGTGTTGAAAATGGTTTCATGACGTGATAATTCCTAATAATTTTCCCTGTAGCTATTACAACAAAGAGAAAGGGGTAAAGGCCCAAGAGAAACTCAAGAGCCATCTTCATCCCTTCAAGTAAGATTATTATTATCTTCTCACTCGCTCAGCTGGTTTTATTGGTGACTGGAGAAATATCATTTTTTGGGTTTGGGGTTTTTTTTGTGGAGAGGGCAAGGGAGGAGGCGAGGGAAAGAAAAGGTCACATACAGCAAGCTCTTGCAAGAAACCTTCAGTAGTTTTGGACAGTCTTTTGAAAGTTTATGGATAATATTTTTTAAACCTATTGATAGAAAATAGATGAAATTAATCATTTCAGAAGCTGACTGACCTCACAATTGTTAAAAAGATCCAGTTAAAACTAAATGCAACAGTGCATCATTTCTCATGCTTGCTGAAGAGAACACCTTGTCGTGACAACTGGGGTGGAAGCTGAGCTAGAAGAGGGGCATATTCTCATCCTCTCATCTTTAAAAAAGCCAGAAAGATGTAAAAGCTGCTAATGCTGTTGTTAACTAAATAGAGACTGTTCTGTCTCAGCTGTGCCCAACTTTCTCTCCGAACAGAGAAGCAGCACAGGAAGTGGATGGCAAACTGCAGCTGTTCAAAGAGAACCGGAGAAGGAAGAAGGAAAGGAAAGGGAAAAAGCGCCAGAAGAAAGGAGATGAGTGTAGCCTTCCTGGACTGACGTGTTTTACCCACGACAACAACCACTGGCAAACAGCACCGTTCTGGAACTGTAAGTGTTATGTCCACATGCAGACGTGATCTAGTTTATCCTCTGCTGTGTAACAGAGTTTCCACTTCATGCAATCAGAGCATTATTTTGAAGAACTGGTGCTTAGTAATGCTGCTTCTGCAGTTATTCTGAAGGATGAAGGAAGAATGTCACTTGAGTATGCTTGTAAATGTTGCATTATTTATATGAAATTATCACAAAAGGCTCGATGCTAAACACTGCAGAAGCAAAAAGGAGAGTTGGCCTCTAAAACATAGGCCTTCGTAACCAGCCACTGAGATTTGTGTCATCTCTTGGAGATCAAGATGACCAAATATTTCATAGGAATTTTAATTGGATTTCCAGTTATTAATAAAAACCTTATTCTTCCAATTGTCATAAATCCTTTTTGGCCTTGTCTTTTAATTTCATCACAAACTTCAACACATAAGAGGTCTACTTTAATTTTACCATTTTGCTTTCAAAATGTATCAAAAAGCTTAACTTACTGTGAAGAAAATACAGCTACTATCCCTTACGAATTCTTCCCATTATTCCCATTTTATATATTCTAAAAGAATTTAAAAATCACAACTGTGGAACACTCACCTGGTGTATAAGAACAAAATATTATAGCTAGAAAAATATTTTAAGTTCCTTTAAGCTTCAGGGTATATAGATAAACCTATTGAGGCATGCTTCAACATTTCTCAATATTCAGCATTAACAAAACAACACCTTTCTCATCTTTGGTGGCGGAGGAAGAAAAGTGATTGAAAACTTTACTTTCAAAAACTTTAAGATCAAATGATGATTACGTTACAACATATTTGACTCCAAGCAGAAAATTTGCTAAGAACAATTTTTCATTTGGAGAAAGAAGCTGTCTCCTAGGGATAATCTGTTCTGATTGCACTAGGACTTCTGCTAACATGCTTTTTTACATTTTAGGATATTCCTAAAGTAGTCATATGTATGATCTTTGTTTTAAAGACAACAATTAAATTGGCTTATTACTTTTTAACTGTGGAGTAACAAACAGTTACAAAAAGCATTCTCATTTTGCTGTGCATTCTGGCAATGCTCCAGCAAAAGTCATGGGGTAAAAGCATGTCCCTTTGACACAGTCCATAACTTAAAGAAGAGCTAGTGTCTTATAATATCATTACTATTTTTATGAAGTTTGTTCAAAACACTGATACTGTTGCAGCTAGTCACAGTACTAATAACAAATCTAAATAACTCTAAATAAAAATCTAAGGCAATATTAATATTTTATTATTGGAATTAAAGAGGCATTCTTCTACAGGAAAACTTCGTTAGCAGTTTGTTTGAAAATTAAGAGGTACCTTTCTTACAGCCTTTTCAGCTAGCAGAAAAAGACTATAGACAAGATATTCCCAGGTCTCCTCTATGACTGCTCGCATCACTGTGACAGCTGGGTCCAGGTGTCTTCAGTCTGGAGTGGAAGCCTGCTCTAGGTTTCCCCAGGTTGAAAAGTGAAAATGAGGTGTAATCCACTTACACTGCTTGAGATTGTCCTACAAAGGCCTAACCGAACGATTCAATTTCCCTCTTATTTGGGTATCAAATAAACAAAATGAGGGATTGCAGTTCAAAACAATAGTTAAGTGGTTACCTTAGGCAACCTCAAGCCAATAAGGGAGAGCTACTTATAATGAGGCATAGGATTATCCATTGGTCTTCCTTCCTTGCTTCTTCCATCTTTCCCGCATTCAAGGTGCCAGGCAAGCTCCCTGCTTGCAAACCCATCTCTTCATTGCCTAATCTCTCTCACTTGCCTCATTCCCGTGCACTGCCTTGTGCTTTCTTGACTGCTGTGTCATTTCCATCTCACTTATGATATCAACTAGCAATTTGACATTCCTCTGTAGTGCTTAAACTTCTGTAATTTTCTCTTGTACCTGTATCTCAGAGGCTCTGCTAGGTTAAGGTTACTTACTGTTGAGGGAAATGGTACCCTTATATATAGTAAGCAATCCCAGTAAATCTTTTTGTATACAAATCTTAAGGATCAGGATTTGTGCTGTTGTTTTGTAAAGTTTGAGTTCTGCTCAGTCCCAATAAACCATATATAACTCAGAACAGAATATGCCTCATTAATTATAGGATTCACTATCTTCTGATTTCTTTAACTGTATATTTGTGAAAATTACTTGTTAGCAATATTTATTCTGTTGTAGATGAGAATCTAACATTATTCAAATAGATTTTTTTAAATCAATCTAGAATTTAAGTACCTGAAGATCTATAGAACTCTCGCTAGTAGAAGAAACAAACATTATTTTCCACTGAAAAATAATAACTTGTTTCTTTAATTACAGTGGGCTCTTTCTGTGCTTGCACAAGTTCAAATAACAACACTTACTGGTGTTTGCGAACAGTTAATGACACCCACAATTTCCTCTTTTGTGAGTTTGCAACTGGATTCTTGGAATATTTTGATATGAACACTGATCCCTATCAGGTAAACCCCTTTCCCTATTACAAAAAGTTATTCACTAGACTCCTCTAGGTTTTTTTTATTTCTGTTAACAAGTATTTTTCCCTCCATTCCTCTTTTTCTCAGCTGACAAATACAGTACACACAGTGGAAAGAGGCATTTTGAATCAATTGCACATACAGCTAATGGAACTGCGAAGTTGTCAAGGCTATAAGCAGTGCAATCCAAGGCCAAAGGGACTTGAAACAGGTACAAGAAGTGTTTATTTCTATTTTATTTCTTTTTTTTTAATCTGCTTATGTACTAATTGTATCCATGAAGTGTCGCTCTGCTGTGTTGCTCCAAGTACTTTGGAATGATCCATATACACCATCCTGCACAACCGCATGACCAGGAAAGCTTCTTTGCAAGTTTGCATAGGTTATTCTAGACAGATATTGATAGCAAACAACATTTGACAGAAATGCTGCAGAAAGGTCATCATGTTATTTGCGCTAAGCAATAACAAGCATATCCAGATCTTTCATAGTCGTAGCTCTTTTCTCTGTTGTAGGGTTTATTTGGTTAGGTTTTGCCTCCCAGTAGCAGGTGAGGTATTAAATCCTGTGTTCATTCCAGCTGCTGTCTGTCTATATGAACAACCTCAGGCTCTACACCGCAACTGAGACTTAACATTGCGAACTTCTCATCAGCAGTAGTCCCCTCCATTTTTGAGGAAGGCAGTATTTCTTTGCAACAGTCTCTGAGTAGAAAAATAGCTGTTATTTATACTTCATAACTCTGGAATTCATTGCACTTAAATTTGGTTGATTGAATATTGTGATCTTTTTTTACAGGACTATTCCCTTGTACATAATTTGTGGTGTTGCATCTTTGTATCTCTTTCTTCATCTACAAATGTTTCTCTTTTTTACAATATCTAATTGTTTGGGGTTTTATTATTTTTGAAAAACTGTGGGGTTTCAGTTCTTTTATATAAAACTTCCAGGAAATCTTTGTTGGACTGCAGCTCTGTCTTTATTTAACACAGTACATTTCTTTCTAGGAATTAGATGCTGTGCATGGAAAACTACATTGTGAATGGTTTTACAAGTTCTAAACACTAACAAAAGTTACTCTTGTATTTTCCTATATCAGGAAATAAAGATGGAGGAAGCTATGATCCACACAGGTATCCACACTTTTTTATTCTCCTCAGCAGCTTCTTTCCAAATAATTGCATGACTCCAGTCCATTTCAACTAATGTCTGTATCCTGCCGTGTTGCACACAGCATAGCTTTTGATGCATGCGTTTTCTAACTACTTTACACTGAACTTGGCAATTGTTTTTAGATCTACCATTCTGCATTTAACGTAGCTCATTGTCATAGCAAGACTTCATACAGCTCATATTCCATGCCTGTATTTCTTAGATGTTTACACGGGGAAAATGACATGAAAAGAATCACTTCTTTTGGGTTGTTTTCCTGTTGTTGGGTTGATTTTGAATTGGTTGGGGTTTTTTTTCTGGTTTTAGTTAGGAATTCTGTACAGCTTCTTTTTAAATGTAAACGAAATGTGCTTAAAAAGCTTTCTGAGGTATACGTATCCAAAGAGCCTAATCAAACCTATTGGAAGTCAAGCAAAATCTTCTCAGTGGCTTTAGGAAATGTTGGCAGATGCTGCTTTAAGCAAAAGCAGTGCTCAATGTGAGCAGCATGTGCTCAGAAGCCAGCAGGATACAGGTCAATATAAGTATGGCAGAAAGATGAGGCTCCTTTGGGCAGGGGGGCTGATGCTTTCAGACCAGGTCACAAATGCATGAAATGAAATTTCTTCAAAAGATTTTTTCAAAATATTTGAACTGAGGAAGGGCATGAGGTGAGGTTTTTTATACCTAATGCTTGAACCTGAGGAATACATGAAAGCCTGATGTTTGTAAGTATATGTATCTGTTTGCAAGTATATTTATCGTACCTACATGTTTATCATGCAGAGCCCAGTTCCTCCTGGTGGAGGAACCAGTCAAACATAAAGCAAGAGCCTGAAGAGACTGAAAAACCTCAGGTCTTAACAGTACTGCACTTGCTGTTCAGATTAATGTCTGTCAAGTGTCATATTTAGACTTGATACATTTTCCCGGTATATCAGTTTTATAGATCTTCTTCTCCATGCGCTTTGATGGATTAGCTCCTGATATACATTGTTTACCTGACATGTAAACTGGGTCCAAGGAGTATACAAGTCTAAATAAACCTTTTTTTCACAGGGTCTTCTGAAAAGAACCTTGTCATTAGCTCCCAGCAACAAGGGAACAATTAAGATAATGTATTTCAATCTTTTATAGATCTCCAATTTAAGCAGCTAATTTTTCCTTGCAGCCAATTTTGTATTTTCTCACTTAAGTAGTTTTAGGATCCAGGAAAATTATAAGCTTTTGTTTGGTTATATCCCAGTTGTTTGCATTGCTCATTACAGCCTGGTGGGAACTGGTTACTGCGATGATAGAAAGTAATCCCTGTAATTATGCTTTTAAGTCTTTCATTAGAAGACATCCTTGCAAGCATTCCTCATTTTCACAACAGATCTAACAGAAATGGCATTTTTGAATTGTAGGATTGCATGAAATAGTAGAGCATACAGGATTAAGCTTTAAATTATACCTTGCTACACTGTTTAGTAGTGAAAACACTTTAACTTCTGATACCAAGTCAATAAACATTATGCTACTAGAATAAATAGCAGGTATAGTATAACACAAGTGCTATTGCTCTGTGCCATTACATTCCAGACACCCAGTTTCTCAATATGCACAGATGCCTGCGTTCAACATTTTGGTTCAATCCCTATCTTGGTGGAAATTGGTTTTCTTTTCTAAAACAAAAAAATGTTTAAATGAACAACAACCATTTATCAGAATCATAAAACGATCTCTTAGAGGATCCTTTTCTTGATGCCTGCAGAGAAACCAGTGGAGTAAGAAAGGGAAAGCCCTATGCTGCTAAGTCACCTGAACTACCCCTTAGGCTTCCTTCAGATCGTGTCGTTCATCCACTCAGACCTGTGTCCAATTCAAAATGTCCTGAGTGAGGACAGCGCTACAGGTGTTACAAGTACAATCTTGAGACAACAGGCCTGTATGGAAACAACGAGTATGGTGCTGCTTGCTTAACTCATAGGGAGCGAGCTTCAACAGGGAAGAACTCATGTCACCTGTGTCCTTTGGTGGACAGAACAACTCTGCAGACATGGTCGGTTACAGGATGTGGGAATGGCACACTCCTCTCTCCTCTCCTGCTTGTCTAAGGTTTTTCAAAGCCGCTAAGGAGATGATTGTACCTGCTTGTCTTTAGGCTCAGTGAAGATATATCCAGATCCCTTATTAGTTTTGAGACAACGCGGCCACTGATGGCATCATGGGACTCCGGGGTCTGATAATTGGCGAGTGAAGCTTAGCTAATGCTTGACTTTTAAAAATTGGAAGATGTTTTACTGTGAACAGTTAGCAAAAATTTTTCCTCTCTTTTGGGTCTATGACATAGCTGAGAGATTCCAAAATACTGATTGAGGAAACCACTGCCATGCTGTTACTCAAATGCAACTCATCTGCACTTTCCTATCTCACACCTGTTTGTAATGAGATTTCTTACAGGGGAAAACCTTTTCTTTCCTCTCTCCTTCCTGCTGTGTGCTTTGATTTCAGTGGGAAACTTTTTGTGCTTACTGCTGAGTTGTGGAATTAAGCTGTGAGGTAACTCACTCAGTCGACCAACATACAGCCAGCTCTAGGACCTTGACTTTGCTTTCCTATTTGTTTAACATGTATTAATACAAGTTACCTCTGTCCCATGTCTTTAAACAAGTTATTTTTTTCTGCTTAACATGAAGATCATTGAACAATTCTCAGTGCCTTCCCAGCTGTGAAACTCCTCCGAGACTGCAGAAACAGTGCCATGTTTAGAGCGAAAAAAAAGATCCAGCATGAAGGACCATGTAGCTCTGACTCAGCCTTTGAGCTATTTTGTAGGAACATAGCAAACTCCTTGCTGATCTTACTTCTGTGCAGCACAGCCCCGTTGCCCCGCTGCTGAGACTGATGAGAAACCTGTTCCTCTTCCCGGGCCCCCAGACCTCCCCGCTGCCCACCCTGACACTCAGGCTTGCCAGCTCAACCCCCTGTCCCACTGCCTGGGACAGGCAGCAGAGCCTCCTCTGGGCCCAAAGGCACCGTTCTGGCCCCGGCTTTGCCCCTCGCTGCCCTGGTCCATCCCCAGACCTCTTCCTGGTCAAACGGCACCACTCCAGTTTCAGTTTCTTCCATCACATACCAAACCACTTCTGCCACTGACTTTCCTACAGCAGTTTGTTTTACTATACAGGCTCTGATTTGGCAAAGAAAAAAAAATATGAAACTATTAATACAAATAATAACAGAGAAAAATTTAAATATTGTCGCATTTGCAGTGTGGTTAATATCTTAGAGGGTTTGGTGACTAAATTCCTCAAAAATGCATCCCTTCATATAATGTTTTCTAGGGCCCTTTATACCTCTAAGTACTGGAATAGTAAGACTTTTTTTTCTTGAAACCTCTGCAGTATTTAATTATTTTTTGTTTCAGGAAACAAACGAGCCATAATTTGTCTTACGAAGATGACTCTCATGTGGCCATGCCATGATTTTATTTCTCTTGTCTACTTCAGGAAAAGAAAGAAGGAAAACTCTCTGTCATATCTGTCCTGTTGGATCCAAAAAGCTTTTGTTGCCTCCTGTAATAGGGAGTTTGCCAAGTGTTTGCAAAAAAAAATATTTTTAGAACTTGCTTTAAAAAAACCAAGATATTTAAATTTTATGTTGTAAAATATTTACAGCTGTTTTAAGTGAAGAAATATCAGTTAAGATCAAAGATTCAGGTGTTTCCAAGTGAGGAAAGTGGTCTTCCTTTGGTGCAGAATAAGGCCCCTCATCCTAAGAAAATCTCAAGCTTTTTTCTGACCATAATGGTATTTTTCTGACTTTCCATATGATGGACTAACTGACCATAATGGTATTTTTCTGACTTTCCATATGATGGACTAAATAGTGGAGAAATTCTTTCCACTGTGAAATCCCAAGCTAGTAAAGAAGCAAAGACTATAAGCTATGATAGATACAAGTTGTATGTTCTGTTTTACTTGAACAACGAGAAAGGCCAAGTTAAAATGCAAAGAAATTAATGGAGATGCCACGAACCCACCGTAGGGATGAAAGGCTCAATACAGATAAATATTTGTGCTCAGTTCACGCTGTTGGACTATAGCCACTTGAACTTCCAAGGTAATTACTACTAGTCTACCTGCCTGTACAATTTTCAGAAAGAAAGTCAGTCATCTCAGTGAACTAATTACTAAATATTGCCTACAACATTGTCTGTAAGGACAAATTGCCACTTTCCCTGACAGGCTTTTGCATTATCTAATTAGTTTTTCCTTGTAGTCCACTTTGTTGATAAAATCTTTGGACTAAACACAGTCTGCACAGTGAATTAAATGAAGTAGTGGTGTTCAGTGTTACTTGTCAATATAAAATTTGATAATCTGGGTCACTATAGCCACTGTAGTGACTTTCAAAAATCTTTTGGAAATGGATTTCCTTCATATCTTTGCTTTTTGTGGCCGTGATCAATATAAAATACAGCTCCATTGCTACTTACAGACCCATATGTATGCACTTTATTTAAACTTATTATTTGATAAAACTGTTAGACATTTTCTTTGAAAGCTTTTTATTTTAATTAAAAAAAAATGAAAACCTTTAGGAGGTTCTGTATGTACGTATATTTTAACACTATTTTACAGAGTGGTGCAGTCCTATGAATTAAATCACACCAAGTTCTTACAGCTTTTATTTCTCCTAACTGCTCCATGTAAAGTAAAATGAATGTTTACAAAGTAAATAAGATACTACCTTTGGCTACCATTTATTAAATAAAATGTGGCTGGTTGGTTTGTAGACCATATGTCTCTAGCTACCCAGACACCAAATTGCTGTGGGCGTTGTTGGAGTTCAGGTCACTAATGGCTTTCAGGGTTAGTCCCATCTTTTATACTTAACCATTGTTCATTTATTCCATATTTTGGTGGAGTGTTGAGGAAAGGCAAATGGAATATTTGTGTATTGAAGCATCTTCCCTGCCTTGAAATATCAGAGGAAAGATTTATCTCTGACTGTCATCACAAAGCCCCATTAGAATAGATTTTGTTCTTTTTCTTACTCAGTCCAAGGAGGTAGCAGAAGACAGGGACTTTCTTGCTGCGTGTTCAGCAGGAGCTGTGAACACACCTGAGCCCAGAATCATTAATATGATGACAGGAGATGTGGAGCATCTTACATTTTGAGCTACATACGTTATGAATAGTGGTGCTTTCAAGCCAATTGAAGTAGAAACACATGTGGAAGCTTTGCTTGCGCTTTTAAGCTGGTGTTCACCATTAGGCTTTATTCTTTCTTTCAACAGAGGACAGTTATGGGATGGATGGGAAGGCTAGCCTGCCCAATTTCACTGGCGACATCAACTGGCAAGGACTGGAAGACTTGTACAGTGTGAATGAAAGTGTATATGAATACAGATACAACTATAGACTTAGTCTGGCTGACTGGACTAATTACTTGAAGGATGTAGATAGAATGTTTGCACTGCTGAACAGTTACTACCAGCAAAATAAAACAGACAAGGCTAACACTGCTCAAAGCAACGGGGACGGAGACGAATCATCCACGCCGTTTACCTTGGTGGAAATGACTTCTGCTGAAGAATCAAGCGGCCTGCCTGCAGAAGAGTTGCAGCTTATTGTGCCAACAGATTTTGCAGCCCTTGCTTTGAGCACGGTGAATTTAAGTCATGAGAGGAAACTTGAATTAAACAATGATATTCCTGAGAAAAGTAGTTTGAATGACGCACACTGGAAAAATAATCATCAAGCTGAAAAATGGATGGAGGATAAAGAATCGGACCGTTTTGATATGGATTTCAGTGGAAACGGTTTGATAGAGTTGGAGTCCCAGCACAGCTTCATGCTACAACCCATCAGCATTCCTCAAAAAGACACTCATCAGGACAGTGGCGCTGTGGAAGATATATTTGAAGATCAAATATATCTTCCCGTGAGGTCCGATGAACCACTCGTTCATCAGGCTGTAAACGTATCCATTAAGGATTCATCTATCGGTACCCAGAAAACAGGAACTTTCTTGAAAAAAACAGTACAGGGTCTTGCAGGGGAAACTTCACAAATCCTAAATGTAGAAGGCAGTGCCTCAGCTCCACTCTCCTTGGATTAGATCAAGTTGTAAACCATTAAATAAGTTCTCCTTTTTCTTATTAGCAAACTAATAAAGGTAATCATGACAATTGACATTCCATGTTTATTGTAGATATGTTTCGCAGCTAAGTTAAGCCCGATTCAGTATTTGTCTGTGTGCATTTGTTTTGTTCACACACACATATTTTCACAGTAATTGTCCCCACTGTTAAGCAAGATTTCCAGTTTTTGATTAAAAGAAACAATGTTAACTTTCAAATGCAGTAGCACATTCTCCAAAAGCTAAAAATTATTTCTTTGAAGAAGAAAGTTACTTTCTCTACTTCCAAATGATCCCACCATGAATGAATGTTTCAGTCCACCCAATCTGTCTGCATAATGTCTTTTTCATAAATTATTTTAACCACTGGAAATTCCTAATGTCACGCTTTTGAGTAAAATGCACTTTTAAATTCTGTATGCCATACCATTTATGAATCTAATACCTTATATGTTCTTAGTTTGCTCAGTGTCTCATGTATTGTGAAACCAATAAATAGATTGACAGGAAAGAGGTAATCAGCGTGGATTGTGGAAACAGACACTTTGAATATTATTTTAGCAAAAATATTGCATGTTTTTGTTACTTTGATTTAATTAAATTTACTCTCAGAAAGGTATGGCTAATGATTGTTAACTGTAGGAGGATTTGTTTAAATTGGATTGTTTCCCTGTATGTTGATATTGTCAGTATTAAAAATCCATGAGGTTTTTTGACTTTTTTTTTTGGCTGATACTGGTAGTAAGGTTTACATCAAGACATATATACTTTTGTCACCACATCTGATTTTTATTATCCTGAACAATCTCTTGAAAGCATTATTATCATTTTGAGACTTAAATTCTTTTTGTTTTGAACAGGCATTAAAGGGAATGATAAAATAATGTTAGATTTACATTATTCTAGATACAAAAGGCACATGAGGTAAAAAGTAGTAGTTTAGATAATTTTTGTTGTTGTATGCTAAATTTTTGCTTGAACTTTACCAAACATTACATTTTATAAAGTATAATGCAAAGATGACTTTGAAAATCTGTATCACTCGAAACTTAATATCTTCCCTTGCTTTTTTATAAATTTCTAAATAATTAGCACAGCAGCAACAAAAGAGAATTACCTCAAACAGATGTAATTCCATAGTGTCCAATGCACAGGTGTTTCCTATCTGTTACATGTTATTTAGTGTAGTGAGTATTTTTTGGCTATTGCAAGCACTGCAGGTTAAACTTACATTCATTGCATTGCATTTTAAGTTGAAACTTTTTAAAAAGGAGATTCTTTTAGTAGGGTTTTAATAATTTTAAGAAGCAGTCTTTTTGATGGACTCTGTACATATGTTAAAATTACTAGCTTTTTATCTGTTGTATGTGTCTTGAGCTGATTGATAGAAAAACGTATTTATGGTCATGAATGATGCTATTTGTACATAGGTTTTAAGTTACTAGGATACAGACTGTGGTTTTAAACCTTGTATAATATTTCTGTGATACTTTTATAGAACAATTCTGGCTTCAGGAAAGTCTAGAAGCAATATTTCTTGAAATAAAAAGTGTTTTACTTTACCTGCTTCAGAGAAGTCCAGATGATCCAGTTTTCCTCCGAATTAAGATTTATTTTAAAAATATGTTAATAGTTTCAGTTTTAAGAATCCATCCACATTTAAAGCAACGGTTAACTAAATAACACACTACATTCTGTTAGTTATAAATTATTCCTGCAGATTGTGAATAATATATATTTTTTGTTTAAGACATGCTGTGATTTTTTTTTTAATTCCCAATTCATCCGATCCTTTCTTCCTTGAAGACAATGCACCGAGCTGCACAACCAGCGGTTCCCAGAAGTAAAGCAATGTTACACAGTGCCATCCCTTGCTTTGCCGCTTTCCCTCCTCCCTGCAGAGCTCTCCCTGCGAGAGCAAAGCACAGCAGACTGGATGCGCAGGGCTTAACAAGAGTGGACCACAGATCTCTAGTCAGGAGGAGTGTCTCCTCGCACAAGTCTTCACAAAAGGGAATTTAGGTTTCAAGGTAAACTCTCTCTCACTTGCACTCTGTTTCTTCAGTGGCCTGTGAATACAATTAACTTCATAAGCTAAAATCAGTCTCTGAAGCTATGCTTCTTGAACTCTTCTTTCTCCTACACAGTCCTTGGACAATGATGGTCCTGCAGATATAAGTTACAGGTGATGTTTTTTGGGAATCAGGAAAGGGGATCAACCTAAGTGTTCAAGAAGCAGTTGTTGCAACGCCAGATAGACCCGAGAGATGTCTGTCTACCCCTGGAAAGCACACTGGCAAACACAGGATGGATTTCAAAACAGGGTGCGGAACAGGCTGAGCCAGCAAGTTTGGGAGGATTTTAAGGACTTCGAGCCAGCAATGTGCCCTTGCAGCCAAGAAGGCCAATGGCATCCTGGGGTGCATCAAGAAGAGCGTGGCAAGCAGGTCGAGGGAAGTTATCCTCCCCCTCTACTTTCCCCTGAGTGAAGCCACATCTGGAGTACTGTGTCCAGTTCTGGGCTCCCCGGTTCAAGGACAGGGAACTGCTGGAGAGAGTACAGCAAAGGGCTACAAAGATGATTAGGGGACTGGAACATCTTTCTTATGAGGAAAGGCTGAGGGACTTGGGTCTTTTTAGTCTGGAGAAGACTGAGGGGGGATCTTATTAATGCTTATAAATACTTAAGGGGTGGGTGCCAGGAGGATGGGGCCAGTCTTTTTTCAGTGGTGCCCAGTGACAGGAGAAGAGGTAACGGGCACAAACTTGGTCATAGGAAGTTCCACCTAAACATGAGGAGGAATTTCTTTACTTTGAGGGTGGCAGAGCACTGGAACAAGCTGCCCAGAGAGATGGTGAAGTCTCCTTCTCTGGAGATACTCAAAACTCGCCTGGACGCATTCCTGTGCAATCTGCTCTAGGTGAACCTGCTTCGGCCTGGGGGGGTTGGACTAGATGATCTCCAGAGGTCCCTTCCAACTTCTATCATTCTGTGATTCTGTGACAAAGGCAAGTTGAAGCAAGATCCCATACAACTACCTCTCGTATCTTTGTGCAGGGAATCATCCAGCACCAACCATGTGCCCTCCATTCTTTGAAAGCACACTTGTTTGAAAGAACCAAGTAAGATGCTGTCTTCTCTCCTAATGCTTGGGTAGAGATAAAGAATAGTGTGGATCACCCATTCACCCCACTTGTCCTTCGTCCTTATGCAAGAGTTTAAATACTCAGGAAATGGCAGATATAGCATCTTCCTCAGCTTGAAAGTGGTCAACCTTGCTTCTTCCAGGACGGTGCCCCGTCTTCACAGAATAACAGAATCACTATGGTTGGAAATGACCTGTAAGATCATCAAGTCCAACCACCACCCAACACCACCATGCCCATTAAACCATGTCCCACAATGCCTCGTCCACACGTTCCTTGAACTCCTCCAGTGAGGGTGACTCCACCACTTCCCTGGGCAGCTTATTCCAGTGTTTCACCACTCTCTCAGTAAAGAAATTTTTCCTAATATCCAGTCTGAACCTCCCCTGGTGCAACTTGAGGCCATTTCCTCTTGTCCTGATAGTCTTCTAAACTATCAGAAGCTTAGATAGTGCCCTATCTTCTAAACTAGGCGGGAGCGTTTTTCACAGCTCTCTTATAGGAGTGTGGAGGAAAAAATAAAAAAAGAGACTCATTCTGTAGCTAAGAGATACAGGGAGCAATGAGCTCTAATCCTTGCTCTCTGGAAACATGCATCAAATACAAAAACAGACCAACTGAAAGAAGCCGAAAGCTGTCATATCACTAAGTAAGTGTCCTAAGCAGTGTGTTGCTATCCCAATACATTTTGCATTTCTTTCTGTACGGTACTTCTTGTCCCGTAGCTGAGGCAGTCTAGTCCATGAGCAGCGCACGGTGTGACTGTCAGGAAGCTCTTACAGGCATTAGGCAGTTGCAGGCTCAGGAAGAAAACAAATGCCTAAATCTGACTTCATCGGCAAGCGCTCCTCACATCAGGCAAGGGGAGGGCCAAGAGGAGGACCTTCTTGGCTTTTTCTGATCTGCAAAATAGTGGCAGCTGTGTCAATTTTGAAAGGCAGTACATAGTTATTTACTTTCTGAAGAGAGCCTGGAGCTGGACAGGAATAACTTCAAGGCTTGCACATCTTTGGGAGGTGTTAATGTTATGTGAAATGTTTCTCCTGGGATTTAAAAGAAGGCAGCCAGTACTGCCCTCACACCCCTGGACTGTGTGAGACACTTTGTGAGACCTCCTACCAACCGAAAGCCCTCAAGAAAAGTAAAGATGGGTAATGCTTTGTTTCCAGAACTTCAGATGAGACTTAGTTGC
Source organism: Gavia stellata (assembly GCF_030936135.1). NCBI lineage: Eukaryota > Metazoa > Chordata > Aves > Gaviiformes > Gaviidae > Gavia > Gavia stellata. The sequence continues at coordinate 37,402,341 of NC_082596.1, read as the reverse complement.
TGTTACAGGTAGGTAAATCCTGTTGTTCCTGAGGTGTTAATGCACACAAACAGCTATTAAAAAACCCCCCACATTTGGATCATAGCATCATTCTGGAGTTCTGCCACCTCTAGGTTTATGTGACAGTCGAGTGAAGGTTTTTTCAGAGTGCAGGTCTGGGCATAGACCACCCCCACTGTTGCCATCAAAATCCCTTTAGATACCTGCAGCCGTCTGTGACATTGGAAGTCACGCAAGCACAGTGGGAGAGGATCTGTGCGTAACACAGTCAGGGCTGAGAAGCCAAGAGCTGCAACAGCCCTGTTCAGGGAGGATCTGCTCAGGACTAGTCTTGAGGCCTGAGCACCCATGGGTGGCTGGTGCCCACTAGGTGTGATGCTGCAATAAAACTTCATCCTTTAAGTTTCAGCAAAAAACAATCCAGTTTCTGTGCTCTGGCACCATTTTTCAGTGAGAACCGATGTGCAGTAAGCGGGGTACAAGCCAGAGAGTAATTTCAAAAACATATGTCCCACCTGAAGGGACACAATCCCAGCCTGAGCCACCTCGGAGCTGCCTGGGGTAATTTTACTCCCGCGCAAGCCGCAGACGTCAGTGCAGAGCCACCCAGGAGTGCCTCTCCGCGGCCCCTGCTCCACTCGCTGTGCTTCTAATCCCTGCCAAGGTAGCTCATTTATTCAGTTTTCAACTAGCAATGATACCCTTGATGTGCTAGAAATCTACTGATGATTAATTTCACCCACAGCACATTCCTTGGTTTAACAGTTTTAGTTTTGGACACCGGTGACATTCAGGGGGATCTGCAAGATGCTTTTTTGTGTGGTTTTATGTATTGGAAATGAAAACAGGTAAGTCTTACTTTGAATTTGGGAGTCAGAGAGGATCTGGACCCCATATATTTCTCTGCCATCCTTGAAACAGTAGCTCCTCCCTGGTTGCGCTCATCAGCTGAAGCTGTGCTGCTGGCTGAGGACTTGAATCTGGTAGGTGCTGTGAACGCCACCGCAGTTTCTGACTGTGGTCTGAAACCAAATGCACTTAGATACCTCAGAAAGACAAGCCAAGTCCTGAATCAATGCGAATTCAGCTGCCCCGTGGCAGCAAAGTTTTGTTTGGTCATTGCTGGGGTGGGGGGCTTGTAGTATTCACAGTACACCAAGCAGTGAGGAGGTTTCACAGAAACAAGCCACAACTCATCCAGCCATGAAACACACGCTACAGGTCAAAACACTTTGGGTATAAAAGCTCAATAATGAAACATGTCTAAAAAAATACATTCAACTTCAACCTGCTGTTCTTTTCATCTTGAAAGACCAGGCTGCCTTGGGACAGAATTTCCATCCATGGATACACCTATACTTTTAAATTAGAGTGAGTCCAGAGAGTAGAAAATCTAGCTCCAAAACCAAATTGTATGAACAAGGTCACATCCACACTGCTAGACCAGGTTGGCTCCATGCACATTATGCAGCGCCTCACCCTGGGTCTCCCCTTGGCTCTGTGCTGATGTTCCTGTGGACCAAAATATAATTTCCATTTCTTTTCATTTTTAAATGTCTGAGGTAATACAAGGCCTGTGTTGCAACCACAAGAGCTCTTATGGCATGTGCTGCAGCCCCTGCAATGTTGCATGAGGACACAGGGGTCCCTGATGCACACAGCCCGCGGTGTCAGGTGGCTGCAGGAACAGGGGGAACCAAACCTGGCTCAGCCACTTCTGACATGTGGGAACTCTCTGTGGAATAGCCCTTTCCCACAAACCACACGGAGGTAGTTTGTTGGTGCAGTCCAAATCAGAGCCAAGGAGTGAACTAAGCACTAAGCAGCGTGGACATCAGGAGTCCTTGGGTTCACATCCTGGCCCTCTTTTATTAAGCAGCATAGATGCACATAGACTTCTACCCTATGTGTTTTTTTCCAACTGTCAGTATCTATGTCAAACAAATCTGTATTTCTTAGCATATAATATCCATCAAATTTAGTGCTAGAGGAAATGGTGCAATTTTACAGTTTATTTCTGCACAATCAATACTTAGTTGTGATTCGGTGGTCACTGAATTCAGTGGAAAGATTTGGTTTTGTCTGGCTACACACTAAAAGACCAAATAATTCATCACCTGATCCAGAAGAATTGCACAGCAACCCCCATACCTTTTTTATCGCTTTCTTTTTTTTGTTAGAAATAAAACACACTTGATATGCTGTTTTTTATTTCCAAATATCAAGTATTCAAGAGTTTGTTTTGTAAACACATGTTTACAACAGATGCTGACAATAGATTTCATTAAATGGTGTGTTACACAGCTTTAAAATTATTCTAAGCTCTGCTGAGAAATAAATATCAATTAAAAAACCCCATACAGGAGCCTAAAGTATGCAAAACAAACCGCATAAACCAATTAGTCTCTTTTTACCACAGCACAGCACCCACACACTCATACAGTCAGACATACTCTACAAATTTCCTTAATACTCTACACATTTGCTTAATAATGAGTTTTTTAAAAACTAAGCAGTTACAGGCAGTGTGCCCACTCCATGCTCCTAACATACTACCCAGACTGTTGCTGTTCTGCTTAAATAATTTGGTAGAGGTGTGCACTGCAGCCAAGGGCAAAACTCCCGTCTGCTCAGCTGGGGAAAAGAGCAGGTTTTCTTTGAGGAAAGCCTTCACTCAACCATGGATCTCACTGACTCCAAATTCTTTTTTTTTTGTACCAAAACTCAGTTCCGGATGATTTTGTATATTTTTTTGTTTTGAAATTTCCCTCCATGTTTTCAAATATGGAGTTTGTTAGAGAGGTAAAATTTCTGGCCTATCGGTTGGAGGTGTACTTCTTAGTGCCATTTAGGATACAAATGCCTCCTCTGCATGAGCAGTCCAGGCACAATAACACAAAATAATTACCTTTCAGAATTTAAAATGGAAGGGACAAATTTTGTCTTCAAGATTTTAAAACCAAAAACCTCTGTTTTAAATCGTAACTCACTTTAAAGTTGACCAGATTTGGCCTTTTTCCATTGCTGGAGGTAGAATTTGCTCTTATTCTACCCCCCTCTTTCAGGTATTCCATGGAAGAACATTAATATTTCAGATCTGAATCCTCAATTTAATTCAAATACTTACCAACGTTGCTTGGTTAAGGGGCTCCAGAATTTAGCCCAGCCGTTCTTGTCATTACTTTAGCATTTATTTTCAGCCTCTGCTTCCGCAAAGCCACTAAATAAAGTAACATGCTACAGCAGGATGAATACATCCTACGTGAGATGGCTGTGGTCTGTATAGCTTTTACCTTAGCTGTTAGCGCTGGGCCAAATCCTATACTGCCTCCTGAAATTACTTTCCCACAGAAGAGCTAGGTAGGAATTGGCCCACCAGGAATTACGAACACTGTCTTTGCTGAAGCAGTCCAGACTTTAAGAACAAAAACACATGCAGTTGCATCATTGACATGCCTTGAATGTGTCATTTAAGTCATAGTGAATACATCATAAAATACTTCAGTACCTATTAGCACCACAGTGTTGTTTAGTTATTTGTCCAAAGATTATCAAGCTGTCTCACCCTTCCTTGAGGTGAACAATGTTTTGGATGCTTTTTGTAGCCCTTCATGAATTCCATAGCTTTTCACCTATTCTATACCATGAACAAAATGTTGTTACAGGATAGCATTGTGACAACTGGTTTGAGATAGAAAAAATCAGAAAATACAGTACACATAACGGATAATGTAATAATTAGAAGAGTAGAGTGGAACCTGAATAAATAAGCATCTATTTCATAACACTTGAAATCAAGAAAAGTTTGGAGCTACTTTGAAACTGCAGAGCTACATCTGTGTTTAAAAAGCTGTATTAAGTCAAAAGAAAGTAGCTTATCTGAAGGACTGGAAGGGGGGGTTGCTAAAAACTACAGTTATTAACTGTAGCTAATGTAATGGATATGGCTATGGGATATGGATAGTGTTAGCTGTCCTCCTTCATTTATGTAATATATTCTGTGGAAAGGATAGGGAAAATTTCCTTCCTGAGGATCAGGTAGGCTTTCAAACCTTCGGCCACATAATAACATGTATTAGTGATATTCAGTGTAAAGACGAATCATGCGAACCCTGGCCATACCTAGTCCCCATGCTGAAGGCTCCGTACCTCTACTCTGCGACAATGTTTACATGTGTCCTTTTTGAATTGTCATTTGTAAAACAAGATGTTATAAGAAAAAAAGAAAGCCCTAATTCTATACCAAAGAATGAATCTACCACCATGATGTCAACTGTCCATCTTCTACACACTCTAAAGGATAAAAATGTCTACAAAATCAAGTCAAATATCTGAAGAACCTGAAATGTGTTGATATAGGTTTAATCTACAAGGGGCAAACACTCTGTCCAAAGCAATGCCGATTCAGATTGCAGTCCAGGTAAATCTCTTTTACCAGGTGTTTTAAGCCCCTGGAAAGCAACCACAGCTGGATGGCTTCAGCTGGGGGAACCCAGACACTGCAGCATGCAGCATGGCATCTCCTATGCCGCTATAAAAGACACATTATTGACAAAACAGAAAAAGATAAATTTGTTTAGGAAATATTTTGCTTTTGATCTCCGGCAACAGTAGTAGTAACCAGTGAACAGAGTATAAAAGCTGAACAAGCACTTATATCACTTAGTTCACACACGCTTGCTAAAGCGCCAGCTTGTTAATGTCCAACCCAAGGTACCAGACCAGTTCTTCAGCCTCATCATTGGACTGATGAGGCTGAGAATCTGGCTCCAAAATAGCAGTAAGACACTTTGGACCTATTTATCATCAGTTTAACGTCAATATAACACCACAAAGAGCTGTGGCATTACACACGCAGAAAGTGTAGTAAGGCAGCAATAATTCAGGCATTTGGGGGGAAAACCCGCAAGAACAGTACAGAAGGTGCTGACCCCTCTCCCAGCCATGCTGTCTGGAGTTACACAGAGCAGGCAGCACTCTGCTCCCTTTGTGCGGGATACTGAAAATTTGTCATCTGAACGTCAAGGTCCAAATTCTGTGAAAGGGCACAATCCAAACCTACAGCATTACTTGAGCAATTTCATTGGCCTTAAGGTCAGAAAGATGCCCTTTAATCTATCTCCCCACGTAATGCGGAGATTTTCAGCCAGCAATTCGTAAAATAAGTGAATGGCAGGAAGAGCTAGAATGTATCTTTGAGCACGTCCGCAAAATATTTTGAATTTGAATTCTGTTTGAAAATGAAAGCTTTCCTCCATTGCCACATATATAAGTAGCCACACATAAACGTCACAGGGGAGTACTCGAGTGCTGCTTTCTGCTATTCTGCTTACAGTGATCACGAATCCATGGGGAAAAAAGCTCAGCATGGAAATTACTCTTTGGGTGAAGGAAATCCTTTTTGAATGCAGATGGGATTCAGTCCAATACTTACATACATGCATTATTTTTAAGTGCATTACTTAAGTATACAAACTTACACACATATTTAAGTGTTCTGCTGGATCACAGCCATAATGAATAGTTAATGCTACAAATTAATAAGCTATATTTAAAAAAAAAGAAAACATATTTTTGAAAACACTACACTCAAGTGTTTGTAACTAATTTAGGGCCTTTCAAACTTACATTTCTAATACCTAGAAGGAGATTTGTGCCCCTACTTTCCTTACAGAACAGCACGTTCTGAGAAACTGCATGTTACAACACACACTTTTAAAGATACAATGGCTGGTCAAAGAACTGAAAGTTTCCAATAAAATATAAGTTGCACCATAATATTCAACGTGTTTCTTGCAGCTGCTCTCACTGCACTAAAAGGATGTAAAATGCCACCTGTTCCAAATTATACCATATTACATCCAGTATGCTCATGGGGAGGAAGGGGGACCAAAACCACAGGGCTTTTGCCTGGAACTGGAAACAGGGAGAGTCCCACTCTCCCGATACTCCATCCCCCAACAGCTCTACAAACTGTCTTGGGAGGGTGCTGCACTCATAAACACCCAATGCCATGGCTATGCCCTTTCGGAAGTTTTACACTTTTTGAGGAAACAAGGATGAATGGGAGGCTAAGCAGGGACGATTACCTGTTCAGTCAAGTCCATATATTGGGGCTACCTCTCATCTCATGTCCCTCAGTCTATAACAGGAATAATTGGTGTAAGAGGAAATTAGTCTGTCCTTGCGATGGTATGATGGCACTTTGTGGACTTGTAGTTAATCGCTGGGTGTCGTTGCTCTGTATTATCCCTGGCTGGTTAACTGCAGGTAGATGACTTGGGTTTGCTACCGATAGCTGCCTGTGGGTGAGCAGGGCCCCTGCTTTACCTTTTCTTGTACTCGCTGCTATCCAACCTGTAGTGTTTGGGGGTAGAGAGGGAAGGTGGCAAAAATTCCAAGTTAATGGAATTTTATATTCCATGGTCAGAGGATTTCACAGCAGGAAGACAGCATGGCCACCTTCACTGAATAGTAGATAAAGCTCCATTTTTCTTCTTGTGAGTTGGTTTAGCATCACACGTCGATCACGACTACTGATGATTCTGCTTCCTTCAGCAATGACAACCTCAGAAAATAGTGTTTGTTCAGCAGGTCTCAGTCCATATTTCAGTCAGTGTTGACAATGTTGGAACTGACTTCTCTAGGAAGTTAACATGTTTCCCCTGCACACCTTTATTGGCTTAGTTTAGACTTACAGCTTGCTCACAATAAAGCCTCCTTCGGGAATCAGTCAAAAACTGACCAGAGTTTGGGTTTTCTTTCTTTCAGAGGATGCTGACTTAATTAAGCAATTTTGTAGAAATATATTGATATCGTCAAAATTATCTATATCCAAAAATACTAACAAATGTGTTTGAAAAGTAACTAATTACTTTTTTTTTGGCATATAATTTTGGAAGGAAAATTAAAAAGCTATTGAAAGTATGTAAACAAGGCTTTTTCAGTATTTCCAAAGTGAACACCTTTCTTTCTACAGTTTCTCAAACATTTCAAAAAATGAATGTTTTTAGAAGTTGAAGTATCACGATTTCCTAAAAAACAGGTGGTCTCCATTCCAACAGGCTCTGAATTCCCTTGAAATCGGCTCAGAAGCAGCAGCAGTTGCAGATGTGTCATTTCTATCACTCATTCTTTGCCATCAGTGTCAGCTCCTGACAATCCTACAAGCCTAATCTGCTCTCCCTTGTTATTCACATGGAACAGAAGCGCACACAAGGCATGAAATGGAATAGATCAGGATAGATGATTCATCTCCAGCCTTTTACAATTTCCTAAATGCTCTGTTTCTGAGGTATTTGAAAAGATTGTCGTTCTTCACCTCACCCTGTGACGATTAAAATGGGCAAGTGATTAAAATGGATGGGTGACGGGCTGCAATTACACTTTGTCCTACTACTTTGCCTCAATTTTTGCCACGGCAGGGAATACCCAGTGCAAGAAGCATTTGAGACTGGAGCAAAAGGAAACATTTTTATCATCTATTCTGATCTCCTATGGCAAAAAAAATTAACCCAATACCTTTGAGCCAAAGAAATTTACTTCTCGGGATGACAAGTGTAGAAGCTAACATCTCAGGTGACACATGCTCACTGAGGGTGTATTGGCATCTGGTGGCTGCACAAGAGAAAAGAAATTCTCAGCCTTGATCCCAAAAAGCTATTAATATGTACAGAATAGCAGGATGTGATTAAAACAGTATTCCTCTATGTTGTAGTTTGGGGTAGAAGCATCTGAGTTTGCAGACAAGAGAGAGTGGGAATCGTTACAAGCCACATAAATGGACTGAGACATTCTGAAATAAGCAGCCACCATTTCAAGCAGGGGAACCAGCCCCATGGGTAGTCCCATGTGCAGGTCAAGAAAAGCCAGGAGATGAGGTGAAGCAGCCGGCAAAGGAGGGGAGGGAAATCTAGTCTTCCCAGGATGACTCAATTGATGCCTTTAATTTCAAGGACTTGGTTCCATATAATGTTTGATCAACCTACGTATTATAAATTAAAAATTAAACCAGGAATAACTCTGTTCAAAAATATGTAGAAGTTCTGCTCTTTCCTATTTATTTTCACGCAAGCTCTCTACATGGCAAAGTCCAAACCTGATTATCACTGAGTCCTCTTAAAAGAATGCTTTTAATTTCCTAAACTTCTAAGACTTTCCCTGCAGGGCAAAATACAGCTTTGACTTCCTAGTGTCCACCTGAAATCATTCTCTGCCCTTTGAGACATCATTAGTACATCATAAGCACGGCACTACAAAGCCTCCAGAGCAAGAAATGAAATGCCAAGTACACTTGATTAGAAAGTCTCAGCATCTCCTGGGGAGAAAACACCCTACAGTAATTTGGAATAAGCAAAGGCCACATTGCGTCCCGCCGGTCTACGCTTGCAGACAATTTCTATTCTTAGCTCTTCCCTTGGAAGGGCAAAGGAGAGACAACTCACCCTTTGCCTTCACAGAAGCTTTCAATGAAGCTGAGAAAAGAAAAGGCAGTCACGTGTGGGACAAACTATACAACTAGGACCTCCAGGACTGTCCCACCAGCCTGCCCAGCACCAGGCAGGGGGAGAGGCAGAAGTGGGGCAGAAACAAGAGGTCCCAGGGTCTGAGCTGGCACCTCCTCCCAGCTGTCCTTGGTGGTGGGGAGCACAGCACCCCAGCGGTGCCAGGAGTGGAGGGGAAAGCCTCGTCCTAGGCACCCCGGTGGGCAGACTGCTTGCAGCCCACTTGAAGGGTCTCTCTGCTCACTCCTGCAGCAGGCAGCGAGCGGTGCCAGCCCGAGCCCCGTGCCGTCGGTGGCAGCGAGGGGCCCGCCGCGTCCCAGGTGGCCGCTCAGACACGAAACGAGGCCATCAGCTCTCCCTCGAGATTTTTTCACCAAAGCTGATCTAGAGTGGCACACGTTTCTGAAGGACAGACAAGCTCTTCCGATCAAGCTATAACTGGTTATTTTCTTCTTCAGGAAAAGTATGGATTTGGTGTTAGTAACAGCCATGCAAACAACATTACAGAAATATGCACACATCCGCTCTGGTGTGTGTGTATGATTCCTACATCTTAATGTTATTATAAATGAATACTGAAGTTTTTACTCCAAGCGTTACACTTTCCCAGCCTGTGTACTTTGTGAAGAATGACTACTTCCCATCAAATGAAAATCAATGCACATTTTGACAGGATAAAGATATTATGACTCAACATTTGCAAACATTACCTGATGCATATTTTTTTGTATGGCTTAACATGTTATTAACAGTACTTTAAACCTTGTGTTCTTCTTTAATTTAATGCTTATGTCTGAAAATAGCCCCTTTCAAATTCAGTTGCAGTAATGTCTTTAAAAGCAAACTTTAAACTTAATTTGCTGCACATACAATTATCCAAATAAGTTGCATAGTTTAAACAAGTTCAGTTGTGCTTTGTAGCAGAACTCACAGTAATTACTCATCTCTTAAAAATACGATTTGCAGATATGAAGTTGATACATTTAAGCATTTGTGACATCTAGACATCAACAATATGAGTTTTTGTCACTCTTCCACTAACTTTTGCTGTTCATAATACCTCACCCTTACATTGACATTAGATCAGAGCATGGACATTTAATGGACACATCTGAAATAATTACAAACACAATTTTTAAAACTCCATTGTCAGGAGGGGAGAAATAAGAACCTGGGTTGGTTTGAGGTATCCAGCCCTCAGGAACATACTGTGGTTGTTTGCATTAAGTTTTGTTGGTTTTATCACATGTTACATTTAGATTAAAAATAGAAGGCACAGGTGTTTTACAAGGCGCCGTAATTAAGTCAACCAACAAAACTACATATTACGTTACCAAGCCAGGGGTCTATATCTCAGCAGTGACTTCTTCCAACGCATTTTCATTTGAGAAATTTATTGCTTCTGAAAAAGGGCCGGGGTATGTCTGTGCTATGCAGTTCATTCCTTGTGCCACACTGATGTCTCCTCGGGAACTGAAGGTAGGGCAGGATCTAGTCCGTGCATAGTTTTGTTGTGGTCCAGCTTGGCCAACCATCTCACTCACAGTGTTCACCGGTGAAGCCCTCCATCTCTGTCTCTGCAGTTGCTCTTCTTTACACTTAATGGAATACCAGGCCAGGAAAATAAAAAAGAATCCCACGAACTTGAGAGCAGCTGCCAACCCAAAGTAGACAAAACGAAATGAGGTGACATCGTATTCCCAACAAGATCCTTGTACGCCGCAATCCTGTTGCCAAAGCATGCACGTGGTGTCAATAACAGCCCCAAAATAAATTGGAGTGGGAATGTAAGCTGAAAGAAAAATAGCAACAGATATAGTATGTGTTAGTATATAGTGGAAAACTTTTAAAGAAACTATATGCCTTAGCCAAACAGTGTAGGTCGAGAATTTCTGAGATTTCTACACCGCTCTTCTCACATGAAATCTAGAACATGGAAAACTGGTCAGCTGACCTTCCCACCAACACTACTTATCCCACACATGAAATGTACTGCAAATGGGAAAGAATTCAAGCAAAGAAGACAACGCAGCAGCACCTTACAACAGGTACTGCTTCAATCTGCCGTTCTCAGACATCTCTTCTTGAACTACGTGTCCCCTAAAAGAAAATCCAATGTTGCTCTCAGGGCATAAAATAAGGGAGAGGAACAAAATACAATGTTATTCTCCAGAGTGTTACTTGCTGAACATCCTTGCCCATGAGCTGGGAAAGGGAGGGGGTTGCTAATTAAATTAAGGAGAAAAAGCCCCAAAGAGTGCAAAATGTTTCTCTTACTGAAGATGGATGGAAGCCGTGAGACCACTAAAACTGTAAATTTTCTTTTGAATAGATCTTTCTCAGAAACAGACTTTAACTTCTAAGGCTGCTAAAAATGCAGCCAGCTCATTGAATGCTCTTGCTTTCTCCAGAAGTACAACACCTTTAAGACAAGTCAGAAACGTCCTTGCTCAAAGAAAACTTCCAGATGCAGCTACATGGGCTTCTCCTCTTGTTCTCTTAGAGTAGTCCTTGCTTGCTCTAGTCTTATGTTTCGTAGTAGCTGAACACCTGGAGTGTTCTTTATAGGCAGGATTTTAGAAGTTCAAGAGCTTGAAAGAAACTACTTTGTGGAATAAAGACTTTTAACATTCACCCTTTTTGCTTTGAAACATTTGAAATTAGACATTAAGTAACAATTGCTTCTTATTTAAAAAATGCAAAAAGCTTTTGTTATTGCTGAAAGCAATAAAAATCTGTTTCTAAAAAGAAAAAATCCTTAAAAATAAAATTTAGTAACTATTAGTTTTTGAATAAAATTTGAAACTGTAAAAATATCTCTTTCTGGGACAAAAATGTTGTTCTAGAAAGTCAGTAACAGAAAAAAAAAGACAACTAAATACATTCTCAGCTACAACGTTTTCAGAAGCTATTAATTTTAGGTTCTTAATACAATTAGTCAGGCAATTAGTTGCAGATTTATGGAATTTTAGTACTTTTATGGTACATTTAAGCTGAACATGGCGACCCTTTATGGAAATGCTGAGTAACTGTAAGACTTACTTACTTACCAAGAGTTCGTAATAAAACAAACTGCATTCCTAGTGCAAAGGGCCGCTCCCCATCTTCCACAGACCTAGCAGGCAAAAAGAAAACTCCTCTGACGAAACAGTCATAACAGATAATCATTGTGGTATCTGCTGGCTCTACTTCCTGGCTTTTTTCTGAGCTATAAAATACCTTTGTCTACATTTCTTCCATTTAGCTTCTAATACTGTTAACTCTTATTGCTAGGAAAAAATATAGCCAGCGCCCCCTGCTCCTGTTTAATCAAAATCTCAATCACACCTTTTAACCTTTCTTTACCTAGGTAAGGCCTGAAGAATTTGATCCAAACCCATGAAGGAAACTTAGAGAATCCATCCAAAAAGTTTATGGCTTCTCATGATAGTTTCCTATTATTTCATAGAATGTCTTGCTTTATTTTCTTAATCTTTTTCAGATAAATTAGAATTAATCGGGAATTAAGTTGCTGAAAGCTGGACTCAGCTTCTGAATTTAACAGATCTCTGCGTAGCATAAGCACTTTGAAGCTACTTCAGGAAAAATATCAGGAGAAACATCCAAACAGTCACTTTAAACACTGTTCCTTTTCAACACAAGTCATAGAAGATTTCTTCCATTAGTTTCAAAGGAAAAATTTCAAGCTTTCAAAAGACTAAATACAAAGTAAGGATATTCCACAATGCAACTACAATTTCAGTAAATCACAAATTTTCTTATGATTTAAAAAATATTTTTAAATCTTAACCTAAAGGTCTGAAATTAAGATAGGCAGTTTCTAATGACATTGAAATATAAGATAAAAAGACTGCAGTCAAAGGGGTGCAGCTGTAAAATCAAGGTTTTGAAGTCAAGCACTCATTCAGAAATTGAGAAATTGGGGAACAAACTTGGGCCACAAATTTGGACCAATGCGCAGCGCAGAACATATGGTTTGGGACAGTTGGTGTCACTGTTGTTGTGTGTGAACCATCCTTTTTTCCACTGAACGTTACAAAATCCTGCTGGAGATGCACCTTATGCACCTCACTATTGTGAGGCTCACTGCAATATTAATGTCCATTGACAGTAGTTTACCTTTGCATAATTGCAGTGCAATGTCAATGTAGTTTTATTATTATTATTGTACAGGTAGAAAACCCGGAGACAGAAGAAATAAGGTCAGAAGTCTCTGAATTATAACGGCGCTGTGCACAGAGTAGTTGAGCTAAAGCTGCATGAGCAACTGGAAGTCTGATGTGCCCACTCCCAAGCGCTTGGCCTCACAGTCCTAACAGTGATCCTTGCACCTTGCACCCATTTTGTAGATTTTTTGAAAAGCAAACTGGAAGTCAAATTCCACCACATGACACGGCACAGTCCTCCACGTGTCAGCAGCAGGCTCCTGCATAAACCTCAGCCACTTGAGCGGAGAAAATGGCAGCAAGAGAGTGCTCATCCTTGCTGGGGATGAGACGCAGATGCCTGCCAGAGGGTTCCAGACCTGTGCTCACAGCTAAGCCTAAGGAGAGCAAAGCCAAGTCCTGATCTGCCCCATGTTTTCTAAGGCTCCACAACCTATTACAAAGGTTTGCCATTATTATTTTTATAGGCGGCTAATTGTGAGCAGCAGCAGAACATCAGTAGTCTCAGAATATCAGAGTGAAGATAAAACGACAACAGTACCAGGAGAAAATCCCACTTGGTTGGGAGGACCATTCTCGCAGGAAGGAAAGGCCTAAGACTGGTTTAAAACAGATCAAATTGGAGAAAGATTTTACGCAAAACCAGGTCAAAAGGTGTCTCTATGTTAGCAATTAATGCAGCTCAAGAGAAGCAGATCTATACAGCTAAACAGCTCGAGCTGAGGACCTGAGGTCTACACCACAGGCATTTCAGGTTTTGTAGGCATTTATTTCAGATCAGCTCTTAACCTGATCCCAGGGATTGAATACCCATTTGCATCTGGATCATTTTGGGTGTGTTTCTGAAGAGCATCTCAAACACTGGAACAGGCTTCCTAGAGAGGTGGTTGATGCCCCATGCCTGTCAGTGTTTGGACAATGCCCTTAATAACAGGATTTAATTTTTGGTCAGCCCTGAAGTGGTCAGGCAGTTGGACTAGATAGACTGTAGGTCTCTTCCCACTGAACTATTCTATTCTGTTCTGTTCTGTTCTGTTCTGTTCTGTTCTATTCTATTCTTCCAGCTCATCTCCGTAGAAAGGAACTTAATTCTTGAACTCTTGAGAGCTCTTCAGCTTCAGATTCCAAACCGAATTGACATCTTTAAATCACTCTCTTTGTCGTTCTGTTACCAGTAGAACCAATACCTATGGGTGTGCTTTGTAAATCCTAGTAAATAATTATCTCATTTTCCTCTAATTCCTCCTCCTCTTTTAACAACAGCAACATATATTACACAAATACAAATTCATTTTAGCAGTAGACCATATTGTGTTTTTTCAGCTCATTTTCTTTAAAAATCAGACTGAAGTTAACTTACAGAAGCTCTATTTTAAATGGACAAAGATGTTACAGGGAGTGATAATGTTTATCAGACCAGATGGCAGAGATGGGAAAAGCCAATCCAAAAACCTGAACAATATTTTTCAAATGGACAAATAAATGACACTACCTTTCCCTACAAAGACTGTGTTGTTCTCTATCCTTAAATGACCACAGTGACAACACTACTACAATACAAGTTCAAAATACTCATGAAGAAAAGAAGGGAAGATTCAAAAACAGGCATGTGGCAGGAATTAACAATTTTAAGAAAAGGATAATTTTAAATACTAACATTTTTTTCATTTGCATTTAAAAATCCAAACCATTGCTCTAAGAAGGTTGAAAATTTCTTCAGGAGTAATCATTTTATTACATGATGCTTTTACTTGTTCTTTCTTTATAGCGCCTGGAAATCGGTCAGCAATTCATGTTTCCTAAAGTGGATTAGCATGTTACATATTCTAAATACAAGCAAATTCCACCCTGTCTATGTCAGCCCTATTCTATTCACTTTTTAAGGATATATAAGCTTGAGGGAGTTCGGCTGCATTGCTCCAGCCTCTTCTGACACAGGCACTGGTGATAGCGGGCACAGCAAAAATACTTAAAAAACTGTAACTGAGTTCTCACCTGAGTGTCACTATGATTGCTGACGGCTGGGCGCACGCTGTTATAAGGGTAACAATGAAGAGAAATATCAGGAACGGGATAAGCGTGTTGCAGGTTCGGTCACACTTGCCAGAAACAGCGTAGCCGTTCTCATTCAGGTAGGTTTTGACAATAACCAACCGGAGCTGACTGCGCTGCCCCACCGTCGGCGGAGTGATCACCTGGCGACTCTGGACACAGGCACATTCTGTGTAATTTCTTACCTGGGGAGAGTGAAAAAGAACATTTCCACATGAAAAACCCGTGCGAGAAAGACATTGCGCAGAGACGTGGTACAACAGTCCCACGGTACTTCTCAATCTCTAGCATCATTATGCCAAGTACAACTGAGGTTACCACTCCAAGTATTTTTAAAGCTGGCCAGGACTTCCCATGATGAGGCTGCCTTTCCACTGCTTACTACTTCCACTGTTTAGAAGAAATTCTGGAATATTTTTGGAAAATTCTGCCGAAATAATTCAATCACTTCTGACAGGGAAGCTGGAGAAAACGATTGTTTCTACCGTGTAACAAAAACTGTGAGGAAACACTCTTTAAGCAGCACTGACAGCGCCGTATTCTGGAATTTGGCAGGCTGTCAGTATCCATCTTCAGAAGGTGTCTTCTACCATCTCAATGAAAGTCTCCCCAGATTCAGTTAAAGAGCAACATGCTGCACTTCATGCTCGGGGCCCAGGACCTTCCAGTTGGATGTGGATGTGGATGGGATGCATACAGGAGCAAAACCAGAGAATAAGGAGAAAGCAGAGACTTAAACAGTGAGACTGAAGGACATGAGGGATTCCTGAATGGACAAAGAGGCTGAAATTAAGATGAACAGGCTGACTAACGAAGCAGGGCAAAGGGACCGTGATTTGAGCAAGGTGAGGAAGAGCTAGATGAGAAATAGCCTCCCATCACATTTATTCTACTACTGTTTTCAACTGCTCTCATGGTGAAGGGGTATGCGGCAGATAAGAATACTCCAGTGTTAGAGGGGAAACAGGTCAGGGCTCATGTGATGTTACAGGAAGGAGTTTTTGGTTTTGATGTTCGCATTCACAAAACCTAGGACCACATATGCACAGAAGCTACATTACAAGACCATCTTAAGGTTGCAAATTTAGGCACTTGGACATCAGGAAATATCCAAATTAGGGTTGTTTGTCAACTTTAATGTATACCTCTGTATGTGTTCGTGTTATGACATAGCCTCACATTTTTTCCCATGGGATTTAGCTGAACATCTTAATAATGTATCAATTTATCCAGTATTTTACCTCCCGTTTTCAAAATGTGGCTCCAGGTATTTTTTCCTCACACTAAACGTATTCCACTACAAAGACAGAATGACTCATATTTCATATGGATTTTTCTATCACAATCATCATTATAGCTTAACTCTTTCAAAAAGTAGTAATTTATCTTCAAAACCATTATGAGATGAGGCACTGATGTTGTTACCTCTATTCTGTAGCTAAGTAACTGAAAAAGATCAAAAGTTTCACAAATGTGGGTGGCAAATTTGAGACAGCCAGGATCCTTTTTTTCAGAACATTTTCCACCATACACAACTTAATATATTCTAAATGAAACTTTTTGTGCCTTCAGATATAGATTTAGGCACTAAGTGCTTCTACAAATGGCACTTCTGGTTATTGCTCATGTCCATCATCCAGAATACGAAGAATACAAAATTAATGACCAACTGGGAGAGGTTTCATTTAAGTGACTTGCCCAGCATCGCTTAGGAATGGAGACAATGACAGAATCCAGTTTCCCAAGGCAGCACTACACTGTCCTGTCTAATAACACATGAGCATTTCCTTTCTTCCTACAGTCCCTAACTTTAATCTCCTTACTGCTTCCAGACAGGCATCCTACAGAAAATAGTCCTCTTTACTACACAATCTTGGTTCATCACCAGAATGACACAACAGAAATGCTAGAGTATAGGAATATATAAAATAGGTATGAACTGTACACAGGCATCCTTTTCTCCTACTTCCAATTTTTAAGTGGTTAATTTTGACAAAGCTATATGTTATAAACTTAAATCCAAATGTTATAAGTTAGCAACATTTTGTGTTAAAGAGTGACACAAGCTTACACTTGTTGTTTTAAAAGTGCCCTACATAAGGCATTATTTAATGAAGGAATGTATTTTCCTACCAAGGTCAGCCCTGTTCTATTCACCATTAGCTACCGAGTTAAAACTTCAGGCCATGAAAGATCTGTTCTTAAATTGTAAGAGGAAATAGTATGTTTCAAAATTTGTAGTGAAGAGTACATACTCCCAACTAAATGAATTATTAGTGCCAGTTTGATATCAGATGAAATGTAACAAAGATCAAACCTGTGTCTCAATCCAGCAAAGAACAAATAAGATTTATATAGACACTGAAAGGTAACCACAGTCTCATATCACAGACTTTTCACATCGGGCCAAAGCAATTTTCTATTAAAAACCAGTAAGATACTCTAAAAAAAAGCTTTAAAGGAAATTAATCTCTTCTAAGTGGAATCTACGTAAGAACCTGCATTTTCAGACCATTATCCAGTCAAACCTGAGAAAGCGCAGCACTGGACCTAACATCCTCCTGCTTCACAGGCTGGCTCAGGACTGCAAATCAGGAGACCGACACATTATAAATAACTTTCTGGAAAGCACAATCGGGTCCTGAGAAAATCAATGTTTACATTACTTCCTGTCTTTCTTAATTAACCTTTTTGAACGGACAGTTCTGTAACAGAAGAATTTTAAGCTCATTTTTTGTACAAAACAAGCACGACTATAATGCTCTGTTGATATTTAGGTCAGATTCTGCTTTTCAACTGTTCCGTGGTGTGATTTTACCAGCAGGATGCCCTCTCCCAGTCCAGCATAACTGGAAGACTGGGCTGTAACAGCCAATATATTTCCAGGAAGGAAAGTGGATTATTAACATCCTTTAAGTTCTGGTTACTTGAGTTCAATGACAATCACTTCATTTAGCCTGGAAGAGGTTTAGAGAAAGGCTGTAAGAATGGCCAAACTATTTTACAAGAGCAGAATAAATGGGCAGTCTTTATTTAGCCATGAGAACAAAAGACCTGTCAATACACTGGTGCAGGTGCAACAGCTACTTATGCAAAATGACGAGGCTGACACAAACACCAATGACTTTAAACAGGCCATAACTAAATTTAAACAGGAGTTTAAAACACTTCCAACTACCTGAAGAGTTAAGTTCTTCCTTCCATTCAGAGAGGGAGCCAAAAAAACCCCGAAACTGCTCTTACGAGTAACACTGATGAGCTTGGGGAAAGACAGTATGACATGGCTGCCTATGTTAGCAGAAAGCTGAATTAGATGACATTGACTCAAGGTCCCCTCTCCAAGCCCTGCAGGAGCAGCAGAGAGGCAGGCCACTGCCATCAGGGACTTCAGAGTCTGTACTGGAAACACCAGCCCTCCCCACCCTGTGGCACTTCGCACTCACTCGGTTGGAGGATTCATGCGGTACAAATGAGCTTGTGCTTCAAATTTTTACATAACTGAAAGGAAGGGGTGTGGGACCGTGCATCACCAGCCTTTCAAAACATGGGAAGACTCATCCATGAGTCAGCAGCAGAGCAACTTCTCCAGAGCTTAAGAGGGGGGATGCTTGCACTAGAAACACAGCAGTCAGAAACGCACTAGAAACGCATCAGTCCCAAGGGGCTACTGAGGAGTTGTATGTGGGTGGGTGGGTGAAGCACTTACCCCCGTGCTATGGTTTCCACCATTGATGCAGCCAGCTAGGCAAGGATTAAAATACGTTATTCCATCTGATCCACAGACAGGCTCGTACTCATGAATCTTACATCCACAGTTAACATTACAGCTCCCAGTCAGATTCCTGTGGGCCATGGCAAGAGTGGGACTGAAGAAAGGAAAAAGAACATGCTAGTAGAACAAGCACAGATATCCTGCTGTTTGGAGGGAGAAAACATCCTATTCATTAACTCTGGAACTGAAAGTTGATTATCAGAGAAAGACTGCATTAATTCTACGTTACGTACATGATTTAAACAATATAGAAGAACATCCAAGGCATCCCTGCCATCAACTAAAAACACAGTATAAAAATAATACTAAAGTTTAAAACTTGTATCTTATTTGCCCAGGTTAATAGTTGTATTTTTCCCCTGTTTTTTTCCTTTAAGAGTTAAGACGCCACTATTTTATATGTCTATCCTAAGCTGTAGCAATTTGTTGTTGATTACTAGCGAAGGACTCAGTGATGAGATGAAAGCGTTATGTGAACTAATAGGCACCTCTACCCACATACCAACAACTGTTCAGAAAACTTAATGCCTGTATTATTTATATGTATATGAGAAATCTACAGGAATATCTCTAGATCTGGAGGAGTGCTGTCCTGTTACTAGATGTCTGTAAAAGAACCACTACTCCACTTCCCTGCACCATTCTCCAAAATGCAGTTGCCACATCTGCTCTTCACTGGCAAGCGCCAGGACAGCCTGGGCACATCTTCACCATGGGGTGAATGTGCAAAGGGACCCCAACCAAGGCAGCAGCTCATGGCACTCATCTGAGCTCACTGGCTCATGTAACAAGGCACAAATGAAGCACTGCACTGAGGCAGCCACAGGTCTCTCCCGATGCACCCTCTCCTCTAGCTAACACCTCTGCATGGCACGTCTGGGCCCTGTCTGGACAAAGCAGGTCATTCAGAAGCAGTTTTGGTCTCCCAAAATGGCACTGCGCTGGGTGCTGGCAGTCCCAAAGCAAGATAAACTCCTAGGACAGAACCAATGCCTGATATCCTGAGCTGCCAAGGGGCAGCCAGTACAAACCACTGAGTGCCAGTGTGCAACTCGTGGCTGGAATCGAGATTTTATAAACATATAATCCCACTGTGGCTTTACTTTACCATATCAGTTGTACCATTGCAGCTCAGTCCAGAAGTGACAAAGGCCTTGGTAATGGCAGAGTCCATAGCTGTAAGATCACAGACCCTTCATCAGAAGATGATGGGGAAAAAACCACCACAGATCAAACGGTGATTTTTGCTATCAGTAGAAAGAAATCAGCTCTGTTTACAACTGACTGCTGGCTGTCACCATCACAGGTTTTGACTCAGGCTGACTAAGTCACACAGTCACCAAATTAACCAGCTCCTGCCTTACCGACCATGTCACTTCAGCCCTGCCCAAAACAACTCTCAGGTCACTTAAAAATGCCCAGCTTTGGGCACAAACTCTGGAGGAGACACCCCGCTACTCCCTGCACTGAAGGAAAGCCCAAGGTGACACTGGACTTTTAACATTCCTGGGTAGGGTAAGGGCTTGGAGTACAAAACAAAGGAGGAAAAGTGTTAGCAGGCACAAAGGCAACCTCACTGAAAAAAAAGAATAGTGAAAACCCCTACATAATTGTATATACAAATTCTGATTATAGAGAAACAGAGAGACTTAAAATGAAAGAGTTAAAGAAAAATAAAATGGATACTAGTTTGTTCCCAAATTAAAACCAGACTGGCATACCTGGACCCAGTGTATATAGAGGTAGTATCAGAGGAGGTAAGCTGTCAATCTCTATTACCTAGAAGCTCCTCATCAATGAGGAAGTAGATGATGATCATATCATATTCTTCCGACAAATAACTGGTCTGAAAAGCCATTTACTTTTAATGGGCATATTATCTTGAAAACCAGTTTATAAAGAGCTACAATACTACCTTTGGCCCTTTCAGTCACTGGGATTGCTCAGATGAGTTTTACAGCATTGTTTTTTTTCCTTGGCTGGCTAAAGACTAATTGTAAACTTATTTTTGTATATGTACATTTTCTGTGAAAACCTTTAGAAACACATGAAAATGGCTGTTGAGACCACGGTTGTCTCTTCACCAGTATCCTGTCTCTAACAGTAGCCATAGGAAGATGACTAGGGAAGAGCAAGAACAGGGCAAGAAACTTCCTCCAGAAAAGTATTCTCTCAGCCTCTAATGAGTCTCAGCCCAAAATATTTTCTAAGTCTGATGTGTTTTTTTAGTTAATAAACTCCACTTTCTTTTTCCCTGTACTTCTCCCATTGAGATTGATTTCTTTGCATCTACAACATCCAACAGTGAGGGTTTTTCGACAGTCCACAGCCTGTTACACGAGCTGATGTTTGGTTTGACTCTGGCTCTTACTAGCTTTATCTGATGGCCCCCACTTCAACTACTTTGCCTGCAAATTCTGAACACATGAAGGCTCCTGAAAAAATAAACTTAAGGGGTTCCTGTGGCCAATATGAAAATATTTGCAAGCTCTAGTGAAATCTTGTAATTGCAATTAAATAAACCACATCTAATATTAACTTACCTAATCTAATCACATCTAGTATTACCTGAAGGCATTATGTCAGAAGGTACCTGAAGGTACAGGCATAAATTATTGCCTTTTATCCATGCTATTACTGAACATGCTAGCTCAGGTACCAAAACCAAAATAACTGTTCCGCTTAAATATATATGCAGACACACCTTGAAATGTAAGTTATATTCTGCTGTCATTATGCAGTCAAATTATAAACATGAACTTTTAAATGGCCCATATTATATTTACACCTATTTTTACTACACTTGCCATGCTCTCTGTCTTGTTTCAGGCTGCTGAATTAATTTAATAAGTGGAAAAGCAAGAATCTGAAGTGTGGTTTACTGCTGGTTCAATTTTCTGCATCTCATTTGGAATTTCATCTGGGTTTAAAATACTGCCAGCAACATGAATGCAGTAAGCCAATGCAAAAGGTACCTGAATTACCTTATTCATATTAATCTATTTCCAAGTGATAGGGTTGGCTGAGGCTAGGGACCCCAGCTCTTATTTCCTAAATACCCTTCTGCCTAAAGAAACTACGGTTCCTGAATTCTGCACTTGCACTCCCTCTTCACTGCATACGGTGAGTCCAAGCCACTGAAAACTGAAAAGCAGCTGATATCAACATTTTCACCTGAAGCTTCTCCTGTTACTTAGGAAAACACTCATTTTCTTATGTTACTTTCTGTCATAGCTGCACTCCAGGCTTGTATGTGCTATGTTGTGTCTCAAAATACCGAAATGTTAGGCACTGCAATATTCAGTATTGTAATGCACAAGTTTGTCGGAAGACAGAGGGCCAGTTTCAAACCACTTATTTTATGGGCTGTAATTTGCAATACCTAAACCTGAAAATTTTTAGTCCTTCCAGGTGCCAAAGTCAGAAAGGCAGGTTCTGTAAAGAATCAAGACAGCTGGCACTTCTGAAGATCTCCAAAAATTCAGAACATGGAAGTGAGGGCCTGGCCTCCCTCCAATGACTTTCTGACTGGCACCCTGGCCAGGGAAGGTGAGACAGGAGCTGAGAGTGATGGCAAGACCTCTCCCAAGAGGTTGGATCTGCCTAGCTCCGTGACACAAGGCTGTCCTTCCTTCCTCTTCCTGCCTGATAATTTAAAACTAGCTGACATTTTTTTCACAAATGGAAGCAAAAAGTGTCCTTCATTGCATCGTTTATCCCGTAGTCCACTGATTAGATATGAAAACCCAGTTTCAAAGAATATTGAAGCAATCCATGCAAGGTTGAATGTGATAAAGATGAGAGGCTGCAGGAGAGAAATTTAAAGACCTCTTCCAGAGACTAGGAATATATGTATGAAAATCCCCAACTCCAGGAGAAGACTGTGCCCTTTGCTTTCTCACACCTGAGCGGTAAGTGGAGCTGCAGGCACCATCCTATTTCTGCCTGTGGTCTGTGTGCAGTCTGGACCAGAAGACCTGAACTTCTGAGAACAAATGCCAGTATGACCCCTGCAGAATCTGCAAAACCAGATAGAGCTAAGTACTGAGCTCTGTCGGGGCATGAGTATTTGCACAAGCACCGTAAGCAAAAATCTTGCCTTTGGAATTATGTTGGTACACACAACCTCTCCACACCGGACACTGCAGCGTAATATTGAATTAACTGTGCTGCCTTGTTTGCCCTGCTCTCAGTATTGCTCAATGGTGCCACAGAGAGGCCACTGCTGTTTAAAACTAGCTCAAGCATCTCTGCTCTAAGCAGATCAGCAGATATCCAGGGAATTTTAGTACCTCCTCAGCCAGGCAGGAGTTGAACAGGAATCTGGATTGGGTTTGTGCTGCATCCTTGAGATCCTGTACACATGCTCATGGACTGTTATGGTTGCAGAGCCCCACGAGGGCTGCTGTTTGCTTGCCTTCACATGTGTAATATGTGGGCAGAACCACTATAAAGGCAAACAGCTAGCATCAGACTTACTGCATCCCCGATACCCCACAGACCACAAGGGATTTTCTTCTGCTTCTGTCTTCTACACCCGATTAGATCAGAGACTTGGCTCAGGAGCCACTCCACACACAGCGACTGTCACCTGTGTCGTCCGTCACCTCACCTCCTGTCATGAGTGACACTAAGCAGTACGACTGCTACTTAGTGGCTTCCACTTGACTCATTTTTAATGTATTTATACACCACTATTTGCTTTTGCTGAATATGCTTGTCCTTCCAGCTGGGCACTTTTGCAGCTGATCAAATGTTACTAAGTAGCTCTTAAATATTTATTGACTGTCTACCAATCGCACAAATCAGGTTCACAAACTTAGCTCTTGGAGCTACTTTACACTTTATGGTCTAGTTGGATGTTAACCAAAGCCTTTCTGAGTGTTTTCTTTCTTTCACCATAAACAAACACAGCACAGTTTTAGAAACACGTTGCAGCTTGAGCAGGAAATTAAATATCCAGGACTGATATTGGTTCTGTCGCCTTCTCAGCTATCAGCTGAAATTTGTCTTATTATATCATGCTGGATTCCAGAATGCAATGTGCAGCAACATGTCATAGAGCAACAGGCAGACTTTTCCAGTAATCTCTCAACAGAACCTTTTCTCTGATGGAAAACACCAAATCATCAAAACATTCCTGGGGAACATGCTGATTTCAGCAGCACAGTGACAGAAGTTTTTCACACCAACAGGAGAGGCAGCATTTTTGGAGTTTCACAAGCTCCTCGGCAGTCTGCTGAGCTGGATGCCCCAGATGCCTGAATACTTGGGGTACGCAACGGCCCCCCAGCCTTCCTGGGAGACCCTCATGCCCACGTGCCGGCTGCCAGCAGCGCTCTGTCACCCTGCACACAGACAGGTCTGAGGACAGCCCAGGCTGCAGGGAAAGGCACAGCTCGGGTTCCCCTCTCCAAACTCTCCTACCCTGTGAAACGCATTCTTCTGACCTCTTACCCCTCCATCACGTAAAAACCCTTCTCAGCAACAGATGGGTTGTGTTGTTCCACAGGCAGGAGAGCCCGCTCCCCGGCTCGCTCCGCTTACGTAGCTAACTCGCTTCAGCTGCATTGCTGAACATTACCATGACACAGAGGTTAGGAAATCAGCTTAAAAATAAAGGTGAATGAAATCAGGCATGCAAGAAATGAGAAGCATGAAACTGGAAACTGAACTGAGACGACTGTGAAAATTTAATCTCAAGGGCATTTTTTTGTTTTTCCCAAAAGAAGCCTTAAGTTTACAGATATGTAAAGCAAATATGATCAAATTAATAACAAGCTACTGCAAGCTGTGTCTCTCCAGCTTTCATCACCTTTTATACCTCAGCAAATCACTGTAAGGTTTATTTGGGGGATTTTTTTTGTTGTTTACAGCAAATGCCTTGCATGCAAAGAGGTTTTTTTTTATCCTTTCAAGAACATGTGATACACAAAATCATCTATTAACTCTGTTTCCAAAAGCTCATTATCAGACAGTTTTAAGAGGTTCATGCTTTCATCTTTATTACCTTCACTGTTCACTCATTGTTCACTCCTCTTTCAATGATGGGAAAATAATGAAGGATGAAGGAATTCAGATGTTGGCGACATGAAATCTCTACTGACACTTATCTGCGTAACCCCATTTTCATCACATGTGATCTACCATATAGCACATATTGTAACAGATTTCTATGAACACTTCTCCCAACAGGGGATCATTTTTTCTTGAAGGTACGTATTTTTCCAGCAATAAACTGAACCAAGTACTCTACTATCCTAATCTGACACTGGGAAGCTGCCTATTCTCCACAAAGGAAAACAGCATTGATCCCTGAATTATTGCACAGCACATCACAGATTTACCTGCATTGGTCAGAAAGAGCAGGCTCTTACGGAAATTGCACCAAAGCTAGTAAGTCCTGCTCGTGACCTGGCCTGTCGGAAAAGCAGCTTAGTTTCAGTGTCAACTTGCAGTGCTGCTGCACCTGAGCTGCCAAGGAGACCCGTCACACACGAGCACACTAACAGAAACCAGCCTCTAAGGACAGTGTTTCCTGATCTATTCTTTCAATGACAAAAAATGATGTCGTTCCTTTCATTAATAAGAATCAACTGCAAGTTTGCTAAGCATGTGTGCTGGGACAAAACCCAGAATCGCATCTGACAAATTGCATTTGTTCACTTCTCAAGGAGACTGTTCTGTGTCTCCATGACATGATGCTGGTCAAGATAAAAAAGAGGAGACCTTTATTAGATGTGACTAATGATAAAAGGGTCTCTAGTTCCTAACATATTTTCTTCTAAATCCTGTTCTCCTCTCCAACTATTACTCTGTGGAAGGCTTGTGGTATAGGAGTAAAGTAAGAAAAGGAAAAGTATAAGACAAGATTTATTGCCTGAAGTTTTTAGAGCTGTGACCTGTTATTTCAGATACCCAGGCTTGGACTGAAACCTCATTGTGCTGGCAGTCAATGCCCACATATTGGAAAAAAAAGGTGGACCCTCTTCCCATGAGGCTACAATCTGAATGAAACACAGTTAAAAAAAAAAACCAACAGTGCCTGACTATATTTTGGTAAGATCTAAACAAAGAATTGGTTTGCACATGGTTTTATTCATATTTATTTAGATCACTGTAGTAACCTAGAAGACAAAGGAAATGCAAAGGAAAGGAGATAACCCCTCACCACACCGTTTCTATAATCTTAATATTGGGCTATATAATAAAAAGGATTATCTTAGTTTGATAGCAATATTTTTGGTCTCGTATTGAAGGACATTCTAGATGGTAGAGATCTGCAGTGTCCTTGTTGGCAAGCAGCTGGAATCGCAGCAATGACGTAATTTTTGTGTAGCTGTCAAACAAGGGACCCTCTCACTGTGTTAGCTGGATTCCTTCTTTGTCGTTATTGTTCCGATCCAATTAGTCACTGCTTTCAAGTTAAGAGATCCGACTGGCTAACTGGACTGAAAGAGAGACAAGAATAACAGAAACCCAGTCCGGTGGTACAAGAGGAAGAATAGGAGATCTTTTTTTTATCTCAAGTGCCTCAGTAAAGTTGATTGCATGTTTTAACTAAACCTTAATTGCACCAAAACTACAGAAAGCAATCATAAAGGGCATGTTTTGATTTATTACATGCCAGAAATATGAGAGATGGAACTGATCTAATCCAGGAATCTGTCACTATGAATAAGATTCCATGGAGCCTGTTTTATCTGCCTTATACCACAAAACATCGAAGAGACTGGTCTACAAACAACCAAACCAGCTGTTCTCTGCTATTTCCCCCTTATTCAGCACTGGTGAGGCCACACCTGGAGTGCTGGGTTCAGTTCTGGGCTCCCCAGTACAAGAGAGACATGGGCATACCAGAGAGAGTCCAGCGAAGGGCAGCTAAGGGGATGAAGGGACTGGAGCACCTCTCGTATGAGGAAAGGCTGAGAGAGCTGGGACTGTTCAGCCTGGAGAAGAGCAGGCTCAGGGGATCTCATCAACGTATTCAAATACCTGAAGGGAGGGCGCAAAGAAGACAGAGCCAGGCTTCTTCCACTGGTCTCCTCTGGACCAGAGGCAATGGGTACACACTGAAACACGGGAGGTTCCCTCTGAGCATCAGGAAACACTTTTTCACTGTGAGGGTGACCGAGCACTGCCCAGAGAGGCTGTGGAGTCTCTCTCCTTGGAGATATTCAAAAGTTGCCTCGACAAGGAGACAATTCACCGATTCAAGACTTCCCATTTGGATGCTGGTTATGGTGCAAAAGAAGGGATGCCATATCGCGGTTTGACAAAAGGCTCCTTACAATGTGTTCAAATGTCAAACATGCCTTCAGAGACAAGGCTGGGGCACAGAACAACAGGTTCTAAAATGCTGAGATGTGTAATACAGAGGTGCATTTGACCTTCCTGATAACAGAACTGCTGATGACACACCAACAATGGCAAAACTGCTTGTGCCCAACATAAAACAGCAGAAAATCCTTGCAAATGTATTCTAATCTGTGCATGCCTCCAGGTTCCATCCAATTCCTCACAGCTGGTACAGTTAGAAAAATACTGAGTTACGAAACGTACTGAATTATGAAATATCATTGCCTACTTCGCTGAGTACTGATATGCACATACTTCTGTTAACTAAATCCCAGCTTATCCTTCTCCTCTGTGCTGGTTTATGGCTCAGTTCATCAAAGAAAAAAACCTACTTTTTAAATGTAAAATAAAAGAACAGTAGAACTGAACATGTTTGTCCAGAGAAGATTCTCCTGCAGAGCATGTCTACACTGCTCAACACAGCTGAGATCTCTGGGCTGCTGCCAGCGCAGGTAGCTCAGACATCAGACCTGGCATAGCCATGTTAAAGTAGAGCATCATGCAAGACATTTACTCTGAACCAAGTAGCTGTACTGCTTCTCCTATCTGATCCAGCCTGTTGAACTGGCTTTGATGTTCATAATGCTGCACTGCATTGGAACTAGAGAATGAAGTATGTGTTTTATTAAACCTCAAAATGAAAGCATGCTTTTTTGTTACATGAACAATAACATTCTTTGATGTCTGAGTTAAAGAGTTGCCTACCAAGTAAATGATTTGAAACTCTCAAATGATTGACCATGAGGATTAAGAGAATGTTTATCATGTCAGATATTCAAGGTGAATTTATGTGTAGTGCTGCTTCTTTATTATCATTTTGATAATAAATTTGGATTTGATCTCTGCACTAAAAAAATCATACAGGGCTGGGGCTGTAAACCCCTGAACCTCGCTTTATAACATGCTGGTAATTCTCAATTTCTGATGACATTACAGTCTAAGCATACTGACTTTTATACTGATTTCAAAGACTTGCTATACCTCAACACTTTCAAGAATTTTGCCATTACCATCTCTCACCTCTTTTCTCAATAAGAACAATTACATGAACGTGGTAAAGAAGTAATGCTACTGCAGACTTTCAGAGCAGCTGCGAATAGATGCCTATTTCAATTCATGCTATGTATTTAATGCAAATGTTATTACTTACTGCAAAAAAAAATTAGATACTCTTACAATTCCAGTGTGAAGGATATGTGTTACATAGCTATACTTTGCTTTGTCTTCAATTTAGAAATAGATTTAAAATAAATAGCACTTTTTCACATACAGAAAACCACAGCCTTCTCATTAGCCAGGCAGGGACATTCTGACTAGTTCAATTAATTGCTATCTGAAACTTATTTCTAAGCCCTAATAATTTTTATTTCTTCATCTATGCCCACGAGCTGTCACAAACATCAATAGAAGGTGGAACTTCAAAGCATTCCACCCCCTTCCCATCCCCATCCTCTCCTTCTTCAGCCCACTATGCTCAGATGAGGATATATCACCATGCTACTCCCCTCTACAGTCAGCCCCTCAGCACCAAGCTTCAAGTCTAGGTATCAGGAACAAAAAGAAGTAAACGAGCTTGCCATCACCTCATGACTTTCAGTTGCTGGTTTTCCTTGCACTAGGATTAGGGTTTGACAGCAATATAGCAACACCCAGCAACACGCAAAGCAAAATATTCTCTGTGTAAACGGTGCCTATTTTCTTCCTCCATTGCTTCCCATTTTTCCTCTTTGTTTTTCAGTTGGCTTGCTCACTGACCCACTGTAGTTCTTTTTTTCCCAGTTTGATCATCCCTTTTCCTGCTCTGTACTTCTACACCATCTTCCAAACCTCAAAATGTTAAGAGTCCAGAGCTGAGCCTTAAAAGCAAGTATTCAAATGGATCTGATATCCAGTACCTGGCCATAAATAAAAGGCAGACGTTGTCTCAGATATAAAAGCAAAGGGAAAAACATTGCTTCAGGCCAGTTTGCACTCTTCAAATGCTTACTCTGTTCCTTGTGCTTAAGCTACACGAAGAAGACAATTTTGGGGAAAAGCTAATGTACAAAATAAGAAAGCAAATAAAAGCTCATGATCAGGCTTCTGCAGAATTACTTTCCAGTAAAACACTTTCTCACAACTTTTACCACACTGTGTTCCTTCCAAATATCCCTCATTTTTTTAAAAAGCCCTTCCATACATTTCTTAATGTCACAGCTTAAATCCCTCACTTCCAATACCTTCCTACATCCACACCTTCTTTTTCATGACAGCCTTCTTCATTCTCAATATATCTTTAAGGGTTATGATCTAGTTGCTGTCTTGATGATGATCCAGCAAGCGCTGCAGGGCCTTCATACAACTAATAAGGGGTTCAGAAGCGGCACACACCACTAATGTCGATAGCACACGCCCAAGTGATTCCTCTCAAATAGGGACTGTAGACCTAAGACACTATTATGGTGATAATAAACAAACCTATTCAGAAATAATCTTTATAATCCCTTTAGTATTTTCACAATTTTCATGAGCAGAAAAGAAAACATTTTGAAACACCAACTAAACGCTGAGCAATCTACAGAGGATATTATTCTTATTTTCCTGTAAAAATCACTGAAGTCCATTCTAACGCATTTTCCCATCCCTCGAAAAGGTGAGTTATTACATATACTTCATAATAAACTAGTTGTAAAACCGAAGGGCCACATAGCATGTGTTTATATCACAATACTCACGGAATTCTCATTTGAACATGTGGCTTCTTCAGTACCTCAGCCATCAGCATTTTTTACATTTCTTTATCAGGCTTATTGGAAAAAGCTCGTTTTGCCACAGATGATTCCAAGATACTTACCCAGTCGTGTAAGGTATATTTATTCCCCCCAGATTAATGCTTTCACATCCAACAATGAAGAGAGTTGAAAAGCACAGCAGAGATACACCACTGCAGATCATAGCCAACTTTGCAGACTCTCTCGCACCAAGCTTCAGTTTTTTTATAATGTAGCCGCCTAGGACAATACCAACACCAGCACTCGGGACAATAATCACACCTGCCAAGAAGAAATTCAAGCAACATTAAAACAGGACCTACAGAAATTGAATAAAACATAAATATTTGTTTCACTCCTTAATTAGATGACTGCAAATGCTGTACTATGATCTCCATTGTCCGCTAGCAAACTGCGTCAGACTTTTCAAATCTCTGGAGTGTTGTCAAAGAATTAATAAAAGCCTCCTTATGATATTACCAGAAGCCAAAGCACTATAAGAGAACTATTGTACTTACAAGCAGAAACATTGCTTTGTATTTATTTTAGAATGGAGAGAAGGGAAACACATTGCTCCAGTTTAATTACTGAAAATTTGAAGAAATCCAGATTTGGACATGAATCTTCCTCTTCCCACTCTCACAATTAATTCCAGGGAAGCACAAGTGTTAATCCCAGGCAGGCCCCCAGAAGCCTGCCCACCTGGGAGCGCGTGCATGAGCTTGGCTGCAAATTCTGCCTTCTGGATGCTTCACTCAAGTTGAATAGCACTTTCTTACATCGGCAGCCCCATTCATCTCAGCACAGCCACGTGGAGTGTAAACTGATCAAACACGATGAAAGAAATGAAGATACTAGAATTAGTGTTAGGATAAGTTTAAGACACAAAAGACGTGCCTATGAAATTTCTGTCGCTCTGATGCTGCAGTTATAAGGTGGCGGTTCAGCAACATGTCACTGGGCTGTCCTCACTTCCCAGGGCCTGAGGTGGTGGTGTCAATGAATGTCTTGCACTTCTTAGCTTCCCTTGGCTTTTGCTTCTCACTGACATGTGAGAAGGTCTTTAAATAAGGTCTTTGCTATTAAAGATGCATTCCACATAAATATGGAATTTTTTTGGCAGCTGCATCTAGGCAGAAGGAGCTAAACTTTATAATCCAAACTCTTAAAGATGTTGGTCTTCTTTTTAAAGAAGCCAGTAAGACTATCACTTGCAAATATCTTTAATATTATTGCAAAGCATTCTCATTCTCAGCTGATTTGTCTAAAGGTGAAGGGTACATTACATTTATCAAAATGTTGAGATAGTGAAAGTAAAAATAAAAGGTAAAAATAGTTGCCACCTTAATTATACTGCCATCACCAATCACATTATAAAACAAAATGTCATTCCATGAGGAAGATTCTTAATAATAACCCTTCACAGACTCAAAACCAGTCTTTCTCATAAGAGCAGAATTTAAATGTATAAGTCCTTCTAGGAGAATTAAATTATTTTCACAAAGTTCAAAGCTGTTACCTCTCTCGAACTGTTATATCTCTTACTTTCAATGACTGAATATGGACGAGGGAAAGAAATAATGCAAATCCTTTCACTTGCACTGAAAATGTTCTCTCTGGGTGAAAATGGTAACTCAGCCATCTGAGTCTACCACGCATGCCCTGCTCTATGAAATCTGTGTCAGAGAAGCCCACATCCACACTGAAGGCAGACTGGGATCACTTGCAAAGCCTTCTAAAACACCCCTGTCAAGTGAACAAATTCCATGGACCAAACCCATGGCTACATCAGTTATATGAACTAAGGATCTAGCCCAAGGTAAGGGCTTACTGACAATAAATTAACCTCAGCATTCTTCCTTCCATCTTATAGCTTAGCTTTGAGTTCTTAACCTCTTTTGGACCTGAATTTACCTTTTCTTATTCTCCTGAGGACATGTATATGGGAAAAACGTTTCACTAGAACTGAGACTGTGCGTGTCTACACCTAGTAACTTGTCAAAACTGAGCACGTAAATATTTTGTGAGGCATTAGGTTAGTGGTTCTTCCATTAGTGAGTTACACTGCGCTGCTGTTTTCATCCATCCTCTGCCACACCATGAAGATCAGAACATAAAAAATGAGGAGACAAACATGAGGAAATTGCCTACCGAGGCTCACTCTCATTCAGGAGGATGGAAAGGTAAAGGAAAGCCTACACAGAAGAAGTATAAAGACCAATTCCTCCATGCAAACTGAAGATGGAGATGGAGAAATTCTCTCTGGGAGGAACAGGAAGAGCACAAGCAGATTTTGCTGTTTGTGGTGAAGGCAGCAGAGAGAAGTGCTCATTCCCTCCTGCGTGTCAGGAAGCCTGACAGGCTCGTTTGCCCCAAGTACAAGCTCTTCATCCTTATGCCCCTCTCTTTCCACAGGGGATGTGAAATCAGAAGTGATTTACTGTCAAAGAAACACAGCTACTACAGTGCACTTCCAGACGAGCTTCCAGGGCAAAGCAAAGCATGTATGTCTAATCAGGACATGCATTTTTCTTTTTCAAAGGCATTTAGAGGAATAAAGCTTAAGATGTGATACTAAGCCGCGGCACTGCACTCTCCTTCATTTTATAATGACAGTTGGGCTTACAGGAACTGTGCGTGCGCCAAATACACTCCTGGGTACAGTGCTCCAAGGCGATATCGGCTTTCAGTCAGCAATTTTCAAGCTCTATCCTTTTGGCTGTTGTCAGGATGCTGCAGCACTTGAGGCTTTTCACAGTGGCAAAAGATGATCTTAACAGCTACTAATAGTCTGGGAACAGAAAACTGCAACATCTGCTAAGCGGCCTACACTAAGGGAATACCGTGGAGATTTTCAAACCAATTCTCTCTCAGATACATATTATACCTTTTCTAAAACTAAAGGTAGATCCAATGTGTTTGTACACCAGAGCGGTGCTTTATAACATATAGTGTGCAGTTCTTCCAATTACAAATTGTTTCAATTGTAACTCTCTTTCTCACAAGTCAATCTGCTAGGAAAGCACCTGAAAGTTTAACCTGGACTTGTCTAAGATGTATCTGGTAACCTAGAGTCAAAGTCCATTTTTTTTGGACTTGAGAAAGGCTGAACGTCAAATGCCACCTGCTCTGCACGCAACAAAAATTCCAAACAAGACAAGACTGCAGCACAAGCTGCACAAGTTCAAGACATGAAGTTTGGCACAGGGCATTTTTGCTGATGATTAATGCCAGGTTTGTTTAAAAATAGAAACAAACTGAGACTTAACTAAAGAATCGCTGCTTATGAATTGAGATGGAAAATGATGAATAAAAAATTTACATCAGTCACATGGAGAGATTCATCAAGCACATGTACTCAGCTGGAATACTGTGTTCAGTTTTGGGCCCCTCACTACAAGAAGGACATTGAGGTGCTGGAGCGTGTCCAGAGAAGGGCAACAAAGCTGGTGAGGGGTCTGGAGCACAAGTCTTCTGAGGAGCGGCTGAGGGAACTGGGGTTGTTTAGCCTGGAGAAGAGGAGGCTGAGGGGAGATCTTATCGCTCTCTACAATTACCTGAAAGGGGGTTGCAGAGAGGTGGGTGTTGGTCTCTTCTCCCAAGTGACTAGTGACAGGACTAGAGGAAATGGCCTCAAGTTGCACCAGGGGAGGTTCAGGCTGGATATTAGGAAAAAGTTCTTTACTGAGAGAGTGGTAACACAGTGGAACAGGCTGCCCAGGGAGGTAGTGGAGTCACCATCACTGGAGGTATTCAAGGAGCGTGTGGATGTGGCATTGTGGCACGTGGCTTGATGGGCATGGTGCTGTGTGGTGGGTGGTTTTTTTGTGTGGTGGTTTTCGTGTGTGGGTGGGTTTTTTTGTGTGTGGGGTGGTTTTTTTTTTGTAATGGTTGGACTTGATGATCTTACAGGTCTTTTCCAACCTTAGTGATTCTGTGATATGAAGTATAGATGTAGAATATAAATACCATGTAAGTCCTCCTCTTGCTAACCAGAAGTTTGTAAACTGGAGATGTCTTTTACTAGATTGGCCAAAGCAATCTAATACAGAATCTCCAAGTTTCCTTTTTCCATTTTTCCTACAAAAATAATTTATAAAATTAGTAACAATTGTTGACTTTAATGCTAAGTTTAGGAGCTGGGGTTGTGGAAGCAGTGCTCACTTGTCCGTGTTGCACATCCAACCTGAGTTATTTCATCTTCTTCTTCTTCTGGTTCATTATAATAGTCTTTATCAAGCTATTTATAACAGGGAAAACAACACATGTTAATAGCTTCACACCCTGGATAGGATCACATCATTTTTTCCTCTTTTAATGTACTGACTGTTGAATATTTTGTCTGGCAGAAATGTTTCTGGTTTATTCTGAGAATGAAGCAAGTTACAGTGTAGCAATCCCATCAAGACTCATTACAGCAAAACTCCTATGCGCGCGTAGCTACCCTAAGCTTCAGATAGAATCATGGTCCCATCAATCAATGTTTCCTCCTTATATACAGAACACAGGGATGTCATGCCCTGAAGAAAATCTCACCCCAGCAAGCTCTCAAACAGAAGTCACCACATGGTGCTTCTCTGATGTTTCTCCTCAACACTCTAGAAAGACTCCTCGCCTTTCTTCCAGCCACTGCAGGTACAAATTATTCCCACGTGAGGTCTCTATATCTTTGTCTCTCTTTCCTCTACCACTTTTTGTCTTTTCCTTGACTGATGCCCGTGGGCAGCTTCACCCCGTACTTCACCCCAGTTCCCACAACTCCCTATCCACTCCATCACTCCTTCTCAGGCACAATATCTGGAAGTATGGGGGAGCAAAGAACTAACCTGTCTAGCAATTAGCAGCTGTTCTATATGGGAAGCACTATAGAGAAGGCAGAAAGATGCTTGTAAGTGCAAAAGAAGAAAGAAGTATTGAGACAAGTGTCTTTGAGGCAGCTAGGACAGAAGAGAGATGATCTGCATGACACGGGCCCCAATTCTGCACAACACTTTGGCCCCTTTCCCTAGGGAAGTTCCCATCTCTCCCTCCCGCAGAGCAGTACGAAGCTTAAAATTTTGTGGTTTGCAGATCTGTTAGAAGTTGGACTTGGCTGCACATTACCAAGGCAGCAGGGGAAGTGCCACACCTGCAAAAGAGAGGCCTCAGACCTGCAATGGCAGGTGGGAGAGGATTTGGGGAGCTCTCCCGGCTAGACTAGATCATTGTGCGCTCAATGTTAATAAGTAAAGAAGCAGAAGACCACCAGCCTGGAGGGGAGAGATAACTGAAGGATGGGACAGATAAACAACTCGTCACTGGGGAAAAAAGCAAGAGTAGGATATTTTAGATATTTTAAAGATCAAAGAGGAAGTAAAATTCACAGAAAATAAGAACAGCTTTAAAATATCTTTTAAAGCACACAAATCACAGTAATGCCTAAGGATTTTCTAGCTTGCTTTTGTTGCGTTTTCCCCCTTGAAGACCATTAACATATTATAAAATCTGTCTAGCCTTATGTAAAAAACCCCAGCTCTTTAACAATATAAATGGGTTCACATTTTACTAAACACATATAGCAAACATCAAAAAACGGCCTGAATATCTAACCAAATGCACAAAGCTGGATCCAATCATCTGTTCTAACAAGCATGTTTTTAGTTCATTCCTGTATTGATTCATCTCATTAGTCAAAGAAAGCCAAGCCTTTCAACATTACACTACGTGGCAATGCCTTACCAGTGTAGATGCTGGCATTAGAAGCTGGGATGCCAAACTGTGACTCGATGAACTTGGGAATGAAGGTAATAAAAGCTGTGACAATGGCACTCTCAGCTGTGTATGACAAACTCACAAAAAGGAATGTCATGTTGCTTAAGATCCTGACAGCTGCTCTTGGAAGCTCTATAAAATGACAAAAATGACAAACGAACGTTATAAATAATGATCGAGAAACAAAAGCAAACTGAAGCAAAACGAATTGATTCTCTTTGAGATGGACTGGCAATAATGGCTCGCTAGCATCTGGCTACATTTGCTAAGCAGAAGGGAGAGTGCATATTTGGGATTGCAACCTTTGCTGTTTGCTCTTACCCTATCTCACTACATCGCCCCGGGGCTGCAGTCCCACTTTTCACAAATGAAACTGAGGTCTGGTTTAACAAAAGCGTCTGAAGAAATAGGGTCTACATAGTAACAGCAGAAAGGAAAGAAAAGCAGCAACAAAATGTAGCAATTTTGGAATTATTCTGCTGTCTTATTTTGAATTTTTCTACAAGATAACTCATATCATACTGCTGAATTGACAGTACTGAGTTTTGCACTCCACAGGAGGAAAACAGATCACATACTGCCCCTGTAACTCTCTGCTTAAAGGACCATGCTTGGAAAGCTGGGATAATAACACTATAATTTGAAAAGGGAATCAAAAGCTTTTTAATTAAACATTTTTCTACATGATTTACAAGTATTTGCAATAGATGCAGACAAAGCATACTGAAAAAATTATGTCAATTATATCAATGAATCTCAATATACCTTACATACAACTCATTAAATATTCTCAGAAGGGATAAAACAATCAATTAAAAATCAGAGCACATCATTAACTTTAATTGAAAAAGTATTCATAGATGTTGCAATTATCCTCAAATCAAATATCAAAACCCCATGAAATTCAGCACTGTAGTTAAAAGAAACACTTAAATACTTTTAATTCAGTCCTGTAGTAACGTCAAATTATCATCACAAGATGATGATAACTCTATTCAACACTTAATTTTTTCAGATTAGATAGTGTGATTTTAAACTTTTTTTTTTCCTTGGGGCTTCCACCAAGGACAGATTTTCTGTTCAGGTATTATATCTAACCTACTATGGTTTGGGTTTTTTAATTTGCTTTTCACTTCATACAGAAATTTAACACTGCTTGAATCAAAGCCCATTGAATTCAATGACAAGAGCGCCCATTAGAAATACATGTTGAGTAAGAACTCGTGAGTGAGAATTTTATTGATGTTAAAAGTTGTCAAGTCAAAAATCTGTCTCACTTTCTCCATTGACTCCAGTAGGTTATCTGTATAAAAGCAAACAGAATTTAGACTCTCGTCATGTCAAAACTTGTCAGGCTGCAAATTAGCATCTGAGTTGCCTGACTGCATCCAGTCTTAGCTTATGCCAGTCATCAAAATTGATACTGAATTCATTATGAGTACAGGATTTATAATTTTGATGTAGCCAAATGCTCTCTTGCCGCCTCTATGAAGAAGCATATTAAATGTTAAATACAAAATTTGATGGAAATAAGTAATGAATAAATCATATTAAGAAGCACTCATATATTTGAATCTTAATGTTTTTTACAACCTACAGCTTTTTTTAAAAAAAATGTGACACTGTTTGCAATAGAAGAACAGAAAGAAACAAGGTAACAGGAGTATGAGACCATATAATATCAGCATGAATATATGGAAACTGTAATGCGACTGTACACCTTCAGAAACTACATTACAGTAGCAAGTACAAAGATAAAATAGTTTCAGCATTTATTGGCAAATATGCTGCATGTTCAAAATACAGCTGATCAAAATTTATCTCATTGTTCAAAAGGAAATTAAAGAGAGAAAAAAATGAAAAATCTGCAACACCATCGTATGTCAGCCCTCAAACTTCATCACCTTTGGCTTTGTGTCTATTTTTGGGTTGGCTGGGGTTGGGTTGAGTTGGGTTGGGTTGGCTGGGGTTGGGTTGGGTTGGGTTGGGTTGGGTTAGCTGATGGGGGCTTAGATGCAAAAAGAAACCAAAGGGCAAGAGCCAAGATTCTCTAACCCAGCTTTTGCAAAGCCTCTCATGGGGCTAGATGACACAGTTTAAGAAAACAGCTGCCATAGGGCTGCAGCGGGGCAGCTGTAGCAGGATATCCCTGGGGACAAGGTGCAGGATTGAGTGCTTCTCCCCCTGCAACAGAGGCAAGCGGTTATGACCGCGCTGCTGCTGCTGCTGCTGTGAGAAAGGAGTCAGGAAACAGAAAAAGGGGGTGCCAGGGTCAGTCCTGCTGGAAACTGAGCTATTTGGTGGCACCTGCTCACCTGTGTGAAAACATGGGGAAGAAAATAGTAAGAGAGTAACTTTCAGAAGGCTGGACATGACAGAGAAAAGTAATCATTTTATTAGGATGATGAACTAAGTGCTCTTTGTAGAAATGAACTGGAAGTCCTTGGCCAAGAGCTGAGTCCAAGATCTTTGCTAAATCCACTATTTTAAGGGGCCTGGTCCAAATACAATAATACCTGGTAAAGTTTAGGTCTTCCTGGTAAAACTGCTTCAGGAAAATGTCTGATTTAGAATTTTCAATCTAAAGATACTGAAGAACTAATTAGGTAAAGAACTGCAGAGCTAATAAACATTTTGCTCTCGTGTTTGGATGTAGAACTGTACTTTCTGTTGACTCCTACTTGCATCCCATCTGAGCACTCAGTCTAAAGGCCATTATTAATTTCAAAACAAATTAGTATTTTCAAATTGGATTTCTACTGATAAATAGATAAAACTCAGTGTCTTGGAATAAGCACAAGTTCTCTTACACTCGTCTGAAGGATTCTTCAGGGAACAGCTCTGCTGATTACTGTCATTTTTGGCATGAAATAGAACAGAGATTATTCCTGCATGCTGCACTAATACATACCACCTGGAGCAGCTGAGGGTTGAAGCTCTTTGTGACTTACAAAGAGCAACTGCCTGGCATGCAAGGAAAAGTTGCTATATAGTAAGAAATTTGAAAATAAAAATACATATTCAGAACTAGGTTTTCCCTGATTTCCTCTTATGATTATAGTCAAATCCTGTGTGACAGAATCTGTATTACACTTCTGAATTTCAAAACATATGACAAAAAGGCACTGTAAGTATCTCATATCTTTCAACCA
Source organism: Gavia stellata (assembly GCF_030936135.1). NCBI lineage: Eukaryota > Metazoa > Chordata > Aves > Gaviiformes > Gaviidae > Gavia > Gavia stellata. Next base: position 37,363,836 of record NC_082596.1, on the reverse strand, counting down.
CACTAATTCTAGTAAAAAGAAAGAATGCTAAAAACTTTAAGGGTCCTTTGTACTACATAATCAATCATGCATTCAAAACATTTCAATGTCACGTTATATTTGTGTGACTCGCCATAGGCCTAGGCTTTGATTTCAAGGCCATTATTAAACCTGTCAGGTTCTGATTTTGAGGAGGTCTTCAAAAAATATCTGTGTTTGCAAGTGTGCATCAGAAACTTGCAGTGAGAACTTGCAGTGTCCCTCATCCTGTCATTTGAACAAATAAATCTCTATCGATTACATTCCTAAAACTGAAACGGTCTTTTAGGATGGCTGCAAACATTTTTACTCTTCTGTGCAGTAATTCAAATCTTAAACATCCTCGTCTTCTTTCTTACTTTTTTTTTTTTTTAATAACCTAATATGTAACTAAGGGTAAATTGAAACCTGCCTTGCTGGACTGGTTTGCTAGTCTACTGGCAATTTTCTTCCCTTCACGGTCTTTGACAATATTTTTTCTCTAGTCAATATGCATCTTCTTTCACTAGTGTGCTTGATTCATGGTAAGGGAAAAGTGTAAGAAAAATCTGCAAGCAATACAAATATTCATAAATACTGCTCTAAGCCAAACTCTTAAAAGCACTGTAATCAGAATTTCAATAAAAACTTAATTTAATATATTTTCTTTTATCCCTGTTCCTGTGCCTCTAGTCCAAGGCGGTGCAATGAATACAACCAGGGGAATAAACCATCCCAGTCCACAGCACTGTCCTCTTGCAGTCCACCAGCAAAGCCCCTTGTAAGAGTGACGCAGATACTAGCCAAAGGACCTCCTTTCTGCTGGTGCTCCAAGACTGGACAGCACTATCCAAATCTGCAGCTTTGAAGGAGGCTGCCTCCACACCGAGGTCTCGGGGCAGCTTCTGCTCTCGTGCAGTACAAGGCAGAGCCAAGATTTGAGACAGAATTTCTGGTTTGTTTATCAGAACAGAAATGAGCATTTTCAGTCACACACGACTACTTCAAATATATTCTGCACGGAGCTAATCACTGAATTCTAGAATAATATTTTGTCATGTATTTCATTTCATTATCTACTCACATACCATTTAAACAACCTCATTCAACTCGATTCCTCAAGCATTTTCAGGACGTGCCTTAAGTACTTGGGTGTTGGCCAGACTGTTGAACAGCCCCTACTACCCCATCAAGAGTAGGGAGGTTCGGAGCGAGCTTGATCTGATTATTACTTTTGTTAACTTGATTTAGAGCAGATCCTCAAGGCTCCAGCTAACGCTGCTCATCACTGCACGGGGCCATGCCAACCTTTTCTATTTTGAGCTCTTCAAGATGGCCTAAGAAAGGGCGAGGGGGGAGCAACTCACTCAAGGTCACTGTCACAGCAGGATCTCCAGCCCATGGTCTCTGATACTTGCAGTGCTCACCAAGCACCCTTGCACACAGACCACTGTCTCCTCCTCCTCTTCCAATCCCTGCCAACTGATCTTCAGGTACTGCAAAAACTCCAGTCCGGCTCCTGTGATGAGGGAGCATTTCAGTGGACTTACCCTACAGCCATGAGCCCCTCAGGAGTTTCTTTTACCTTTGCTGATGCCCTGATAAGCATTATTATCCTGTCTCCATCCCCGGCAGGGACTGACTGGGAAGGGCATACAACAGCTGGTAGACGTGAAAAGGCAGACAGGAATATTCCACATTTAAGAAAGGGCTGTACATAGGGACAAAACTCAAAACGTTAAAAAGAAAACCAAAGACTACAAAATAAGTGTAATTAATGAGCATCCTTCAGATTAGATCAGTACCTTTTAGGTAATATGTACACTAGTTTTCCTTACACTGCTCCTTGATCCAATTGCACAGTAAGTTTCATTATAGTGGTAAGTAAAAGGTACTGCAGATACAACTTCCATGGCACAAAACCCTAAGGGTATCCATGTAATAAATGAAAACAGTGGTTTTGTCTGCTCAGGTTCATGATTTATCTGCATGTATGGGATTGAACCATGGCTTCTTCATTATAAATCTCCTCTAGCTCATGTTATCTACACTACCTCTATTTCTCCCAATAAACTACATTCAATTTTCTTCCTCCTGTGACCTATTTAATGTTTTATTTAATACTTTTGATACCTGCATCAGAAGCAATCTCCCTCTCACATTGTTTACTTGCAACATAAATAGGGAAAGACTGAATTCCAAGCCCTTGCATGTTGAAACATGAGAAAAAGCAAAGATGTATCTGTATTTTTATCTGATCCCAGCTCTACCAGGAGCCAAAATAAAGCTCAGGTCACTGAAGTTGGAGGTTTGCAGCCAGAGCCAGTTTTGGTTTATTTCTTCAGCCTATACTGGCAGCCATTGCAGAAACAAGGACCCTGGCCCTCTCCTGTTGTGCCTTTTGAATTCCTTTTCATTCGTCTAGAGAACTGACCTACCTGAAATTAGGACAAGTTACAGCAGGACAAGAATAATTTTGCCAGCCTTCCCAGGTATGACAACATCATATCAGAAGATCAAAACAAACAGCTTCTTCCCTGAGACTTTCCTTGCCAAAGCTGCACAGATTTTACAGATTTAATGGCACTGACCTCTGTCATGGCAGACTACAACATCACTGATATTTATTAGTATAGAAGAGAAGATGTGACCCACTAAATAATCAGGCTCTGGGCTACTGCCTAAATGGAGTTTCTGCCTATCGTGCTATAAAAAGATCAAGCCCTGAAATTCAATGGGAAGTATAAAATGTACATTGCATCTTGGAAGAACCAAGGCTAAATGACTTAGACACATGTGATACTTTTTTCCGTCCCATTATAAATGAAATTACCTCAACTGAGAAGCTTGAGGCATGATCTCATTCCATAAAGCCCACTTAAACTTGAAAAATAATTAAATGATAGTGCATTCCTGCTGCAGGCCCTCTTTGCTAGGGTAAATGACACCTAATGGGAAAGCTATTATCAGCTTATAGCAAAACACTTTTCTCTGCATTATCTCAACTTGCTTGGTATCTTTCTGACATGTGGAATACAATGCTACTTTTCACTCTTCCATGTGGTGAAGTTTCTCCTCTAGAGAAAATAGAAAGTTTTGTATATGAGAAGCTCTAATTTAGTGGCTCCGCAAACATATTAATATAGGATTTTGTAGAAGGTATGGTACACACTTAGGCAGATATATATAAAAAAATATACGCTAAAATGAGATATACTGTAGTTTTCATTTCTGTGAAAAAAAGTACTAGGAAACATTATCCTAAGAGTATACTTGTTTTCTGTATATCTGCTGTGTCTATAGTGATACAACATGACCTGGAAGGTGAAATTACGCACAGAAACAGAGAACAGCAAACAGCATCAGCAAACTCATGCAGACACAGAGTTTGCCTGAATACCTGTATCTTTTCCAGGCAGACCTACAGGACAAAGCAGTCCCTCTGCTGTGACATTGCCTGCAATGATTAGGAAGGAGCCCAGCAAAGACTGAACTCCCCTCTCCCTCTTCCCTAAGTTAGTGCGAAAACCTTGACAGGAGTAGCCCTGAACTACTTTTGCTAATCAGAGGCCAGTAGGCTTGAAGGCCAAAAAAACCCACAACCAGCTTTATGGATTTAGGAGGAAACATTATGTACGTGGACTCACAAATATGGGGAATAGAGAGTCTTCAAAGAAGGAAGTAGACAACATGCTTTTCTTGCTTCTCCATCACTTTTTTAACTACTTTGCAAACACAGGGAGAATGTGGTTCTGAAAGATTGCAGGTTTACCTTGCTTGCTCTGTGCCTTGATTAAGATGCTGGTTTGTAAGCTAGTAAAATCACTACAAGTAAATTCTGGTCTCCTGTTTTTTCTTTACTTCCATAGAAATTAACAGTAATGTTAGGTACCCTGAGAGTACAGATGTAAATGGAATGTAGAGCAAATCAATACGCATGTGGGCAAACATTACTTAGAATTACACTGGTTTTAGTCTAAAACAGCACACTGGTTTTGCTAAGCCTTGCCTACTCAATATAAAGAGTGATCGTAAATGTGCCATTAAAAAAATCTGCCAATCATTATATCTTGGACTGATACCCAATGAAAAAGTAACACTGATGTTCATGTCAACAAACAAACACTTGAAGTTTTGAGTTCACATTACATCTTATGGTACAAAAGACATTTCATGGTTTCTCTTAGTTCCATTGCATTCATCAGGCTACCACAAAATGGCACAACCAGCATTTGTATCATGGAATCCAAGGAGGACACAACAGCATTGACAACACAATGGCATTAAGGCACATTCATTCTTGTCCTGTACTATTCAATATTATGACACTGTTAATCCTATATTGTCAAATGTATATGCTTCACATAGTAATTAATCCATTTTTAACAACATTGCCCATCTTCCCACAGCATTTTATCAGTGATTACTACTTACAGTGATTACTACTTACTGTTAAACCATTAGTTTTCATATTAATGGTTTACTTCTTGACTGTGTATTAAAATCTCCATAGCAAAACATAGTATTAAATACAGGATGTCAAAACTCTGCCTTCAATTACAAATCCTAGATGACCCTGTATACAAAACTTAAAGCGTTTAAAAATTAAAAACAAATTTCACCTTTAACATTCTTTCCAAATCCCATAGAGGCAGGAACTGCACTGTCTGCTTGCATTTTGCTATTTGTTTTCTCTTTCATGACTTCATCATCACTTGAAACATCATCAGAGTTCATCTTTTTCTTTTTCTTTTTTTTATGTCGAGGAGGGAGCTTTTTCGGAAAGGTAAACATGGGAAATATCACAAGGAGCATTGCAATGGCACAAAGGAGAAATCCACTCCACCTAATGCCAGGAGACAGGAACAGAAATGAAAGCCAACACATTACATGAAGTAAAAAAACCAAAGTGATCATTACAGGTTGTACTGGCTGGAAAGACAGATTTGCAAAATATGGAACACTGACATTAAAAGACTGGAGTGGGGGAGAGCCTTCACTGCACTAAAACACTTAATTAGAAGATGTTTCTGTTGGCTTGTCTACTGATAAAGGTATTTATCTAGAACCCACCAAATATTATGAAATAGGGTCAGCTTTGAGTTCCTGTAAATCTTCACTTTTGGTAATTATTCAGTATCGAGTGCTGAGAAGTAGATACTCACTTTTACTTTGCCTTTCTTGGATAATTCCCAGCAAAGCAATACAGTATTCCTCTGGAGAACATGAAAAAAGTTATCCATGGCATGAGAAGACAAAATGTCCAGGTGGATACACCACGACTAAATACGTTCTGCTTTCCAGTGCCTACCTCTCACTGCCCTGACTGTCCAATTCTCTCCCTTCCCAATGAAGAGCTCCCAAAGCCTGATTGTAAACAACTGATGTGTTGCAGTTGACACCAGGGTTTATGCCTAAAACTTTGCAGCTCTGTTCTGTGACCACAACCTGAAATATCCTTTCACAAAGGATTCCCTCTTCTCTCCCTTTGTCTTATAAGAGCGGGATATAAACAACCCTTGGCTCACACGGAATGACTTGGGGCATGCCCACAGAAGAGGCAGTGTACAGGATGCCAGAAAAGAGCCCTTCAGACTGCAGGCCTACAGTTATCCTCCCTGAGGCCAAGAAGCTTAATGAACTTTACCACAGCAACACAGATGGGCAAAAGGGCCTTACTAGAAAGTACTCTAGAGTTAACCTTCTGCAGTCAGAAGGCTGATAGTAGAGTATCAGATAACGTAATTTCTCTTCTAAGTTCATCTTGCAATGAAACACTACAGGGAAACATGGATAAACTCACAGAGATGCTTCCATAAAGAAGGACAACCTCAAAACTCACCCACAGAGTTCTTCCCATGTATTGAAAGTGGAATTCTCACTATATACTAATCTAATTGTTCTGGCAAGGTTTTGGTAGTGGGGCGGGGGCTGCAGGGATGCTTCTGTGAGAAGACACCATGAGCTGCCCCTATGTCGGACAGAGCCAACTCCAGCCAGCTCCAAAACAGATCCACCACTGCCCAAAGCTGAGCCCATCAGCGTTGCTGGTGGCACCTCTGTGGTAACTTATTTAAGAAAGGGTAAAAACCACTGCACTAGCTGTGTGAGAAGAGTGAGAAAATGTGAGAGAAAGCCCTGCAGACACCAAGGTGAGAGAAGGAGGAGGGGGAGGAGGTGCTCCAGGTGCCGGAGCAGAAAGTCCCTTGCAGCCCTTGGTGAAGACCATAGTGAGGCAGGTTGTTCCCCTGCAGCCCTTGGAGGGCCATGATGGAGCAGGTATCCACCCTGCAGCCCATGGAGAGCCCGTGCTGGAGCAGGCTCCTGGCAGGAACTGCGGCCCATGGAGAGGAGCCCACACAGGAGCAGGTTTTCTGTCAGGACCTGTGACCCTGTGGGGGACCCACGCTGGAGCAGTCTCTTCCTGAAGGACTGCACCCTATGGAAAGGACCCATGCTGCAGCAGTTAATGAAAGACTGTCTCCCATGGGAGGGACCCCACACTGAAGCAGGAGAAGAGTGTGAGGAGGAAGGAGCGGCAGAGATGAAGTGTTATGAACTGACCACAACCCCCATTCCCCATCCCTCTGCACCACTCAGGGTGGAGGAGGCAGAAGAGCGGGGAGTGAAGTTGAGCCTTGGAAGAAGGGAGGGGTGGACAGAAAGTGTTTGTAGTTTTGGTTTTAATTCTTACTATCCTACTCTGTTATTAATTGGCAATAAGTTAATTTCCTTAAGTCAAGTCTGTTTTGCCCATGATAATAATTGGTGAGTGTTCTCCCTGTCCTTATCTTGACCCATGAGCTTTTCATCACATTTTCTCCCCGTCCTGCTGAGGAGCGGGAGTGAGAGAGCAGCCTGGTGGGCACTCAGCCGCCAGCCAAGGTCAACCCACCACACTAATCCACACTAGTGTTTGGAAGTTTCAGTGAAGTCAATCACGTTACTGCAATATCAAACCATGACAATGAAAGACTGAAGCTCTTTGCTTTCAAATCACAGTTTACAGAAGCGTGGTGGGCTGACCCTGGCTAGATGCCAGGTGCCCACCAAAGCTGCTCTATCACTCCCCCTCCTCAGCAGGACAGGGGAGGGAAAATATAATGGAAAGGTTTGTGGGTCAAGATAAGGACAGGGAGATCACTAAGCAGTTACTGTCATGGGCAAAACAGACTCGACTTGGGGAAAATGAATTTAATTTATTGCCAATCAAATCAGAGTAGGGTAATGAGAAAATAAAAAACAAATCTTAAATCACCTTCCCCCCACCCCTCCCTTCTTCCTGGGCTTAACTTTACTCCCGAATTCTCTACCTCCTCCCCGCAAAGCGATGCAGGGGGACAGGGAATAGGGGTTACAGTCAGTTCATCACACCTTGTCTCTGCCGCTCCTTCCTCCTCAGGGGGAGGACTCCTTATACTCTTTCCCTGCTTCAGCATGGGGTCCCTCCCACAAGAGGCGGTTGTCCACGAACTTTTCCAGTGTGAGTCCTTCCCACAGGCTACAGTTCTTCAGGAACTGTTCCAGCATGGGTCCCTTCCAGGAACAGACTGCTCCAGCGTGGGTCCCCCGCAAGGTCACAAGTCCTGCCAGCAATCCTGCTCCAGCGTGGGCTCCTCTCTCCACGGCTCCACAGGTCCTGCCAGCAATCCTGCTCCAGCATAGGCTTCCCAAGGGGTCAGAGTCTCCTTCGAGCATCCACCTGCTCCTGCGTGGGGTCCTCCATGGGCTGCAGGTGGATATCTGCTCCACCGTGGACCTCCATGGACTGGATGGGGACAGCCTGCCTCACCATGGTCTTCACCATGGTCTGCAGGGGAATCTCTGCTCTGGTGCCTGGAGCACCTCCTCCCCCTCCTTCTTCACTGACCTTGGTGTCTGCAGAGTTGTTTCTCTCACATACCCTCACTCTTCTCTTCTGACTGCTGCTGGTGTTGCACAGGTGTTTTTTTTCCCCTTTCTTAAATCTGTTATCCCAGAGGTGCTGCCACCATCGCTGATGGGCTCAGCCTTGGCCAGCGGTGGGTCTGTCTTGGGGCCGGCTGGCATTGGCTCTATCGGGCATAGGGGAAGCTTCTAGCAGCTTCTCACAGAAGCCACCCCCGCTACCAAAACCTTGCCATGCAAATCCAATACAAGAACAATTTTTACATTTTTTGTACATCTTTTACACTTAAAAAAGGAAGCTACAACAGAAAGCTACTAATTATGTTTTTGTTCAAACTTTAAACATTTAAAAGTGTTGAGTAGACAGCACTACTTGCACAAGAAACAAAAACATTTGTCCTCATATTTGTAATGCAAAGGTATTGTAAACTGTATTTTTAAATGAAGGCAATTCATACGCATATGTAATGGTTTGTGTGGTAAATGGTTCTGCAAGAGCAAACACCGAAAAGCCATGTGTAAGGCCATTTTTGTTAGAAAGATTGTACGGGAATCAAGGCAAATCTAAGTGACTGAAAGTTTTGACTAGTTTTGATTTTATATAAACAGAAAATCCTCCATTCATTCATTTTAGCTGATAACATACATGGATTAGAAAGCAGACTTTTAGGAGGATTAGTCAGCACTATCAGACAGGGAATAAATCGGTAGACTGTATAAAAAATGTAGTAACATCCCTTTCAGGATCCCAAAGGCAGAAGCTGCAAAGGCACTGATCAAAGAAACAATCTGTGGCAATAATATGCAGAAATCTGAAACGGCCCACGCAGCAGGAAACAGCAAAGGAGACAGGGGCCTGTGATGTAGCACGAGATGAAATTCAAACCCAAAGAGACCATTATGGTAGCATACCGAGTGCTGAAGATGTCACAAATGCAGCACTGGATGCAATTATCTGCACCGTCTACACTTCACGTCTTCCTGGAGAAATATCAAAGAATTGAGAAACACACAAAAGACAGTATCAAAAATAATGACACCTACAATGGGAAATGAGAGGTCAGAACAGGATCTGTATTAATTAAAAAGCCCTTGATTTTCTGTCTTCTAAAGTCAAAGAAAATATGCAGGAGAATCCCTCAAAGGCATCTGCACAAGCCCTAGGACCTCAATAAATCTAAGGAAGGACCAGACAGTGCTGGAGGAATTCCTTTAAACTTCTTGTGTCAAACGCTGATGAAAGACTATGTGGGAAGATCCAAGTATTAAACAGATTCAGAACTAGGCAAACACTCAGAAAAGTGTCAGCAAAAGAAAATTTGATTCAAAGCACCTGACAGACCGCCAAGGGCTACTCCACAACTAATGAAATCCCTCCCTATATAGCACATTAACAGTTCTCAAAGACAACAACATGATGGATGATTTCTAACAGATATCCCTACAGTTACCACATTTGAATAAAAAGCAGTTTTAAACATTTGATGGGCTGGCATAGACAGCTGGACTGTAATTTAGCCCAGAGCACTTAGAGAAAGTCCAGGTGTGCAAAACACAGGAGCGCAAACCCAAATTCTGTGAAACTCAAGGAAGAATCAGATCAGAAATAACCCTGAGAAATAACGACTTGCTTTGTTTATCAAGTTTCACAAAAGATAAACCAAGTTACCTGTCCTGCATATATGCAATGTACCTCTTAGAAAGGAACAGAGTGAAAAATAGGCTTTACTGTAATTTTTTTTGCCATATATCATAGTTGCTGTACTTACTATTTTGTCTGTAATCATTACCTCCTTTAATAATGGAATTTTTCCACTGGGTCCCTGCGATGTTACGTTAGAAACCTTACAGCTATAATAGAGGAAAGATGAGACTCAAAGACACTAATTTACTTCAAAGGAGACAAGGCTGAGAAATCTCAAATAAGACTGCCCATTAACTTATCTCAACCGCACCCTACTTTTAAAAAGCATGTCAGCTGAAGTAAATGCTAGAGTACTCTTATATTTCAAATTGTTAGATTACATAAATAAAAATAAACTTGGTTACGTGGCACTTCCCTCCAAGGAGAAAATGTCATGGTCCCAGAAAATAGATTTCAGTGGAATGAAAGTCTACACTTCCAGAGCTCTCTGCAACCGGGCAGTCAGTGAGCAGTAAGGGACAAAGGACCAATCCTTACACCGTAAGAGTCTTCATTTTAACAGGTAGAAAAGCTTCAGAAAGAGAAAAGAGAATGAGCCGCAGATGCTATGAACATCACCGAACTTTCAGGAGAGGCCACCAGATTGTGAAACAAATTACCAGTGATCTGATACCAGGGGATACTTTTTAGAAATTAAAGAGGGAAAAAATTGAGAGAGCCAAAAATGAAAAAGTAATTCAAGGACCTGGAACACCCTTCAGGGAAAGCCAGTCTCTACAGATTTAATCAACATGATGGAAAAAGGAAACTGAAAGACTTTTACTTTTCTATGCTGGCTAGAATACGACTCGTCTGCCGAGATCCTATGACAGCCGATTTCCTGCCCTTGCTTCAGTTATATTTGCATCACTTCTGCTGGCACCCCTGTGCAAAATTGAAATCACTGAGATACTTTGTTCAGGTGACATTAAACTTTGGAGATACATAAAATGCATTTAGCAATTTGACATAAAATCTTCCAAATGCCCAAACTAGGCTCTTTTCCCTATTTTGCTCGCAAGGCCTGGTACCATAGATGTTCTGAAAGCCTGCCCACGGAAATGGTTGTAAGAGGTGACCTCTCACAACTCTTGCCATGGAGCTCAGTGGTTACAGCATTCCTATAGGATGCTGGGGATCCATCCCTGGCACTGGCCATCCATCCCTGCGACTCACTCATTTGCGTGAGGATAGTTAAACTTGTAATTCATGAGCAAGGACAGGCATTTTTTTGCCTGATCTCTCTGATGCATTTGGCTGTGACAACATTGCACATATATCCAAGCTAGCTTTAAACGAGCAGTAGTGGCCGTCCATCTGCTGCGGCACAGAGCTTGGTGCAAACAGCCCGAGAAGCAGCAAACTGATGTGTCTGTGCTGCTTTGGTTATTTTACCTTCACCTGAGCTGTTTAAGTTAAAACTCACACAGATATGCCCACACTACAAGGCAGCTACATTAGTGGTTGTATTATAGATAAAGTCAAAAGTAAAGCTTACCCCACATTTGTATACCCCCACTGATTTCAATTATTAAACATATTTATGCACCAGTTCACGATTTCTATTGAAAAGTACCAAGCAGATGCTGACTACCAGTTCTGACGTGTCCTTAAAAACATGAGTTTTACGAAGAATGCATAATATTTTGCTTTGATTTCTAATCTTTTATTCAAGAATAGTCAAAGCACGTTTTTAACATTGCAGCACATTCATATGACAAATCTTTTTCTGTGAGTCAGCATATACATGAGAGCACAGAGTCGTTAACCCCAAGGTCACAGGTTAACTGAGCATTCAGGTTGGCCTTTCTCTCACTGAAAATTCAGCTAGACAGTCCTGCGCAGCAATGGTCTTGGACTAAGTAAGACAAATAAAGCAGTGATAAATCTTCAAAGGCTTAAGAACACTCCAAAGAGAGAATTTTTCATATCAAACTGCCAGGAGAGATCACTGCAGGATAAATAGAAAGAGACACGATCTGACTGCGATGGCGCAGTGACAAACACTAATCCAGCGCTCAAGAACTGACACGGCACCCAACGCTTAGTAGAGGTCTCCTCCTGGCATAATGAACTTAAGTCTTTTCTGGGCTTGCACAAAAATTTCAAGGCAGCTTTATGAATTATCTGAGAAAAGCCAGTTAGACCCTCCTGAAGACCTGCTTCCTCAAAGAGACATTTCCAAGGAGGCCACATACCAAAGGCTGCCCAAAGACATCAGTTAACGATTATGGCTGTTATATCTCAGCACTGCTGGAAGTCTACTATTTACTAGAGAATAATGTGATGACTTACATCATCTGCTGCCTAAACACAAGTCATCATCCTGAGAAATAAGACTGGAAAGGCCATGTTCTGACCCCAACCTACCTCCTTCTCCTAGACCAGGGTAAACAAAAGTCTACCATTTCTCATCTGGGCAGCAGAGTTCAGCGTTTCATGCTGCCTGCTCTGGAAAACCAAAGAGGGGATTAATCCACCTTCCAGCAGGAAAGGCTCAGCCCTGGGCAGCAGTGATCCTCAAGGGCCTCCTGCAACATGGATATTCTGTCCTGCCACCCCTGTGCTGAGGGCTGTCAGTCAGCACCCATAGTAGTCAGAGACGGTCCTGGAGCAGCCAAAAGCAGGAGGTTTTCCATGCGATGTGCCCATGCGCTTCTGTGGCAAGCGTTCCCTCTCTGTCAGAGGCTAGTGTGTAGTAATCAACAGAAACCTCCTCTTCCTTGGCCTCCTTCTACATCCTTAAACAAGCCCTCAAGGGATATGATTTTCCAACCTGTCTCAATTCCCTACCAGCAATTTAGAGAGTAGTTTTGAAAAATGCTTGATCCTTACCAGTTTCCAATGAATCGGGGATCACTCTGGTCAATATAAACAGTTGTCCTAGGATCAACATAGAAACCAATAAGAAGTCCTCCTAGCAAGTATCCAGCTGCAGGACCGAGTGCTCCCATTACATACATGATGGCTGAGGAAATAAAAGGTCAGAGTCGTACATCAATAAAATGAATGTTTCATTAGTATTTACACGTAAAATCCAGAAGTAAAATATGCTTCTTAAAGCAGGGAATTTTGGACCCTAAAACCTTCAGAGCCCTTTTTTGCAACCTTCAAAGGCAGCAACTTCTGCAGGAGTAACATTGGTAAGAAAATCACTGCTTTCTCTATGTTTTCAGTCAAATTATGGATGGAAGTATATACTACTTTGATATTTTGGATGCAAAGCATACTAGACTTTGGCAATATTTTTCATATTTGGTAACATTTCCTTTGAATCAAAACAAAATTTAATACATAAATAGAAAAAATATAATTAATGGTAAGCAAACAGAAAAGCAAAGGATAAAAATTGTGTAAGACACCAAAGTACAACATTCCAATTTAGTTACCATCAGACTAATACTGGGTTTAAAAGAACGATCAGAGTTAAATCAAATATTCCTATTTCAGAGACTGACAGAATTATTTTTTTATCTGTGTAGCCATGGAACTGCCTCTATTTTACATACTGATACCAGCAGACCATATATACCATATTTCCTGCAAGACTCCTGCCTTATTCAGAACATTTGACCTTTTAAATTTAAAATCTGAATGCTATTTTAAAACAGATTTCCTAATTTAAAAAGCAAGTAAAATGAAAATAAGTTTCTCGTGTGCAACCATACACACATTTTACAACATCATCATGGTCTGAACATTGGATGACAGCAAAATCCTTGTAACTTGGAATAACAGAGTAGGAGATACCAATAGAAGGCTCCTATCTGCTGTGTCTTCTACAAGATACTCTTCAGAATGCAGTCTCCAGTCCTGGTCCTTCAGCCATCAACACCAGGGCATGTGTGAGAAAGCATTCACAGCTCCCCTTTGGCTTGTGTGCCAGTGCTGTCAGGAGCAAGGGAGAGACAGAGGCAAAGAAAGACTACATCTTAGCATGGGGCCAAGACACAACTGGACCTGGGACCCAGGAAACCTTTCTGCATTTCCCAGTAGAAGCATGGTTGTGAGACACCAGCAGAAGCAGACAGAAACATCTGGTCTGCTTGTTGAGAAGAATTGAGTGCTGAGATTTAGGAATCCTACTCTCCTTTCCAGGTTTTGAAAGGTGGATAATTTAAAGGCTGTCATTGCCCTTAAGCCTGGCCAATTCCACTCCTTTCCTCTTCTACTTCTGCAAATCCCAAATCAACTTTTGAACTAAGCCAAGGTCAGTTATCGCAACCTTAAATTCAGACACCTTTTATAAAATTTATACGATCTTGACCACAACAACAAGACCATAGCCATCTTCCAAAGATTGTTCTCTTGTAAGATGTATCAGCTGAATGTTCAGAATTCAATGGGGCCTGATGGGATTCATCCCAAAGTACTGCAGGAGCTAGCGGATGTTATGGCAGGACCCCTCTTGATAATCTACCAGAGGCCTTGGGAGTCTAGGCAGGACCCTGCTGACTGGAAGCTAGTCAATGTTATTCCAATCTACAAAAAGGGTGTGAGGGAAGACCCAGGGAACTACAGACCTGTTAGTCCAACCTCAGTTCCTGGAAAAATTATGGAGAAGATTATACTGGATACTACTGAAAGGCATTTAAAGAATAATGCAATCATCAGGCACAGTCAACGTGGGTTCACAAAAGGGAAGTCCTGTTTAACTAATTTGATATCCTTCTATGATAAGGTCACCTGCCTACTGGATCAAGGGAAGGCAGTGGATGTAGTTTTTCTGGATTTTACTAAGGCTTTTGACACTGTTCCTCACAGCATCCTCCTGGACAAGTGGTCCAAGTATGGGATGAGGAGGTTCACAGTGTGCTGGATGAAGAACTGGCTGAAGGGCAGAGCTCAAAGGGTTGTAGTGAATGGGGCTACATCTGGCTGGCGACCAGTCACCAGTGGTGTTCCTTCGGGTTCAATTCTAGGGCCAGTTCTGTCCAATGTATTTATCAATGATCTGGACGCAGGAGTTGAATGCACCATTAGCAAGTTTGCTGATGATACCAGACTGGGAGGTGCTGTTGACTATTGAGGGACAAGAGGCCTTGCAGAGGGATCTAGACAGATTGGAGCATTGGGCTATGATTAATGGGATAAAATTTAACAGGTCCAAATGCCGGATTCTGCACCTAGGATGGAGTAATGCCAGGCAGAAGTATAAACTGGGAGAGGAGCGGCTGGAGAGCAGCCCTGCAGAAAGGGATCTGGGGGTGCTGGCCGACAGCCGGCTCACCGTGAGTCAGCAGTGTGCCCTGGCAGCCAAGCGGGCAAACCGTGTCCTGGGGTGCATCACACACAGCATAACCAGACGGTCAAAAGAGGTGATTATCCCGCTGTATTCAGCGTTGGTGGGGCCTCACCTTGAGTACTGTGTGCAGTTCTGGGCTCCACAATTTAAGAAGAATGTGAAAGCCCTTGAATTTGTTCAGAGGAGGGCAATAAAGCTGGTGAAAGGGCTGGAAAGCATGTCATGAAGAGCAACTAAGGACTTTGGGCTTGTCTAGTTTGGAGAAAAGGAAGCGGAGGGGCGACCTCATTGCTCTCTACAGCTTCCTGAGGAGGGGAAGTGGAAAGGGAGGTGCTGATCTCTTCTCCCTGGGATCCAGTGACAGGACACGTGGGAATGGTTCAAAGCTGGGCCGGGGGAGGTTTAGACTGGACATTAGGAAGCATTTCTTTACAGAGAGGGTGGTCAAACACTGGAACAGGCTTCCTAGAGAGGTGATTGATGCCCCAAGCCTGTCAGTGTTTAACAGGCATTTGGACAATGCCCTTAACATGCTTTAACTTTTGGTCAGCCCTGAAGGGGTCAGGCAGTTGGACTAGATGATCATTGTAGGTCCCTTCCAACTGAAATAGTCTAGTCTAGTCTATTCCATCCTATTCTGGTCTGGTCTATTCTATTCTATTCCACTACTCCATCTCTTTCCTTCCTTAATAAATCCTGCAGCACTCATCCCTTTTAAGATGCTTCTGCCCTGCTTCCCGTACTGTCTGGCTGTAAGCACGAAAGGCAAGAGGGTAAGGCATGGTCTCTGCTGTCCACTCTCACGTCTGGTACCACCAAAACCCAGGCTCCAGCAGCACAACAACTCTTGCTCAGCTGCTGCAAATCCACTATGTAGCACATGAAAAAACAACTGAAATATCTAATTCTCTGAAAACATCATCTTCACCTCAAAATCTCTATCTGCATATGGTTTCTGTGGACCAGTCATTCTCCATGGCAGTATGCAGACTCCATCCTTTTTGGTTCCATCCTCAATGAGACATGCTGCGTCCCAGACTGCAGCAGCTGAGGAAGCATAACTGAGTTCTTAGAGCTTGGGTTTCTGCGTTACCAGTTATAGAAATTTATATCTCACGGACAAAATAAGCAAAAAGAAATCACTAAATCTGCCTGATTAAACCAAAATAATTTGTACATTTTCATCTTGTGTTTTGAAATAAGAGAAAGAAGAAAAATAACATTCTCATGAGTAAAAAGGGGCTCCTATCTGAGAGCTATATTGCAGGGAAAAAAAATCACAGAAGTTATCACAAAAAGTAAACTGCCTATAGTAAAAAATGCTTCCAGACTACAAATCAATTAAACAGATCTATCACTTTTAAGTTACTCTTTCTTAAACATATTTTCAGTTTTTATGAAACTGCAATTTCAAATAATCAGATTTTGCTGAAGTTCTTTTTGCATAATGGTTTCCAGAACCGTGTTCACTATTTAAATTTATTCCAGCCATGTCCCCTTCTGCATTGATTGCAAACAATTCTCTGTATGCCTAAAATGCTCCATCAGACATTGTAACACTGCTCCTTTGCAGTAAGCGGTTAGATAAAACCCACAGTAACTGTTATTTGCAAAATCCACATCATGAGGAGGGGAAAAAAAAACAACCTTCATCCACTATAATAAATTTTGTTCTACAAATGTTTGCTTGGAAAATTGATTCAAACAACTACAGCAAACTCAGATCTCTAAAAGTTTACAGAGGAAACACAAAGGCAGTAAAAGAGTGACCTAATCCATTCATTTCAGTATTCAGAAAAAATACTTATGCTGCATTTATTCAGCTTCAGTTCCACCACTGAAACAGGCAAAATACAGCAACTGCTTAGGCTTAGAAGCACTACCCAGACAGTGTATTTTGTACTCCTGGTAACTTCAGAGGATTTTCTTTGTAAGCAGAAATACTGTACAATAAAGATAATAATAACAGTGAACACTGTGCTCCATTAGAGGAGGGAATGCTGTCCACCATTTCAAAAGTATTTTAAAATTACTTTAAGCTGTTCAGGCTTCAAAATTTTTTTTAATAGAATTTACAGACAACATGTAACTTTCTGGATCTTTCAGAAAGCAGAGAGCCCCCATGTGCCTGGTACAGGGCAGGAGGAAACCTGTGAGCAGACAAGTTCCACAACTGCCATTTTAAGACAATTTGCAGCATCTTCCTCAGCACCTAGTAATATCAGAAACCAGACAGCAAGTGCAATAAACTGATTCTGACTTCTAGATAGGACTAAAGATGGCGAGCATGGCAGGTAAAAGATTTTGATATTTCAAAATTAGGTACTTGAAAAAATCCGCCCCAAACCTCCAAACCCTGCTGTGGAAATGAAGGGAGAGCCATCTCCAGAGTCACCCTGGCAGGCTGCTTCAGGGTCCTGGACCCCTGAATTCTGATCACAGCCCTCACAGCTATGGACCCCAATGTTGAGGAATAAAGAGGTTCCTGATTCCCAAACAGGCCACCAAGATTACTGGATGATATGGAAAGGAACCTAAACTGGAAACAAGATTCAATCAGGGCGTCATCAAAACTGAACCCACTTCAAAAATAAAAAATTGTATGAAGAACTGTTCCATAATTTTTTCCACTCAGGTCACTAGAAGGTCTCCAGCTTCTGGATGAAAAAGGTTCCGAGATCTGGACGAGGGGATTGAGTGCTCCCTCAGTAAGTTTGCAGACAACACCAAGTTGGGTGGGAGTGTTGATCTGCTCGAGAGTAGGAAGGCTCTACAGAGGGATCTGGACAGGCTGGATCGATGGGCTGAGGCCAATTGTATGCAGTTTAATAAGGCCAAGTGCCGGGTCCTGCACTTTGGCCACAACAACCCCATGCAACACTACAGGCTTGGGGACGAGTGGCTGGAAAGCTGCCTGGAGGAAAAGGACCTGGGGGTGTTGGTCAACAGCCAGCTGAATATGAGCCAGCAGTGTGCCCAGGTGGCCAAGAAGGCCAACGGCATCCTGGTCTGTATCAGAAATAGTGTGGCCAGCAGGAGCAGGGAGGTGATCATGCCCCTGTACTCGGCACTGGTGAGGCCGCACCTCAAATGCTGTGTTCGGTTTTGGGCCCCTCACTACAAGAAGGACATTGAGGTGCTGGAGTGTGTCCAGAGAAGGGCAACAAAGCTGGTGAGGGGTCTGGAGCACAAGCCTTATGAGGAGCGGCTGAGGGAACTGGGGTTGTTTAGTCTGGAGAAGAGGAGGCTGAGGGGAGACCTTATCACTCTCTACAATTACCTGAAAGGGGGTTGCAGAGAGGTGGGTGTTGGCCTCTTCTCCCAAGTGACTAGCAATAGGACAAGAGGAAATGGCCTCAAGTTGCACCAGGGGAGGTTTAGGCTGGATATTAGGAAAAATTTCTTTACTGAGAGTGGTCAAGCATTGGAACAGGCTGCCCAGGGAAGTGGTGGAGTCACCATCACTGGAAGTGTTCAAAAAACGTGTAGACGTGGCACTGCGGGACATGGTTTAGGGGGCATGGTGGTGTTGGCCTGATGGTTGGACTTGGATGATCTTACAGGTCTTTTCCAACCTTCGTGATTCTTTGATTCTGTGATTCTGTGATATGTACATGATGTAGGAGCACCTTCCTTTCAGCCCCCTGCCTGACATTTCAGCTAGCTCTTTTTGGACCTCCCTCTTTGGGCCATGATCTGGCATCTTGATCTAGGGAGTTGTACTGATTCAACAGATGAGAAGTTTCAACAACAGAAGTAACAAACATTTTTATCAGGGGACATGCTGGAGTACTGTGATGCAGAGGCAGGCCACATGGTATCCAGATGATTTTCTAAATTGCCCTTAAGGAAATCCAGGATTTGCCTTTTAACCTCCTACCCATAACCTTGACTGGTGCTTAGATTTGCAAGTTGCCTTCAAATTCCTTAAGTCATAAAAAACTATGCTATAAAATAGCAGTAATATCTCCTTTCCCAAGATAAAATAGAGATGATGTACATTCTACAAGTTAAAGCTCTACTCCAAAAAATAAATCATCTTCAAAAGATAAAATGAGGAAACTATTGTTAATATAGACATATGGGCTACAACATTAATCTGATTCTCTTCTGATCGGTCTTCACTGGAATGAAAAATTGTACCCGTCAGAGTTACCGCATTAGCCATGCATGTTCAATGCTGGCAAGTTACCGAGTACAGTTCTCTGGAAACATGAGTCTCTCTAGGAAAGAGCATCTGCAGGTCACCCCCTCCTAGCTGAATTAGAGCCGTCTGAGAACTACTCATGATATTCAGCACAACCAGCTCAGACTGGACCTTGCAAAACTTTTTCGCCAGAAGCCTGTCGTAGTTTGCTGCTGCTGTGAGGTAGGATCTCAAGTCTTCAAACCAAAGCACAGGTTGGTCTACTAAAATTACACAGTATTTAACAAGAAAATTTTGAAGACCAAAGACCTTGTAGATTCTTTCAAGTTTCACTTTTCTCTGAAGAACTCAGCGTTGTAGGGAGGACTTTGCATTAGCAAGCATACCTCTTCCTCTGGGTGCTGCTTCTCTTCAGTGACAAGGGATAGCCTTTCCCAGCCCTCCCAAAACTGGGCTTTCAGATCGTAGTTCTACCTCTGACATAAGACTGTAGATGAGCAAAAATATCCTGGTTCAGACACAGTTAGTTAAGTGCCCATTTGCCCCCATGATATCCAGCCATGGTTATTTTAATTCCTTTGAAGTTCTGTACCTGAGGAGCTTCTCTGCCTCACTGAGTATGCCCTCAGCATGGCATATTATCTCAGGCACACCATACTAGCAAGGCTGTCTAGTTTAGAAACTGCAGCTGGCTATGGCTAGCCAGGCTTAGCTACAAACATCCATCACAGCTAAGACTTTGGATGGGAGAGAGAGAGGGAGTCAAAGCAACAGTAATTGAATTACATATGGAATTTATCTACCAAAGCGAAATAAGATCAAGCAACGTCATTCTTCTCCACTGAAAAGTTTATCCTGGGACACGTTGCAATGAATGCTGCCATTTTGACAACCTTTGACAAAATTATAATACTTGTCTATTGCTTCTATTCATGTGAGATTCTTCTTCAACAGCAGAAAGCTTTACATAAAGCCTATTGCAGCAAAGTCTCTATGACTACAATAAGATGGATTGAATCCTCTACAGGTCCAAAAATCCCTGTGTTCACATCACACGCATGAAATAACTTTGTTGCCAAAGATTTTATTTTTTTTTATCTACCCACGCTATAAAAACACACTGAGACAGAGGTCATAAAAATACTTTGAGTGTCCTTTTCCTCCTCTAATCACACCAAATGACAACTTCAATACATTTTTCATATTGGAATATATAACATATGTCCCTATGGCATCCTCAAATGCATACATTGTTAACCCTCCGACTGCCTTTTTATATTAGTGCCTAGATGAACAGAAAGTACACAACATTAGTAGGCTACACAGGCTGTCTGGCTTCTAGGTTCTAAAAAAGCCACTTTGGTTTAAAAAGTAAAAACAAAGGCATATATTGCTCAGTGCCTCTCATCTCCTCTGTGTGCACACACATGTCACCACACAGAGTTTATCACTGGGTGAGAAGGAACATTTCTGAAAGACCCCATTGTTCAAATCTTGGCAGAACATCACCGTAGTACAACTGTTCATTTCATACACGTGTAAGACAAGCAGAATTTGACCTTTATTCTATTTTCAATGAAAGTTTAGAATTTGCAAAATCTTGCAAAAGTTACAGTATGCATTCTGGAGGGGGGGTGGGGAGTGTGGGGGGGTGTGGGTGTGGGTGTGTGTTTTCCTGTCAGAATAGTATAGCAATTTTGGTAGATTTCATAGGATGCTTTTTAGTGATATAGAGGTATAATCCTTTTATATCTGCAGATTTCAAATTGTTACTCCAAAAACTTAACTGTTATTAGCATGAGGGATTGGGAAGCAGATACAAAACATAAAATTAATCCCCCATAGTCATGCAGTAGAGTAGAAGGTCCAGGAGTATAATTTACTTCACCAAAGCAGTAACTCAGTGTCCTACCTGCTGAACAACACTCATCCTGAAAGAACAGCACAAAGGAGAATAAAAACAACAAAAAAAAGAAAACACTCAGGTGAATTTGCAAGAAAAGCCTCCTGTTTATAGGTTACGTGTCTACAACATGAGGAGTGAGCTTTATCAGAAATGGCAAGATGAACTTTATTTAATCCTGACTGTGTCTCTATGTGTCAGGAAATTTAGGGGGCTACAGAAAAAAAAAAGATAGACACAGGGGTTACCATCTGGGATTTTGCAAGCAAAAGAAGCATCACCATGCTATGGTACCATAGCATCCTCTCTAATCCTACTGCAGCACATTTCCCTGGAAAGCTGAGCTATGCTGTCACTGGAGAATCAACAGCAGGATATTTCTCTAGGGTACAGAGCAGGTTTTAACTTCCCCACAGAACAGAGCTGACAGGCAGAGCTTTCAATGGGGAACATGTCTCAGCTCTCCCCTGTTCCTCTCATGTCCCAGCACTGTGATGAGGTAGCAAGGAACAAGCATAAAGCAGCTTTCAAAGAAACATTGCTCCCATTCATAAAGGCATATTTACCTCATCCTGTCTAAATTCACCCACACAGAAGCTACCCCAAAAACCATAAGGTTTAACCACTCTTTTGAGCCTGAGGACACAAAACTGAGAGGAGTTGTGAGCAGAAGCCAGACATACTTCTCAAAAGCTTTTAAGTCAGGAAATCAGTTCACTTCCTTCTTTTCTTCATGAACACACAGCCAAGCCTATCTATACATGCTTTAGGATTTTTTTCTTTAATGTGGTTATTTGATCAGGAAAAAACAATGCTTTAAGCATTACTGCAGTTCAGATAACAATGTACAGATCAAATCTTTAAATCATTTCCTTTCAAAATGTATTAGCGTTACCATGACTTTAAAAGTCTCTCAGATCCAGTGCTCCACTCCAAACAATAAATAGAGCAACAAAACTATTCCAGTAGCATCCCTTCATCTTTGTATAGAATATATTTGTCACTATTTTCACAAGCAGATTCCACAGATGTAGGAGACAAATTTTTAGAGAAGCATAACTAAAGCATAATTTTACATGCCTACCATGCAAACTAAAACAAATGGTCTGGCTTACCACTCCATTAAAAAATGCTGAAAGTTAAATTAAATACGAGTATGTCCAGTGACTTGCCAATGCCAGATGAAAAGCATTACATTTTTACTTTTCTCTTACAGATTTATTACTAAGATATCATTTGTATCAAAGCAGATATCATTCCCTGTTTAAAACAGCTAAGCTGCTTTATGCTTTGTATTCTCCATTTGTGGTCATATTCTAAAACATTACAACAATTTTCACAGGATCCAATTCTAATATCACAAAAAACAGGAAAATAAACCCAAACAAAACAAGCTAAAATAGGCTGCCTATCCCAAAGTGTAGCTCTCACATACACCGTTACTGCAATGCTGCTCCCAGTCACTTGCTATGCTGTGGAACAACAGTGACTACAAAGCAATTCATCTTAAATCAAAATTCCACAGGACTCGGCGCTTGTCTTTAGGTTACACTATCAACAGTTGTGTGCATCCAATCCAAAATCTGAAAATACTGAAATTATCAAAGAAGAAAGGCTTGCACTTGTACGATGTTATTTCAGTCTTAGAGATACTCAGCTTAAGAAAAGATTGCCCTGAGTAAAACTACTCCAGTGCTTAAAATGCAGTCTTTATTTCTTTATTCCTAAAACCTGACAACTGTGGAATTAGAAACCCAAGGGACAACTGGACACTGTCCCATTCCTTAGAGACAATTGTTTCATTTGGAAACATAAATATTACTTCTTTTTTTTCTTCAAAATCTGTCTTTTCTCTCTTTATAGTCACCTATAAATAAATATTTGCTGATAATATTACCAAGCATGACTTGTGGTTAGTAAGTAAACATGAAAAAGACAGATCTGCTTTAAGAGTCTAGTGAAAACAGCTGGTATTTCCGAGTGCAGTTTCTGTATCAGTGTGGTTAACAGAATTCAGACACCATGCATGAGGAAATTCTTAGATCAGATAATAAAGCAAATCAGGCTTTATCAGCTTTATCAATTCTTAAACCAATTTGAAGGCAAGAACCTTCTGGTGATGGTATTCCAAAAGCACACACAGTTATCTCTAACTTTAAGCATATGGAAAGTCCCCACTGATGTGAATGGTTCGCATGACCAAAGATAAGCTTGTCTACACTTGCATGACCAGAACCTAAACTGAAAACAAAGATGCTCTGACATTCTTTCCATGGACTGAGAGGCATTGGTCCCCTCAAGAAATGCTTTTTAAAAACAGAAGTGACAACAACCACTTAAATGCATGAATACGAGAGCAATGAAAACTGTCTTCAAGGTGTTTTTCCACACGTAGGGAATTTTGATTTGGAAATGCACTGTTATTGAAATTTAGCTCTCAGACAGATGCACACACTACTCGTGTAGAACAACGCAGTGAGAATGTCCAAAGATGCACTGAAAGGCAAAACTTTGCTCTTGGCTGTTTTTTTCTGGAAATCAGTTCTCAGAAAAAGCTCCACATCTTACCTTCAAGTTTTTCAAGTCGCTGTCAGTCCTAAGACAACTTAACGTACTCCAAGAAGGTCACTAGCTGTGAGTTCCCAAACCCTGACTTTTCAAAAGAGCACATTTCTTAAAGATGTTTTCTTTTGTGAACACCTTTAACTAATGGAAGTAGTCAGAGACATTCACCCTTCGTGTAAATACCTACTGAGTGACTGCTTGGTCCCTTCTGAATTCTTGATCTATCAGCATCCCAAAGTTACCTTCAATTAATCATCATAAATGCAATGTTCATTTCCATACAGAAAATTATCTACTGTATATAACCACTAACCTAAATCCTAAGGAAACTACTACTACAAATTATGTTAAAAGCCTTTAACATCCCAAACCCAAGAAATAACTAGTTAGATAATTTCATTGTCTTATTTCCCATTCATTCAAACATTGAAACCTAAATCCATGGTAGTGAATTCATCACTCACACTAGTAGGACCCTATAAGTTAGTGGGGCTACTCTCACGAGGCAGGCAGGATTTGGCACTTCTGTCCTATTACTCGGTGATGTTCCTAATAAAAGGACACTGAAGCTGTTGGCTGTCTTTAAGAGATACTGGAGCAGCCTCTTGACTCATAGTCATTCTTTCCGTTAAGTCATGTCAAATGGGAATACCTCATCTCTGCCTTTTAATTGCTTGGCTTTGTTTTTTTTAATGGTTTGGCAGTTGAAGGCGCACACGCACATTTAATTTTCATTGGGGACTATCCCCAGGCACATGCTTATGGACTCTGTTGATCTCAACTTCTTAAAACTAATTTTCATTTCTTTAGTATTACTTCTAACTAAACTGGAGTGAGGCTGGGTTGTTCATTTGCATCTCATCCCCTTTTCTTTAGGTTATCATAACTGAAAAATATCAAGTAGTGAAAGCTGAAATTTGGCCTGCAAGGAGACCTCACCAGGTAGATCATGAATAATCAAATGAAAGAAAGAGACTCAAGTATTTTTAAATCCTATTAATTTAAAATTGCAGTGAGAAAGCCCAGGTCCGTAGCTACAAGACCACCAGAACCCAGCCCAGAAGAGTATTACAGATTATTTGTATCTGTCCTAGTTTTATATCATGTTCAGGCAGTGTAACAGCATAAGCAGGCAGGAATATATTGTTCAGGTCCTCTCGTTTCTTTTTGCTGGGAGACTGTTTCTCTGCGAGGAAAACCAGGGGAAGAGCCTGGTGAAATTTTTCAGGTACAGGACCAGATATTAGAGTATGCCATCACATACCA
Organism: Gavia stellata; assembly: GCF_030936135.1. Taxonomy (NCBI): domain Eukaryota; kingdom Metazoa; phylum Chordata; class Aves; order Gaviiformes; family Gaviidae; genus Gavia; species Gavia stellata. The sequence continues at coordinate 37,339,142 of NC_082596.1, read as the reverse complement.
TGGGAAGAACCAGAAATAAGTACCAGTTCCTTAGTAAAGTCTATGTACATTAAATACCTAATGTCTACAGATGTGGGCTTTACTGGTTATTGTGCACAAACTGGGTAATGGAGCACATAAATATCTGATTTTCAGAGGCAGGTTTGACTCACATTTTGCATACTTCACCATTATCCAAAACCAGACCCTCTGTGCCTAGGAAAGAAACCGTGAGGAAGAAATGGAGATACACCAAATATCTACTGAAAGGGAAGGTTAGGTGTTGATAGTCAAAGAATTTCTATATATATTCACTTTTCCTTTGTCCCACCAGCAAGACAACAGAACAAAGAAGTAAAGGGGGAAATTATTTCAATCATGTTCTCTCAGAATTAATTTCCTTTCAAAAATTGGTTTCTGCCTAGGAGGCACATGTTAATTATTGAAAATGTTGGTAATCGCTTTTCCCTTGACTACCTCTCGCTAATAGATTGCAAAGAAGGGCAAGCCAAATAGCATTTCTTCTTGTTTTCTTTGTAAATTGCACTTACGTTTTCATCTTTCAACCGAAACAACAGGAATTACAGTTCATTACTCATATCTGACTGAAAATCTGCCTGTAAGCAAAAGCACATTATTCCAGTAATTTGCAGATGACCCTGTTAGTTTTATTAACATCTATTGTGTTGCTAAAGAAGTTATTTTTCTACATTCAAAAAGGCTGAAAGCTGCAATAGCCTCAATAAAAAAAAAATTAAATAACAATTGGCAAAGTGAAATGCCGAGCCGTATAGTCATATTTGAAACCATATTGAAAATATTATTAAAGGTCAAAGAGTCTGAAAAACATTTCCATCCATGTGTAACAGTTATAAATAGTGGAGGCTATTTATTTTGGCTATAGGACAACACCACCATTTTATTAAAACCTCCAAAGTTTCAAAATTTGTTCTTTATTCTGATAGGAACAAACATTGTTTGGGCATTTTCACAAAACTGGAATTATGCTGAAACATTTGTTTCTGGAAAAAAACTTGAGCTTGGGGTTCTGGGTAGGGGTCTCTCCTTCTCTGTGTCTCCATAGAGAGATCATAAGATCATTCAACTCCATGTTCTGCTTGGAGACAGCAGAGTTTTTTGCTGCAGCATCAAAATTAATTTCTTCACCATTCAAGCACAGTCTCCTTATCAGCAACAGATGGATGAGGAAAACAACAGACTTTCCCTGTCTTCTCCACCACTGCCCACAACAAAAAAGCTTTTGGTTTTGATGCAATAGCAAAATGTTCTTAATGGCTCTAATCACAACTTCTAATAGAATTAGGGCAGGAGAAGCAAAACCACCTAGAAGAAAACAGTGCTTAGCCACATCTTCGACAGCCAGGTCTAGATAGCTAGATCTTAGATCTTAGATCAATATTATCTAAGTAACAGGTCTTGCAGGGGATCCAGGCCAGGACAAGCCTGACCATGGACCACAGGCTTCTGTATATCCCTGTGGCAACACCAAATACCAGGACCACTGTGAGCTTCTAGGCCCTGACTGGGATTCACTGAACTAAAAGACCCCTGGGATTTAATACCCTGAATTAAAGAAGAAATAACCCTGAGTGAGGGAGAGGGTTATCTTCACCCTTGTGTAGACATCCCAGCCTATGGAGAAATGCCAGCAAGAAATGCCCCACCACCTCCTTCCTTCCCCATAGTTAAGGAGATAATGGGTGCCCCATGGAGAAACAAATCGTTCCCAAAAGACCCTGGCACTCTTGACACAGTCCCATGAAATAGGACACAAGAAGCACAGAGCTGCTGCTGTTGATCTCTGAGAAGACCCTGCTAAACCAGATAGATCAAGGGACGTGAATTGTCAGAGATACACAAGAAATTTAGAGAAAAAGAAATTGAGTTCTCAGAGAGTCACGGAGAAAAGAGGGGAATACAGTTTTGTAAGAAAACAAAAGGAAGGAAATTCATTCCTATTTTTGTTTTGGACAGAAAACCACCACAGACAGCATTTGTTAGCAACAAACTGATTCTATAAATACATATGATTGCTTAAGACAGTTTTAGTTATGGTCTTGAAAGAAATGAATGTACGCCTCGCAGGGAAAAGTAGATGTTGACATGCAAAGTCAATAATCAAATAAAAATTATTAAAATATTTTGGTTTGACATTATTAAGTAATGTGTTTTACATGGTTTGATTTGGATTGATTTTGTCTGTGTGTCAAATAAAAATAACTTGATTTTTTTAAATGCTAACCTGTATTCCTACATAAAGGTCAAAATAATGCAATGTAAGTTGAATATTTCAACCTTATCAAAAATAATTCTTTTTTTCTATATGAAAAAAACTTAAATCAATATATCCCAAAAATCAAGATTTAATTGAATCATAATTTGCCAGAGCAAAACCATCAGAACATCTTTATCAGTGCTACTGAATGGTGTAATTTAAACACCAAGTGTAGCATTGAAAAAGTAATTACTCTTACGAAAGGTTCTCCTTAATGGTAGTATTATAATTACATTTGTCTTCCATTTTAAGATATAAATTGTCACTGTGACTTAGGGCTCCATTTGCAGCTCATTCCCAGTCACAGTAAGATATGTTAATATGGTAATAAAATATAGACGTATTACTGATACAGTGTTAGCATCTCCAAGAGAAAATTATTTATATTACAGGGATCCTTCCAAGATATTTCAAAACACCATATAGGGTTGATTTACAAAAACTGAAAAATTTAAAATCAGCTATAGTTATTTTCACTGATTAGGTAATTTAATTATTCAGCTGACATGTTTTGGGAAAAACTGGCCAATATCCATTTATTTAGTCTGCAATTTTTTTAAATAAAGACTGTTCATTCTGTTTCTTTCTCTCTTCTGTGAGTAGAATTAGACATGACAGCTTTGTTTCTCAACTACTTAGATTAGCAGATTATTAAGCATATTGTTATTCTCCCATAGTAAAAGATGTTTTCACATTTAGCAGACAGACGTGAAAAACGTGGTGGCTAGAGGCTACGTACAAATGACTTTCAGCCAACTTTAGGCACACTTTCATAGCAGTAACTTTTTTAACAGGATAATTAACTATATTATATTCCTAGGGATGTGGCATACTCTCTGTAACTGTGAGTGGTTCATTTTAAGCTAAATGGTTTTATATAAATAGAGCTTTGCATAGGGATAAGGCTGTAATGAAATCTGATTCAACACAAATGTCAGAGTAAATGATCATAACAGTCCTTTCTGGCCCCATAAAGCATGAAATTATCCCACAAATTCTCTTTTCGTCTCTAACACAGTAGATCTTGCAGAAACAGTCATCATCCTTTGCAAAGAAGGATGCCAAGAGACAGAAAACCTCTTCACCTTTCCTTCCTGGCCATGCTGCCTCGAGACATCTCCAAAGCCCTTACCCAGATGAGGGAAGGACCAGAGCTGGCCCCATGCCCTTTACGTATTTCACTGGTGTATCAGTTGAGCATTTAGCAGAGGTAGCCCCAGAACGGGTGGCCTCAGTACCAGCTGCGGCAGCTGGGGAACCTCCAGGCTGTCCTGAGCCACCCTGGGGCACCCCTCTCTGCCAGGCTGACTCTGCAAGCACCGAAGAGCAAGAAGGCCCCAGAAAAACAGGAGCTGGTACTGATGCCTGAACACAGAGAAACTGGTCAGCCAGGCTTAGGAAATAAGGTATTAAGTACCAACGAAAATAAAATCTATTTCATGACTTAGATTTTGCTTACTCAACCAATTCAGTGACCTTTTTTTCCCAGTATCTTTACCCATTTGCATCCCTTCTCATAGGGAACAAGGTTTTGGTTATTTACATAAGGAAAGTTCAATTGGAAGATTACACTTATCTACACAATCTGCAAACTATCACAGCTTTCAATCAGTTTACCACAAGCAAATTATTTATTGAAACTTTAGGCTTATGATTACAAAGAAAATTACATTTGAGCCCTAAATCCCACTGAAATTCATTGAAAGTCAGATCTCTTGACTTCCTTAGGCTCCTTGGGAAATCTTAACTTCAGTTACTAAATTATTCTGACACAGAGAGAGAGAGATTGACAGGGAGGTCCTAAAAGAATGATACTGGAGTTGCTTGCGATAACCATGACTGCAAGTGTTACCAGTGGTCTCTGCTGCTGCCAGAGGTTTTCCAAGTCTAATGAAAATCGACCTGGCATCTTTCCACTCTATGGGAGTTTTTTACAACATGTGACAGAAGAGAGATGTCTTCACACACTGCTGGACCCTTAACTATGTTTTCAGATTCATCCTGATAAATTTGCCAACAAAACAAGTGGAAGCATGCAGCTCATAGGCAGAGAAAAAGAGTAAAAATGTTAATCACCAAAAAAATGTAAACATCTAGTACTCCTTCAAAGAGCAAATATAAAGCTTGCAATACATTTCTATATCGCATGTTATACTTAACTGCAATTGCAATCCATTGTACTGATAATTTTAACAAACTATATTGTCATGAGATTAATTTATGACAGTTATGACAGTACAGATTGAGTTTCAATACAGCACTCACAAGTATTTATTAAACACATATACTTGAAGATGCAGTGTAAGCCTTAGTTTTGTCTCCTGTAAAAGAACTAACGTTATAATGTGAAAGTTAAAATAATCAAATGTGAGAACACTAGCAATAAAACTCTTAAATTTTCAATCACTGTTTAAATCATACTTGCTTCTAATAAACTCCATAAGAATACAATCTACAATAAAACATTTGCCTTAAGAACAAAAATGTCTCTAGTTATCACATTCCCTTGAACTAAAAATGTTATGTAAATTATTTATAATTTAATATAACAAGCTTAGATCCATATTTTTATATCATTACACAGATAATTATGTTTTACACATTCCTATCCCTAATCTAAATTGCACATCTGTAATAATTTTTTTAAAACATCCAAAGATTACAAGGCTACTTCTGCCATCAGTGCTGACGCTACATTCAGACCACAAATGGCTCAGACAAAACAGAACAAGTTAAAAAAGGGTCTTTGCAGAACTTCTGAGAAATGTAGACCTTCATCTACTGCAACCTCTTCTACAGATTAAGTTCTTCAGCTGTTTTATAAAGTATATCATGGTAACACTCACACATAGAATACAGGAATCAGACATCACACAGTAAATTCAACTTCAAGGTATCTCTTGCTGTAATTTCCTCCTCTCCTCAATCAAGCGGCTCACCTGTTGCATCACTGAGGTCACCGTATGGTATACTGGAGTGATACATCCTTGTCTAGAGGCCAATTCTAACCCCCAAAACTGCGTAAACCCGTGTCAAACAGGTCACAGCTGCTCCATTTGTGCTCCCAAAAAGCACAGCCACTACTACTTTGCCCACCGCTTTGTAAGTGCTTTGCGGAGATTTTCTGAGCCAGAGACGTACTTACAGAACCAAGACTCTTGCTGGATCACGCACAGTTAAATCGCCATCTGTTAACTCGTATAATACACCGCTCAGGCAAATGTTTCTTTCACAACAGACAAATGATAGTAACACACCATTATGCTTTTCAAACACTAAAACTGTGGGGAAAAACTTAGTAACTAAAAGATCAAAACACTGCAGTGACAACATCAGCAGAGATATAGCAGCAGAATCAGACACTTGTTCTTTGCAAATATAGCTGAATAACTAAACTAAAATGTTACTTCTCAGTTTCACACATGTGAAACAATGTGTAGAAAACTCTTAACAGCATGCAGCTCCTTTTCCAGAGGAGGAACAATTCAGAGGTACCACCCCAGGCTCTTATCTTTGGGATATTTAGCACACGGCTGATGGACACTGCCTTCCCTAGCCATTTTTATGAATCCGTCCCTTCATTTAAGCTGTACATTTATAAGTGTCCAGATAGAAAATCTTCTATTTAACAGAGTATTTTATTATTTTTTTAATTTTTAGTTTTCATATAATCACCGAAAATATCTAATGTTTCAATCACAGAAGAACTGGCTCAGGAGATGAACTAAAAAATAAACTATTTGCATAGGCCTAAAAAAGAAAACACAAAATAAAAAGCTTAGATCACACTATGTTCTCCTTTACATTGACGTAATACAGAAAAAAAAAATCCACAGAAGACAATGAAATGTCTTCAGATTGTCACAGGAAGAAACAACATTAGAAAACAGCTTTCTCTCCTTATTGCCCAGTTTCAGGAATATCCTGAAGACCCTCGTTGGAAAACAGGCGCACTGATTTGGGGAACACCTATTTACCACCTAGTTATTCAGTAAGCTCACCTGAGTCATACATTTTATGTGCTGTCTTTACTGTTGATATTTTATTCCACAAAACAAAAGAAAAATTGAAGGCTTTCATTTCTGTAGAGATTTTGTTCTAGGAAACAAACATTTGCAACAATTCTAAAGTATTGTAGCTATTACTATTGAATGGTCTGTTTAATTTCCTCTCCAAAGTCCTCCAGTAGCATGGGGCCACTGCACACCCTTCCCAGAGGTCCTCCTGCCAGTCACCCACAATGGTTCTCCCGCGCCTCAGGCTGTGGCTGTCATCACGTAATTAATACAACTTCAGATATCTGCTGTAGGAAAGATGTAAAGGAAGGCCAAACAATCACGTTTTAACCTTAAAGAATGGAAGCTATTCCCCCTCCTGCATTTCAAATAAACAAACAAACAAACAAACAAACACACACCAAGCCAAAAGCACATGCATAAACATTCGCAGCTAATGCTGTGACACTTGAGATACTGATCTCTGCAGAGACCCATCAACTTTGTCTTTGGAAGGAGAAAAGTCAGGCTTGAAAACGAGTCCTTCCCCACTGGTGGGGTTCGACAGAGGTTCCCTTTGGCAGAGGGGTGTGTGGTGTCCTGCCTTGTGCCTTCACACAACTTTACCAGCTAACGCTTCTGCAGGACCACCTACTTCCACTTACTGCCATTGCTAGAAAATATAATACATTACTGTATTTTCTCTATCTTCCTATTTTATTGATTTTTAAATGGAAATTCTTTGACCTTCCATTGTAAGAATAACATGTTCGGAATCAAAAGAAATACCTTATTAGGCTGTAACATCCCTCTCCCTATGTGCTAACCAGTGAAATTAATCTCAAAGGCTATTCTACACTATTTTTTTTTTTTTTAGATCAGATTCATCATCGCAGTGTCCAAAAGCAGATTACAGTATGGACACTTCAGCATGAATTTAATTTCTCCTGGTTTTCAGAAACGAAAATGAAATGTTTGAGGTAAGGGAGAACGAGGTGAGTTTGGCAGCGTCCTGGGGAGATGTCTGCTGGTCTGTGCAAGACGCTGGGAGAAAAACTCCTACCGCAGAGGAAAGAAAGGGAGCATGCCTATTATGGAGGCTGATAAATCCCTATCATCTTTTTTTCCTTTATCATTTTATCATTTATTTTCAATATCCAATATCGCATAAAACCAAACAGCTTTTATACTTGGCTGCTATTCTACACAAGCACCACACTAACGTATTACTATTAATTATAGTATTACCTTGAAAATTTGTATTTACAAGTGTGTAAAAAGCATTTCAATGGATTATGTCCTGTTAGCTACAGTGTGGGAGCGTCAAACATTCACAATAATAGAGGGAAAAAACCTGCAGAGAAAATATCCCACTGAAAGATATACAATGAGGACGTTATCATTCCAAATATGATATTAAAGAAAAATCCTGTCTTCCAAAATACTAAAAATACGTGAGCTATTCAGCTAAACACCCCTCATTTCAAGAAAGTCTATGACTAAATGAGTGAAAGTTTCAGGCAGCTGTTAAAAATTCAGATGTTTGTGGCAGCTGCCTCTCTCCAGGCCGCCAGAGAAAGGACCGCAGGCAGCCTGCGGTTCAGCCGCCGCGGGTGGTTTCACCCGACGTGCCGGGGCGTGTGCCTGCAGGCTGCTGCTCCGGGTGCTCCTGAGAGCCACCCGCTCCCCGGGTGCCCTGACCGATCCCCTGCCACCCGCTCCCCGGGTGCCCCGGCTGTCCCCCTCCTTCCCACGATGGCCAACAGACGCGGGCAAGCTACGGGAGGAAGACAATGTGGGATGAACGTGTCCCTGCCAGTGGTGGTGAGGGAGTTTGTCGGAGCAGCCAGGCGGTCTGATCCATGCTGTAGTCACAAAATCCTTAAACCCAGCGCCAGGGAAGCGGCAGCAGCACCCACCCTTCAGCGAAGGGAAAGGAGCGGTGCAGTAGAAGACCTCCCTCCAGGACACACGCCATGCAGACATGAAAACACATCTATCTGCCAGCTGACAAACGCTAAGGGACAGCCATCAAGGAAAACAGCCTCCAGATCCGATTCAGGTTACACTAACCCTTTTTTGGCATTATATTAACAGCATATCGATGCTATTAAGAGTATCCAGAAGCCCATAATTCACAATTCAACTCCTTATGTTCATTTCTCAGACTGTAAGCTATTACCATGGTACTAACAATGTTCAGCTGGAGAGTCCCAGATGACTAAGGAAATGAAGTGCTATACACTTAAAAATCCATCAAAACAGGAAAGTCCATATGCTTTTGTTCAGCTTTTTTCTTGTGACATAAATAATCATTAAACATTGTGACTTGAATCCAGTACTTTTGATTTATTCCTTGAAGAAAGTATAGACTAATTACCTTGATATGTATGTAACTCTTGGACCATACAGTAATGTGCAATAAGAATACTTTAATCACACAATACCTGCAAAATCTGAATATATGTAGTAACAGGCAGTCAGCACAATACAACAATATATTAAATGCAATGCGATACCAAAGCTTGCTCCCAAAATGGAACAATAAAGCTGTTTGTACAGATAACCATCGGTAGAAGAGGTGACATAGGGTTACCTTAACACAGGCAATCTCTAAACAAAGCTGAAAAGTCTGTGGATGGCCCCTTACAGTTAGCCAAATTGTCTGTGATTACAAGTATGCCTCAAACTGGATTATATTAGTGCTCCTGCACAAAGAGTAAATCATCACAGAGATCATCCTTTTATTAATGCGTCCTGCTGAAACCCATCAGGGAAACATTTACAAAATGTCAAAACAGGTAAGCCTGAAGCCACAGAGCTGGTATTCTCAGTGGGAGCAAATGGAAAAATTCATCCTCTCCAGCCTACTGGAGTCTAAATATGTCTTGAACAGTGTACTGGATGAAAACAGGAGCAAGAGAAGTTACACAGAGAGTGGTCTTCAAACCAAACGGGACATTACTTCTATTTTCCACCTAAGAATGAATGGAAGTTGACATGAATAATAAGAATTGAGAATTAAAGAGCAAAAATGCATCTCAAAATGTCAAGCTGTGCAAATAAGTATACACTGATGGCTAAACATTCTTCCATCAGAAGTACTCTTGCCATCAAACTCAGATTAATAAAAATGATACCTGTTCCCAAACTGCTTTCACAATGAAAAAGAAGCCCTGTTTTATTTTTCCCTAATTGGTTTGGTGACTTGAGAAATGTTTAATAAAAGAGATGCATTTTCATTATTTCAGATTACTTGAATAAATTTGGTACAAAAATCCCAAGAGGACTTGTCATCTGTTTACAAATGAAAAAGCTTTACAGATTTCATCCTGCTCCCATTCAAAATCAGGTGTACGTCTTTATCTTCAGGGAGAATATGAATATGCCATAGCTAGCTGTGATTTATTAACTTTTCTGGAAAGCTTTTCTGAATCTAATGTTCATTAGAGGCCAGACTTGAGAACCACAAGACCAAGGCAGCAGTAACCTATCACGACTCTGGCCTCCATGAGCACAAAAGCATTAGTATTAATTAAATGCCTCCAGACCTCCCTTTCTGCTCTGACTGCACTTGCTGTAGAGCTAATTGCTTCTCTCCTCCAGCACATGCTTATCGTGCCTGCCCTGCTGCATAGCAGCCAACTTCATGTTTTCCAAATGGGATGAACAGCCTGCAGATAGTAACTCTGATTGCTTCGGATCTTTTCAGGGTGCCTCATAAGACAGTTGAAACGTTTTATGCAGACTAAGTGATCTTACAGTTTTTCTTCATCTGGATTTTTCATATTAGGAAATGAGCTGAATTATAAAACTCAAAATCTTTGTGGCCTTTTTAAAGCAAGTGCATCAATCAGAAAGTTGAACAGAAAGGTCTTGATTGCAGCTGACATTATAATTGTGAAACATTAACATTTCCAGCTGGAGAGAAGGACTTAGTTAATATAAAGATTAAGAAGTACTAAAGAATCTAGGAGATACAAATGACAAATACGTTTATCAAAAAACCAGCTCTGAACTGATGACACTGACTTGTGCTCTATTATTACTTGCTTCACAATCCCACGTAAGAGGATTACTGTCTATTTTGGCACTATGTATAACAGTATACAGCACATCACCAAGGGGTTGTACAAAGGGCTGCCTCGTATCATCACACCCACACATATATTCTTCAAGTCAAATCTCCCACATCAGAAAACCACCAGCTGTCAGTTCCCTGAGCTCCACACCATTTCGTTACTCAAGAAAATGAGGGGGAAAAAGCAAAAAAGTCGAGAAGTTTTTTGTTTTCTATTTAACAGGAGTGCAATACAGCCTAAACTAAGGGCAGAACTGTTGTATTATTTTTCAGTCCTCTGCATACAAAAATAACCACGCTGCTCCGCACACTCCATATCCTGATTCAGTAGAAAAGCAGCAGACAGCAGTCCTAAGAGCATCCAGGGACTCTCTGACACGGTCACAAGGGTTACGCTACCGTCTCTTCTAATGCTATGCTACTAATTCTTCTAATATCTCTGGACAGGCCATGCAAACTGGGATTAATCCAGCACTAGAAGAGTTGCTTAGCCCAGCAGTTGTACTTTGGAGAAATCCTAATGCTCAGACCACAAAATAACTGATCCAAGCATCTTATTAAACTAGACAAGGGAAATTCACTACATTCCTAGTGCACTACACCATTTTTTTCCTGTCAGGCACAATTCAAACAAAAAGCAGATGGCTCATAGTGTAGGATGCCTACCTGCTAATATAAACCTCATGGCTATCAAACTCTTCTACCACAACCATTCAGCAGTCCTCTCACTGTCTGGATCAGTTACATCTCCTCCTACAGGAAAGTGGTCAACCGGAACCCAACAGTTAGTAAAAGATTTCAGGATGCCAACTTGGGCAAACAATGAGATGACATTTCTCACATACCTTGAAACTGTGACATATGATAGATCCCTTCTTCAGTCTTTGTAATATTCAAGATAGGTATAAATACACAGTACAACTCTGAGAATTGAAACATGGGGTTTTCTTGAAAGCACTGCACTGCATCAGACCCACGGTAAGGTCTGCTTTTTGTAGGATTTAAATTTGGAGTGTGGGGATGCAGGGGAGAATGAAGAGGGGAATAAGGATGAAGGGAAGTTAATTATAGATCTATTTGATCATAAACAGCTCACTTTTAACTCATACAAATACTTAAAATATTACTACTGACCCAAAGGAGTAATAGTTGCTCTAACGACATCAGTGTAGGAACTCCTAAAATTATGTTAGTTCATATATTCCTCTATTTTTCTCTGGTAAATTGAATCTCTTATCCTTATCGTAGGCTGGGAGGGTATATATGTACCCAAGGCTTCTGACTCACCAGGTTTAAAAGCTTTTTTCAACTCCTTTCCCGTTAGCTGGCCTGGCAAATACTAGTCAATCTTACCTCATTTCTCATGGAAGGCTGATCTTCTTTTAATTATCACAAATGCATGGGTGCAACAGTCTCACACACTCTTTTTATTTTGCCTTTCAAGGCAAAATGCCTCCCTACTTGCTGTCTGTGTCCTACTTGCTTCTGAGTGTCCAAAGCTAGTGCAACTACCCATAAACCCAATAAGCACAATAAATGTGCACAGCTAAGCAAAAATCAATTGCTAACAAATATCAAGTAAGGCAAGGAGCAAAAGCTAATGAGGCAAGTTCTTTTTTTTTTGTACTTCTGCATAGGCTCAGTCGCAGAGGTACTCCTAAATGAAGAGGGTACTCTTTTAGAAGTGCTCATCTTCCTTCTCCCAGAGCTTCTGGAGAAGCCATGGGAGTAAACATACAGATACTATTGCCTACTTCACGTCTGCATCCAAAGGAATTCACACCGTCCAGCTATATCTTTGCCATTATAATCACTGCCCCATTAAAATATTCAGCCACTGAGGTCAATGAATATACAGAGCTTCCACATATCACGAGAGTGCAATTGCTACTTAGGAACTATAATTTAGAGTACAGCTCTTCCTTTAGGCATCAATTCAGTCCTCAGCTATGCTTTTGAAAAATTATTTACAGTATGGCATTATATTACAGTGATGTAGTGCTGAGTTCAGAGCCTTTTTACTCTCCTTGTGTAACAGGACTAATATTCCTCCAATGACACAATGCAGGTGTGGTAACAAACTAACACCTACTTGTTTCAGACAACCCCAAAATCCCACTTCCTTCCCTCAGTCATGCTATTAGCAGAAAAAACATAGTTTTCTGGAATTCCTATTTTAGGCCAATTATATAACTTACCAGATAAATGCCTGAATTTGTGTGCATCAGCACTACCATATTGCAGACTCAAAAGCTCATGTGTTATCTATATTCCCCCACAACTATAAAATTTCCCTAGGGATACCCTCGCTATTTCTGTCACTACACAGCTGTATTAAATCAAGTTGATATAAATTGCCCATCATGTTTACAGAAACTGCAGATTCTAATATTATGTAGTGGTCTTCTGCAAATTTTTTACTTTTTGAAATGGGAGGCTAATTACTGACGCTATTTGCACTCCAGAAGGTTACACTCTCTATTAAACCTTTTTTCACTCACTGGGATGAAGTAACAAACAGAAACATAAATTCAGATTAAAAATCACAAAGCGGCAAACTATTGTGTTACTATTTTTTAAACTCCAGCTACTGAAATGGCAGGGACCAACGGATGGCGTGGAGAGACATGTCAGGCTAAAGCGGGAAATGCTGGGCTGGGGGCAAGAAAAGCGTAGGCAAAAGCAAAACTTCTCTGTTGTCTCCATCTCCAAAACTCCTCGGCCTTGCCAGGGGCTTTCCAGGACTCCATAGCCACTTACAGCAGCATCTTCAGCCCTTCCCACGGACTCCACCGGGAACCAGCCCCATCGATGGCCCCTGGCCCAGAGCCCCTTCTGGCTCCATCCCCCACTGCCTCGGATCACACCAAAAAGGCACCGCTGGTCCCACACCGCTGGCACTAAACCCCCCCTTCTCCTTCACCTTTCCTGGTTTTTCTTCAGCTGAAAAACCCCACCTAACCAGCATCCTCAGGGTATTCTGCTCATGAATTTCATGTGGTTTTGACCTCCGAGCCTATGAGCTGATTCCTTTGGGACCTTTCATGGAAAAGGTAGTGTTTCAGTTGTCTTACACGTAAAAAAATCTACTGAGTCAACAGCTCAGCTGAATACAGCACAGGGAAAACTTAACACACAGCAACATTAGATATCTTACAGAGTATTTCCTTTAGATCTTTTCAGACACAAATGAGGCTTGATTAACACATTCTGTTTGAGTAATTACAGGTCAACAGCCACCACAGTGTGCTCACAACTATTTCGCTATCTACTTTGGTTTATCTACAGAAATGCATTTCTTAAAATGACTTCTGGGGAGGTCCAGTATTCAGATTTTCATCTAACCAGGGACTGGAGAAGTGAGAACCAAGGTGTGATTCAGAGCACCTGACTTCAGGAGCACACTGGCACCTTTGAATGCCTACATGACACCTGAAGTCAAATGCTGTGAACAAATCTGTGACAAACACTGGGGTAAACTACAACTTGAGTATGAAACAGCAAATACTGTACCCTGGCTAGCAAAGCATCTATCAGAAGATACCTTCAGGATTAATTAATCCAGAAAGGAAAGGATACAACCACAGGAGAATCCATCCAGGATCTACTTTTTATCAATTAGATGAGGCTGATTGATTGAAAACAGACAGATAAATATGGACAGTAGTTGCTCATTTACAAAAGCTTACTAAGTTCCAGCAACTGAAGAGCTGGTGGATGAGCTGGTGGAAGAGCTGGAGCTGAGCAGCGCTGGATTTTAAGAAAATTAATGCTGAGACACTCTCCAAGCTTCCACTCTAATCCTGTAAGCACCAGAGATAAAAGCAGAGGGTAACCATCAGATTGAGGTCCTACTGTGCATGGTGCAATGTGAAGAAAGTGTTAACATCAATACATGCAAGTAAAAAAATGGGAGCACCCAAAAAATATCCCAGCAAGCTAACAAAAAGAAAGCAAGCTGCTGAGAAAGAACCTATATTGAAAAGGGGGAAGAGAATCAAAGAGGAACAGTACAGGAGCATACAATTACTGGACATGCAGTACTATTTTCGAAGTACTTCATGTGACACAGTTCATGTTTATTTTCTTTGAATAATTTTTGTATTCGCTTGTTCAAATTACAAGTAAAAACATACATGTTTTTTTCCAACTGCATGTCCTCCAAACTCACCATGAGACTAGTTAAAATGTAATTAATACCAGAGAACAATGTTTTTCACTGGTGTAATGTGTCTTTGCTGCCAAGTAAGCTGTTTACCTACATGAGAACTAGTGCTTCAGATTAGACTATCAGGTGTAATGGCAGCAGAAAATAGCACTCGAGTTTCTGAGTTCGCACTTCCAAATTTCTCAAGTAAGAACAAATTCACTGTGGCAGAAGACAAGGGAAGAGGAAAGACCCGGGTTCACCAGCTCTCCCGTTAACGCCGTGCAGTGTGTCTGAATTTCTCGCCTTGTGACAGCACAACAGATGCCCAAACTCCCAACTGTTCAGCAGCAAAGCAGGACACAGCCCATACTTCTCCGTGCTGCGGGGTGCTGACATATTCTTTCCCATCACGGGAAATGTCCTATTTTTTTCTGGACATTTGGAAGGAGTTGGGGTGCGGATCTGGCTGACTCAAGTGAAATTACCTTGCATGGGCACTGCAGAGTTGTCTGCTGTCATAACTTTGCTAGCTCCAGCCCATGTGCCCAGATAGTCCAACTGAGCCGTGGTAAAAGCACCATGGTGCTTGAATAAAAGCATGGACACCAAGACTCAGAAGGCCAACAGAGTTGTCTGCTCCTTGTGCAGAGCCCTCACTCCTAGAGGTTCCCCTGGGAAAACATTTCCCTCTTCCGACTGTGCTGCTTCAGCGCCTTCAGATTACAGCCCTAACGGCTGCCAGCATCCCCCCATAGCTGCTGAGGGGGGTTGCAGAGGCACCCTTGGACTTGGAGATGACATTTTGACAGCTCTGGAGATGATTCACAGGAAGGCAAGTGATCGGCTTGCCCTGCCTCAGAGTCTGTGTGGCACCGTCTGATCCATCAGCAGCACAAGACAGAGCTAACACTTACTTCGACCCCTACAGCCAAGAGAGGCAACAACTGCCAGAGGGGACCAGTTGAAGTATGTGCCATTTTTGCATGGTAACTTCTCACTGTTTTCAAAAGAAATGGGAAAGGCATGTAAAAACAAATGGAAAACTGAGCTCATGCTTCCCAAGTAACAAGGGTTTTAAAAGTGCTATCAGGGTGAAAAAGACTTAAAATAGTATTGAAAAGAGAGCACGAGACTAAAGAGTCTAATATAATTGAGTTACTTTTCTGCTCGTTTAAAATCCATGGATGAAATCCATTCACCTACTTTAAAAATCAGAATTTTTAGATGCTGGCCTTCAGGATGAAACAGCAGGTCGAGCCTCATTTATATAGTTGCCCATGTTCCCTGCACAGACAAGACATAAACCTATGTATCTTTGAATGATGGTAGAGAGAAATCCGGTCTCCTCTCTCTTGACTGCATAAGCACTTTGACAGCAATTAAGTCCTCCCAGGTGAGGCAGCCACTGAATGAAAGTTAAGGGAAAACGCATGCAACACAAAGCATCTCTAATCCACTTGCAACAGGAGTAGATATGGTGACCCATTACAAAATAGTCAGGGTATCCAACAGACAGCTAAAGTTTCCAGCCCAGAGGTAATCAGACACTAGATCCCGAGCCTTCAGTTCCTGGGAGAAGGTACAAACAAGCTGTTACTTAAAGGCCACTTTCACGTCTAAGTTTCCAGCTTCTCCAGGGACCGCGGCAGGTTCAGATACTTGTCTGCCCAAACCAGCCCTGCGGCAGAGCTCGCCAGAGAATAAAGGAGCTGCTCTCCAAGAAAACATCATTCCCAAGCTTAAGCAGGTGAAAAGGGCACTGCTGGCCTCAGAAACAAAATGCTAAGCATTTTGACAAATGCTAAGCAAAGAAAACAACTGGGCCTGGGACTTCAGTGAGCTTCAGACCCTTGGATCCAACCCATTTTTTCTTCTTTAATACGAAAAGAAAGAGCCAATCAGGGAAGTATGTGCGTAAGTCTCTTCTTGCTCCTAAGAGGGGCAAAGCACATTTTGCCAGTTACTTCAAGCGATGCTTTGTCAATACAGCTGCTTGTTAACAATGACATAGCTCATGGCAAGGACACAACAGGATAGATGCAGAAAGCATCCCTAAGGGACACGACACTGGCAGGGCAAGTGAAGATGTATCACTCACAGCATTAAATCCCACAGGCAGAAAAATTCAGAGGGAAGGCTGTCCCCACCTTTCACTGAACTCATTGTATGCACACACTGCTTACATGGACACAGAACCCCACCTTCTCTAGACACCGAAGAAAATGATATCTAGGATTATACTGTAAAAAAACAAAGTATCAGTCCACCTATGGAGCAGGAGACTAAAGTGGAGAAGAAAAGTAAAATTTGTCTTTCTACTTCCTCAGCTATAGGAAAGGGCAATAAAACCTCATAGTGCTACTTTAAATAATTATTAGGAACTGTGCCGAATGCCTGATCAGCATTTTAACAAAAAAGATGTTACAGAAATGCCAGAGAAGCACAAAACTGAACCTTCTGTGTGCTAAATCATCTGTGTGGGAAGACAGCATAATCCATATGCACAAGCAGACCCGCAGGTTCTTCACCTGCATCCCAAGATGCGCTCTATGCCCAGCCGAGAGCACAGTGCTCTCAGCCTGCAGCTAGCTCTGCCCAGCTGAGTGTGCAAACAAAGCAAGCGCGTGTTGGTACAAAAGACTGCTGATGAGCCAAGTCTTAGCGTTACCCTATGGATAAACCAAGATGTGGCTTTCACTCAGATAAACTAAAATCCTGCATTTGAGGAATAAGCTTAGCATGCTGCTCTTTTACAAGGGAAATACAGCAAGCAATAAAAAGTGCTGGTGAACATTTTTGCCAATTTCAGCTCCAATGCCCTTTTGCTTCAATTTTTGATTCATAAAATCCCGCCTCCTCACAGGCATGTTGCAAAAACAAATGTACTGTCTGCAGGGTTTACCAACTATAGGGATCAATGATGAGAAAACCCTGTAGGAAACTAGCCTTTTCAGATATCGGGCAGCAGGAAACATATTCAATGTAAACCACAAGAGGTCATAGGCTGAATGATGACAATAAAATGAAATGCTGGTCGGCTGTTTCACTGCTTCCAGACAGTCCCTCCTGTTCAGCTAGAACATCGATCCTGCCTTGGAAAAACCTCAGTGATCTTGCAGCATCCATACAGAGGATCTGATGCCCTCAGCAGGTGCCAGCTCCTGTTATCCAGTGGCATCCGCAACCCCAGAAGTGGCCAGACCAAAACGACTCAACCACAGTGGCACAAAAATCCAGTGCTTCCTGTGCTAACATCCAGGCAATGGTGTGTTATGGGGGCCCAGCTGGTTCAGCAGCTGGACTCTGCCCCAGGACCCAGTGGGCAGAGGTGGTGGGTTTCTCATGGAGTACGTGAAGCTACTCATCCTGTCCTCTCCTTCCAGGTGGGATGTGGATATAGGGGTAGATTTAACTAGAAATACAATAAATACAATCAACATACATACAGGCTTTGGGGACGTCTGTAAAAGATGTGAAGGGTACACAGAGCATCCAGCTGTGAAACACTCGTAAGAAGGTGATTTCCAAGCAGAATACAGTCACAGTGAAATGGTTTACCTAATGCTGGAAACAGCAAGCCACAAACGATCCTCATGAAAACAAAGCCAGAGTTCAAAATATTTTTGAAACTAGTCTAAATATTTATTCTTTTTCCAGGTTAGGAAAGGATTTTACTTCCCTGGCTCTCAAGCCGTTATCTGTACCAACCCCATTTATGCAGGTTTATCCAGTTTTTCAGCTCTTATCTCATAAAAGCTTTATCTTTGCATTTTGTAATTAAGGTTTGTTCCCAAAACTATGGAGAGTCTGCATGAAATTAAACTGGCTTAGACCCTTTTCTCGTATCATATCCTAACCAGCCTACAGCATTCTGGAAACTGAAAATAAAACATCCTTAGCACGATGACTAATTCATCCACCAGTCGTTTTTGGAGGTACTGGTGAAAGCCATTCCTGAATGCTCAAGCATTTTCATTAACGCAATATTTCTGTAAAACCTAACATTGTCTTTCTACGCATGGGTTTTCAAAGTAAATTCCTTTTTTATCACAATGCCCACTTGCCGAAGAAGCAAAACATTTAAAAATCACTCAGGCACTGTAATGCCACTAATAAACCTTCCCTTTCCAATTGCCAAGTTAATTTTAAGGAACTGCTCTTAAAATTCATGACACAATCACAAGGCAAACTCACATTCAAGACAAACTATTGGATCCCTACAAAAAAACACCGTCTTTAGAAAAAACCCACCATGTCTAAGTCAAGTGCTAGAATTTGACAAGCAGCAAGAACACCATGAAGAGTACGAAAAAGACTTGTGAAGTCCAATTCAACTTCAAATCAAATTGCAATTAATTAAATTAATTATTTTGTTTTAAAGGAGAACCTGCACACATTGGGCAGCTGATGACAGACATGCTGCCCAATGTACAGCTGAGCACAGAAGGGAGAGACTTTAGGGGCGGACAAAGACAACTGAGTGATTGCCCAGTTTTTACAGAAAGTGTGTTAACTTCCATTTTGGATTATCTGTGATTAAGGGAGACAGTTCTTCTATTTCCTAGGCACCTGTTATAATCATGACTTGTTTCCAAGCCTGATGTCATACATTTTCTCAAAGCATGCATCAGGGCATCAAAGCAGTGCCAGGTTTAAGAGGCAGGAGGACCCAGAGGTGGCACTGCCTTCACAAGGAAGAAACATCCCGCAGAAGAGTGAGCTCGCACATTGCTATGCAGGCAGCCCAAATACACATCCCTGCTTGGCACCTGTGTCCTACTAAAAATGAAATACCACCTTGTGAACTGGCGCCGTGCCACCCTGACAGATGGACTTAAGTGTAGGCAGCCAAGAGACTATGTATAAGCATCAAATATGTTTTTTGAGAGCAGGACTTCCAGTCAGGAATGTTAAAACAGCTGTCCACATTGAGCTTGCATGCCTACACTTAAGAGGATATGCTATTGCCACTCGAGCCCTGAGCTGGATTAACTTGGAAAATAAATAAAATAGCTTCCACAGCCACATAAGGTGAGTTTTTGCAGAATCAGGATTAGTGATACTCAGGGGGGCTTTAGTGACCTACGATTACAGGGCACGCTCGCAGGGTGGAAGAACTCTTCATTTCTCCAGCTCGGTGCAACTTCTATCATGTGCGTGCTTGTAAACATGTTTCGCAGCTGAACACACCTTTATATATGTTACATTTCTTTGGAAAAAAACCATAGAATGCAATACCAGCACGATTACAAACAAACACGTTAGTGACCTTCCACTTTATGTTAGAGGACACATTTATTTTTTAATTAACTGTCCTCACTCAGACACATATATCTGTGTGACTTGGATCTGTTTCAGCAGGCTTTCTTCCCTTTTCAAAACCTCTCAACTCCCACAACCCACTCCAAGACTTTTTGTTAGCTCATGTCTACATGCATACATACATTTTACATTATGACATCATTTGCATAGCTTGCCCCAGTAGTAAAATCATACTGCCTTGAGAAACAGGCATTGCATAACGCAAGATGTGGGGTGGCTTGCCTGCAGAGCCATGCCCTGGCCACCTCTATCCCATCCCTGCGCCTAGCTGGGCTGCCTGCTGCCCACAAATCCCTCTCCTCAAGGACATGAAACATTCCAAACCACTGAGAAGCTCCAAAAAAAGATGTTTGCTCACATCAACGTGCTAAACAATGTTTTTTCTTTTTTTCCACAGAACTCAGATTTTACTGCTGCCCCTCAAAAAGTCATTGGCCTAAGTCTAAAGTGAGGTAAATAATTCAAACCTGAACAAGTTAAAGTTGCCTCAGAATTTCACACTATTTAAAAAAGATAGTACCAAGCTTTCCAATGGCAAGCAACATTGCTTCTAGCCCTGAGTAGCTTAAAGACTGAAAGTAGGTGATGGTACATTTTACTCAATGTGTAAACATGCTTTCTGTTCATTTTTTCTCCCTGTGGACGCAATCAGATCCCGGGCATAAATTTTTCATGTACAGTGTAGCTGGGTACCTCATCTTTACTCTCCTGAATCACTACATATGAACTTCAACTCTACAAGGATATTCCCAGTATAGATCAAAGCTGCCTTCAGCGCCTGGCGACAGGGTCACATACAGCCTTCCAACAGCTGCTGGTGTCTTTTACCTTTGTTAACTTTAAGGCTGATCTTTGCCGCAATTAAAAGTTACCTGAGTCACTTTATCACAATTTCCTGCACTAAAAGCAGTTCAGTGGCAGGCATCGTTTCTCCTGCATAGTGAGGATTTCCAACCGCTGAGCTTGCTTCCCCTTCGGTGATTTTCTTCCTCCTCTCACGTCGTTCATCTCTTTTGCCCTTCATTCCTCACCTACAGCCCTTCCATCTCCTTTTTTTCCATGTTTTTTGAGGACTGTATGAAATCATGTTAGCAAAAGTTTCACCCCCTCTCTGGCACTCCAGACTACACTTACTAACCTCAGACAACAAAACGCTTTGCTTTTTCATACTGCCAATAAAGTTGATTCCAGGTTAATCTAAATTTCCACACCACTTCACCTTTCTTAGAGGCGAGGAAGAGAGGGAAAATACTTTGTCAAATATTTCATCAGGCAGACTAGCAATGCTGTGAAAACAACAGAAAAAACCACAGATAATACCTCTCCCTCCTTCCAAAAACCCACAGTGCCTCAGGCTTTCTCAAGACACCGCACATAGAGTGTGCAAGGCTTTAAAATGGTGCAGGGAACAGTCAAATTGCTGAAGAACAGGTCAAAAGGAATAAAAATACTGATCCGGATCACCACTTTTGCTTAATAAAGTAATTACACACACGCCCCAAGTGTATTCCTTTCATGCATGTCTATTTTACATGGAATTATTATCTCCACGGTTATCATAAAACGGGAGTAAATTGAGCTGCAAATGGTAATACTGAGCATCCAAAACCCCTTGGCATCTCTCTCAGCCCCGTAAGTGCCTCTCGTTATTTGAAAAGAATTTGAAGGAGTACGTGAGGTTCATTTCTCACAGAATCATGTAAGATACGAAGGCAGAGAACAGTCAATCTTCTTACACGTTACACAAACTATCAAAAACATATGGTGTTTGTTACTATGTTCAAACTCCCAAAAAGTTTAGTACCCAGGTAACTGAGAAACCCCCTTCTCCCATCATAATGACTATCAGGAAGACCCATCCGTACCTGCCGAAAGCCAGGTGCCAGATCCAACTCTCATTTTGCTGTGCCCCTTGAGCACCCGTAACTGAGCTCTTAACCCTGAAGGTTTTACTTGTTGTTTTATCGACCTTTTTTTAACTCATTCCGAGTTCCCAGATGATTTACCGGTGCCGGCCAAAATTCATTGCTAGTTAAAGATAAATTTATGCTGGCAAAGTAAAATGAAATGTGCCAAAATTTCCCACAGTGCTCATAAAACACTAACATTATAGATAGTGACTCCAGGCTAAAGGCACACTGACCAAAATTTAGACATCTATAGCTTCTGTATCAGCAAAAAGAAGCTTGAAGGGGCACAGCTAAATTCAACATTACTTTCTCAAAAAGTCACCTAAAGCCAAGTACTGAAAAGCGTTAGAGAAGTCAACCTTCTCTGCTGTCCCATTCCTCTTGTGGGAGGCTGTGAGTACAGCCACTTCTACGCACACTACGTTAGCTTCATCTGTTACTGCTGTTCACCACTCCACAGAAAGGGAAAAAAAAACATTTTAAAATAGAAAAGCAGGGCAATTTTGCTTCAGAAGTTCACTTCAGAAGGAAAGCTTATCACGGATGCTGCTCAGAAGGAACGGAGGAGAAGCACCTGTAACCGGTCCCTCAGAGAGATCTGGGGTTCAGACTTCAAAGCACCCTGGTACTTAGATGCCTTACCTAGGTAAAGCGAGGCGTTTTCCTTCTTGACATTGTCATCCAGGTAGGTTGGTCCCAAGGTATAGATGGGTGTGGAGCCCATGCCAATGAGGATCTGGGCACAAATGAATAAAGCTACATAGAGAGAGTGTCCGTTTCCGCCCGAGTCCTTGACACAGGCCGGCGAGTCCCACTGCTCTTTGGTGGTGCCATTGCCAGTCACGCACAAGCCCTCGTTAGTGACGGAGGAGTTCAATTCCTGGATCTGGTACGGCGGAGAGATGAAATGAGGTAAGGAGAAGAGCGCGGCCCCCAGGGCGATGAAAAATCCCCCTACAGCCAGCCAGAGCGGCCTCCGGCCGCGCCCCCCGAAGTAGCTGATGAAGACCACCACCACCAGGCTCCCGATGTCGAAGCAGCTGACCAGCAGCCCCGACTCCGAGCTCTTGAGGCTGTATCTCCGCTCGATGGTGGTGATGACGCTGCTCAGGTAGCCGGAGACCATGAGGGACTGGATGAAGGTCAGGAAGCACATGCACACCAAGAAGAAGCGCGAGTCCGCCAGCACGGCCCGCAGGCACGTTCCGCCCGGGGGGGCCGCCAGCAGCAGCGGCGGCGGCGGCGGCGGCGGCAGCGGGGGGCCCGGGGACACCCCTCGGCCGGACGCCGCCGGCTGGCCGCGCTCCGTCCTCCGGGGGAAGCTCCCGCTGCCGCCGCCGCCGCCGGCGGGGGGCCGGGCAGCCCCGGCGGCAGCGGCGGCGCCCCCGCCCCGCCCGTCCTCGGGAGCCGGTCCCGCGGCGGGGCTCGGCGGGGCGCCGCCGCCGCCCCCCCCGGCCGCCAGGGGGGAGCCGAGCGCGGCCCCGCGACCCCGCGGCGCCGCCCCGCCGAGCGCGGGCAGGCTGCGGCACCGCGGCGCCTCCGCCCGGCCCCCCGCCGCCGCCGCCGGCCGCTCCGCCCCGGGGCGCCGCTGCGCCGGGGTCCCCGCCGAGGCCATGCTGGGTCCGGCCGCGGCCTCAGCGGAGCCTGCCCGGCTCCATCGCCGCCGTGCGTCGAGCGCGCTGAGGGGCCCGGCGGGAGCGCAGCATAGCGGGGAGGGGAGGAGGGAGGGGAGGGGGGTGGCCCTAGCCGCGGCCGCCGGCCGCCCCGCCGCACGTGTCAGCCAAAGTCCTTTGTGGCTCCATCCTCCCTCAGCCTCGCTCAAGGGGCCGCCCGCCCGCCGGGGCGCCCCCGCTGCCGGCGGCTCCTGCTCCCCGCCGCCGCATGCCCGCGGCGCCGCGCTCAGCAGCCGCCCGCCGGGGCCCCGCGGCCAGAGCGGCCGCCGGGGGGGAGCGCCGCCCGCCGCCGCCGCTGCTGCCGCTCCGCCGCCCGCATCCTCCTCTCTCCGCGCCGCCGACGCCAGCGACAGAGCTCCTGGGGCGTGCTGTCGATCTGCGGGGCGGAGAGCAAGCAGGGGAGGTCAGCGGCGCCGGCCCCAGCGCACCCCTCCGCGCCACCCCGGCCTCTGCCCGCCCGACCCCGGGATCTGCCTGGAGCTCCGGGCAGCGCCCGCCGCCCCCACGGCGGGGAGGGCCGCGGGAGCGCCCCGGAGACCGCGTCCTTGGGGACAGCCCACGGATTTACATAAGGCCAGGGGCGGACGTACACGTCCGTGGGCCTGGGCCAGAGCGCGACCCTTCTATTTGGCGCCGGATGCGACAGCCAAAGGTCGCCGTGCCAAGCCTTTTATTTTCCAGCCTAAAAATAAACAGGCTGAAATAAATACTCCGCTACAACTCGGCGGCCCGGGAAGCCGCAGCGGGCGGAGGAGAGGGGAACAAAGCCGATGCCGGGGCAGCGGCGGTGGGCACCCCGGGAGCCGGCACCCCGCGGCCGACCTCGCCGCCCCAGCTCGCCCGCGTGCCCCCCGTGCCCGCGGACACGCGGGACCGCCGAGCGATGAGCGATGCCCAGCCCTGCTACCCCGGCAGCGAAGCACGCGTTTTGCCTCCTTTGTCCGCTTTTGTCTCCCTGCCGCCGCCGGCCCGCTGCGGAGGGGCGGCCGGGCGGGCGGGGGAGGTGGCGGCAGCACGGGCAACCGCGCCCCAGCGGCGACTCTCCCCCACCCCCGGAGGGCGGGCAGCGGGCAGGGCGGGGGAGCCGGCGGCGTGCCCCGGGCTCCCTCCTCCCGGCCGCCGCGGAGAAGAAAGACGGGGCTACTCACCGTGGCTGCGGCGCGGGGGGGCGGCCCGCGGCCGAGCCGAGGAGCCAGCCGGGCCCTGCGCCCCCGCCCCGCCTGTCACCCCGGGCCAGGTCCCCCTCGGCCGCCTCCCCGGGCGGCGCGGCGGAGCGCAGGCGCGCCCGCCGCCGCCCGCCGCCGCCTGCGGGCCGGGCCGGGCGGCGCCGGCCGATGCCGCCTGGCACTCGCGTCCCCTCCGACCTCCCCTCGCCGCCGGGCAGGGAGCGGCTCCCGGGGCCGCCGCGACCTGCACCGGGAGGGCAGAGCGGCAGCCCGCGGTCAACCGAGTTCCAGCCCCTCGCAAGAGTCCACGGAGCCCCTGCGGGAGGGAGAGCCCGGCGTGGGGCAGGCTTTGCGAGGGGCCGGCCGGTGCCTTCGCTCTCCTCTGGAGCTGCCGAGTGCTGCAGCTTCGCGCCCGAGGCTGAGAAAGTCGGCGGCGCGCCCCGCCAGACGTAGGCACGGTTGTCAGCCCCAGGCGGCGTTTAGGATGCTCCGTGGTGTTGCATCGCGTTGTGTAAAAGCTAATGAAATATTCGGAAGACGAGACCTCAATTACAGCGTCTGCTGAAAAGTGAGAAGAAAGAACAAGGGGATTATTATTTTTTATTAGGAAAATCGAAAGCACGGCCACCTGCTGATCCATTTTGTCCAGGCTCTTGTCTCCAACATGAGCCCCCTCCAGAAGTGGGAAACCTGCACAAAACCTGGGAAAAGTAGTTTGGAGTTTACGCCTCGCAGAGTTTCTTGTTAATCCCCTTCTCTCAGTCTGTGTAGCCTCTTGAATCGCACTGGTTTTCCTCTCAAGTCTGTTTTTAAAGCCCTGGTGCTAAGATAAATTAAGATAGTCCTGCAAATTATTACATTTGTTGTGGTTTGATAGAGGGTGAACTGGTGAGGTATTCCTCTTTTTGCCGTAAATTTTACCATAAAATAATGCCAAGGAATGCACCAAAGAAGTACGATATCCTACACATCTCTGAATAGCTAGTGCATTTCTGGCAGGATAGAGGATTTACCTTTGATTTGTTTAAAACAAAAAACAAAAAAAATGTTCAAGACTGACTCACCATATTTGTTTACTTATTTCTAATCTTGATCAATAAGATAGTTTCATAGGATACCATTTTCAGTTTTTATCAAGCTGTGCTTGATACCTTTGTGGTTGCTTAGCACTCAAACAGTTGAAACTCAACACAGTCAAAACAATACATTTTTTTCCGTAGGTTTTCGCCACATTTCTGCTGTCGATAAGGTACCCCAAGTTCAGTGGTTTCTAGGCCTGTAGTTTTAGTATTCTTTCTGATTCAGATAGGTTTTCAAGGATCCTTGAAAAACTCATCTCAACGATTCCACATCTCAGTGATTCTACATCTCAATGATTCTTCCTACATAAGGTCCCTGACATGGTTTCTTCTATCTCATCATCCCACAGCTTGTTTTTACTGCAGTTCCTCTCTTCTTTTTGTTCCTCTTCCACTGTCAGCACCTCATGGCCACAGCTTCCTTTGCCCCTGCTCTGGCACTCAGCTCTGCCCTCGGTGAGCTGATTCAGCTCGCTGAGACAGCAAGGAACCAGTCCAAGGGAAAGAAACATTTTTTGCTGGTTTTATAAGCTGGATCACTTCACCAAGGATGGGAGCACAAGAGCTTGCAAAATAAGGGGAAAGAAGAGGGGAGGTCCATGGGGAAAGAGGAAGAGAAGATAGCCCATTTCAACAAGGACGAGCTCTTAGTTCAACTCAGTCATCTCATTGAGCCATCCCTGAGAATGTATGTATAATTCAGCTGGTAGGCAGTAACCATTAAAATTCAGTAACTCCACTGCACTTGAACGACTATTTGAACCAGTAACTGCAGTTTGTAAGCTTTCTCGATCATGTATTTACACATCAGCTTTGGGATCTTGTTCTATGACCAGGATTCCTAGCCATTATTGTATAAAAGCAACAATAATTTTCATGAGATCACAGAATAACAGCAGATACTACAAAAGCATTCTCCAGTCCCATGGGAAAGTATAAGGGTGTAGCATTTGCAGCCTTCACAGCAGCTGCAAACAGTATAGCCGGCAAACAGGTCCAATTTCAATTCTTTCTGCAGTGGCAAACCTATCAAGAGATAAAATTGTCCTTAGCACTAGGTGAAGATGTTTGTTTTAGGAAGCTACTCCAGCTGACTACCGCTGCCAAAATGCCTGACTTCCCTGCTTACTTTTGGCTCTGAATACTTAAATAACAGGTTAGCTGAGCAAAAAGAATATTTGTAGTCTGCAGTGGGTATGATCATCCAATGCCAAGTGATGAATGGGAAATCAGTATTACTCTCTTCACTTGACAGGTTGATTACAGAAGGTGCAATGAAGATGCCCAAGTTCACGATAAAATATAAATGTATAAGACTTATTATGCGAACTTTCTGCTTTTGAAGTTTCACCACGGTGAATTTAAAATATACAGTATCCCTCAAGCACAAAGCAATCAATTGTTGTTGCAAAACGGCGTGTTTATGGCTATAACTGCAAAAGAACGTAGTTCCCATTTCGCTAGATTAAGGACATGGGCTGGCATCCTGCTCTTGATTTATCTGTGTTAGTGAAAGACATTAAGTCAGGACTAGTGGAAGACAGGCCCTTCATCTTCACAGCGCCTACCTAAGTTCCCAGCTGACAACCTCCTTCCATCATGGGCTGCCCCTACTGCAGTGGTGAGCACTTACACGGTGTTCTCTGCGGCTGTTCTTTGAAGGACACGACCTCTTGGCAGAGAGTTGGTAACCATCAGCGAAGTGGGAGAGCTGTACCTTAGCTCAGGCTGGCTTAGTCTCATGAGCTGTATCAGTTTCTGAGGAGAGGGTAACAGAACTGCAAAGGCACCATATTTTTAAGGTCACACTTTAGTTGTGATGGATTTGGGGCTTTTACATGTGCTTGCTAGTCCAGGGAGCTGCTGATGCCCAACGAGTTGCCTCAGCCCGGTCTATTCCAGGCCATGAAGAGAGGGAAGAACTCAGCTGAAGGGTGGCATGAGTTGATGACTCTGCTTTTCCTTCAGTATTTCGCATCTCCAGCCAGGTTTTCCACTCGATGCTATGCCACAAATGCAATAAATCAACACATTTGCCTTCCTTCCCCCGTTCCCTAACACTGCTGCCATTTTTGGGCAACATCTGCTTTTCATTCCCAGCCCAATATTAATAAGCAATAAGCAAAACAGGATGTGCATTAGGAGGCTAATGGGCTTTAGGTCCTCCTGGAGTGTGAGCATTAGGAAGCATAAAGCGAAAGGACAAGTAACTTCACTCCTCAGGGACTCTCACCAAGCTAGTGTCCTAATGAACTCCCGAGGGCAGCTCACTGCTGGGAGGGAGCAGCTCATTATTTTTATTTGGGATGTCAGAGAGTGCACTTGTAACAGCAGATCCTAAACTAAAGAGCTCATTTAGTACAAGAAATGAGCTTAACCACACTCAGATACTATTGAGATAAATCCACCTTAGTGTTCGTTGGTCTCCAGAGAAGAGCTAGCTACGGTTTCATGAATGAAATCAAGAAACCATGAATACGAGGGAAGTGCAAAGCAATAGGAGAATGGAAGAAAAGAGAAAGACAGTCTCAGAAATAATGGTTAAGCTTAGGGGTGACAGCTATCAGCATTAAAATGGTACGTATCAGAGAAGAAGGGGCTACCTTTTCTCACTCAGGTCATTCCTCCCCATTATAGTCTGCCCTGTGCCATGCCCTCCCAGACATGGAGCAGGCCCATGCTCTGCAGCGGGACCAGGGCAGTGGGAGCGATGGGTTCAGTTGGCCATCCAGTGATCATCGGGCATGGAGAGGTGGTGAGGTGGGCTTGCAACAGTGCAGTGGGGGCTCATCAGAAGCAGCAGGTGATAAGGCTACCTGCAAAGGGTAGCACAGGGAAGGCTCTGACATGCCCTGCCCGTTGCAGGGCTGAATCTGGCACCGTGCCTATAAACATGGGCTCCCCTTTAAGAGCCTGGTAGCAGGATAAAGACCATGCTACCTATGTGAGTTATAGTAATGATTCTATAGGGCTTACTGTTTTGTTTTAGAAGATGCTAAGTCTCAGGAGTTAAGTCGTAGTGAATCTGCTTGGGATAATTTTAACTGTTGTGTTCAAAATTAGACCTTCCTTCTAAAGCAAAAGCCCAATGTTTAAGTGTGTTTGTCTGAAAAAGCTAGTCGAGCATCTTAAAAATGGGACTGACTCTCAATTATTTATGTCTGTCTCCTATGCAAGTACACACAGAAAAACTCTTATTTTGAAAAATAAATTTGAGTGTAAAAAGTCTCAGTTGTTTTTAGACATAAGGACTATAAGGAATAAAATAAAATGTAAAAAATCTAGAAGAGAAAGCATAGAAGAAACGAGGAGAAACTAAAGCACACTTTCTTTTTCTACATACCGTTAACCTCTGGAGATCATATTGATAAATGCCAAGTGACAAAGTAGGAGGCAGGGGCCCTAATTCCCAACCCTGCAACATGTCAGACTGTGCTAGGAATTTGTCTAGTGGGGCAGAGGGAAGGGGGAGAATGCAGGAAGCTTTCAGAGACAGCACAGGACCTCTATATGGGCAGTCCCTCAGGTCTGAGGAGACCCATGAGGCCTTCCTCCATCCCTGTGCTGGGGAGAGGAGCAGACCCATTCCTCCGCTCTGGAGCCGGGCTGGAGCCCCTCACTGGGCCACCGCAGGGTGCTGAGGCTCTGGGCAGCTTTGAGCCACAGCTCATCCTTCAGTGCAGTGCTGTAAGTGCTGCATTCTAGTCCTGAGCAAGGAATATCTAAAGACAGATAATCCACCAGCTAATCATCAAAGGTATTTTTTTTCCAAGTCATTTACAAGTAAGATATACCAGATGATTAAACACCAGGATACTTTGTTAGGAATGTATACAGGGCTACCTAGCAGCAATAAGATGCCCTGAACGCAAAGGCACATTTAGTGCTTTTAATTGTTTCCTAAGAAGATCTATACCTCTGGTTTTAAGCCTTTTGGGTTTTTTTCTACTGCTACAGCAGTACCAGGCATTAAGGAGACATGAGATACTCACACAGTCTACATGGAGAGGAGGAAAGGAGTTGTACTGTGCCTTTGTATGCCGTTTCACTCTTTATGTTCACATTTTTTCCCCAAAAGTCCCAGTTCCTCTACTATATCCTGCTTTTAAAATTATATAAGCATTCATCTGAACTGTGGAAGCATCATTTGAACCCGGGATCAAAGCCATGAACAAAGACTAAACCAGATTTCCCTCTCACTCTCATTCACAGAGATCTCGTTTCTCAGCATCTGCCGCTTTATTTCAATGTCACCTTTCAGCGGCCTTTTGGCAAGAATTCTGTATTCATGTATAAGCTAATGCACTTATATTTGGTTAATACATGCATCATGACCTTAACCATCCTTAACCATTATTTTCCTCCTTACACTTATATGCCTTGAAGTGTGCTAGTTTTAAATGTTAAGTGACAAAGTCAAAATACTTTGAAACAACAGTTTGAATCTGTTTGAATTCCTTGCCCATATCCAAATTAAAAATTCCATATTAAAATAGAACATTTGCTCATTGTTTTTTCCCCCACCTGATCATTAGTTTCTCTCAGGGGAAACGCACTGGCAAAATCACAAAATATTAGTGCTACAATAGAAGAAACATGGAAGAATGCCACCAAGTAAAAATATCCTCGCTGAAAGTCAGTACGCAGGAACATAAAAATGTGTGGGAACTCCTGGGTCATCATCCCCCAATCGCAGTTACCATGACATGATAGGCTTTTAGTCTACTGTGGGCCACAGTGTGGCCTGACCACAAACATCACTAACTGCAAAATGTAGGGGGTTAGTACAAAACACCAGAAAACCCACAAAATCTATAATGCACCATTAAACAGAGAGCAAGAAAAAAAAATCAATTTCATTGCCAGCTTCTAAGTAAATCTACTGTGTGTCTCGAGGTAGACACATCAAATACATCTTTCTGGACCGTGCCAGTGTCTGAATTGGTGTTCCAAGGTGTCAGCCCAGCCAGTCACCTCAGATGGGAGTCAGCAATGTGCAACCTGGAATCAGCACTTGTGCCTTCACACAAAGCAAAAGAGCATTTGTCCAGGGAAAGTGCATGTCATTCAGAACCAATACCTTTAAATAAAATCATGAGCAAGTTTAATTAGTGAGTAGCAATAAACTAAGTGAACATTGATGAATATAGAGAAAGGTAGCACAAAATAAGAGTAACACAAGAAGGAGTGATGAGAATAGACTCTCATGAAACACATTGTCATCTAAAATGTGATTTGATGTAATTGCTTCAGTAAATATGAAAATATTAAAAACGTTCTTCAATTGCCAGTACAGAAGCTAGCCTCCTCCTGTTTCAGTAGACCTGAAAAGGGAGAAAACTGCTGAAATGAGGAGAATTATACTCTGAGATAAGTCCATAAGACTTCGACTCCCTACCTCTGGCATGGTAAAGCCATTTCAAAGCCCTGGGGCTTTGAACATCCAGCACTTCTTCCAGTACATCTCCAGCACTTAAACCAAATTCTCTAACTACAATACAAAAACCAGAAAGGAACGTAGTGAGCTATTTACAATTATCTGGTCTGAAGCAATACGGTGTAAAAAGCAGAGATACAAAAAAGTAACCAGGAAAGCAGCTGGTAAACATGCACCAATGCTCAAAACAGATTTCAGTGAGATATGACAGCAGGGTTTTGTTGTTTTTTAGGAAGAATATTTTGCCCAGCAAGGCATATTTTACAGCCTTAGGGTCCCTATACAAATAAAACTTGCAGATCTCTTAGAGGAATGCATGCAAAATTATCCCAAAGTTATGTATTTATTATTATAAGGCTGAAAAAAGAACCAAAGGAAATGCTCTAAGAGGAACCATATGCTGAAACATTATTCACCTTTTATCCTTGAAAACATGTTTTTAATGTGGGCACTCTGAAGGCTTATTTCAGCAATCATTATCCTCTGTAGCTGCTGACCCAAGAAAGCTTTCAGGCATGGCAGTCATGGAGGCTTATATATGAAATCCAATGGGAAATTTAAACTATTGCAACCTCCAATTCCATGCTTAAAGACCACCCTACCGTTTCCCTGAGCTCTAATCTCTGTGGCCCAAATTCTCATCAGAGTTATAGGACAAAGCGTTTCCCCTGGGTTCAGGAAAACACGGTTGGGTTTGTTCTACCCATAGGACAGAAATCAGCTGTCCAGCTGCCACCGAGGATGAACACTGACTTTAATCCAGCATTTGTCGGCTGGGCAGGGACTGGGGAAACTTGCTGCTCTGGAGCTGAAGCGAGCGGCAGCAGAGCAGAGATGTGGTGACCGTTGACCTGATGGGTCCTGCACACAGCGGGGTTGGTGTTTCTAGTGTTTCCTGGGTGTCACCGGAGACAGGTGGAGATACATCGGGCTGTGAGGACACCTTCTCAAAGGAGGGGAAGAAAGCCAGTCCCATTTTGTCTCCAGCGATTTTCCTGCCCTCAGTCTCCTACTGCAGGCTCTACTGCTGCCTCCAGATGTGATCCAGCTACTTCGTTGCTGTGAAGAAGAGGAAGGTGACTGTTGCAGTGCTTCTTTAAATGATAATATTCTGTACCAGCTAAGTCACATGCCTGTGCAGCTTTTCAGCTTAGGGTCACAGATACTTGTAAGATACTTATTGTCATGACATTTTGGGGAAGGTCTATTCTCATTTTAGCTTTAGTTAGCAGATTAAATCATAGGAGGAAGATGGGAGATTTTCATTAGAAATACCAGCTAGAACAGAGCAAGGCCAGAAGTGGAATTGCAAGAGGGACTGAGGGACTGCAGTTCCCTCTTCTGCAAATGCAGTTTGCACTCTGCTGTGGAGGTAGGAGGCTCTATCTACTCTCTTCTTCTACTCACCTCACCTGGAAACTGGGTCCTGGCTTGGATACTAAGTGAGGAAGCATTTGTTTACCAAGAGGGTGGTCAATCACTGGAACAGGCTTCCTAGAGAGGTGGTTGATGCCCCAAGCCTGTCAGTGTTTAAGAGGCATGTGGACAATGCCCTTAATAGTATGCTTTAACTTTTGGTCAGCCCTGAAGTGGTCAGGCGGTTGGACTAGATGATCATTGTAGGTCCCTTCCAACTAAACTAAACTATTCTGTTACGTTCTGTTCCATTCTACTCTAAATGTTATTTTGTCTGTTGTATCTGTGATCGATAATACAATTTGCAAAAAAGTTAGAGGTGGAGCAGTGTGTGAAAGCTGTTGACCTACGTGTGCCCCGGAGCATGAGCCAAAGGCAAGCACTATAGCCTTCATTTCACACAGATAGCAGTCTTTTCCTATTTAAAAAATGTTTTGCATTAATTGTTAACCTACTGTTAGAGGTCTGTGGGATTGTTAAGACCTGGGTGTTGTGTAATGCTCAAGGACATACTGTGGAGTGTGACCTCAAGGCTCTCATGGTAGGCTTGAAGTCATATATAGCGTCGCTGGGACTGCTGCTCCTATTGGCAGCAGCAGGAAACCTTGAATTTCTTATTGTCTTTACTATTCCTCAGAAACCCTTCTAGTCCACAGGGACAGAGTTTGTGTTTGTACAAGAAATAATGTGGTGCGTTCACTTTCAGCATGCAACATTACCTGTAGTGAATAGATTTAAATTATTTTACATGTAAAATGGCTATGTAAAATTAATCCTAAACAGTTTTAAAAGGAAATCCTGCCTAGAATGATGCTCATAAAGCAGGTTTTCACTCAGATGTTTTTAGTCTGTCATTGTTGTCCCTGCAGCTATTATTTTGCCTTTTGTGCCGTGACACTGCTGGATCTGAAATGTCAGAATATCAGCTTCCTAACCATCACCTAAAGGAAGAGTTGCTCCCAGAATGAGGACAAGACAAAGTAAGTAAAGCTTCAAGGGCAGTGTTAGCAGGCTTCTTTAAGTGTTAAAAATCCTATTTAGAAGTACAACTATTACTCAACAAAGTGAAAGAGAAGATCAGTAAAAACTATTATTACTTGTGTGCACACATGCGTGCACACAGGCACACACACACAGACTACAATCACACTAGTAATAAATGAAGGGAAAGTGCTGACCTGAAGACTGAAAGAAAGGGGGTGAATTCAATGGAGCTATATAAAACCACCAGAGAATGCAATCCAAGCTGCAGTAGGCATTTCAACTCTCTCCTTATATGGTGCCCAGTGCTAGCTCTTTTACTGCTCATCGTGTAAGCAGAAATTCCCACTGACTTGTTCGTTTGTGTTCTGTGAATTAGTAGATGGGGGCAGTGGTGAATTCAACAAGGGATTTTTTTTGGTGTTAGCTACACCCAAGAGATGAAATGCTGTCCAATGCCGGTGGGTAAAATCCTGGCCCCGCAAAAGTCAATGGTAAAATTTCCATTGCCAGGCACTTATTCTCCAGGCTATTGCCACTTTCAACCCATTTACTGTCTTCTGAGAAACAAAGAACCTACATGCATCTGAAACCTCTTCATGAGTATCTTTGACTCTATATCCGTGGGATCCTGAACACCTGGGGAAAAAACGTACCATCCAGTCTTCTCAAAGGAGAACAGGCTGGAGAACTGGGAGTGCCAGTCCCGTCCCAAACATGACCTCCAGTCAGTGCCTCTGCAGAACTTAGTGCCAGCAAAGAACATAACCCAATGGTCTCAAACTGTCAACCCCACTGGAACATGGCATTGCCTCACTCTTCCTCACTGGTGAGGGCCAGGGCACCGGGTGCCGATGCCAGAGCATATGTGCTAACCACCACTCGAGGTGTCTGTCCCTGGCAGCAGGTCCTACAAGAGGGACAAGAGGTGGCGGACAGCCCCTCTCGGAAGATGTGTTTTCCAGTGGGATGCTTTTAAGAGGGGTCCTGTGCTGAGAAGTTTGACACCCCCATCCGCCCACTGGCCTGGGGTCAGCAATTACATTTCAGCAACAAGCATATAATTCGAACAGGAAAAGAAATATGAAATATAGCTTCCAGGAGAATGGCTTGACAGCAAAAAGCCAAAATACCTTTGCAACTTTCAACAATTTAAAGATAGTAGAAGTTAGGGGTTTATGCAGGGGTTGTAGACTAAGAAATCACATTGTCCAGCAATCCTTGAAAAGATTAAATCCTTAAATTCAGCACTATTTTGAAATGTTTAGTATCGTTCAAACACGTAAGGTAGAGAAATTCTGTTTCTCTGCACGTAGACAGCAAAAAGCCATTCACACTCAGCTGCCTGAGGGGAGAAGTTTTGCATGTTGGGTCTTCAGACAGAATTCAAACTACAGTCTTCAGGTGTAAATTAATTCCTCTGAGTGCTGCTGTCTCAAGCTCCACTGCCATCATTTACAATTTACCATGTCTTCCTGCATATTTCCTACTTTCCTACCTTGCACCCATAAAAAGGGAGGATGAGAGAAGTCCCCAGCTTTCAAATACTACTTCTTGGAAGACCAAGAACAATTTTGGAACAGAGGGCATGATAATATACCCATCGTTCACAATCTAAATGACAATGTGCAGCATCAGCTTTGAAATGTCAAGGTCATTTGTGGTATTTCTATTTTGAGTAAAATGGCTCCTGCTGTTTCCATGGTTTCACCTGAAACATGTACTGAGCCTCATTGTTAAGAACCTTGAAACGCAACCATCCTAATACAAAAAATAGACATCCTCTTCTGTAGTTAATTTTAATTTAAATACAAAGCAGTCTGTATTTACCTGGATGGGTTTATCGATCGCTACATTGCATTTATGAACAAAAACAGATGTTTGGATTATCCAATTTACCCTTCTTTTTGGCATATTGCACAATTATAGATTTAATTATTTCGACAACATAGATTGTTTCTGCAGTAGAAAGATCAGCTTTGTTGTTTACTCCATATAAGGGAATATCAGCCTCATTTAAATAAACTATTGAGAAAACATAGTAGAGAGCAGTCATAATGAAAATGCAAAAGAAACACAATATTCTTTAAAGAGATATTTTAAAAGGCTAGCATTGCTTCAGATTGCATTCTATATGTTCACATTCAGCTGTGGAAATACTAACAGTTATTAGAACTACTAAATTTTCCAGGACAAAATAGTCATTTTCCCATGATTGCTGTTACTACTTAATAACTATTAATCAGAAACAGAATGCTGGAAGGAGATTGAAGAATGACTCAGATGAATAAGGCAAGGAATAGTTTAATGAATTTTAAAACCTCAAAATGCCAAATTAAAACTGTGGATACTGAAACACGGAAGATTTCCTTATTAAGGCCTTCAGCAGTGTCAGTGTTGACTTGCCAGTTACAGTATACTCATCTTTGCAATATTACTGGTGTAAACCCTGTGTTTTGTTACCAAAATGAGGTTACAGAGATGTAGCTCCAGTGATTTAGATAAGATTGGAGCAGACAATGCATAGTAAGGAAGTCCGTTGTCTCGTTAATTGGACACCTTTACAGCCCAATTTTAAGCAGAGTATAGAATATAATCAAGTGTTGAACCAGGTCATTATTTAAATCTGTCCTTCTTTCTTCCTTTCTTCCTTTCTTGCTTTCTTTCAAAACAGAAAGCAGACTATTAGCAGACTGTCATGAGCTGAAGCTGTCATTCATGTGACATCAGTCTGTGGTATTTTTCTCATTTGCTAGTTAATCTTTTTGCAGCTGCAGAAGACACAGAAAATGTAAGTACATAGAGGAAAATTGCCATTTCATCTCTGATAAATTGTAGTTTCATGTTGTGGAAAGTCTGTTCACTTCCCCCTTATCAGGCCAAGAGATTTTAAAAGCAGTGAATGGGATCCAACTCACTTAACTGTAGTTGTCTAATAGATGGCCACCCATGCTGGGTTCATGGACTAGGCTCCATATTCAACAAATACAGAGGGAAGTCAGTGGTTGTCCTCTAGATATCTTTTGCTCTTTACTTTAGACACATACAGTGAATAGTTAGTTACTCCAATGTGAAAATGCTTGGAATGTCTGTACAATGAAGTAGGTCTGAACAGTTTTGCTTCGTGTCAGTGGGATTTTATACAAAACTAAAATGGGTGAGGGCTTAAGACTTTGGTTACCTGTTTCGTATTATCTAGACATTTTACATCTATCTCTGTACCCTTCAGTGTTAGTGCTTGCTTGATACATTTCTCATATATGGGATTTTAAAGTCGTTAGGTTTCTAGTTGTTAGAAAAAAAACCCAAAATTCGTACACCTGGTATATTTTTCTACTCTTATCTAGTCAGAAATCCTAAAGAAAATTATAAAAAAGTACAATGATTAGTGTCAGGCTTGCTTACATTCTCTGTTCCTCCTGTCCATCCCCATCCCCTTACTCATCCAGCCTTCCAAAAAGGTCTGTCCCATTGCTCTGCCAGCTATGCTAGAAGTCACCTAGTAGGTGCTCAGGAGGACATCCAGCTCCTACAGCACATGGGCTCTGCATCACAAGGGAGAGGGTGCAGACCACAGAAGGATGAATTGTTCCTACCAGCCTCACTTTGTCATGGTCACTCTCCTCATCTTGTTCAGCCAAACAAGCTGGCCTGAATCTAGCTTTCAGAGCAAAACTACATCACACAAGCAGAGCTTGTGTCAGATCATCAAAGAGGATCATGATGTAACGAAGTATTGCATATGATACAGCAACTGTGTTAGTAAGCTATTAATGTTTTGGGTTTGTTTTTTTTTTTAATACAGGCAAATGTTATAAACATACAAGTTATGTTTTTTCTTTTCTTGTACCTCAGGACACGGGAGAAATGCACAAGTTAGAAAGTATTCTCAGCACTTAGACACTTCAAATTCCTTAAGTTTAATAGCTTTAACGGCTGAGAGGTTAATGGCTGTAAAACACTATCTACAGCGCTCTAAAATAACAGAAATGACTGAAGGCTGCCATATCCTAACACATCCAAATAAAAGCATAGAAAGTTACAACCAGTTAAGACTATGGGAATAGTATGAATGTTCCACAGTCTGACCTACCTTAGATAAGCTTACGCTTGGGGCAAGGTGCTTAGAAATTTTTCTTTTTTCCTTCTATTTTTTTTCCCCACTCTTCAGCTGCAAAAAGCTCTTTCAGCTCTTCCTTAAAGCTCAGGATATGCATGGCACATCAGTATTGAAACCTCGTATCTTTTGCTAGTTTGGCAAAAGGCCATACCTTATGTTCTTTTGATCAGAATTGCTGGCCCTGGGAGAAAGAGATTTTCTACGGTCACTTTTCTTGTCTTACTTGCAAAATAAAATCTGTGCAGTCAAGAGTTTCAGTCAAAAGTTTATAAGGAAAGCTTCAAAGCACTGTAGACAGAAAAGAATTTCAGACACCTCTTAGCTATACAGAGCCTCTACTCTTCCCTAAAAGAAGACCACACGGTCAGTGCTCTGCTGCCAATTCACTGAGTGGTAAGGAAGCACAGATTTTTAACCAGCTGTGTTAAAACTCAGACAAGTCTCTGTTGTTGCTTTTAGCATTAAAGAAAGT
Source organism: Gavia stellata (assembly GCF_030936135.1). Lineage (NCBI taxonomy): Eukaryota > Metazoa > Chordata > Aves > Gaviiformes > Gaviidae > Gavia > Gavia stellata. The sequence goes on along the minus strand of NC_082596.1, from coordinate 37,301,065 downwards.
AAATATTTTGGAATAGATTGATTATAGATAACATGAGAATACTTTAAAAAATGTTGATACTTTCCACTCTGTAGACACTTTACTGTCTAAATGTAGGTGTCTACATAAAACCTAAGTGCAGAAGTTCCTGCTCTCATCACTGAAGATAAAATACTTGACTCACTTGCCAAGTATAGAAGTCTAGTGCCGTTGGAGATGTCACAGGACACCTGGCAGCACTGCACAAAGGTGGCAGATGTGGTAGAAGTTACAGAGGAGACCCATACCTTTACAAACTTCATCAGGAGATCAGGCAGGACACCCAAAGGGCATTAGATTCCTCCATTAGGCAAACTCAATGGAGTTTGGAGCTCCTCGTGTAGACTACTGTTTAAGGGTGGCTTGAAGAGCTCACAGCAGTGAGCAGTCTGCCAGCTGCATCGGTTAGGTTCCCACTGAGTGTAACAAAGTTAAGACACCTAGTTCCCATCTCGTTACCTACTTCTAGGTACCTAAATTTAAGTGTCTGTGGTATGGTGCTGAATCTCACCATGGGTGTGCAATAAGAGCACAAAGTGTAGACAGTCGACACTGCCTGGAATAGGTGGATGGGTAAGGTCGCGCTCCAGCAAAGTATTTACCATTAAGCATGCAACAAGTTTTGTCTTTACTCAGTGACACATGTAACATGTGCTTAACAGGTCTGCTGATCGAGGACTCAAGCCCAGCCTATATACACGATGTCCTAGATTAAGTCTCATGCTTGTGTCCAAGGCTTTGCAACTCCTGCCTACTGTGCACAGCTTCAGTGGAAATATGAAAAAAATTAAACTCAGCTAAGTGGATTTCTAAGGCAATCATAAGATAAACATGAAGTCACATCATCATCATGCTCAAGCGCTCACGGTAGCTACCAGTTTGCTGACACATGTCAGCTGGTGAAATTACCTTTACCTAAGCAACACAGGAGTTTTGTCCTCAGGCACATGGCCTTAGTTCTGTGGTGCACTTGCAATTCAGGAACATGTGTTTGAGTAAGGAGTATTTGAAGTTGAATTTAATTTTAAGAAGCTTGCAGACCATAACTGATTGGCAAAAGAGATGATAAACATGTCTTTCCCAAGAGATTTTTGTGGTTTTTTGGAAGCTATGAAATAGGCTTTCACAAACAAATTTATGGGCATAAAGAAGCATTTGACTACTGCATGCTTCTGTAGTCAATGGGGACCTTGTAATAAAAATGTTCATTTATTCTCAGATCAACCAGAATTTAATGACTGTGAACTTAGATAAAACTCAGATCTCTTCACTCCCAGGGCTGGACTGAAAGATTACAAAAATAAGTGGTCTTGTTCTTATGGAAGAAACAATTTCTGTACAAAATATATGTCAAGGAAGAAAATATACATATTTTAACCTCTTTAAAAAAAATAAACTAATCTTGTTATCTAACATAAGTATAGCTCCTTACCAGAGCAGGAAGGATTCTGTTGTTGAACAGGTTCTGTAGACCTGTCTGAGGTCTTAGGCCTGATTTACTCTTTCAGGATTTGTGTAATTAGCTTAGAACTTGGGGGAGAAAAAAGTGGCAAACTTGAAGTAGAGATCCTTTATTTCATGTAACAACAAAAAAAAATCCATTCCTTAGCAAAACAACATAGCAAAAATACCAACCTTCCCAAATCAAACGTGTGGTTATTCCAGTTGCTTTTTAAACTAAAGCCAAGCTTAGCTTAATTTGGTCTCATTTCTCCAGCCATCATTGGTTTTTTACATTCAGCTGAACAATGTGTGCCAAATGCATTTTCAATTAATAAATTATTTGCCCCAAAGATTTGCTGATATTTCCACTAAAACGACAAGAGTATGCTGATCTGCTCAACTTGTTGTTATGCTCCCCAGCCCGTTTTTGCCCAAACCCACCTGCTCAGACTTGGAAGGAGACTCACAGTTCTGTAATGTAAATGGTCTGTGTATTCCCACAAGAGACTCCACCACCCTGTCAAATGCTTTCACCCTGCAGAACCAACGCAGACTGGCTCCAGGAAGAGTGCTTCATCCTCATCAAGTGTGAAGAAAAAGCTGTTAAGTCAGCACTTTCCAGTGCATCTGCATTTGCATTAAGTGTTGCACCTCTGACTATTTTACAGATGGAAGTAGGCAGCTCTGTTCCAGCTCTTTGGACTTTGTCTTTCCTCCAGTATAATGGGTAGAGAACGTTGGCCGCCCTTTTCTGAATGTCTTGACTGTTACACCTATGTATCCCTGTACTAAAAGCACACATCAATCTAAAGACCATTTTTGTCCCCCTGCTCCTCTAAGCTACACCTTTCAACAGTTCCTCCCTCCTTTGTTGACCTCCTGGTTCTGAGGCCAACTCTAAATATCTGCACACCCCTCCCTTGCCCTTCTCAATCTCTTCTCCTTTCCAGTCTGCTTTCCCAGTATGGGTTTTGCTTTCCAGCTCACTGCCACTGTGCTACAGGGGCCTGACCCACAACTCGCCTTCTCCCCACAGCTCCTGATCCCTCCTGACCCCAGAGGCGCATCCTGACCCCGTTCCCTGCTGCCTTCCTCCCTGCTGGGGTCACTGCAACCACTACCCCACCAGCACCAGGGTCTCGACCCGAAAGCCCAGCTCTCACCTTGCAGCAGCAGAGCAGTCCCCCCGGCGCTCCCCAGCTGTTTTGTGCCCACCCATTTGGTGGAGGGCCAGAGCCTGAGGCAGGCAGGACCCAGGCAGCTGTGTGCACTCTGGATCCCGTCCTGAAATCTACTGCTAAATAGAAGGAGTGAATTCTTTAAATGTTTCCTTGTCATGCAATCTTCCTTCCCAGGGGCATCCTGGTTGTCTGGGGTTTTTTTTTCCCATGAAGAAATAATTTCTTTAACTTACCTGTTTCGGTGAAACATCAGATTGTTTATCAGCTCTTATTTTTATCCAAAGCCATCAACTCCATAAGCATGAGAATAACCATCAATACAATTTTGCAATATATTAAATCAGTAAAACACTGTTAATAAAACCCAGAAATATGCTATCAATTTAAATGCAAATGTACAAAAGCACCTGATGAAAGATGGAGCTAACAGGACCCAAACATTTGTAGCATCCGGTAGGATTCAAATACCTAATGGGAGCGTGTTACTTGTGCTGTGCTGTCTACTGTATTTGATTAAACCCTGGTTCTGTGTGTGCGCCCTGGCTGTGGCTCTGGCATTTTCAAGCCAAATCCTCTATCAGTGTTAAAAAGTTGGGCTCCCCTTGTAAACTAGCTGATGGTCTAATCCAAACTGAACCTACAAAAACATTAAAAAGTCCCAAAAGCAGTAGGAGATACCTGGAATTCATCACTGTTACTATTAGTAGCTGATCTGTTTGAGGAAAGATGGACCAAGTATGATGAAGAGGTTAAAAATAAGTTCAAAGATTTGTATGCTTGGCCATTCTGCTTTCTGTCCCTATTATCTAACATGCTCACCTCAGAAGAAACCTCTGATTTAATTAGAAGTACCAATATGGGATTCATGCACTTATATAACAAAGCACCTTGGGAAAGAATTGTTAAAAATACCTTTTTACCAAGAATACTCTCCCCAAATATTAATTTTTCATGTTTGTAATAATTACAGCATGGAACTGCCCAGCTAGCCAGCTCTCAGTTTTGCATATGCTGAATTATGTTGAGGGCAATTAAGGCCAGAACCTGTGTGATGCTGATCATACTGCAGAAATATTATGAGTTTCCTCTAGCTTTCATCCTTCATTGCTACAATGAAACTCTTTCTGTTTTCTAAAATATATTCTGGCTATATTTTTTTATTATTTTTTACAGCCAGACAATCTGCCATCTAGCCAGAAAGTTGAAACTCTTTTAGCTTCTATTTTTAAATCTCTGCGTTTGAATGAGGTTTGGGGTTTTTTTTTTTGAACTCACATCTGCCACTTAAAAAAAAAGGCAAAGGCCGCAGTTCACTTCATTTCAGTGGATTTATCTTAAATCCTGGCAGGTTGGCTTGACACGTTTTTGCAGAACACATAGGACATTTGGGATTAAAGTTACTCCTTGTAACAGTGTCATTAGCATAGTAGCAGCGTGCGGGCACTGATTATGTTCTCTCTGCCTCACTCCCACACCTCTAATCTCAGAGCTGACCTGATTTATATCAGTAGCTTTACATGGGTCTATGTATATTGAAATCCAGGAGAGGGGAAAGTGCTGAGATTCCCTGAAAATAAACTCAGCTGGCAAAGAGATTAACCCATTTATAAATGCATTTTTGCCTGTTGCTGAGTGTGCAGAGTTTCATCCATTTAAGGAACATAGGCCTAAATCCAGACACTGACACTGCTTGGGAAGAGAGAAGGAAGAATCAGTTGAAATAGTAGTCCAAATGGAGCAGTCGCCTGCATAGCAATTTAAATGATTTGGGGGTCTTAGGGAAGGAGGGAGGGAGAAGAGTGAATTAGGAGGTAACATCTCAGAGCCATCATTTGCAGTAGTTGATATAAGAAAATATTCTTTTCCTTTTGAAGTATCGCTCATTATAGGTAACTTTGGAAAACCTGATGTATCCTTAAAAGCATTCCCAAAGTAGGTGCAATCAGTCATCAATAGCAGAGGTTTACGTAATCTCACATTTACAGTGATGAAAACAATTTATGGAGGAGCGTAAACATGAGACATGACGGCCCTCAGGCCTTTGTCAAAGGGTTCCCAGCAAACAACTCAGCTGACACGGAGATTAACTACTTTATAAGTGTACCCGTATGCTTCTGAGCATGAAGCAAGAAATGAAGCACCCATTTGATGATCCCAGGTCTAAATCCAGATTCTTCTAAGCTTGAAAATACAGGACACAGTTTAATCCCCTCAAGACCATTTTCTGCATTTCTATAAAAGTCTTCTACTGAAGCATCAAAGTCTTCATACACAGGACTAGGTTTAAAAAGAGTGCATTGGGAATTACATTCACAGATAATACTGCAATGAGCAAGATGTGCATAGGGCATTCCCTGGGCTGCCTGTGCCAGACACGGGTATGTGTGGATGAGACCTCTTGCACGTGGAGACCTCAGTAAGTGGGGAACCACGTCCGGGTAGGTGGAGCATCCACGGAGCTCAGCTGGGCTGCCTGGGGCTCAGCTCACTCCCATGTCTGGCTCTGCTTTCCTCCTCTGAATGAAGGCAAGTCCAGAACATTTATAACTCTAAACTGTATTTTAGGCACCGTGATGTCAGCCCCAGGAGCACAGCTGGCTGTAGACCTTGAAGGCTCTGCTTGGTCAGCCTAGGTGCATCTTCCAGGCTTGTGGAGGAGAAGAGGGCAATGTCCTTTCCTTGGGCCTCGGGAGTCCGGCAGTAGCTGTGCCTGGAGCAAGCACACTGTGCTTATTTGGTGCTTTCTTACAGTACAGATCATCACACCAAAAATGCTGGGGTTATCCTCATTTTTTTACCTATAAATATCTAGCAGTATCTTCTTAACAATATCTTCTTAAATTCCTGATAGTCCAAAGCAGGAGGATGACTTCTCCAAGAGATGACTCACATAGACCCCTAACTCAGGTACTTAGAATAATTTTCAGTGCCTCTAAATCAGATCAAAACTACATTACAATAAATATAGGGTTAGGTGAGTGTGACCACAGCTCTTATCAAAATCAACTAAATCATCCAGCCTGAGTCTGTGGGAGGAATCATCCTGCCCTTGTCAGCCAGAAAAATATGATGATTGTATCGCTATCAAATCTCTCTCTAAATAAAATATCAAGTTTATTTTTGTACCTGTTACTATTGCATGTCTGGTGTGTCATTTAAATATGTGCAAAATTCCTTCTTAAGAGAAACTGCAATTAAAAAAGGAAAAAAAAAAGCAAGATTAGTTTAGATGTCATACAATGAATAAGCAAAAAGAAGAAATGGAGGAGACCGGGTAACAATTCCATCTGCATACTTCATCACGTGTCCATAGCCAAGAGGTTTTTCAGACACTTCCTTCGTATATAAATGTAAATATACAAATATCAAATAGTCTCTGAAGGGTGATAGAAGAGACACACAAGACAGTATAATGATCACTTCAGAAATCTATTCGGCATTTAAGTGGATTTAAGGTTGAAAGCACTTGTCAATAATTCAAGGGTAAAATACTTTAAGGGATAAAATACTTTAAGGGACTACTGTAATTATCCAAAGCTCAGGCAATATAAACTGGGAAACTGAGAATCGAGGAACTGATTATAAGAAATCCAGCCATGCAATCATCAGGATTTTATGGTTACTGTATAGTAGTATCACAGGGCAGAGTTAAGGCTGGCTGACTGTCTCTGTTGTGCCTGCTTTGTCTGCATGTATGTTGATTATTTTAAAAGTAAAATAACTATATATTTAAATGTAGTTATTTGCTGACCCTGGTGCCTCTCTACTAAGAGGCAATTGGCCCCTCCAGAAAAGCAGCACAGGGACTGTCAGAACACAAATGAGGTTATTCCCTCATCCATGCAAACGTAGACAACATAATTCAGTGAATTAGAGCAAGAAAGATTAAATTAAAAGGCAACCCCTGGCCCCTGACAGCTGTGTCTCCCTTCCCGCACACAGCCCAGAACAGGACATCTTGTGCGTTTGAAAAAGGCCTAGAAGAAACTGATCTGTGTGTAAAATCATGGAGAACAGGCTGAAGGGCATCTCAGGAGTCCTGCCTAACATATTGCTACACCCTAACTCCATGCAATGACTCTTTAGTAGGTCGCTGTCAAAGATATCAGCAAAAGGGATTCAGTATTTAAAGGAAATTCCTGTCTCTGTTTCTTCTTGTTAATGCTGTGCCTTCTTAGCTATGACTAGACCTGTGAGGTAATAAATATTCACTTAGGCAAAAATACCCTTTAAATATAAAGATGTGAAGAAGCCCTCTAGGGAAAGTGCTGAAACTACAGATGACATAATCAAATGAAATAAAACCTGAAAAAATGGGCATTAGTCACCCCTTCTGCATGTGCCCAGGCTGTTCAAAATGACAGAGGATGCCTCTGGCACACTTGGCATTAGAAAAGAATTGTGATTCCACTTTTGAGTCATTTTCTTAGTAGTGCTGATGGTGTCCATATCCTCAAACAAATCTGAACAGCTGACAGCAAAGGGAGAAGTAATAGACAGCTTTCTGCTCTGTCCACGACCACCACTCTGCACATCCCAAATCAAGGCTGATTAATGCTTACAATTCATGTTTTCTTCCTAGAGAACGTACTGCTAGACCAGACCAAAATGAAGAAACAAAAAATCTCCACCTGAAATGCAGCTTCATTCAACAACACTGACAAAGATTGTCCCTGCAAAGTGCCATGGCAGCTGTGTGCCTCATGCAGAGCATAGAGCTGATGGCAAAACAGAAACAGGAGGGACAAAAATTGAAAACTATCCACCCTGTTTTGTCTGTGGCTGTATGGTTAGCAGGATTAAAAAAAATATTCTGAATGCTTCCCTCCCTGCTATCTTCACCTGGGACCCTTTTAATGATGGCTCTGAAGCAGGTTGTCACAATAATGGATGCTTTCAGCGCTATCTGCCTTCCAACCGCTTGCTGCTCACTGAAGAGCCGGTGCCTGATGCCTGCCAAGGAAAGCTCGCCTCTCGGCAGTGGTACCTCACCTCACCAGTCCCCAAACCTGATAAAGAGCGTTTTCACTGTGTCCCTCTCTCTGCCGCAAGCTAGAGGGTAGGAAGTTTAGTATAGGCCAGCTTGGCGCTAGATTTGCTGCTTCTACCATGTTTGTTACATTAATTTGACAACAGCTTTATTGCTAGATGTTCTTCTAGGAACAGACTAAATCAAACTTACTCTATTAAAGCAATGGGTTAAGGGCTGGACTGCAATACAGAATGATGAGTTACAAAGAGGTCAAGCAATCAAATGGATTACAAATTTCTAGCTGATATATTGGCCTCATCTCTGTCAAGCCACAGTCATGGTAGTGGACAGATTCCCGGTCAGCAAGTTCCTTGATTTCGATCCTCTATTTTGTATTCCTCCTAACTCAGGAACACAATGAGTACAAAAAAGCATGAAAATAAATCTCAAAATCCTTGTGGTCCTTTGGGGATAGGACTGCAGTCTAGCTTAATTTGTGTCTTCTTCCTTTCCTTCTCTTCTGCTTGGGGAGATTGTTGTGTGTGTTAATAGGAATGGAAGTGGAGCATTGTTTTCCTCCTAGATCAGGCAGTCTGAGTAATGCTTAGCCTCTGATCGAAATGCTGGGAAAGGATTCTTGATACTTCATTGCGCTTCTTAAACTAGTTCATTAACCAGAGGTCTTTATTTTGTCATAGAACATCAGAAAACATACAAGGTTTGCCTGAGCTTAATCCACTGGGCTTTCTCATCACAGTGGCACTCCACTTTGAATCTTAGAGAAATTATGATCAGCATAGTGGAAACTATGTTCATTGTAAAACCCCTTGAACAAAAGGGAAAAAGGTAGATATAGAGCCAGATATGAAACTATATATGCGAATCATTGCCTCAAAAAGAATGTTAAGTTCTGCTTACTAGGTAATTGTATCACACAGGTGGATCTTTGGTGCTACTGAAGTTAAAATAATTTGTATGAGGAGCTAGGCTGGAGAGAAGGTGGAGTGGTAGCCCCTCCTATTACTATTATGTGGCATGGTATACGCAAAGTTCTGGGCAGACTACCTCAGCTGAGCATCTCCAGGGTCACTGCTGGGGCTGAATCCTGTCCTATCAGTATGTATGTTACACTTTCGTATTGACAGCATTAGTAACAAACCCTTCCAGCTAAGGCTGACCTGCACCTTCTGTAACAAGCCCCATGTGCAAGCCCTTATAAATTTATGTAAAGGGCATATATAAACATATCTGTATGGGATTTTCCACTTCATTCAGAACAAAAATTTAAGTGCAAGGTCCTGCACGTGGGTCGGGGAAATCCCAAGCACAAATAAAGGCTGGACGGAGAATGGATTGAAAGCAGCCCTGAGGAGAAGGACTTGGGGGTGTTGGTTGACAAGAAGCTCAGCATGAGCCAGGAGTGCATGCTTGCAGCCCAGAAAGCCAACCATATCCTGGGCTGCATCAGAAGAAGTGTGACCAGCAGGTTGAGGGAGGTGATTCTCCCCCTCTACTCCACTCTTGTGAGACCCCACCTGGAGTATTGCATTCAGCTCGGCGGCCCCCAACATAAGAAGGACATGGACCTGTTGGATTGAGTCCAGAGGAGGGCCACGAAGATGATCAGAGGGCTGGAGCATCTCTCCTATGAAGACAGGCTGAGAGAGTTGGCCTTGTTCAGCCTGGAGAAGAGAAGGCTCTGGGGAGATCTTCTAGCAGCCTTCCAGTGCCTGAAGGGGGCCTACAAGAAAGCTGGAGAGGGACTTTTTACAAGGGCATGTAGTGATAGGACAAGGGGTAATGGCTTTAAACTAAAAAGGGGGTAGATTTAGATTAGATATTAGGAAGAAATTCTTCACCATGAGGGTGATGAGGCACTGGAACAGGTTGCCCAGAGAAGTTGTGGATGCCCCAACCCTGGAAGTGTTCAAGGTCAGGCTGGAGGGGACTTTGAGCAACGTGGTCTAGTGGAAGGTGTCCCTGCCCATGGCAGGGGCATTGGAACTAGATGATCTTTAAGGTCCCTTCCAACCCAAACCATTCTATGATTCTATGAAAAATTGAACAAATCAAAAAAGTCAGTGTCATTGGCAGCAAAACATCCTGATGCAGGAAATTGCTTAAATAGTGACTGAGAGTATGGAACTAAGACTAGATTAAGTTACCTAAAGGATGAACCTGGATGATTGGCTTCAAAGATTGGTTCATTTGATTTAAAGAATGGTATTGCTGCTTTGGGAAATATCTAGCAAAACATGCCTACTAATTCAACCTCCCAAAGGAGACAGCTTGATTAACATTACAGGCAGGAAGTCAAGAGAGTGTGGTGAGGCTTTGCTCCTGAGCACCTATCACAGCTATAGTCATCACAGTGCAGGGTAGCCTGAGGCTGCTTCTCCCCTGCAAAATTTGAGTCCAGGGACTGGGCAGGAATAGCAGAAACTGGGCTGAGTCTGACTGTGCTGCCTCTTGAGTACCCACGCCCAGGGTGGGGGGACCAGGGAAGACAATGTGACCGAGAGACACAGCAGAATTTACTCTGTGTTCACAGCACACTTGCAGTGACAATCTCCCCATTAAGTCTGGTGATTAAAAATAGCATTTTTATTGGTTGTGGGTAAATATCAAAATTACACTTCAAAAAGTGTCCGGTAGTACAAACTGGTCTGAGTTTATAAGAGCTGTGTCAATCAATTAAGCTGTAAATCTGGCCCCTTGACTGTCAGTAGCCCAAATATGGAGTAAATACAGAAACTATATTAATACACAGTGATAACATTCAGAAATGCAGAGAAAGACCTGGATGAGTCCAGCTGCAGCCAGTTGCTGCATGCTCTGCTTCGCAGTTCTGCCACAGACCGTTTTGCAAGTTGACCCCATGTCCTTGGTTCTTGATGCATTGTTTAATCCCACAGCCTCACCTCCAAGAACCAAGGAAAACTAGTTAAAAAGAGGCCCCCTTTAATGTACCCATTAAGGGTATTAGTCATACATTGTTTAATGGGCAGTGCATTTCGCCAAAGCCACGGAGGTGCTGCAAGAAAAGCAACAGGGCTGATGCTATGAGCCGCTCTCATTTCCCAGAACAGCATTTGAGATAAGCTGTTCCTTCAGTGGCCAGAAAATGTTTAGTAGCTGTAAATCCTCTTTGTGCTTGGCTGCAGGTATGTTACAAGAGCTTGCAAGACTGATTCAGTGAGTGGTATCCTCAGGGATGATGCCTTCCAGAAGGCATTCACTTGAGCTGTGATAATAAAGAAGGACACAAATAAGCCAGTGACTACATTACCCCGAACCCGCTCTAAAGACACAGAGCAACCAAGTAGGAAAGAATTCACAGCTGAAAATAACACAAACAGATACAACTGGCAAGTTTCAAATTGGGAATTTTCTCTGTAAGTGCATGTCCTGATTGTAGATCCAAAGTCCACGGGCCAGAAACTACACAGGTAGAGTTGAACCACCTGCAGCTCTGAGACAGGTTTGCCTGATCATGTTTGATTGATTAACTGTGCCCTCTTTTCTGTATGTGATTAAACTCTAAGAAATGGGATTTATGCGATGTGGCCATGAAGCCTCATGCCCTGCAAGGCCTGTGTCTGCCTCCCTTGCTTACTCTTTCCCGTCCCTGCCCTGCCAGTTGCTCACTTAGCTTTTCCCCGTGCCGACTCCAGTCCCACACCTGCAGACGCTCAGCCAGAGTGCCTGTCTCTAGCAAACCCTGGGCCCAGGGGCTCACAGATGCATTTGTGGGGGACATGGGGACTTTTTCTTCAGTTTGCCCAACTTCATCCCCTTTTCTCTGTGGTCAGATGACACGAGCCTCCACTATGAGAAAGCAACTGTTCTGCATTTTTAACTCATTGCTAATATAGGAATCTACCACTTTTATACCAGTGAAAGTTGTTCCTCAGACCTCTGAGCAGAGTTAGTCCCAATGTTTATTCCAGGTTATATAGCAGCTCTTTGTGGTGCTCTGTCATGTTTCATCAACCACATAGCATGGGGTTGTCTAACTGTAATGGATAAAGCAGGCTGAAATGTGGCATGTTAATAGATCTGCTACAACCTCAGAATTCATAGGTCTGCCCTGCATGATGTGATGCTGCCTGGGGATGCTCAAAACCAGATCTGGCATCAAATGTCATCTAGATCCATAGCAGGACTTTCTACCTATGTTTATCTATCCTAGTCCTCAAAGGAAAAAAAAGCACCCAAATTTCCTCCCAAGTAATACATGAGGAGGAAACAAATTCAGGAGGTATTTGTTTAGGTTTGGGGAGGCCAGCATGGTACAGCAGTAACACAGTTAATGCTCCTAGCACTGACTCCTTAAGGATCACCTGTAGGAATAAGTCAATGAAGGATCTGTGTCTTTGGGCCAGATTCAGCATCACCAGTGCCAACAGAAAGCTCCTGATCACCTCAATGGACTCTAAATTAAGCCCTCAGGCCCTGAGAGGCAGCTGCTCAGAGAATTATGCTAGGTCATGGCTAGAGATCAGGCACTGCAGTCCCGGGGGTTACTGAATATTTTATGATTCGGTTATTAAAAAACATGTGTATCAGACATCTATCAGTTTGGGTATCCATAACTCTGGCTACTCCTGGGGAATTGAGGGAGGATATTAGGAAAAGAGATACTTCAGGACTGCGGGAGTCTGCCTCCAATAAGCCAATACCTAGCCACTGCAGTGAGGGACTTTGCTGGATACTCTTGTTGCTGTCAGTTAGGTATGGGGCTGCTTTACGCTCTGCTGCAGTAAATAGCCATAACATATTATTCAGGGGTGAGCTGCCCTGTGGATGTCCCTGGCCTCCCAGGGACAGATCAGGGCAGGGCCAGGGCAGACACCTGAGAACAACTGCCTCCTCCCAGGCTCATGTGCACATGGGGTCCAGGAGTTCTGGGTGTGAAGCAGAAGGAAAAAGCTTCTGGAAGGAGGCTGGCTGCAGGGAGCTGGGCACAGTGAGGGCAGGTTTTAACAGGCAGCTCAGGGTACAGCTGTGATTTCAGCAGTTAGTTCATCCAAACTGAATCAAGCTGTTCCCAACACAACCTTGGAGGTATTACCATTAAAGAGCAGCTGGATAACAATCTACTTTAAAATTAGCATCAACAATAGCACAGTTTCATAGCGTTTCTTCAAAACAATAGGCAAACAAGCCAAATCACTGTTAATTATATGTTAATTGTTGTTAAAGCCTGCTATGGCATGAAATGCCAATCAGTTCATTGTTTCTCAGACTCTTGATGAGAATAGCAATGCCTACTTGTTTAATTCTAGTCCTAACCTATCTGATCCAAGATGAATAGCAAAGAAGATGTGGGAACTGAAGTCTGTATTTACCAAAAAAAAAAAAAAAAGAAGTGGTGCAACCTTTAATTACAACAGCTGGTGAATTTTTACTGTTTTAATCTTTGTACCTCTTCTATCAATGTTTTGTAAGACGATGAAAGATTTCACATGTAGACGGACGTCGTCAAAGACCTTATCTATACAAGAGCTGAAAGTACACAAGAGCAGTAGAGTGCTGCTGATTTCTTTCCCAAGCTGACCCACTGAAAATAGAAATCTTTGGGATAAATCTCACAAGAACAACTATGAACTCCACCTTGAGACGGTCTGTAGGAAAACCCTGTGTTCCAGAGAAAGGTAGTTTAGACTGTAATACAACAGTCTGCAATGTCCACTAAACCAAAAGCGACAGTGACTGTTAAAAAGACTTTTTTATCTGGTAACATTCATCTGTCCTCTGATATCCACTTCTGCTCAGGGGCAGTTACAGCAAGCACTGATGCTTTGGAAATTGTGGCTAGAAGGAGTGAATCAGACTGAGGAGCACCATACCAACAGAAGTGGACATCTTTTTCTTCAAGTAGTGCTACAAAAGAATGGAATCTGACGCCGTATCTTTATTACAAACCAAATAGTACCAATGCCATGTACTCTGATTCAAACGTATCGCCACAGCATTGCAGTCATCCTTAGAACTGCATTGTACTATCTGCCTGAGATGCAAAAGGCAGAGAAAGAAAATAGGGTTGGATTCTGCTCCCAAGTGCCCCACTTTGGAACCAGTTTTGGTTCATTACATTTATCAAACTCCAGCCCTGTAAGGACTGAGTGCTTTTAAATACAAAAGGCAGTGTTCAGACTAGCCCCGGGGGAGAAGTGGTACCGCCATGGTTGTGTGGTGTTGTGTCTCAGTAACTAAACCTGTGGATACAAATACACTGAGTGTCCATCTTAATTAAACTGTATTTTAAAGGTCAGACACTACAGTTCCTATGTGCAAGTCCTGGATGTCAAAGCTTATCCTCTAGAAAGCAATCCCTTAATGACCTCCCTCCGTACTGGTTACTGCCCTCACCCAAGTTCCCCCGCTGTTCTGGCTGGCTGAGATGAGGCAGATAGATAGCTCATCCATCTGGACACCATCTGCCTCACAGGAGTACCGAGTCACGCTAGTGACAGCTGAAGAGACCCCGTACAAGCTGTGATGTGAAGAACCCGCACAGGCAAAGAAAATCCCTCTGCAATCCCTGCAAGGACACCACAGACCTTGTCCTAAATCTCTGCTGCAACTGGTGGAGTTACACTGACTCGGGGCACCTGCAGGGTCTTGCCCCATGTTTGCAGTGATACAAGGAACTCCGTATTTTTGTATGGTTCACCGTGTGCATCTCTGCAGGATGGCAGGCCGGTCACTTTGAAGCAGGTCCTGGTCTGCCTCACAGCTGACACGCAGAATGGTGATTTATTCATTTGTCAGATGGAAAAAGCACCAGTGAGTCTGTCTTGCAGTCTCTAAGGATGTAAGGAGGTAGAGTGTGCTCTTAATTATAGCCTCCAGACTGGATCATTACCTGGGAAGCAGAGAGCAGGAGCACACATACACATCTACTTGTAAGTCACTCTTAAAGTGATTCTGTGTGGGCCTTTGTGGAGACAAAAAACAAACAAAGAGAATAAATTAACATGGGGACCCGGTACATTTTACTCGCTGTAGCCTGCGTTTCATTGTGCATCGGATGTGCAAGAGCCACGTGGAAACTCTTTCCAGCAAAAGTGTCTCTCTCCACTGGCATTTGACATCTCATTGCTGCGATGCCTCTCACCCTGTCAAGGAAGGGCAAGACAGCCCCAGCCGCCTTGCACGACACAAACACTGGCCTAAAGTCTCAACCTGACCCAGCAAGGGGAGGAGAGGGTAAGGAGGAAATCAGAAAAGAACGCATTTGGGAAGTCTGGGTATTTTCAGTTGACTGCATTAAGGAAGATGAAATGTTCTTAAAGGATATTTTTAAAGCTTGTTTTCATTAAAAATAAAAACCTCTGTGATCTTTTAAAGGGCAATGGTAATGTGGTAAACATAGGTGGTCAATAACTGCGATGACAAAACAGAGTCTTTGTAAATGCTATGAATCATTTAAATCAACATTAAAAAATAGCATTATAGTAACACTTCCTACTTCTGGAAATATTAATGAGGAAGGAACTTAAAGTGCAGTTAACTGTCTGCTGGACTGTAATCAGGGAACCGGTTGTCCTGGCACAGAAATTAATCAGACTTTTGCCAGTACTTTCTGCAGGTTTTGCAATCCCTGCAAAAAGGGTCTGCGCACCGCAGTCACTCCTTGGCCTTGTCATACAGCCTGGAGAGGATTCAACTCACCTAATTCAATCCATTTATAGGTTGGGGCTGCAGCCTGAGCTGGTTTTGTGAACTTCTTTTTGTCAGTCAGTGGAAAGAAGCAGGCACTTGAGAAAGGCAGTTCAGCTTACTTTAGGCATGCAGTTTAAGATAGGATGACACATCCTGTGGAGATGCTTACCTGCTTCTGACTGTAGGATCTAGATGTTCCACCTGACTTTTAAGGGGAGAAATGAACTAGGGGAGACAAGACCCTTCCCTTGATAACCTTGGAAAATGGAGGGAATCATGGGCACAAATGGACAGCAACAGTGCCCAGTTGCCCTGGACAAGTTGTACTTCAGCACCTTCTGTCTCGCTCTGGTCGCTCCTGTCAGCCCTGGGGTAAGCCCAAAAACTGAGCCACCAGCAGCGCTATTCCATGATGCCTACAGAGCTTTCTGTCCTGTGGTTTCTCTCTTCTTGGCTGGCCTCCGACCTTTGTAGCAGAGCAATTGTTCTGAAAGTCCCTCACTGAAATATAGTACCTTGCAGAAGGAGAACTGAGCAGCTAGCCGATTTACTGGTTCCCTTGCCTAAGCCAAGACCTAAACGATTGTTTTGGTGTTAAAAAAGTGTCATTATCTTTTTCTTAACAAACTGATTTTCTCCGAATTTGGATCTTATGTGTTAGTAACTTTAATGTCAAAAATATGAGTGCTGACTCAAGTGTCTTCTCATCTTTGGCCACGCAGAAATTCTTTCCACTTACGGGTTTCCCGTGCGAGTACACAGCATAGCTTTCTCATGTTCAGGCTTCCAAGGCAACACCTGTCTTCACGACCTCTGAGATCACTACCTGGCTGCTAAAACTGGACAAAATCAGGACAGGATTAAAATCTGCTAGGGAGAACATGAGGGGAACATGGATACACACCCACATATGTATACATCATTGTTTAAGCCTTTGCAGATCTATTGTAATACAGGGTAAAAGTTAATTTCAGGTCTAAATGAAATTCTGTCTCAACAGAAAAAATCATGCAAATGAAAAAAGTGATTCTTTTTTTAATAAGACCATCACTTGATGGTCTCAAAAATGGAAATAATCTGACATGATTTCATGAGTTCAAATATGCATTATTTGTAAGGAAAGAAAGGGGAAAGATCTGAGAAGTATTCTTCCAGTTCTAGCTTCTTTCCTATTCTTTTGTCTGAATTTCTTTTTCACATTGAATGCTGTGCTCCTGCGTAAGCCACCCAACCCACTCCAAGCAAAAAGGTCGTGTCCCACAAAACCATCTCTACAATTACTCTACAACTGGTCTCAGTCAAATGCCAACACGGCACAGCAGGGACACAGAAATGTGTTTCACCTAGGACTTGATGTCCAGATTTACGGCAGAGCAGACTTACGTTCATGAGCAAAACCACCAAGTCAGAAAAAAGATCCTAAACATGCCCCAAGGAGTCATGTCTCTTTACAGTGTGTTGGTTGCATATATACTCTATCTGATCTCAGAACTAAATGTTTCTATCTGCCTCACAACTGTCATCCTCTGCCTGCTCATACATATGTCCAGAGCCCATGTCAATGTTTTCATTATGCATACATTACATATGAATGGGCAAATTATTCAATACTATTGTTATTTATAACTAAAGTTTATAACAAGATTGGGAAAATGTGTTTTTGTTATAAAACTTTCCCCTTTCTGTGCTTAGACAGTGGATGACTTTCATTATTCTGATCCGTAACCAAGTCTTAATTACTTTGACAGCTCATTCCTATCAACATATTACATTATTGTGCTATTATTTTGTTTGCTTAAAATCTATACCTCACTGGGTTACAGAAACATGAGCACTTCTGCATGTTTGAGTGTGCACTGTGGAGCGAGGCAGGATAGGAGGAAGAGAACAACCCCAATTTTCTGCTCTATTTCAGAAAGTGCTGGTGTCCTTTCACCACGTCTTCCTGCTGACTGGCAAGAAACAATGATAAACCTCTTTAAATAGCTTGGAAAGTTGATTGCGCTGCATTAAATACACCCTTCCTACCCCAGCTGCAGTTGTACCTGCAGCTAAATACTTGAAACATCTGACCTACATTGACTAAGAAAATGAAGACATGAAAAGGCATGTTGACAAAATCAGCAGCTGCTCTTAGTGGGGCCATTTGTTTGCAATCACTGACTGTTCTTGAAGGATGTGCAAATCCTGGCATTTTCACTAGTACAAACACCATTCAGGAATACGTACCAGACACATTTCCAGCTATTATTATATTTTGCCATTTATTAGATCTAGAGTGTTGGGCATCTGGTCCAGAAGTCTGGTCTCAGAAGTCTGAAATATGTGGGTGAGAGCTGCTAAATGTTATCTTCACAGCCTGTGATACAGTGGTAACAGTGCTCTCAGCAAACCATTTGGACAGCAGATTGCTGCTCTGTTACCTGGAATAGATATGTTTGTTATATACAACTCACCTGCAACTAATGCCCTCAGAAGATGGTATTTGCAGGGAGGATGTCATAAGCAACAGCAAATAGAAACAATTACTGGAGAAATTTCTTCCATGTTCATATCTTCGACTTAAAAAAATTGTTTAGGAGAGATGCTGGAAATATTTCATCAAGGGATATTTTGGAGTAACAACTCAAAATCATAATAGCTACATATTGTTCTGGTGTTTGAAGAATATGAACATTTTTCTGTAGATCTGCTGTCTTACCTAGATCTGCTATCCATACCAGTGACTCAACCCAAGTTTCTGTTGAAGTCATGCACCGAAGTTGTCCTTGGAGCCACACCACGCTGATCTGCTGGAGTGAAAAAAATCTTCAGCTGGTTCTGGGAAGAGAAAGGATTAGATTCCTAATCTTCACCAAAGAAAAGAATACATAGAGATGTGCAGTGATCCTATTTCACCTGCATAGAGAGGAGACCATCTGTGATTAATGAATGACCGCAGTCAGCAATAGTTACTTTGAAACTCAATTTTTTAAGACTTTAAAGAAACAGATACTGCAAATAAAATGTTTTACACTATGCCAAACAGGCCAGATAAAGCTGAATTATTTTGTAAAGGTAAACACTGCAAGAGTGTCATATGTTAACTTCCTGTCTTAGAGGCCATAGACCCTTAACAACAAATTCTCACATAACCAGTTCAAACAGTGCTGCCAGGCTCACAGCCATCTTCAAAATAGCACAGTTACTACAAGGTGCACCATGGTTTCAGGATAAACTGAAACTTCTGAAGAATCAGGGTATTACATATCCTAGGCCTTATGACTCTGATCAGAGAAAGTCCACAGAATCACAGAATGGCTGAGGTGGGACGGGACCTCTGGAAGTCATCTGGTCCAACTCCCCTGCTCAAGCAGGGCCACCTAGAGCCAGTTGCCCAGGACCATGTCCAGATGGCTTTTGAATATCTTTTGAATATCTCCAAGGAGGGAGACTCCACAGCCTCCCTGGGAAACCTATACCAGTGCTCAGTCACCCTCACAGTGAAAAAGTGTTTCCTGATGAACCTCCTGTGTTTCAGTTTGTGCCCAATGCCTCTGGTCCTATCACTGGGCACCACAGAAAAGAGCCTGGCTCCGTCCTCTCTGCACCCTCCCTTCAGGTATTTATATACATTGATGAGTTCCCCCTGAGCCTGCTCTTCTCCAGGCTGAACAGTCCCAGCTTTCTCAGCCTTTCCTCACAGGAGAGATGCTCCAGTCCCTTCATCCCCTTCGCTGGACTCTCTCCAGTATGTCCATGCCTCTCTTGCACTGGGGAGCCCAGACCTGGACCCAGTACTCCAGGTGTGGCCTCACTAGTGCTAAATAGAGGAGCAAGATCACCTCCCTACACAACTGGCAACACTCCTAATGCAGCTCAGGATACCATTAACCTTCTTTGCTTCTAGGGCACATTGCTGGCTCATGTTCAAGTTGGTGACCACCAGGACCCCCCAGGTCTTTTTCTGCAAAGCTGCTTTCCACCTGGGTGGCCCTCAGCCTGTACTGTTGCATGGCGTTGTGCAGGACTTTGCAGTTCTCTTGGTTGAATTTCATGAGTTTCCTGTCAGCCCATTTCTCCAGCTTGTCGAGGTCCCTCTGGATGCCAGCACAACCCTCTGCTGTTACTGGCTTTCTTTCCTCATAAAGAGGGAGAACTCCACCTTTGTCACCATGTCACTGCACGTAGCACAAGTTTCTTTAACCTGTACATGCAAGCATGTGGTGGGACGCCTGTGTTCACATGGAGTCTCACAACTGCTGTCAGACTTGGTGCAAAGGTCTTCCCAGACAGAGGCCTTTAAGATATGATTCTACAGGACTTCACCAGCCCAAAAAGCCTGTGAACATCAGTGGGAAGTCTGCATGCTGTGTGCTTGAAGATCAGGATTCGTATAAATAAATATGAGCAAAAGCAATGACGTATGTACAGGCTAAGTGTTTGTCTTTGGTACTCAGGCTGGGGGGAGATAGCTGGATGAGCCCTGGCTCTGTGCTGTGTTTTGATCCCATGGAAATCAGAATCTGAGAGGAAAGATGCCCAGGTCTTGTCCTAGCTCCATAACAGGAGTGGGCATCTGGGCTCTAAGTAGACGTTCTCTCAGGTCTTGCTGTTTAGATGTACCTGTAGTGACCTCCATACAAACACCATGATTTAAACCACCAAATAACTTACTAACTCTGCATTTGGATAACATACTTCTTTCTAATGATGAGAGCTTTATATCTTCTGCCAGCTAATAAATAAAGCTCCACTATATTTAACACATTGAGTGGCTCTAAACAAGTAGTTCAGAGTCCCAAAGGATTTGAAAGCTGGCTGGGAAAATGTCCTGCCCTGCACAATACAGCCCAGCTCCTGAATGAACGTGATGCATGTTTGGCTCCTGCTCCCAACTTCATGTTACATGTATGCAAAAAACTGGAGCTGTTTGGGGAAAAAATGATGAAGAAAATTACAAAGGATGAAATAAGAATAACTCTAAATCTCCTCTTTTTCTCCTGTATTTTTCTGACTCCAGAGACAAGTCTCCCATTCTATTTCTGTGCTGACATGGAGACCCTACACATGCCTGGGTCACAGCAGCTTCCTCTGGATGAGGGTCTTTTCAGGACACAGCCCAGAGGCCCCACAGCTCTGTCCACAGGCAGCCCCCAACACTCCTTCCCTGGGGTAAGTTTGCCGAGAGGTGCAGGACCGCAGTCTGTCCGGCAGCAGCCACCACTGGCGGGAGACTGGCCGCGCTGGTACCCCATGGGGAGTGACCCAGAGGCCTCCTTCTGCTGGCCGTGTAAATCTCTGTCTGTAAGGCTTCTGCCATTTCTGAGACAAGCGCAAGTTTCCTTTTAAAATTATTATCAGCTCTATGCTTTTCCTGATGTTCATTTTCCTTTCCTAAGGATCATGTTGGACTGTTGACTTCATTTGCTTCTGAAAAATCTAATGTAATGTCATTGACAGACTCCTTGAAGAAATGGTTTCAGATTCATGTTCTGTTTAACAGGGCCTCTCAGACATTCAAAACTCATTAATAAGGCTACTCCAACCTATTGTGTTTTTCCAGACTTAAGCTCTTTTCATTAGCTGCAAATAGTGTCAGTATATGAGTACATGAGACTTTTTGACTTCATCCAGGATTTTGGGGGGTGAGTGAAATGGCAAGCCAGTACTACCGAGTAGCACACAACAGCCACAGATCAAGAAATCTGAGCGTATGCAACAATATTATTTGCCTGCACAGTCATCCCAGCACTTCCAAGAAAAACTACTTTCAGAGCATAGAAGGACCTAAGCAGAAGGCAAAGGGATGAGCTATTTAGTTGACACAGCAGTGACAGGAGGCCAGGTAAATTACCAAAGCACTGGCTTCATCACACACGTCTGTAGGCGTCCTGCTTGCTCAGTGCACTGAGCACTGTATAAGATAATTTGTTGAACATATTTTTTCTAGCTAAAAAAAAGATGACAGCTCTACTCCTCAAGAGCTAAAACCTGGATGAATAACGCAAGAAAGCCTTTCTGAAACCAGAGCCAGAGGAACCCTGGTAGCTAGGAGAGTTGTAATAGCCATGAGCTTTTTAGACTTGTGGTATATGTATTAATATGAATTTCCACAAAGTGATCACCCTGTCCAGATGCCACTCACCAGCGTTTCTGATTAACTGAGCAGGTACAGTTGCAGCACAATCACTGAGGAAATGCAAAAAAGACTGGATTTAAACCCTGTGGGATTTTAGCCTCAACTCAGTGGAAGTCTTTTTTTGTGCAGGAACTGCAGCCCATCACAGATGGGCGGTGAAAGTCTTGGCCACTCCGTCCCCCCAGTCAAGTAGCTCGTGAAAGGCCTTGGTGACAGCAGGGCATCAGCCCCCTGTGAGAAGCAGGAGCCTCAGCACCTCCTGGCAGCATCTTGGTGGCACTGGCTGTCTGGCTGCAATAGTGGAGAAAATCCTAGATTTGGTCCCTAGGAGAAGACATTCTTCTTCAGCTACTTGCAGAATGGCTCCAGTCCAGAGCAAACATCTCTGCTGCACCTGAGTTCTGTTTCCAGGCTTTCCTCTGCTGCTGCAGTGATAAAAACTGGCCTTTTTGTTACCAAACATATAAATTATGCTATATATTCCAAAAGTGAGACACAAACCAGAAATTCATCTTCATTCATCCAGACTGGCATGTTCTACAGTATGCAATGGCAAGTATTTTCCATAGAATTTTTTCTCATAAAGGTTGAAAAAAAAAAGAGAGAGAGAAGAAAAAATGGCAATTTGGGTAATCGCATGAGCTATGATGGGCTTTGCTGCATTTTGGGACAAGCCTCCATATGAGTTGTGCCTATTAAATGCAATCATAGTCTTGAAAAAGGAGACTACATGTAGCGTTCTGCAGCCCAGTGCTAGAGGACAGAGAAGGGAATGGCCAGGGACAAACTGATCTCAAGTGTAAATGAATAGCTTAGGGTTTTAAATAATGTCAATGATGCTGTCGATTTTCCCAATTTTAATGCAAGTCTCAAGATTTGATTTTATTCATAAAGACCCATCTCTTGAAAACAAGCAAACACAGCATTCTGACCTTTCTTCTTATATAAGTACAAGATCTTCTCCCATTAAAAGTTTAGGGAATTTTTTTATAGAAGACTACCTGAGAAAACTCACTTAAAAAGCAGAAGGCGAGGAAAGACAAAAACCCCACAGTTTATAACTGTCACTCTTCTGATTTTGTGGAGTTTACAATAGACTTTCTAGCACTTAGGTCTAGCAACATTAATTTGCGGTTATTTGCAGTATGTGTTTGCATTTCTGCATAGGAAAAGCACTGTGCAGTCCGTTCTTGGTTATCTAAGCCCTGGATTTGAGAGGTTGAGGAAAATCAGTGCCTGGGCTGAGGAGGCACCAGTGCTTGGTATTTTCAGCCACAGCAAGATACGGTCACCCACAGCAGTGCATCCACACAGCGATGCCACAGACGGGCTTACGGAGCTGCAGTTGCTGCTTTCTGCGCTCTGCAAGTATCACAGAGGCTTCTTAACCGTAACTTAACATGACTTGCGTTTTGTAGTTGCTGTCAGCCAAGCAATCCTGGTCTCTCGCGGGAGCAACACTTGACTGTACTCTTTAAGCTCAACAAAAAAAATAATTTCTATATTTGGCCAGAAGAGGGCAATATTACGTCACCTAGAACACCTGAAGGTCATGCTAACCCTTTACAGGCCAGAAATTCGTGCTATGAAATAAAGGTGGGGGAGGGAATCACGTTTTATACCGATATAACATGGCATTTCTGCTCCCTTTTATAAGTATATTTTATTTCGCTGCTTTATATAGTTCAGGAGCATGTCTTGTTAGAGTCCTGCTTACAAGAAGACGTCTCAGCCTCCCAACAGCAAGCCTGCTTAAGCTTCCACCTAAAGGACTGAAGTGCAGTGATTTATCCTCAGAGAGAAGGGGTTAATTTAAAGCATATGTGCAAATATACTTGAAGAAAGGCACAAGCAAGCAAATAAATTTATTTTATGTTTTTGAAGGTTCAGAGAAGGGAAAACAGCTGTCTGTGTAGAGGAGTTCAGCTTTCGCAGTGCTGCACTGGCATTGCAGACCTGCGTGTGTGAGAGACGTGGTGGCTGTGTGCACACAGCCAGCACAGCGTCCCCTCCATCCTCCCCTCCTCTGCTTGCTGCCTCTTCCTCTTTCTGCCCTCCTATTCCAACCAGTGTGTCCTGCTGGTCTTCCCGGCACAGACTTGTGCACACTCTGTGTGCATCTGCCTCTATGTTCCCCTCTGCATCCAGTTTAAGCACCTCTAGCTGTGCCACTCTCTGCTTTTCCACTTCCCCTGTGAACTTTAAACCTCTGGGCACAGGGGCAGTTTATTGCTCTGTGCTTCTCCCTGCCCCTTCTTCTACCTCCCTGCTTCAAAGTTTAGAGGGAAGAATCTCCCTCACCCACGCTGAGGAACAGGATCTGAGCCACAAAGCCACCCTGGGGGGGTCCTCTTGAAGGCATTTCTCTGGGTGATATCAATGCACCATTTTGTGAGAACTTCTGGCGTGTCAGAAACTATGTCCGGGGTCTGGAGCACATGTCTTCTGAGGAGCAGCTGAGGGAACTGGGGCTGTTCAGTCTGCAGAAGAGGAGGCTGAGGGGAGACTTCATCGCTCTCTACAGTTACCTGAAAGGGGGTTGCAGAGAGGTGGGTGTTGGTCTCTTCTCCCAAGTGACGAGTGACAGGACAAGAGGAAATGGCCTCAAGTTGCACCAGGGGAGGTTTAGACTGGATATTAGGAAAAATTTCTTTACTGAAAGAGTGGTGAGACACTGGAATAAGCTGCCCAGGGAAGTGGTGGAGTCACCCTCACTGGAGGTGTTCAAGGAACATGTGGACGAGGCACTGTGGGACATGGTTTAATGGGGATGGTGGTGTTGGTTGATGGTTGGACTTGATGATCTTACAGGTCTTTTCCAGCCTTAGTGATTCTGTGATTCTGTGAACTAGGAAAGTAAGTAAAGTAATTTCGATCCCTGTTCTCAGTGCTTTTCCCATGTGGTGAGGGCCAAGGGGAGGTTCCCACGGTGGAAGCTGGGGTCAGAAAGGCAGTCAAATGGCACAGATGAGCACAGACGCCCCGCACCCAAACGTTTCTTTGGAAGCACCTCATATTCAGAGAACTTTTGCCAAATCTGGGGCAAGTTTCCTGGCAGACTGTGCCAGGGTTTCAGTCTAACATTCACCCACCACAGATGATCTTTATCAACAAGATCACCCCAGGGCAGTGCAGACAGACAGCATCCTCCAAACAATTTACTGGTTTCAGTCTATTTTTTTTTGCATATCAAAAAGTCAAATCTTGCACAATTTGACATTTCCTACAGAAATGTTGCTTGCTGACTAACTATAAGAAAAATGCCATGGCTAGAGTCTTCTGAAAAATGTTTCATATGACCTTTAGTTGTCCTTAATAGCAAGAGACGAAGTAGCCTACTCATGCAGAAACACTGTACACCATAACAGCCATGGCTTCAGTAATTAGCAGGTTGTGTGCTTCAAAGAGCTGAAAAGAGCTTTACAAACACTAAATAACAGAGCACATCAGCTCTACTGGCTAATATGGCCAAGGAAAAGGAAGGCTCAGCTGACACACCACAGAAATTCACTTCTGGAGAGCACAGCATGCACCAACTGCACATTGGTTCAAGACAAAGACAAAAAAGTCCTATCAATCAGCCCTGAAAAATTAAGAGGGACTTTAATTGGTCCAAACACATGTAGTTTGACCTAGATGCTCTTGTGAATTGCTCCTTGGTTTTTTAACTACTGTAAACCCAAGAACCTACTCACTTGCATCCCATCAGACTGACCAAAGGAGTCATTGTGGGACAGTGACTTACATGGAGGAGAGCTGCCTATTGCGTCACCAGCTGCCACAGCGTCTCAGCAAACACACGGGGTCTAACTAGGATCAGCTCTGCTAACCCAGGAGCTCTCACGAGGTCGCAACACAGGCAATAAGGCTGCTACCCAGAACTTGGGAAAGCAGTGGCAGCCAGCATTTCCTTGACCATAGTACTTTTCATGGAATAATGCTACAGAATTTAAGCTGTCAGTGAAGTCAGATCACACTGTCATCAGTTGTCCCATTGTCCCTCCAGTACTCATGGGAATGCCTTCATAGGCAACAATGATGTTGCTGTATTTATGCATTTGCAACTGCATGAAAAAGGACTCGGGCAGTGTGGGCTAGTTATAAACAACACTAATAGAAATCACGGCATATTCCTGGCAAAGTTTGCACTACCAGAAAAATCAAAGTAATCTTGACAAAGTCTGTTTCTACCACCCACATGTAAGGAGGCTATGAAAGCTCTCAACAGGAACTTGACAGCATTCTCATGGCAACACATCTGGAGTAGAGTGCCGGAGAGGAGATCTCACCTGGAAATGGTGCTGTCATCAGCAATGCAGTGGTGTCGAGTGCTGGTCATAGCTATTGAAGGGTGAACAATTGGTTCATTCTGGTAGACAAGCCCACACAACTCATACACCCTTCATCATTTCCCCTGTTCCAAGTTACAGTTTCCTGGATTTGTCCTGTTGTTACACAGCCATATAAAAATGTTCAGTCTGTTGGTGAGAAAAAAACTATGATCACTAGGTAGAGCTAGTAAATTGTTCTCTCATTTATTTTTTACTTCCTTTTTCTTAGGAGCATAAGGCATAATACAACTGCACTGTCTGTCAGTCAGTCCTCTCATTTCTAGTGATGTCTGAACTTCTTGGTCAATTGTCCTACTCATAACTGAGAGAGGTAAAGGCCTCAAAGATTTCACATTACTGCAGTTTGCACAAAAACTGCAGTGTGGCTAGAGGGAAAAGACCCCAGCCAATGCTCCTGCAGAGGAAAGGCAGCACCTAGCAGCTCCTGACCAGGCAAAGGCACTGGCACTGCTCTTGCCCAGCAGGCAGGGACTCAGTTCAGCAACAATGTGGAGAGGGACAGTAGTGGATGTGGAAGATTGGAAGGCCCAGGTCACACCTCCATTGGAAAGCAAGCTTAACATTATTTATAAAACTTCACTATCCTTAGCGACGCTGTCCTTTTTGCCTTTGACTAATACAATTTACACATTTGGATTGGTTTCTTGCGTTTTGCTTTCCTTATCCTGACATCCAGCACCTGAAACCTACTTTACTGGGTTTTATCTCCTAGTGCAATAAACCTCTATTAAATTTACTGGAATCATGAAAGTTAAGTTTTCCTAAAATATCTCAACTCCATCTTTCTTACTGTTTTGAGGTTGGTCTGTGCCTTCATATGTATAATGAGCTAGCCAGCCACCTTAACACAGCCATGTGTGACTCAGTGGTACACTGAGTATTTTCAGGGCTTTGAAAGACAAAGATAATATTTTGTATACAGTGCAAATGACTCCTTACTACTGCTAGTTGCTGTTCTTCTGGTTGGAGACACCTACATTCATTTTCCTATCTATGCATTTACATCTGGAAAATCATTAGTTTTCCTCAAATAGTTCAATGATGTTGAGTCCACCAAAGCAAACATCATAAAAACCCAGTACCTGGAACACAGCTCACTGGACTGCGTAGGGCCTTGACTGCAGTTTATTGCCGTGAAATGTGTGGCAATAGGGAATTCCTGTGACTCCCTCTTCTGTACATCATGATTGCTCCTTAAGGCTGTGCAGTGTCCACTTGAGGGACCTGCCAAAGATTAAAGGATAATTTCTTTGAACCTGAGACAGGGGAGCTATGGTCAGAATCTTCATACAGGGATGTAGCTGAAAGGAAATTGGTTAACTGATAATAGACGGACTATTATACTATAAAATATTCAGGACAAAAAAACATATGCAAGAAAAAAAATCATTAAAATTCAAGTCGTTTTCTGCAAAGCCGAGATAATATTGCAACTTTAGCAATTACTGGATGAAATCTTCAAAACAAATTAGTCAAAATTAATGGAAGTCAAATCCTTGGTTTTCCTTTTTTTTAACATTTTCTGCATATGTATCAATAAAGATGTAAAGTTGCTGGTTTATCATGGCATAATAGTCATGACAGCTAATAAATTATTTCACAGATTGAAAAAAATATATTTATGAGAGATCCTGGTGTAGTGGTTTGAGGCAGCCAGGAAAGTGCTAACTCCAATCACACAGAGCCATTGACCAATGTCTGCGGTCAGATCACTTGACCTTCTTGTTCTTCAGTCATCCTAGCTGGAAAGTGTATTAAATGCATCGCCCCTGGAAAATGACAGTGTGCATTCATGCATTAATGTGTGTTTTACCGCATGTAGGATATTGTACTTCTCCTCCCCCTTCAGTTTGTAGTTTCTGGTTTCCTAAAGTGTTATGCAGAATCCTGTGCAAGTGGTGTTTTACATTTCCTCAACCTTTTATATCCTTGAAGTTTCAGAAATTAGATAGTATGAGCTTTCCTCTCTTGGATTTCTAAAGACATTTCAGGCTTGTCTTTTATCTAAATCATTTTACGGTCCATTAATTGAATAGATAATGTTTCTCTGCAAAGTCTGAAGGGTCATTTAGCATTTTCAGCATGACTACAACATGAACATCGTGTATTTTCAGCCAGAAGGCTGAAATTTTTTTTTACAGTTTTAACAACCAATGAGTGAGCCAGCCTTTGATATCCACTGTTCTTGATAGATTTAAATCTTTCAGCTGATATTTAGGTGGAAGAAATAGGGTTTTGGTTAAAATAGCATGGCCTCTAATAGCATGGTTCAAAATTCTGAAAGGGCAAGGGAGGCATGAACTATTGGTTTTAATAAGACAGAATAAAATTCCCCAAAGGCCTAGCCACTAGCTCCCATGAAACTCAGAGAAAGTTTTCATATGCTGAGTAGTAAAATATGTGTTTTTAAAGAAAAATCTGGTTATAATATACAACTCAACTCAAAATCAGTTTTGTAAGCCACTTTAATCTCCGCTAAAGGGCTTTGTTAATCATCCAGTTGAATGTGCTGCTCACAGAATCACTGCCATTAGTGGTCTGGTGGCACAAGCAGCCTTATTGCCTTATATTATGTAAGGTCGCAGCAAGTCAAACAGATAAGTCAAACTTCTTATAATTATTATTAACCTAAGCTACATTGGGTCTACTGGGCCATTATGTTGCACCACATGCCAAGGAAAAGGGAACGTGCGCCCTCCTTGGGGTTCTTTAGCCATTGCAAACTGGGACCCAGTCCTGTAAGGTCTTGGAAATGTGTTGAGCTGCACATACGCCTTCCAGACAGACATGGACAGGAAGTTAAAATCCTCTTGATCGACTAGGTGGATGTTTGCGTTTGGAGTCTGTAAGAGTTCTTGGCTTTTGGGGAAATAGAAGGAAAACTAGGCCTAGGGGTTCAAAAAGGTCTGCAGGTGTAGCATTAGACCTTTGGCTAATAATCAGGCTTTCTAAAGTTAATGAGACTATTTATATTCCACAGTATTGCTTCTGTGGGCAATATTTGCACCTGAGTTGGCATAATGTGTGGTGGGTCTTTAAATTCTTAATTTTTTAGTAGCTACTTGTGTGGAGGATATTTTTAATGAGGTTGCACTGGGGATGAAGAAAGGGAGTTGGTCATTCTTATGTAAATACCTGTAACTAATAGTTAACAGGTACTTTAAATCTTCAGTGGCCACATTCAACAACTACAGCCTAAGAGTATGGCAAATTATAGTCCATTATATAATTTTAAGTCATGAAAACTTCGGGGTGTGTTTTGAAAGACTGTATGCTCTCTCGGTGAATAGCAAGTAACTATACTTCATTTCTAGAATTAGGCCCTATTGTTGCAACTCAAGTAGAAGAGATCGTAATTGTGTACTCACGTTATGCCTCCTTATGGTACATTTTCTCCAGTGACTACTACTGAATTCACACTAAGTGTTTATTAAACAGATGACAGACTTAGAACATGCAATTTCTGTTTCAGTTCCTGCCTTATCACAAAGAAACAACAGGGTAAAACAGGGAAGAAGCATCATAATACATGTAATGTTATTTTCTCATTCATGAGCTGCAGGTTTTTAGATTGTCTGTGAAATGAGAACAGTAAGCCAGTGAGTTATGCTGAGAGGTGTCTGAACTGCCAAAAGAAAATTCCATAGACTTATAATCTTGTAGAGAGAATGAGGGAACTCAAATGAACTAACCAGCTTTTAAAGTCATCTCTGCTCATCCCTCAAGCTACTGCAGACCCAGAAAGGAATTTAAAAAGGGTATCTCCTGCACATTTGTCTTTGAGTAGCACCAACACAAAAGGAGAACCTCAAAGCCCCACAGAGTTGGAAATCTTTAGTATAGTAAAAAGACTTTGAACTGGTACAAAATACCCAGAATACTACACATGAATTAGAGCCTTATGTAGTGCTTTCTACTCTGAAAGTATTACTTACCTCCCAAGGGACAGGAAAGTCTCATATTTTTTAAATATTAATTATATGACTGCATGCTCAAATTGGAAGCTGTGCAATCCATCTTTGAACCATGAGCCCAATAAAAGAACTGTCTCCCCCTTGATTCTCACTCCAGTCATAAGAGAACTTAAGTAACAAGTTATAGAAGGACAGTTCAGGTTATTGTAGCCAACAACTACCTGAGCATAACATCGGACAGATTCTTTGTAGATGAATTCTCAGTAGCCACCAGATTTCATGTAGGATTTAATGCCCGGGTGATGAAGAAATTCAGCATCCAACACAAAGTAAGTTAGTACCTATGATAGTCCTTTTAGAAATATGATTTCAACATTGTAATCATTGAAAGAACTGAAAGGCTGACTACGTCTTAGCTTTTTAAAACTACCAAATGGTCCAGTATTCTTTCTAGGAATCCCCTGAGCATCTAAACAACCACTGGGCAACAAATAAAAAAGACTTAATGTATAATGCAATATAATATCATATCATATCATATCATATCATATCATATCATATCATACAATACTATAAGAAGAAGAAGAAGAAGTAACAAAGGTATCACAGAGACTACACAAGGTGCTGCCTGTGTGAGAAGGCATGATTTTCTGAACAGAGGCTGTGACTAAATGCCAAGCAGGTAGATACTTCCCAAGGGGGGGAACATGAAAAGTCATTGGAGGAAGGACTATTAAGGTTGTAGGAGGAGAAGGGTAAAAAAAGAGCATTCATGGACTCCTACACTCATTGTGCAAGCAGTAGGAAATGTGATGCATCTTCCTTTACTTATATTACATGATTTGGGATAAAACTAGCATTTGGGCAGTAGAAGGAATCGCAAAAGCAGCCAAAGCAGGAGTTACTGAACATCCAGAGACATCTTTACAGCTGTGTGCATATTTTCTCCTCTTTCTGCTCATTGGCTGTCTATTCTAATCCTCTTTCTTTCACTCCCTCCTTTTCTTTCCCTCTGCTTTGCTTCCCCCAAGCCACTGTAACTAACAATGTTTGCTGCCATCCCGCAGCTCACTGCGCTGTCTCGTGATTTCCTTTTCCTCCTTGTGCACTTATCTCATCCATTTGCATTGAAAGGTCTCTGGGACAAGGGACACTCAAATACTGTGTTTTCCCAGCACCTCTAGGCCAACTCTGGTTCCTGAACTGATTTATAAGGTGCTAATCTACTCACTATGAGAAGCCACAGAGTATCTTAACAAATAGTGCTTTTAAAATAGGTTATAGCCGCTCACTGCTGAGTTTGAGACCAAAATAACACAATATATCTACTTCTTCTGACATTCATAACACTACTTGCAATGTACCTTTTAAATGCCAAAACAAAACAGTCTTTCTCATAATTTCTTATGTGCATATCTATCTCGATGGAATCAAAATTTTTTTGCAATGAGCATAGAGGACTGAAGATCTTTTGGGGAAATACCTATATTGTGAAACGAATCTCCTCTCTATTTTCATCAAGCACATTAGTAATGTGTCCATGTGCACTTTCTCAAAAAACTAAATAGATATATGATTTGTTGGCAACGAGGTAAAGGCTTGCAACTGAACGTTAAAGGTTTTGGTGGGAGAAAAGCTTTGAGACAAGTCAGAATCCACCTGGTGAGAACTTGGAGGGACCTTGTGGCTTCCTGATGAATACCCAGTGAGCTCCTGGTCTGGGTGGAAGCAGGAAGACCTTACTGTAAGTGGGTAGAATTAAATTAGAGATGAGCAGCAGATAAAATAGATGAGACACAATCTGAGATAAGCGTTTAAAGAAGCAAACCCATCCCATTAAGAATGTGAAATAAAAAAATATGGGCTAAAATACAACTTCCTTTCTAAGGATGTCTATGCTGCAATCAGAATTGTGGTTGCAGCATGGACAGACCTTTACCTTTAAACTAGCCAGTGCAGATGTTGACATCCACAGAGTCCAGCAGGAGCCACCAAATACCCAGAACAACACTGACCTCACCATTCATTCATTACAGCAGTGGTCTAAGCTAACACAACACTGATTTCACCAGTCCTTTGTTACACCAGTGGTCTAAGCTAACACAGTTATCTATAGCTAAGAGATTTGACAAACTGTGGTGACATCCTAGAGAATCTTCAGGTTCCTCCATATTGGAACTTCTGCCCCTGAAGGAAGAAGATGACAGTGGAGAAGGAATGGATGGGGAGAGCAGTTGCGCCATTTATATGAAACTGTGAATGCAGTTATACTGCCATTTTCTCTGATGGCAAAAAGGTCTTGAGAAGTTCCTGGTTCTCATTTTTTCACCCCTCTTTCCTTCACACAATTCTCTTCTCGTGCTGCGGGTTAGAGCCCACTATGTTGTGCTCATGCAACTCTGCAGGGCAATGCTGCAAACAAAATCACCATGAGGAGGAATTCCAGAATCACACAAGGAGAGAACCTCCCAAACTGGTTTTGCCAGCAGAGAAAGCAGAGTACTTATACCATACATCTAATTTCTCCTACCAGAATTGTTGCATTCATGTGAATGGGACTTAAAATAGATCAGCTTTTCTGTTACTGTGGGAGCCAGGGTAGGAAATCTTGATCCCCAAATTAGACCACTGCTGTAGATGAACTTAACTTCTATAGTCTTATTTGTGCTTATCTTAACCAAGCTAGCAAGGTCAGGCTTGCCTGGCTTGTTTTCTCCAACCTGTGAATGGTAACACAAACATTTACCAGTGAACAGTGTATTAGGACACACCAGTGAAGGTCTTGTGAAGTGCAGTATATTAGTACCTACCTATACCAGGATTTTGCATCATTTGATTAATCAGAAAAATGTTAAATAAACAAGATCTCTGTATACACACACCCCCTTTATATTTAAAATACATTATTGTAATTTATAACTGTTATTTCTATATTATTGTTTGACCATATCTTCTAAGTCCTACAGGCTAGACTTGCATAAGCCTGTGTGACCAAAAATTTTTTTCACTGATATTTATATAGCTTCAATAGCAAGGATTTTTTAAGGCATGTGAATAAGTATATTGTGTAAAGCTGGACCGTACACAAGCTTTATGATTAAATCATTTGTGTTGTGTCCTTATTTGAATTTCTATATTTACTTAACAAAAGGTTTCGCTGGGGCTTTTCAGTCCATATTTACATAGATCCATCAAAGATGGCATAGTTAGACGCAGGATGTAGTTGAAACTAGACAATAGCACAGCAGGGTTAAGGTATTGGGCTGCAGCTAAAGTGTTTTGTTAGGAAGATCTGATAAGTGCTTAGACTTTTTGCTAAAATAAAGACCCTAACAACAGTGGGAATTCAACAGGGTAATCACACTTAATGCAGACTGTTTAGAGCAATTAGAGGTGATTGGCAGTGTCTTAAAGCCCTTAAACAGAAACAACATATAAAAAGAACTAACCTCAATTGGATTTCATCTTCATTGCCAGTTTCAGTCTAACGCATTATATCAGCTGGTTTCGTACACATAAGAGTAAAGTATTTTTTATTGGTCCTGTGGCTGTAAAGTATTGTTCCTGAGACTTCCTCTGTCATGGAAATATTAAAATGATGCATGTGATATGCAGCCCTATCAGTAGATGGTGTAAATAAAGAGTTTGTACTTGCCAAGGGATAAATCTCTCTTCCATGATGTCCATGAGGTATTTCTCAATGAATGGATCAGGAATGCCGAGGTGGGGAGGGCAGGGAGACAGTGACGGATGATCCAATAGCAGAATGGACTGCAGAGTGTGTTTTTAATGCAAAACCAAAGTTTGTGAAAGCTCATTTTCAAACAACTGTGGATTTGTGCTTATAAATAACACACAGAAGAGATATTTAAACTACAGTGGATGCAATACTCTGAATTAAATCTATGCAGACATACTGAAGTCACTGAAATAAGGCTGACGCTTAATTTCCCAAGGATTTAGCTCATAGCTCTAAGTGGAACTAGCTGATGTAATGAGTCACCAGGGCAGTTACACCTCAGGGGCTTTGGCAGGATATATTTCTGTGATAGGGTCTTTGGACACCCACTGCAATTACCAAATGTTGAGTAGTAGTCTGTCCTGGGGAGGGGGGCTGTTTGAAATGATAAAGTCATGCTTATCCAGGTAGAGACAGGGTATGGCCAGAAACACAAACCATCTACCTAGAACAGTTTAAATTATGGCAATCCAAGTCAAAATTGCCATACTTACAGCTGGAATGCAGGGCTAGAGTAGTTGTGTGCTCCTAAGTTGTTGCAGTGCAGAACTTCGGTGATTTGAAAGTTAAAACCTTCATTTAGGAGGCAGTAACTTCTTTAACCATTCTGGCCTGGTAATTTTTTAATCTCTAATCCTACCCAAATTTTGTATGCATTTTTTATATATTTATATTTGTATTTGTATTTATTTATATTATTTTACAAATAATTTGTGTTGATATAAAGACATCTTGTGTTGATCTGACTTAATCTGTTCTTAAAAACAATGATCTGTATTAGTATATTATTACCATTGTAGCAATATATCTGTAACTACAGGTGTTGGAGTGGTTGTGAAGAGATGTAGGGAAGGAACAACCAGTCCGCCATGACAATTACCCTCGCCAGTGCTTTTTGGGTTCCGGCGCAGTGGGCAAAGCTGAACTCCACAGCTGGATACACTGCTTTGGCAGCAGAATTTATGCCATATAACTCATGTTTTTCCACAAGTTCAAAATAATGACCAAAGGGAATAATAATCCTCTGCCAGTTTGAATGCACAGTGGGGTGGGCGTATGCCAAGAGCCTTCCTCTGGATAAAATCTACATAAAATGAAGCTTGGCCCACAGACTTTGCATTATGACAGATAGCAAAGAAAGCTGCTGGTTTAACTTTCTTAATCAGAGCCCTAGGTTTTATCAGCAGTCATAATTATCCCATCTACACAAGGGTGGGAATTGCCTCCGTTCAGCTACCCAACAGATGAGCTTCTGGTCTGACCCACTCACCTGGACCCCCTCCACAGCCAGCGGAGGCAGAATAGGCACCTTCACAGAGATATTCCTCCCACCCCAAGAAGATATGTAAACAAGGTGGGACAAGAGGATGTCCACAGTGACTATCTACAACAAGGACATACACGATTAACTCATCCCAGGCACTTAGCTTTCAGTGATAAAAGTTTAGACGAATGTTTGCACAAGGTGTCCAACACAGCCCCAGAGGTCGGTAGAATTGTGCCTGTCTTCAGTGAAAGGATCTGGCCTTCAGCGCTAGTGAACATCCCACCCATGCAGATCCCTTGTCCTTCCATTTCAGCTACAGATGCTGAAAAGCCTTTCCTCTGCTTTCAGATCCAGTAGGACCAGAGTTTTCTTTTGCAGTTATGCACAAACCTCCCTGCACACATGGGTAACTCCTGAGCCATTTGCCCTGTTCCACTTTGCTCCTTACTGGT
Source organism: Gavia stellata (assembly GCF_030936135.1). Classification (NCBI taxonomy): domain Eukaryota; kingdom Metazoa; phylum Chordata; class Aves; order Gaviiformes; family Gaviidae; genus Gavia; species Gavia stellata. The sequence continues at coordinate 37,265,935 of NC_082596.1, read as the reverse complement.
CATAAGCCAGATGCCTCAAATCTCTGCTTATGCACACATTTCACCAATAACAGAACAGGTAAGTGACATTTTGTATGGTTTCTATGTTAGGATAAGTAATGTTCCATTATTTTACTACGAAAGAGACCAGAAAAAGTGAAAATACTCTCCCAAAGGCAAGCTCTCGAAAATGAAGAAACATACCATTTTGGTTGCTTGGCTAGTAGCATAATTTTGAGGCTTTTCGCTATACAAGCAGCTTCTCTCTAAGTTTTGTTTTCATTTTTTAAACATTAGCTGGAGGCAGAGGCTTATGGCTACTTAGAATGTTAGTTAATTAAAAAACCGTTAAATTAACATCTTTTCCCTTGCCACAGGGAGCACACAGCCAGAGGATAATGAGTTTTATTAACTCTCATAATGTCAGTGTTGATTGCATCCAAATACTGGATCCATTATTTGTCAGTCCCCAAAGAACCACCTAGAGAAGCAAATGGGTCAAGGATTAATTGATTGGTGCAAGTCATGGTTTTGCTACTGTGCTATTTATATGTGCAGGATAGGAGAATCATGGTGTTTTGAGGCTGGATTATTTCTGCACAGCACCTACCAGCGTATCACCCTCCTTTTGCCCGGCTGCTTCAGTTGCTGCTGTATAGCCAGTGACATGACTCAGCCTTTCAGCAGCTGCCAAATACTGTTATAAAAAGCACTGGTCCCAAGTGGGAACTATTGAGGAATTTTCTAACAAAAGTTTGGGATTTTTTTGTTTTGTTTTGTTTTTTAAACCTCATGCTAATTTGTGGAGATGGAGACATTAACTGAGAATGTACCCCCCTCCAGGAAGTTCTCACCAGGTAAGGACTCTCCAGCACAGGAATTTGGAGAAACATCTCCACCCCAGACCAAGGAATAGATCAGTGATTAGGACACTTGGCTGGGATGGTGAAGACCTATTCTTCCTCTGCCCCAGCTTTGCACTAGCCCTGGGCTACTGCAGGAGGAAGAGAATTTTCCTCAATCTCCTCCAAGGGCTTTTCACTTAGCATAAACCAACCATTGCTTGCTGGGTGACAAAAGCTGTGTTATTTTGTAACACAAATAAATTTATCAAACATCTGGTTGCTATTCCTATAGCTCCTAGGCAGACTTTTCCACAAATTTCCTCTTGCCTACACCATCGTGTGATTTGTCTAGCTCCATGTTCATGGGTGAGACAGGCAGAATACCAAGTCTACAAAAAGGGGGGGGGGAAATATTTTTGCTCCCTAAATTGCCTTTTTATGGGGGATCCAACAAGCATCAGTGGCAGCACAAGGGAAGAGCAGTACAACCAGGAACGAAGGAACAAAATGCTCTGTTTGGTAGCAGGTAGCCATTAATTCGTGTGCATTAAGTGATCAAGTCACATCTCATCTCTCCTGCCCTTGTATGCCTCTTTTTTAGGGGGAAAGGGATTGGGTTATGATTTCTTTTATTCTTTTAAAAAGACTTTGTTCCACCTCAATGAGGAACAGAAGGCTGTAGAAGAAACATTTCTTAGCAATTTTCCAGGCAAGAGATTTTGGGGGATTTTATCCAGCCTTTATTACAGACAGCCCTGAGCTGGAAAGCAAACTGGCAAATCCCTGTGAAGATCCCATTGGTTTGGTGTCAGAGACATTTTCCAACCCTGCAAACTCTAAAAACGCCACAAATTTCGAGGAAGCAGGTAAAAACAATTGCTTCCACTATGCATTTCTGTCAGATGTGGGTGAATTTTCAGGAATTTGCCTCATTCCCCACATCAAGCCCAACCATCTCTGTTTTTTACATGCTGACCTACCCTCTGACACAACTCTGTTGTGAGCCGGCCAGCTCTGCAGCCAGGGCATGTAGATTCAAGGAGAGTCTGCCTCACCTTTTTGAAATTAAACAGAAACGCATTATTTCCTACCACTTAAACTGTCCATAAAGTGGATTTCATTTTTGATTTAGCTTATGTTTAAAGGAAGTTTGAGAAGCAGAACTGGTTGAGGGGAAAAAAAAAAAAAAGATGTTTAGATGGTATTTTTCAATTACAAACTCACTTAGTCAGCATTTTCCTAGTTCTTTAACAGAACACTGGTAAAAATTATATTGAAGCAATTCAGTGCTTTAGACATGAAGAACTGAAATAGTCAGTTTCAAAATACACCATGATACTAAAAATAAGCAGTGAAATGTATGCATATAAAAATATATTTTTTTAAATTATGGACAAAACCCTTCAGAATAAGTTACGTATGAGAAGCACTGGAAAATATAGCACTTTGCACTGTATTTCAACAAAACTAAAGTCTCAGCTCCTGCAAAACTCTGGCAACGGAGCTAAACACAGTTTTTCAAGAAATATGTCTGTTAGTTGCACAACTTCCCATGCTACTAAGAACTGAACAGCGTGTTAATAAGATTCCTGAAATGTCTTAAATGTAAACTTGTTTGGAGCTCATTTCCAAATGTCATTCTGCCATTTCCCCAAACAGCTGTAGTTTAACATCAGCAATGTGAATGGAATATATATCATGCCAGCTTTGAAACTCAGCTTGTTGGTTTCAAACAGCTGATAAAGTAAATCCCCAATAGCAACAGTAAGTTGTGACCTGGCAGTGATTAGCACAAGTGTTCATGGCTCCACATCACTGAAAGGTAGGTGATGTGCCAGTATAAGATATCCCCCTCCTCTTCATTCACTCCAGTTCCTACTCAATGGTACACTGCTCCCTCAGCTGATCTAACGCAGCTGCTTGTGGGCACATCCTCTGCACCACGCTGGAAAAGTGACCTGCTTTTTTAAAAATTAAACAAATGAAAAAATTCTTTAAAAATAGTCAAAAAGCACCCATGAACCATCACCATGACTTATATCAGCAACAAGAACACTGTCGAAGGCAAGATAAAGGGGTTTAATGCAGTTGTAACAAACTTCGTGCTTGCTTATTCTCAAGAGGCTCAGCAAAGCTTCCGCTTAGTGCAGCAAGCCAGCCTCTCCTTAAAATCGGTGATGTTGCTGGATATTAACACTCAAAGCAACTTGGAAAGCTGCACATATTTTAGACCAGGCAAATCCTCCAGGGTAGCCTTGTTTTGTTAAAATGGATAGAGAAGCAGGTTAAAGGGCCTGAAGATAAATAATAAATGAGTGACAGCTCAAGACCACAATTAGGCCAAGGTTAATAAGCATCAATTCCAAAGGATAAGGGATTTCTCTTTAGAAGTAACCACCACATAAGAAATGTCCTACTACAGACTTAATGGATAAACTCACTTGGTATTACAGTTGATTACAAAACAGGAAAAAGGCTGTGCAGAGGAAAAGCATAAGTAAAAGTCAAATGACTAGCTTAACCTTTTGTAGTCAGGCAGTGGGGTTTGTTTACCTTCTCCACTGTATGCTCTTCCAGTGCACCCAGCAAATGCTACAAGCAATTCCAAGACACATCTGCAAACATTTTTCTCCCTTACTTTTTCTCCCCCTTGCACTGCCTCAGCAATAGCCTTACAGTCATACCCACGGGGAAAAAATACCAGAGCATTTGTCTATCCTTCTGTCACACAATCCTAATCTTCAAGAAGGGATCTTCCAGGCATAGCTAGCTTTGCTCTGTGTACTACTGGCACCCCATCTTCAATGCAGAGGGGAACCCCTTTCTGTGGCAATTTAAAATCTGCTAACTAATAGGGACTATACTAAATTTTGTTTCAGCTAGACTGGTAGGTCTTCTCAAGGCAGCTGAAGCAACCTAAAAAAATAACACTTCCAAAGCACAAATGGTGAGTTAAATTAGATCTTGTTTGTTTGTTTGTTTGTTTCCCTTCCTCTCTTCTATTCTTACTGTTTATTTGATCAAACTGTACTGAATGGCAAAACATCCCTCTGATACGTCTGGCTCCTCCTGAGCATATTAGCTTATCTGTCTCTTAATCCCATCTTTTACAAAATTGAATGCAGTGACAAATCACAGGATTTCATACTGTTTGAAGTTCTTCAACTCTAAATGTCTTACTGTTATTTTATCTTTGTTAAAGGACACAAGTCTTAGAGACAAGATAATGACAATGTCCGAATTTATTACATAAGATCAAGATAGGACAAATAATGACTGGTAAGAAATAGAACTTTAGTACGTGATTGTAAGACAGTGACAACACAATGTCAGGAGAGACTTTCAGAAATGAAGATGTAAATCACATCATTAGTCTTTATGCCTTGTTGAGCCTACAGCAGCAGAAGTGTAGCTTACTTCTAATGCTTTAGAGCACTTCAGCCAAGCACAGGCTTTCATTATACTGACTCAGAAAAGCCAATTCCATGGTCCTGCCACAACCCCAGTTGACCTCAAGTCAATAGAGTTATCCTCCAAACTCACACTCCGGGTCTAGCAGGTATCAAGCCAATTTTTTTAAATGAAGAATTGGAGTTGGGAAGAACAGCCCATAAGGTACAACATAGCATCATTTACGAGGGCATCTAGCAGCACAAGTACCTTCTTTTACTGAAGGAAAATAGCACTGCTTAAGTAACATAGATGTTATTTTACCTATCATCAGATAGCCAGGGAGAGTTGGTCTCTAGCCATGAAGGTGTTAAAACCTTTAGAATAAAGAGAATAAATAAGAGACTATGTCATTGTTCTCTTAAGGAAAAGTGCTAGGAGTAACACATGCATGTGATCAGGTGCTTCAACAGAAGAATATCCTCCAGCTATCAAGAATTTAAGAGTTGAACATTTTTCTTATTCAAAAACATTACTTCATGAAACTGCAAGCTCCATAGCAGCCCCGGAGTATAATACTAACACTAACGTTAATACTAATAACAAAGACAACAAAAAACCCTACTTTCCTGAAGGTCATGCAAGCAACCACTGTTACTGCAGAGGAGCTAATAAACCTCTCTGAGTGAAAACAGTCTTGTCAAGGACTCGGCACAAGGCTGTTATGCTTCTGGCACCTCGAGAGAAATACCAGGTGGTATCACCTCAGGTAACCAACATATCTCAGCTGAGTGATTAAATGGATTATGGCCTCATTTCACAAACAAGAGGGACATTTACCCAATACTCAGTGACTGAAAGATTTAAGTTTCCACTCTGTTAGAAGCCCAGTGATTCTAAAATACAAATTAATACTGGAGATCATAGATCTATTTTCTTACTTATTTAAATGTAAAAATCTTCCCAAGGCAATAAATAATGACAGCATTTGCAACTGCCCTTTTAAAACTGAGTATGATATTTCACTTACCACTTAAATGATAGCTCTCTCTGAGCAGGAAACTGGGAGGAAGAAGCAGATAGCATCACTAAACTAGGCATGAACAGACAAAAAACATTAACCCCATGCTATGAGCACTGGATATTTCCAAAGCAACAGAGACAGTAGTAACTGGATATAATTTTGAACGGCTAACTCTCAAACTACTTTGGCAGTGAACGATTAACATGGTCTCTTAAAAGCCTGCTTATAGTCAAATAGCTCTGCTTCTCACTGTTGTTCCAAGTTTCCGTTTTCCTAGCTCACACCACTGTGCCCTGACTGCCTGAGACAGAAGACTGCAGTAATTATTCGTGATTACCATGATAAACTCAGCATTAATGATGTACGATGGTGTCAGCACTTATGTTCATATATCACCTACCTATAGACCCTGCACACTTCCAACAGTAGTGATTATGTTCATGATTGATACATTTGCTTTGTATCCTTCTAGATCAATTCAAAAGGCAAGCACCTATTGGTCATCTTTATTATAAACGTGGCTCATGAAGACCTTGCTGGTGTTCTCAAAGCTTGATATTTCCTCATGCTGTTTTTATTTTCTCCATGTCTTTGAGCAATAGTTTTGCATTAGGCTATATATCCCACATACCAAGAAGAATGAACATATGGGCATTACTGCCTCTATATTAACAGCAGGCTGAAATTCAAAACTCCTTCACACAGTCTCCGTTCAGTTTTTATACGATCAAAATTCTCATTAAATCAGTTGGAGTTGGAGGACGTGAGAGCACACACAAGGATGATTTGGCCCCACTGGAGAGGTCATTTGGGTGAAGATTGTGTAAACTAGGGTTACTCACCAATGGGTGAAATAACTGGATAGTTCAGGGACTGCCAATGTTTTGTTATGGTTTTCAGTTCTGGATTACTGCTGTCTGGAGTATGACTCATGGTGGCACCAGGTGACAGCTGTTCAGTGACCCATAAAAAATGAGCTGGTAGTAGATGTCAAGTCCTTGGGGACCAGACATCCAAGCGGTAGAGGTGAGTGGTGATGGTAGCAAACCCATCAGAGTCCTGCTGAGTCAATGCTGAGCGTGAACTCCCAAAGTGATCGCTTCACAAGGCCGGGAGGGCCCTGGCACACCGCAAGGGAATTGCACGTTACAACCTTTTATTTTCCAGTGCTGGTGGAAACCTGTGCTGTTAATTAACCTCTCATTTATAGCTGATGAAACTGCTCCTTTGTTGCTGTGGGGACATAGGTAGGGGCACACTCTGTCCCTCCCTGATGTACCAGCCACATAAACCTTGGGATCACCTCCCTGTAGCACAGGTGACCTGAAGCACATTCTTCTGTTTCTTTTAAAATGAAATTGTCAGACAGCAAGTTTAAAAAGCAGTAAAAAGAAGAACCCTTCCCACAGGGTATAATTATACTCATTGCCATGGGGTTTTTCGGGGGTGATGGCAGTAAAAGTTGCTCCAAACCCAACCTGATAAACTCACAGTAAAAATGTTCCTCCAAGGACTGTGTCAGCCAAAAGAACTGAATGCAAACTCAGCTCATGAAATCCCTAAAATGCAGGTGGCAGGAAACTTGAAGAGCTTATCAGGAGTAGTAGTTTTCTATACTTGTCTTCTTTTCATATTTTCATTAAAGATGGAGAAAAATGACCACTCAGAGATAGAATTTCTTTAACCTTAGATTTGAACCAGTACTTATATTCTTGTGTTACCTCCCAAAAAAGACGAAAAATGGTCTTATGTCCTCTTTCTGCTTATGTGTAAAGGAGACCTGAATTATTTCTGGACATGGTATTTGTTTGAACTTTGAGAGCTTATAAAAATATAGACGTTTTTATTTATTTTTTTTCCCCCTGCCTTTGGAGGGTGTCAAGGATGCTTCACGAAAGATGTAGCATTTTACATGAAAGAGATATTGATGTATTTCCTCCAAAATCTTAGCCAGTAGACCTGATGTATTTATCATGGACTTTTTCCAAAATATTGACCAGCAGAGCTGATATATTTTCTACAGACTTTCTCAAGTGTTAACCAGCAGAAATTTTTAGTCTTATTTTTCAGTATCCAGCCACTGTTACTCTCTGGTTCATACTGTGGTTTTCCTAGGCAAATAGGATTTGAAATATATATGACTGTACACATGTAGGACAGAAAGGGAGACTTTAGAGATAGCATCTTCTTTACAGACAGGCAGTAAAGATCATTAGATTTTCCTTTTTGATTTCAGTAGCATTTTATTCTTAATTTCAGACATTGTGCATCAACAGTCTCATTTTCATCTTACAAGCAACAAGTATTAGAAAGGCAGGTTTCAGTATCATCCTGATAAAGCCCCTCCAGAGAAATACCATTTAGTCTAGGTTACAAGTCCAGATGTGAAACACTGTGCACTGTTAGCCAGGATTTCTGCTGGTGTCTTGAAATCATCGTTCATCAGTGAACGATGGGACAAAGCACAACCAAACTTGGGTATGGGGCGTATGACAGGTTTTGGCATGAGCAGAGTGCTTGCCTTCTTTTTAATGCCTGTTCTCATGATTGTCAACTGCTTAGCAAAACACAGCTTAAATTCAAAACTTGACACATGCACAGCAGCTCTAGCATTTTCCCCTTTCAGTTCCATCTGAAAACACAGGCAGGATTACCTGAACACTTTTCCTTAATACACAGAATACTCACTGCAGGCTAAATTTATAAATCGGTATCATTCAAACATATGGATTTAGTCCCCTACAACCAAACTAGGTACAGTCTCATGTTGTCTGTCTCCAAAGCTGGAAAAAAAAATACATAAAAATGCCATCTGAATACCATATATGAGGCCCTAGGTATAGTTATAATTTATGTATATATGAGAACAGAATTTAATTTCTCAGACTGTACTATTCCAAAATACATATTTAAAGATAATTACTGCATTACTGAAGCACACTTAATCTATACTTATTTTCTAACTAACTAATCTTCCTTTTTTTAATTTGTTATAAACGTTTTACTACACTATTTTGGGGGTTTTTTTGCTAGGCTCTTGCGAAATCAAAATCCCCTCAGGTAAGGACATAGGATGAGAATGTCAGCTCATGAAAATTCAAATGTGTCACCTACTCCTTTACTACAATCATTTCTTCAGTGCCAGTTTCTTTAAATACTTATCTGAATTTTCCTCCGAAAGATTCAACTGTGAGGATTTTAGTTTTGAAAGCAGAATTAAACTAAACAGAAATTACGGAAATGAAATCTTAATTTTTTTCTGAAATTTCCAGTAAAATAACACATAGATTGACACTGGATGTTAGTAAGCTGCTACTTCAGCTCACTGTGGCTAGTTGACATCAAACATTAGATCCGTCCGTGACTATAACCATGGAAGACACTTATTAAATGCCATTTTTAGGCCATTAGTGGTTATTTCTTGTATGCTCTTTGCCAAAAAAACCTCACCTGCATTATTGTTAATCTGACAGCAATGATCTGCAAAATACAATCAGAAAGGCTATAAAACCTGCTTCTTAATGAAGCCACTAAGGTTTTTTGTGGTACTTAGATTACTTTCAGCAAAGCAATTGAGTAAAGAAAGTTTGTGTTTCAGCCCTCTATAGTAAGCACTCAATAGGCCACAAAACAATGCTTTCACATTAATCAATTTTGCCTTAACAATTTTTTTTTTTTTAAAATGAGGTTTGTAAGTCATGTTGCTTCATTCCATACCCAGCAACCTTGGGATAACAGTCCAGGCAGTAAGAGATTGTGCTGTAGGCCTTGATATTGCAAAAAAACCCATCCTCTATGAGCAAACATAGGTTTCTTGGCAATTAGACTAGCTGGACTAAATTCCTCTCTGACGTGATTTATAAATTCATCCAATTTAATTTGCTGATAGGAAGCTGAGCACTGTACCTGGGTCATTTGGTCTGATTTATATCAGAAAAGTGTACAAAAGAAAATGGAGCTTCTCTATCTTGCTCTTGTCCTCTCCTAGATTCCTGTTACAATATAACAGGCATCCTTTTCCTTTAATTACCTTCTTCACGGCTTGAGAGCTTTGATGACTTGATTAAGCCTTGCAGTGCAGTTCCAGTCCCTACCCATCTGATTAATTAGCCCAAACCTTATTAACTTCCTAATTCCAATCAATAATGCACTGATGCTGAACTGTGCAAGGGCAAACTAAGGATAGCAATTTTATCTGAAGACACAGAGACACGTACGCTTTGTTCTTTTACCTATACGTCTTCATAGCTGCAAAATTAAAACTACGCTTCAAGAATTTATTTGTACGGGGATGCATTATGTCACCATCTGTCGCACCTTAACCGTATCTGCAATAAAACTTATAGTGACAGAGGCATATTGGTGGCACCTCTGTGCTAAGGTGCCTTTTCCCAAATATTTAGCTGTTGCTGGTGGAGAATGGTACCCAGCATGTAGGGGTTTTAGCCTCCTGCACAAAATGCTAATGACACTGGGAAGGCATGACAGACCCCTGCCCTCTCCCGAGCACCCTCCCTCAGCCTGTCTGGAGGCAGGGAGAGCCAGCTAGTGTACTTTACTTTATTTTATGATGCCAGTAGAGATATTTCAATGCTGAAGGGTTATTTCAGCAACTGCCAGCACAGCCAAAACAGCACCCAGCTAAGTCAATGCAAGTTTAACTATGGGTGGCTAAAACTTCTCCCGTGGCCGTCAGCTCCTCTGCCCCTAACTCTGTCACTGCACTGGTGCTGGAGGCCTAAACACTACCCAAGTCTTGCCAAAAGGAAATCAGTTTTTTTTTCTTCCCCAGCATCTTCTGAATGTGCTAGCAGAGAATTCAGCACGGCCGGAGCAGCCGTGAAATGTGTCAGGCAACTCTGTTTCTCAGGCTGCCACTTTCCCAGTCAGTGATTGAACATTGCCACTGTTTCATGTATTTTCACTACGAGTGTATGTTAGACCTAACTTTCACAGTCGGTAGTTGGTTTTTTTTTAATTTATTTTCTTACAGCGGCATTGACAGTGAAAATGGCATTCAAAGGTCTCCAAAAGTTTGATTCAGCAGAAATTGCACATTAAAGTAGCTGTACCTGTTGTTATGAAAAGCATTGCTCTTGTCTTCGTTCAGTTTGTTGGAGTTGGTCTAGCTTTCTTCAACTACTATGAGGGGAAGAAAAGACCTCTTTACCATTCTTCCACCTGCAGTAGATAGTCCAGGCAATAGCAGAGATAGATAGTAAAAGGTACAGCTTGCAACACACTTAGCAATGCAAACTACTTCTGGTTTGCATCGTTGGAATGTAGGATAAGAGTCGGTACCTAAGACTGGTGCTTGCTGCTAACTATCCACCATTTATTCTCCAAATAGAAACACACAACTTCCAGCCCAAAAGCATCTGAATAACAGACTTCAAAAGCACTGTATTGTGCTAAGAATGTCTGCAAGAGGGGAGCTGCACAGGTAGGATAGCCAGTGGGAGGACACAAGGGCTTCTAATTAAATGCCATTGTTATTCTTATTTTCACTGGGTTTTCATTTTCTGATCACGTGAGCAGCTTTTTTCTTCTCGTTAATGTCTGCCTTTCTAAGCAATCTATAGTACCAAGTACCTCCATTATGCTTTCCACAGGCCACTGACAACAAACCACAATTCTCTGTACAATACATTGTCTCGGATCAATTGTTCAGCCCTATAGTGCAGGAGTGTCTCCTGAGTCTTTCAGTGCTCGCCTTGCCTGCCTTTGTGTACAGTATCACTGATGGGGAGTGACATTTCTTTCTTAGGGAACCTTCCATTAGAGAGGCTCCTTCCAGGCAAATCCGGTGGTGGAGTGTTTGGAAAACAAAGCATGGGCAGAAGTGGGCTTTTATCACATTTGGTCATGTGATTGATAAGGAATTAGACACTTTTCCTGGTACTCAATAGGAAACTCTATAAAAGCATTTTCATTCCTGAAGTATCACTATTTCTCTGAAGTTTTGAATATGAATACCTGCCATCCCACTATCAGGGTAAATTTCCTAATGCAGAATTTAAGAAAAATTCCAGAAATTCCTTCGTGTGTCTGCATTTGCTAGAAGGTTTACATTAGCAACTAGTATTTGGGTATCAATGGCTTCAAGCTACCTCCTACAGTTTCCTAAAGGTATGAAATCACGTTTTTCACGTGTCTGTGCTGAGATTTATACAGTAGGCAGAGTTAGGTCAGGGTAGTAATTGTGTAAGGGGTATCTTGAAACAAAGGTACAGATGAAGTTTCAACCCCATGAAAAGCATATCTACCCTGCAAGCACATCTGGTTTTGAACAACTCTTCCCATCATACCTATGTAAAATCCTTCTGCATATGTGCTTGTGAGTTTTGAGTCCAGCATCTTGTTAGAGGTGTGAAGTAAATAATGAAGATTTCATCTTTACTGATGATGGTCTTTACTGAAGAAGCAGAATGTGGGGGGGTTTCTTGCATTAACACAGCTCTCCACAAATCCTTGGTTCCTAGCCTCTCTTAGGATATTAGGAGAAATCAAGCTGTAGCTGGGGACAGCAATGGATACGTGAGATACAGGACTGCTCGTTTGTTAGTATTCTGAGTCTCATTGCCCTGGAAGGAACTTATGAGGAGCTTAAGATCACAGTCTTGGTGGCTAAACACCAGGAGTTAGGAGGAAGCATCCCCATGAGAGACCATACAGCCTTGCTGCGCCTCAGCTTCCCACCTGCAAGCTGGAAAGGAGCGGTAATGCTGATAAACCTTAGCAGAGGACTATGGTCTCCAGGAAGGAGGTGAGCAGCATAACCTGGCTTCACCAGTTCTGCATACCTAGAGAAGGTGTGAGGAAATTATATTGTTGCAGATTTAAGGTGCAAGTGGAATTCCACATTAGTCCAGCTGGTGAACACTTTCTCCTCCCCGCTAAGGTTCATGAACATGTGGCTGCAAGCAGGAAGACTTTAAGCCAGTTTTGCCACTGACACCCAAGCTTTGTAGGGGGGTCCCATTGTGCCCTGCCACAGCCAGCACAACCGGAGGGTGTGCCAGGCTGGACACACTACACAACCTGGCTGCTCTCCCAGGGCCGGCACGGGGCAGGGGGAGGCGCGCTGCACTGGTTGAGATAAGCATTTAAGCAGCTTGCAATAAGCCTTTCATTCATTAAACCACACTAAGCAGATTTGCGTGGTCTTCAAAATGAAGTCAAACATGAGGAGAAAGGAAAGTGCACCTCGGCTGATTGCACAGAGGCAGCACGGGCCCCTGTGCACCTTGTGCCCTGTGCACCAAGGGCTGCCTGCCCCGGGACGCACACCGAGGCACAAGGCTGGCTGCAGCAGCCAGCGTGTCTGTGCCTGAATGGGTCACCCGGGCTTAATGAATGTCCTTCCTCCCCTGTCACCAAGGGGTGTTGAGAAACAATGTGACTGCAGGGGTCTTGGCACTCACAGCTTACAGAGAAGTGCAGAGCTCTCCAGACACTTCTGGCTTGATGCATTTCTACCGTGCTCAGGGTCAATCAAGAACTTCAGGCAGACGAGGCCCAACACCTATCGAGTCTCCAATCCACCTCAACTGATTATTCCCACTGCCCCGTCTCCGTTCTGTTCCCTCAGACATGCTCTTTGCTTTGTCTCTTCCTTCCTCCTCTTCTCCATCCCACATTGTCTTCTGTTTCCTCTCCACCCTCCATTACTCCCTTGACCTTTACCTTGCTCTGATAAGACGCCTAAAAACCCAGCCTCATTTTCACAGGTATTCAGGTAGCAACTGATACCTTCTACCTGCCCTTTTTTTTCATTACCTGTTCTTCTCCCTTTCTCATTACCCCTCACCCCACTCTGAAATGTGCAAGCGAGATAACCATCACAGGACACAGGCAGCAATGCTGCTGGCAGACAGCATTGAAAGAGCAATCAGCTCCTGCTGCCAAGCCCTTACATATGCTGCAAAGTGCTGTGGAGCTGAGCACAACTGGCTACAGCAAGGGGAGAGACAACACAGGTTTGGCCAGGCGTACAGAGACTGCCATTCCTTCCCCAGGCTCACTCCGTGAGTTGCTGTTTCATCATCTCCTTCCCTTCCATGCAGGCACCAATTTGAAGGGATGCTCTCTTTGTCCCAATACAACCGCGAACGTGGTGGCCACCACTTTCTGACATTGGGCCATATTGCTTCTTACAGGAGCCATGCCCCCAGGGACTATATGGTGAGACTCTTCCTAATCATTGTCTGGGCATAGCTCCTGGTACCACACATGGCATTATCTGATCTGGTATGGATTTCCCTGCAATGCAACCAGACCTGCCAGCATCAAGTGATCATAGAAAGGTGGTGATGTTGTTAGGTCACACGGAAGATTTCTATCTATCTAGTGTAATGGGGGAAGGAACAGCTCAGGAGAAAGCTTCAAGGACAGCCCATTGCCCTCCAGGCCAGAGGAGTCAGGATGGCAGGAACCACAACATGGGGCTGACTCAGCTGACCCAGACCTTCCTCTAGGTACCCCGGACTGTACGACAATCTAAGTAATTATCAGTAGTGCCCCACCTCTACATCACATTTGTTTTCTCAACACTCTTTTCACAAACTATATATCCCATTTCAATCCATGTCATCCTGTTTCGATAGTTGCTGCTGAAATTCTTGGGACCGCAACAACAGGCTAATTAAAACCTGCCTGGACCTCTAATACTAAAGCTTCGCCTCAAATTGTACATTCTCACATGAGGTGGTTAGTTACCTGCCAAAGCATTCACAGCTTAAACGGGGTGAAGCTGCTTGTCAAGTATGGTAGCTCCATCATGTGTTAAAATCTTTTTCATTCTTCAGGTGTGCCAAGGGGGGGAAAAAAGCCAACATAACAAAATCCAGAAAAGTAAGAAAACAGCTGGTTATATATAAAAGAAAGAAAAAAAAAAAAAGTCTTCTATTTATTTTCCCTGTATTCTTTCCTTCAAGTATGTGGAAATGTTATTCTAAAATACAAATAAGGGATGAGATTTTAAAAAACTTTGCAACAAGAAGGGAAGATCTGGTGAGCACAGTATCACCCTAAAAACAAATGAAATATTTCAGGTTAGGATCCATCTCACTCAGCATATATTTTTACAAATGGATTGCAGTGTATAAAGGACAGTGAAATTCCTCTGTTCCCTCTATCCCAGGGGGCTGAGCTATAGCTTTCATTCTAGGACATTAATGGAAGATTCCTAACCAGGCTGAGTTTACTAAAACAAAAACAACTCAAGGTCACACTTCTTAGGATGAGATATGTTCAATAGAATCACTGAAAAGGGCACATATGCTCTATGCAGATGTACTTACAGACGTCAATCATATATGTTCTTACTTTTTGAAACCTGAAGTGTAATGGGGGTATATTTATGTTAAAAGGCATTAAAAAAATCAAAAAATCAATTTCTGGTAAGAAGCCTTCATATGAGGAAGAGCAAATGTTCTTTCGAGCTCTTCGGGTACCTCTTTTTTTTTTGGCTTACAGACATTGTGGTAAAGTACAGCAGGGGCTTTGTAACAGTTTGTCGATGAGGAGTAGCCAAGGACATCTGTGGCCTTGAAAACCCACTACCAAGGGAAAAAAAAAAAAACCCAACCTCAAAACCATGAAGTGAATTTTAAAAAGACAACAAAAAGCTCCAGTTCACTCCTCCTGGGATCTCCCATGGGAATTCTTTGAAAAGCTGCCCTTTTTTTTTCTGTTGGGATTTCCTGTAGCAGTAAGAAACCAGATGATCCTCTGGAGCCCAGAAGATTTCATCCTGTTCCTTAGGTAAAACATACCCTGACCGGAGGAAGCAAAAAAGTTCAAGTGCCGTACCTGGACCACTATACTTTTTCATAAGAAGAGCAAAATTTTTCAGATATGGAGATGCTGGTCTCTCAGTTCTGTGCTGATCCACAAAACTCCCAAGGCAAACTTCACAGAAGTTCGGAAGTCTGGTCATGGAGGACCAGTTGCAGGATTTAGCCCTCAAAGTTGTGTTTTTCTCCAAAAGAAACCTGCACTGTCCTGACCAATGTTGGACAGAGAGACACAGTTTTCTTGACTTGCTGATAGAAAAATATTCAGAAACTGAAATGATCAGTTAAAATGATGAAGATTAACAAAGGTCAGAATTGCAGTCTGACCTCTGGCTAAAACAAAGGAGCCTTAGATCTCCAAGGCTAGCAAAACAGTGATTTTTCACAAAAATAATAACTATTGTATGTGTATACACACATACACACCTCTCCAGTCTTGTAACCACAGACTCATTATAATGGTGTCACAACAGCTTAAAAAGGCACTGGTATCACAATTTTATTAGACTTTTTCTTTATTTTCTACTTAATTAGAACTACAAAATTGCTGAAAATTGTGTTGGCATTATCTTTAGTATTGTGAATTCACATACATAAAAATATTTATTAAAAGCTATCAATGTACCTATTTAATGAAGTAAATCCTGTGTACTGCAAAATATGAAGGAAAGCATGATGTTCATTTTACTTCAGGTTTCACTTCAGACTTCAGGAATGTGATTTGTTACTCTGTTACTGCAAGTTTAGGCTTTTAAATCAGGTAACATAAAATGTTCTGCATTTTGTGCAGCTCTGGTGAACTGCAAACTTGAAAATATATAACATTTCCATTCTAGCTTAGACATTTTTACTGTCCTTATCTCAACATGCCTTTCTAAACACCCACCCTCCTCCCCGTACATTTACGCACAAGAGAATTAAGAATCAAAATGGTCAGGAGCAAAGAAGAAAACAGTAATTTTAGAGCCTAGGTTCTAGCTTGGCAAGTATTTAATTCAGAAATAAAGCAGTGAGGTAATGAAGCTTTCCTCTTTTAAGGAATGCTATCTTTGTACCTTACGCCACTATTCTCAGGTGGGAAAAGAGTACTGACAAGGTTATTGTCTCCCATTAACCCATCCCCAGTTATCATTTTAACCCAATCTCATACATAAAACAAGGCTAAAACTTTGATGATTCACTGGAATGATAATTATTTGTTTAATCTCTTTGGATTCTTACAGTACATCCATCATGGCACAATCTGAGCATCATCTAATGCAATTTTTTCTTCTATAGGAACCTCCCCCCACACCTGTGGGAAGTACTCGTCAAGTGCGTGTGTTCAGCAATAAATATTGTAGTGAGAAGGTTGAAATACAGGCCAAATATTAATTGGAATATCTTCATGCGTCTTTGGTTTTCAGGCTTGTGTTGAATTTCTCGTTCATCCAAAGGCCCCGCCCAATCTCAAATTACTCATGTTATACTTGTCGTGTTTTTACATACATGTATAAAGCAGTGTATAGCGTTGTATATACATTTACATGCATGTATAAAGCAATAGCATCCAATGATTATGCTGCTTGCTGGAGCTAAATACTGTGATACTAGCACTCAGAGAAGAGTCTGAGCCCCTCTACCGCAGGCTATTCGCTTTTCAGTGGCTGAGGAGCAGAAAACACTTGTAACTCAAGCAAGTGGTTTTGCAACGGACGTTGTTCACCTAGCTATCTCTATCTGCCTTTCTACCAGGCCCTAGACTGTGAGTAGCATATGAAGGGAGTAGCTCCTGAATATTATTGAGGAAATAAGAGGTGTAACAGGCCATAGGTATTTCAACATAAATCTTACTTTTTTCCTTTTTTTAAGAACTGGCTAATAAGGAGCAAATTCTAAGCAGCATAATTGGTGCAGCAGACAGTAGGGTTTTAATCACACAATTCAGACTTCTGTCCTTCTTCTAAAGACCGTGCATGTCTTAGATCTTTTCCCATATATGTGTTAATTATAATCTTGAAAGTTTAAGTAGGTATAAAGTTGTGTCAATTTGTTCACTATTTAAAATAACAAAAGGGCTTCACCGCCAAGGAGAAGGTCTGCACAAAAGGAAATTTAGCAATACAGGAGAAGAAAATTCCAAGTATACCTAAAAGCCTGTAACAAATAACTTCATTAAAAAGGAGGAGAAAGGCAACTGAAAGCAACCTGCCTGGAATATTCTGAACAGCTACTAGAGCCCCAGCTGCAATAGGGATATATGCCCTCCACTGACCAATTCCAACGGAGGGAGTTATTAGCTTAGCAGATTATTAGGTAGGATCCTGAGCATGGTTACAGAGACATATATGCAGTGATCCAGCAAAAGGCATCATCAGGTATATAAATGCAAGCTCTGCTCTTGGAAAGCCAAAAGGAACTGAACAAATGGGATTAGGAAGACACAGGCAGCAGGACAAAGACAAGGACCTGGCAGCAACTAGCACACCAACACGTTCAAGAGGGAAAATTTCCTTGCTTTGGACTGAGCCAAAGAAGAAATAGTGAAAAGTGGTTACAAATGTGTTGATCTGCTGCTTATGACACTGAGATTTAGAATAGCTCACCTGCACTATAATGTTCCTTTATTCCTCTTTTTTCCCCCCATACACTGGGAGAAGCAAATTGTTGTAGAGTGCACAAAGCAAAGGCTGGTCCCAAGCATCCTATAGAGCTGACATGGACTGCAGCTCCCTTCCAGGCCTTGCACTGAGGCTCCTTCCCTTGCAGAATATACTACAATGGGAGAAGGAGGCAAAGCTGCTCATGGGAAGTACATGTTTGTGTCTCACTTCTGTATAGTAATTTTTTGAGGTCCATTAACATGGACTAGGGCTTTATTCTTGGCATCAGTCTCTGCAGCGCAAGGGAAATCATTTAGCTGATCGTGGCTCTTTTTTTTTCCATATGGAAAAATAAGAATTGCTAGCCCCATCTGTCTTTACAAAAGCCTCTGAAGAGCTAAGGACAGAAAGTGCGAATTGTTATCACATCGGGACATTAAAATATTCCTATTCAAGGTCTCCCAAACCTCTGGCCTCCCATCAGCCCTGCTCCCACTTCTACTGCCTTGAGAAGACCCTCATTCAGTGGAGAAATCACTGAGTAACAGGTCACCAAAATAGCTCCAGCACCTCCCTCTGTTGCAGGCTTCCACCTTGTCCCGGCTGCTGTGACAGGGCCTTGGAGACAGTGGCAGTCAGAATCCAGCAAGAAAGAGTTTTGGAGGAGACCAACCTGCATCAGAGCCTGCCCTACACAGCTGGGAGCCAGAGGTGCTGCCAGGAACAGCCTAGCCCGGCCAGAAACTCCAGGATTGGGGTCATTGTGCTGCAAAGGAGCCATTGTAGTGAAATCAATAGGGACGTTTTAAAATATCTTTGCATGTCAATTCAAGTGTCAGAACAGAGCAGGTCAAAGAGGGTTGACCCCCATAGCAGGTTAAACTCCTGAGGGTGGAGATGATCTCTCAGCAGGAAGGGAGGAAAGTGCTGTGCCCGCCTGGACCAAGATGCTTTCACACTCCCCATCGCCAGCTTTAGGCTACAGAGCCAGCCATTATCACAGTCATTGTCATTATTATCTTTAAATCTGCTGCCTTGCATTCAGGCATCTATCAGGAAAAGACCCAAGACCCTATTAGTGCAGGGAATAAGCCCCCAGAAGGAGGGGAGGAAACTCGTTCATAGGTAAATTAACGTTCCTACTGGCTACCTTCCTATCAGCTTTGTTAATTCTGAAATGACATTTATTGATAAATCAGATTTTACTACCCTTTCCCATCAATCAGCTGGACAAGTCTCCTACCGGTGTTTTTTTATTGCCACACACAATAATTTGCCAGGCACAAACACTTACCATCTGCTGGCCCGGGGGGAGCTGAGCATCAACCCTCTGTTCCTGTATGCCCAAAAGGCACCACTGCCAGTGTGTCCTGGCTGGGTCTGTGATATCTGCCTTCCTGCTCTCAAACTGCAGTTCAGAAAGTCAGCATTTTCATGTTAAACACATTTAGTCATTTGTGAAAGTATGTCATTCCCTCCCAAAATGATCCTTCCAAAGAACAGCGTGCCTAAATAATAGAAAAATCCTTTACCTGGAGGAGAAGCTTCCATTGCGAATGCACATTCGAGATCTGAAAACAGCGGTCAGAAAAGCCTGTGTATTTTACTGATACAAAAAACGTGTTAGAAAAGCCATGAGTGTTCATCCCTCACCTCAGCAAGTCAAGTCCTGCTGAGAATCGAATTCCTCAAGCTGATTCAGAAATGTTTTGCCCTGCTCTAGATGGCTGGTCACAAAAGACAATATCTGACAAGTTCTCATTTGTAATTTTAAGTTAAGTGAGTATTTTACCAGCAACTGCATATAATCCAAAAAGAAGTAATAAGTAGACTTTTTCTCCCCTCAGCTATTCTTTTTGGGAAAGGAAATATTTGATCGTGATAGTACCTTTAAAGATCTAGGTAGAAAAACCAATTAACTTCTTGATATACTGCTATCCGAGTGAATGGAAATGGGTGGGAGCTCGCAATAGTCCTATAGCTGTTTAGGAAAAAAAAAAAAAAAAGGAATCTCTAAATTAGATGCAGGTTTAAGTAAAATAATCCCAACTCTTGAAACCCAGTGTGAAGAGTACGGTCTTTAAGGTGATGAATAGTACTAACAGACCTCTTTACCCCACTGAAGGTAGTTAACTGAGCTGACTGCTTCAGGCTTTGACACCTTTAAATGTCATGTTTAGCAAGGGAAGAATGGCTTGAATTTGTAGAATCTTTGCCTTTTTTCTCCAGCCATACATTGAGCCATTAAACCACGTAATTCTTTAATTTTCTTTTATTCCATACTCTGCAAGCGATGACGAAAAGAGAGCAGCGAAGAGCCTGACGTTGAAGTAAAGTAAGTTTAACTCTGTCCCCTGGCAGGTGGGAAGGTGGGTGGGAGCTGCTGGGTGGCAGCCTCGCATCAGAACAGTTACAATAGCGGGTTAAAAGCTCTTTCTTACAGCCCTGTTTCTTAAGCGGACAGGTCTGTGTACAGCAACATACAATGCCGCTGAATCCCGCTGAAGCGCTGGCTGAGGAAGGGACAAGGAGAGGTGTACAACTGCATTGCGTTGGCCTGTACATGCAGAAGGGTTGAGGAGAGGCGGAGTTGTTGGCCTGGTCTCGTCAATGGCCATGCTGACCCCATCATGGTGCCCGGGCTCTCACAGGGCCACCCGGCCATGGCGGGACTCGACCATGCTGCAGCTACGGCACCTCAGGTTAAACTCCGGCAGGTTAACTTCTGATGAGTTTCTAATGACTGTAAAAACTCCCCTTTGGCCTTGGGTGTTATAACTATTTATGAGGTTGACCTTTAATTACTCTCTCATGTAGAAATCTTTGACAATATGTCTTTGAAAGCTTGACAAATACGGACCTACACAGCACAGATCAATACCAATATAGTAACACTACGAAGTAGAGCAGCTTCCACAAAAGCAGATGCTAAAATGTATTACCACCAAAGCTGCTTCAAAGGTCTTACTTACTCCTTCAGCTGGGCATTGTCAGCTCTTTCATATTACAGAAGGGTCTAGGGAATGTAAAAAAAAAATGCAAGGGATGCCAAATATCAACGCAACGTAAAGACTGGAAAGGGTATGAACCATTATCCCACTGGGGCCCAAGGGAACCACGGCTGTCATCAGCAGTAGAAGACTGGCTGCCATCTGCCGTTGCTGTAAAGTCCTCTGCTCATCCTCCGTTCAGACAGGGCTGGGAAATAAATTGGTGGTGTTGAGTACCTAGTTTGGAAGTCACAGCATTTCTTGAAAAGAAGCTCTAGCAAATTCATTCTGTTTTGCAACATGAATGCCATCCAAAGCAATAATGAAGCTGAGATTGGATAGTTACCAGTTCTATATTCAGTTTACTTGAATATTCAGTATTGCTTGATTTTTCAAAAGGACATTTTAATAGACATTATACATATACATGGGCATACCTACATGTACACAAATATATGTGCATGTACGTACACACAAACACAAAACAAAGAGTAAGTAATATTCTGTTAAGAATGATGAATATGCTTGGGAAATACCTATGCAGTGTAGAGGAGGGGGTTATCAGTACAACCATACAGTTATATAAAACAGAAGCAAATAGGAATCTCATAATCTAGAATACTGCATTTTGATTTTAACCCACCTAGTATAACCCTATTATTATCATGCAATTTTAATACCTTGTGTCATAAGTATTATGAAAATAAGTGGGTTTTTTCCTATGACAATGATTAAAAGCACAAACCTGTATAAACACAATATGCATCATCTTTGGCCATTGCTATACATTATACAGAACTGCCATTTGTTCTAACCTAATGAAATTCCGCTGCAAGAAGGGTAAGTCCCAAAGACGTAAATTGAAGAAAAAGTAAAGATAAAATTTAAAAGAATTTTTAATAATTGTTATTTCCTTATTGCTGCTAGAAAAAGAAGTGATCCATCTACCAAACAGATATAATTAAAGAAAAGTGTAATGGACCAAAAAGTTCCATAGATTTTGGAGGAAGTTTTAAATGCTAACAGTCGCTTTAGTTTTCCTTCTTTTCTGAATTTCCCCAAAATTAAATTATTTTCTCTTATTCAGAAGAGCAACTGTTCTCCCTTAGCCCCTCATAGAACCTTTTTGTCATAACATCCCAGCCAAAACAACTCCCATGAGACAAAATCAATCAAAGCCATAAAAGACGACTGGTTTTGTCATGCCAGGCCCTACTGCTCACGTCTTACAGTTACAAAACTACAGCAACTGACCTGGATTGACAGACCGTCTGAATAGATGTGGCCAGTTACTCTAACCAAAATCAACATCCCTTTTTAATGTGAATATTATACAGTTAAAAAAAACCCAAACATATAGAAACAAGCTATGTTAACACGTCGATAATGGTGTCATAAAGAGGTAGAAACACAAAAGGAGCTTAAAAGCCCTAAATCCAGGCGTCTTCCCCACACAGAGCTAAGCTCAGAGTGGTTTTCTCCGACATTTCTCCCTGCCTGCCTGCAGATCTGACACCTGAACTCTCTCCTTGATGGAAAGAAACCCCCAAAAATAAACTACCTGAAAGGCTCCCTCTCCATCCCTCCTTTCTCAAACCTCCAAAATATTAGGCTGAGTGCACCCTTGGGAAGGGGTCTGGGGGGCAGGTGAAGAACTCAGATGCTTGCACAAATAACCAAATATCTCTTTTCCAGGAATTTTCCCTTTTGCTGACATGTTTTTTCATGCTGAATTTTGTTTTGTGTGTACTAGAGTAACTGTGCATGGGGTCCCTCTAGTTCTGAAACTAAGGGAAAAAGGCTTAGAAGAAGAGGCATGGGTTAAATAGAAGCCTACTGTGATAGAGTGCTAAATGTAGTAATAGCCATACAAGTTTTTACACCACCCTTGACTGTAGGTCCATCAAAGTTGAGAGAAAAACTACTTTTGATTAGCAAAGGTCTGGATCAGCCTTGTTACACTGTGTGGAGCAAGAACACCCAGCACAGGCTGGTCTCAGCTCCCCTGGCTGCAGAACCATGGTGTGAAGCCTTCTTTTACTGCCAGCATGGGGAAGGAAGCCTTAGAGAAGGCGGCTCTAGAGACACCAGGAAAGCAAGAGCCAAGCTTTGCTGTCCTCCAGGGCAGGACTGTCTCTCTTTCAGCACTGCACATGGCTTACAGAGGGGAAAGCCCCCAGCCCCACCAGCGTCCTTCCGCGTTGCTATCTCCAGCGCTCGCTGTTCCTGTCTTGCCCATCCCCAGTAGCAGCAAGAGCAGGATGCTGCCAGCCTGCGTGCCTGCTCTTTGATGGGTACGTCGGTGGGAAACAGCCACACATCAGGCTGCAGGGGGAGGTTCTAGAAAGTGAACGGAATCCCCATTTGTTTTTTACTTGTGGTTTTCACATCCCTGGAAAAAAAAAATGAAAAAAAAAATCCCCTTTTCATTAAAAGAGTCGTTTGAGACTGTTGGTGAAACTGATACTGCAGAAATGTGTGTTCCTGTGTGCTGCCTTCCTGCTCCGTAATGGCTCTTGCATTAGGGACTGGGGGGGAGCTGCTGTTGTCCATTTATGTTAGTAAAGATTGCTATTGAATGAAACCTTTAATGGGGCGTTTATGCTCCCACTCAGCTAAGAGCTCCGAGCTTGTGCCAGAGTAGTCTTTCCCTCCACCTTGACAGCTATTAGAGAATCAATGCAGGTAATCCCTCAGCTGGCCGTCAGCAGCCGCTGGCCTTGGGGCTGCCCTGGCCACTGCAGTGGGGTCATTTGTAGGAAAACGAGACTTCTCCTGGGAGCAGCCTGCCACCACATCCCCACCGCCACCATGCCGGGCTGGGCCAGCGCCCTCCAAACCATGCGGAGCCCTGCGACCCTGGAGGGAATGCCGCCGCCTTTGTTTAGATTAGGGCAAAGGATGGACTCAACCCTTTCTCCCTCGGGAGGAGGGGCTCCACAGCTGGATTTCACTTCAGGGATTGTCTGTGAATTCCTTTTTGTGGCCAGTATAACCCAAGTATTCATTCCTTTCCCCTTCCTTGAGAGAGAGAGGACATTTTCTCTGCTACCTCATTTCTGTTAACGACCAAGGTGTCTCCTACTGGCTCTACCCAAGTCCCTGCAGTCAAAGGGGAGAGAAATTGCATTTACTCACCGCTGCTTTGCAGACTGAGAATACCACAGTTTGCAGGACTGTGTGGCATTCTCACACTAAGGCATGCAACAGCACGCTCTACACTTGCTGGGCTAGCCAGAGGTTAGTCCTGTGAATTGAAGCCTGGTTTGCCACTGCTGCAATGCAGCTAAGCTGCAGTTTCTGGGACAGTCCCTACAGCAAGACCTGCAGCAGAGTGACTGGCGGGGGATGGAGATGGAGTAGAGCTGCTCGGGTCCTGCGTAGGACAGGCAGAGGTGCTGTGATACTCTCCTCCAGTGCTCCTGCATAGCCCCAGCTGCCAACACCCAACCCTGGGCACCTCAAAGGGACTTGATTTTCAGAAAAGGCATTCACTGGTGGAGATCAAGCCTTATTAAAGCTTGAGTCAAACACCCTAAAAACACAGTTGCTGGTCCCACTGAAAATCTGGATGCAAGTGTTTTACATGGGGTCAAAAAAGAAGGAAAGCAAAGAGCAAAGCCCGCGTCTCCCGATACCTCTCATGCGCCCAAGGCCCTGCGGTATGTGCATTAAGGAGAGCCAGAAGGGAGAAGGTGCAAGGGGACATGCGTGTGTGAGGAAAGAAAGGGAAATTAAGGTGACAGTGACTGTGTCCGTAGGGGTGAAACAAACCCCAGCGCTTGCTGCAGAGGCACGTAAGAGACTGGGGACCCCAAGAAACATCTTTCTGGAGGGGATGGCCAGTCAGGGCTCCCCATGTGAATGATCTCTCTTGTTTAATGGACAGTTTGGCACTAATCAATATGTGTCTGTGGCATTACCTTCAATTCACTAAGCTCCTTGCTTCTTGCCTTCCCTCAGTGGTTAACCACCTCCCTCTCCCCCGAGTCCCCCGGGCAGCGCAGTGGGACAGGGGCTGGGGTGGCAGGGGGATGGGGACCAGGCATTTTAAGAGCGGGGAGATGTGGGGAGATGCCGGAGGCAGCAGATGTCGGTGGCCAGGCCTTTTGTTCCCTGTGCTCGCCAGCCTGAGCTTTGGGACCACCTTTTTGTTTTTGTCTTGCCATTGTCATTCACCAAGGAGGGGCTTTTCAGGAGTTAGCCTCTCACACACTCATCTCTCTCCCCACAGCCCCAACAAAACAGCCAAGATTGCCCTCATCCTCTGGTTTCTATTTAGATCACTTTCCATTTAACATGTAAAAAACCCTGACTCGGGTTAATGCAAAGCACTTAAAATCAGCTAGTGTCTTACATCTTACAGGGCTGATTCGTCCCAACTACTTGACTTGCTGTTCCCCTTGCCAGGGGATTTTTAATCCTAGTTAGGAGAAAGAAGAGCCAGGGTGCACATGACAGGTACAGTTTCTGTAATCCTTTACCTTGGGGAATGCAGTGGGAATGAGCCCCCAGCCAGGGAAGCCACGCTACAACCGCTGCTTAAGCCAAACGGAGTGAGAAACATGGGTACCTATTGCACACAGTGTATTACTGTAGTCACTGGCATGGAAAATGTTGCTGCCATCCTGTATTTGATGATGGCAAGAAGGGAATGGGAGAGGCAGATCTAGTAGAGCATGCAGAGCCACAGCCCAGTCTCTCGGAGAGCTGTGGGGACATCCTGCTTTCTGCAGCCTCAGCTTGGAAACGCCCAGCAGGAACACTGAGTACCGTGGTGCCTGCTCAGGAGGGACCTAGCAGCTGAGCCTTCCCAGCAAAAGGGTTAAGCTTTGCCCATTGCCTTAGTCACGAATATTCTCCCTTCAGTTGAACTTACAATGCAGCCTCCTTCACACAAGTGGCTTTCTGCACCATGCAGTCATCCCAGGAACCTGTCAGATGAAAAAACACAGCGTGCACACAAGCTCACTCCCTCCCTCTCCTCCCTTATCTGTGTGTATAAAGACCTGAAACCCAGCTGAGCTGGCCAGAGCTGCTCATTCACCGGGCTGCTGGCAGCACGGCCACAGAAGGTGCAAGTAAATGTATAAATCCCCGGGGAGGGAAACATCAGCTCACTGTATGCAAACAGGGCACACGTACACTACACGACGGTAAAGGGGCATTCCGTAACATAAATCTAATCTCTCCTAAACCCTGTCCCGCACGGACAGCAATATGTTTGCATTGACAATCGCTGCATTTTCCTTGCAAGAGGCTAAACTAAAATACGCCGTGGGCTGGCAGGGCAGCTCAGCCTCCCCTCCCTCCGGCTCCCTGCTGCTTTATTTCACCCCACCCTGCTGTGAAGTGTGCTGCTGGCCAAATGCCACCCCCACTGCCCCCCAGCCCCAGCACAGCTGGGACTCGCAATTCAGAGGAAGATGCTATAGGGTAGTTAGTTAAATGGCTTTTTTAGTGCTCAATCCAGATCCATCATCTTGCTTGCAAGTGGGAGTGAACTCAATCCAGAACCGAATGGTCTCAGCTTCCATGAGCTATTGGGACAGTTAAGGCCCAATCCATCAAGACACTGGGTGCCTTTGACTTCTAATGCAGTCAGCTGCTACCCAGCAGGCCAAGGACTACAATTCCCAGTAAGAGACAGTTCGACTCTAATGACTTACAAATAATGCAGAAAACACCCTTCATCCATTTGCTAGTAACACAAATATACAAATCCATCAGGCAGAAAACAACCCACAGCCCCTTAGTGTACACTGCAGCCTCCAATAATTTATTTTCATCTTTTCTATGAATCTCATTGTAACAGTCTTCATAATTAGCATCAAAATTTACATATACAGGTTTCATATGCAAGACAACCAGTACCTTCACTCACAAGTACAAGCGAAACCCTTCACATAATCTTTTACAGACAACTCATCAAATACTGTAGAAGGGTGCTAATATGCTAGTACAAGATATCTGAGCGTTCTTCAAGCAGAAGAAAATGCACACAGCTAAGAGCACTACAGAAGATGCACCACTTACTTAAATAAATAACCCTCATTCGCAAGAAACAAGGAGATTACCTGCATGGTAAGCTAACCATGCATTTCATACCACTTGAAGCCATTCCTAGTCTTAACATTTATTTCATTACTAGGTAGTTGATGATTTCACCAAATCCTGAGTTATTTATGGGACCAAACCAGCAAAGCCTTCATACACAGAATTCACATTTCTGTTGGCCAGGCTTCTATATGCCTGGAGAAAAACACCTCCATACGGGCAGGCAGCTGGAAGTAAGATTCAGTTCCCCCACCTGTACTTCAGCATGGTTTCTAGACATAAATACTGTCAAAATTTTCTGCTCAGGAGTGAATTTTACCTATTTAGAGCGCACCAGTTCAGCCTGCAATATATATAAAATTCAGACTGCTGTATTATAGGAATCTTTGATATTAAAATAAGCAAAAAAAATTAAGGGCAAAATGTGATCTTCATTCTACCCTATAACCTACATACATGTATGTACAATACTAATGGCTTGCTTATTTCAGATACTACCTTGTGCTGGGCCTCAATATTTTACTTACAAGTAAGTGGTTCAATAAATATTTTTAATATTTTTACCACGAAAACAATGAGGATAGAGCAACTCAAGGTACAATAAACCATATAAAATTAGTGCAAAACAAGATATTTATAGATACAGTATCTGCATGATATATTTAAATGTGCAGGTAACATTTTTTCTAATTCTAGTCTGTATTTAGAGGTTGTTAAGGTTAGCGCAAAATAAAACTTTTATCTCCCATACTTATGTGCAAAGTCCTTGTTAATCCTAGCTGATCTAGGATATTAAGAGAACCTCATCATCCCAGTAACAATCAAATAGTCTGTGTTAATCAACCAGCTCCAGCAAGGACTTCCATTATCCCTCCTGGATGCAACTCACAGCCCCACCCACACAGGGAACCCCTCTCGGATGCACAGCCATCCCTCCCCATCACGCTGGTCACTCAGTGATAAGTGGCTTCTGCATCAGTTACAGCACTCCCTATGCTCAGTGGTCCTTCAGCACAGGCTTTTTGTGAAGCCTCCATGAAGATGAGATTTCACATTGCCATGGAATGCTGTTCATTAATGATTTTGAAAATACTTGGCAAAAATCAGGGTCTAATCACCTAGGATTTTACACCAAAATTCCCTTATCCGCTGTAATATGCACTTGAGACAGTTTTGATTGGGCCAAGGTTTGTTCCTATGAAAGTACAGGATGCCTGAGGTGTTATTCTGAGTTCTTCTCCAAGTCAGAGTTTAAAAGAAACAAAACCAGTTTTCAAGAAAAGGATCCCAGAGTACATCTTCTCACCCATAGCTACATGAGCAGCTCTTTCTGTAGAAAAAAACCCCAGCATTTTTATGAGCAAATACTTCCCTTCTGCTAAAAAGAAATCAACAGAAAACCTGCACAAATCACTCCTGACTTGCTTGCATGGCCAGTGAGAAATGGAGGATGAAACCCTCCAATCCTCCTGTGAAGGCTTAGGCATTCCCGCAGCTGGGGAATTCCACGCGCAGAGCTTTAGGGGCTGAGAAGTCCTGACATTGTCCATCCTACACCTCAAATCTTAAATTTAGGATAGGAGAAGGGTTTCCCCCTTCTTAAACAGAGGTATCACAGAGCTTATTTTAAAACCTTTGTGCCTTGAACGCTAGTATATGGTGCATTTTTAAAAACATTCCGGAGTGACACTACAGCAGCCACCCTACGTCGAGCCGGCAGGAGGAAGAGGAGGAGCTCAACCTTCATGTCAGGACTCACCGCGAAGGCCCGCCTGGCCAGGACTCCCAGTAGCGGCAAATTTCTAGACAAAAGATGGTTACAGGGCAGAAGAGCCCAGTGGTGGGATTGAGCCTGCTCCTGGCTTGTGCTGAGCCCACAGTGCAACGCCTCTACGAGGCCACTTGACTGTTAGCAACCCACCTAGGAGCTCACCAGTGCTTGGGAGCATCTTCACCCTTGGTCCTCTAAACTGTGAGCAGGCAGAGCCCACCTCCAATATCTCTGCTAGGCCTGCAGCTATTTCGTCACACCCTGCCCCTCTCCCCCCTGGGCTATCTGGGGTCCAGCATCCTCTGGAAGAGTCAGTCTCTGGTCTCCCTGGAGCTCCCCGTGGCCTGGCAGCTGAACCATGGAATTTAAATACCCCTATGCTGGTCCACCAGTCAGTCTCTCTGAGGCAGTTCACATTCAAATAGAGAGTCATTAAAAGACCTGCACGTCAAGGGGAAGTAGACCCCATACCTGGTCATGCACCCAAACAAAACAAACAGGTTAAATGGGCTTTGGGAAATGCACTTGATAAAAACGTCCTTCACACAAGCTTTGGTACGGACAGCACCAGGCAGTCCATAGACGTGGTGCATTAGAGGCACAGAAACACTCCTCACAGTGATATTTGTGCACAAAAGGTTCATGGGAGGTGAAATGCCCTCCTGCCTGCCTTTCCCTTTTGTGGAAATTAGGGTACGGGAGGAGAGGAAGGGAAAGGTGGGGTAGCACATGTTGGATTTCACCCCAGTGTGGCATCAGGGTACCTGGGCGAGATTAATTCCGGTCCCCTGCACTCAGAAATATGCCCAGCGTCCAGAGACTGGACATACCCAGAGTCGCTGCGAGGGTAAACGTCACCTCCTGCGGTATGCACACAACCACACACAAACATGTGCACATAGACCAATACACACATGAGCTGGTCCAGGACGCATCCACGGGGCTCTTGACTAATGAGCGGCGTGAATCTTCATGTGGAAGTGGTAATCCTCCTGCTCCGGGAAGTGCTGGCCGCACACCGAGCAAGTGCAGCCCTTCTCCTTGCTGTGCGTGCGGCGCACGTGGCTGTCGTGGGCTGCGTGCGAGGCGAAGGCTTTGCCACAGTGTTTGCACTTGAAGGGCTTCTCCCCCGAGTGCTGGCGGATGTGAGTGCGCAGGATGCTGGATGCTGTGAATGCCTGAAAGAGAAGGGATCGGAAAGGGGGGAGGAGTTGAAAGTAATCAATTTTCACATATATAATCCCCAGATTCAGCTAATCCAGACCCTGTCAGAAGCACTGTACCCTGAAAATAAGTCCTCAAATAGCTCACATTTTCAGATAACTGGCGAAAAACCAAAAACTCCCAGCAATGAGGAAGCAGAAGCCAACAGCTATCACACTCAGCTATACAGGTATGGCTGAGTCCATGGAGTTAGATGAAGCTCAGAGAAAGATTTCTGACCAGAGACACCAGTAAATATCTTCTACCTGTCAAAGGATAAGTCAATACTGTCCTAATTAGCTTTGGAGCTCCTTTATGTTTGGGAGACATAATGCAGGTTCATTTTCAGGGTTACATACACCGGGGCTTGGGATTCAGCTGCCAGAATTCATCCATGCAGCCAGTCCAGCATCCATTTTCCGAGTTTCATTTTCCCTTTCCATCATACTCTGCTCTTCCTTCAGTCAGACATTCCATCCTGTTTTCCCCCCTCACGAGTAGCAAAATGTGCACAATCACACTTCATCCCCCTTGTAAAGACTCATCCTGCATTTGGGGAGAAAACCCTCTCACCAGGACTCGAGCAGGAAAGTTGCAAAGTAGCCCGTGTTTTCCCTGCCTTTTCTTTTCCCAAGAGAGACACTTTCAGGCCCTTCGCTATTTGCAGACCTCGCAAAAAAAAAAAATCCTCTAGTACCGTTATGTTGCTGAACCATCACAAGTAAGTTTTCACAGCAAAGAGCAATACGTCTCAGATACCTTTTCACTAGGAACCTTAGAGCACAAACAGATCTGGGATCCCTATAGAGAAGTCCCTAGAGATGTTTATCAACAGGGCCAAAGTGTGTTTGAGGGCCAGAATGGGTATCTGGGCCCAACACTTTTCCTTTAATCTCAGGACACTTCAGCTCTGTGTTAGTCCAGACTGTCATAAACAAAACTTCTCTCTCTCTCCAAAATCAGGAGCACCTTACTACATGCTGATAGTACTTCTGCATTGCATGGACACTCCGTAGCACCTGGAGCCCTACAGATACTTACCCAGCAGCAGCCTGCACATCCACCCTGCGTCTGCTGGGAGAGCTGTCACTGCTCTCACAAGGAGAGCTCACCTGAATCATCCCTGCTGTGAAGGGTAGTAACAGCTGAACACAATTTTGATCAATGATGTATGGCTCTATCTATGTTCTTTTTCAAATGAAACCTCCATGCCCAGTTACACATCAGTGGCCCCGTTACTTCAAGGTAAGCATGCACAAAGTCATATCGTGCAAGTTCAGCTTATGGGTCAAATCTGTTCACTGCACTCCAGAAGCAGTGTCAGTAATATCAAAAACTATCTATCTGATGAAAAAGAGGAATATTGGATCTAGCTGCATGCCTTGGATGGTATTATAAATGCTCTCAAGCTTTCCTATACCTTATCCCCACAGCAGCTCTCTGAGCTGGGACGAAACACAAAATCCACATCCGATGGAGACCAGACCCTGTTTCTTCAGCCTCAGCCAGCCCTTCATTTCAACTCACAACTGTGCCCAG
This sequence comes from Gavia stellata, assembly GCF_030936135.1. Lineage (NCBI taxonomy): Eukaryota > Metazoa > Chordata > Aves > Gaviiformes > Gaviidae > Gavia > Gavia stellata. Next base: position 37,234,758 of record NC_082596.1, on the reverse strand, counting down.
AATATATCCTCACTTATCTGGTTATCAACTTAAATGGAAGGCATTTTCTTGAAAGAAAACAGAAAAGAAACAGAAAAATTGAAAAAAGAAAACAGAGCATGGAAAGAGCCATCCCCCCCACTAGTGCCGTGTGATGCTGAGTGCAGCAGAGGACAGACGGAGGGACGGGATGGGGCTTTGCCTCACCTTGTTGCAGTAGACACATTTGTAGGGGCGCTCCCCGGAGTGAACCCTCATGTGTTTGTTCAGGCTAGAGGACTGAGAAAAGCTCTTCCCGCACACTGAGCACTGGGGAAAAAAAGGACAAAGTTAAAAGGAAGCACACAACAGCATAGCTAAAAAGAAAAATTAGGTATGTGGATGATGTGTGCATGTATTTTCCTACATATATTTATGTATATATTTATGTATATACATGTATTTATATACATATGTTTATATATTTATGTATATAGAAACACAGTAGTAATTTAAGCAGTAACAGAAATACAGTCAGAATGTTAATCTGGTTTTAAGAACAGTTTTTTCTAAAAAAAGGAAATAATGCAAAATTTCAAAGCTTTTTTGTGTGCATGGTTAAAAATGTTTCATTAAAAAATGTCATTTTTCAGAACATTACCAGAAGATACTGACTTTCAGTAATCAAAACCTGAAAATTTCTGTAAAATAATTTTTCTTCAAAATGCAAATGAAGCTCTAGTTGCCATTTTGAATTTTTGCTCAACAAATAAGACAATAAACTTCCTAAAAAATATATTTAAGGGGATCTTTTAAAATAGTAACCCTTTTTCAGAAATGATGAGTCAGTCACAGCACTTAGCCTGAAGCTTGATCTGTCAGTAGTGCCTCTCCTTAGAGGAGTGAAACCTCCCACCCCAGGACCTGCGTCTTCACAGTGTGGCATGCGGGCTGCGGCCGGCAGCAACAGGACAAAACCCAATTCAGAGGGGGCTGAAGTAATTTGAGAGACTTGCAGTGAGATTCAGTGCAATTTGTATGAGCCCCAAAATAATTTTCCCCCTACAATAATTTGAAAGAAATTATATTTCCTAAATTCAAAGTAAGCTAAGGTATGACTGATCTTGAAAGAAGGTAATTTTTTTTACTAACGCATTTTCCATCTTTGCTTTTTGAGTTGATATGTTCTCATATAAATGCAAAATATGCAGAACAAGTTTATCTTCCTGCTGTTCTAAATTCTTTCTTTAGGAAAGAGGGGAAAGGAAAGAGGGGAAAGGAAAGAGGGGAAAGGAAAGAGGGGAAAGGAAAGAGGGGAAAGGAAAGAGGGGAAAGGAAAGAGGGGAAAGGAAAGAGGGGAAAGGAAAGAGGGGAAAGGAAAGAGGGGAAAGGAAAGAGGGGAAAGGAAAGAGGGGAAAGGAAAGAGGGGAAAGGAATTGCATTATAATACCTCTTATTTAACAGAATTATATTTTTCATCTGTTACTAAATCAATGTGATATTCTGACACTGTAATATTGCTGGTCTAGTTACAAATGCTTTTCCTGAAAAATTCACATTATTCCAGAATTATGTATAAAAGAGGAATTTGGAGGATTTTCAGGACTGATTTAACTGTGCCATTTCAAGCACTGGAACTTGCCCTTCTCAAGCCTTTAGGAAAAGTCTGATTTTCCACCCGCAATGCTCCTGGAGAAACCCGGTGCTACAGAGAGGTGTTTAGTGGAGATGAGGCAAGTATCTCAGCAAGGATTTGCTTCCATCAATTGAAAATCTGCTCCATGTCGAATGTAAAACTTTTAACTCCTGTTGTGTCCAACAGACACAGATGTCTTGTCAGTTCTCAGACTGAAAGAGGGGAGTGAGGGACATCATGTCTCCTGATTCTGGACATGTGGAGCACATTCATACATAATTTATCCCCACCCTGTGTAAGAGAAGTAGCAAACATCCAAAAAGCCCAGGAGAAATAGTTTCTTTTCAAAGTCTCACTGAGACTGTGGGGTTTATTTTCCCAATGTAAGTCCACTAATTTTCTTCAATTAAGCTCTGCTGCACAAGACAAACTTTTCCTGTACAGGCAGAGCGGTCCCATCAGGGAACTGCCAGGGAAACCGGAGGAGGGGGAACAACATCAGCATCTTACCTCAGCCAAAAAAGACTCCTTCATTAGTCCCCCCAGAAGAGCCAGTAACCGCGGAGAGACCCAGGAGCAGGCTCACCTTGTGAGGTCTGTGCTTTTCGTGAACGTGGAGAATGTGGATCCTCAGCCTGTCCCTTTTTTCAAAGGATCGGTTACAGAGGTGACAAGGAAATTTGCGGTCCCCCTGGTCCACGCAGCGGGTGTACTTGAGGTGCTTGTCCCGGTAGTACTTGTAGGCAAAAACCTTGCCGCAGCGCTCGCACTTAAAGCTCTCCCCGGCTTCTGTACAGCAGAAGGGAAAGTGCCACCTCCCCGTTACTCCACAGCAGAAGGGGCTCATTTCAAATCTGCTGCCTTGTCAGAGCTGGTACTCAGCTGGGAATTTTAAATCTCCGGGAGGGTAATATGGTAAATGGATTCTGGCAATATCATTAACAAAATACACGTTGGATCTCTTAAGCATACGCACCGCTCCGCTTGCCTTTCTATTGCCTTTCTAACGGAGGGGAACAAACTAGAGCCCACAGCCCGATAAAATTATTGGTTTTAGCTACCGACTTCAGCAAAGACAGGATTTCATCCGTGTATCCCCATAAACAGCGAGCGAATATGTGAAAAAACAGTGCAGAGTCCCACATAAAAGCGTCTCCCCACAACGGAAACATTGCCAGATATTTATTATCAATATTAGCCGTAAATTATACCTCCCACCCCACAAAGAAGAATAAACTTGCACATCTGTTCTATCGTTTTCAAAATACTATCGAACAAAAACACGTTTATTTGGTTTTCTTTTGTATTTCAAATTGTTCTTAACCGCTGAGTTTAGGAACAACACAGGAATTTTTTTCAAACGTTTACACACCCTTTTCTGCCTTTCATAAAAGTAACTTTGGCTTAAGCCTTAAAATGAAATGAACAATTTACCAGCTCTCTGAACCAGGCGCCTTAAGACAACAGCTACAAAAATTCCCACGCCAAATTCCCATGCCAGTTTGCCGAAAGCTTCTCTCCCTTAGTGCCGCACCCAGCCGATCCATCCTTCACCTGCTCCAGCTTTCCCTGCGCTGGCACAAATCTGTTTTCTCCATACATACGTTTTGCTTGTAAGAACACTTTCTGCGCTTTATAAAGCAGAACTAGTCCCGAAGTATGGCACTTGGCATTTCTGCCGCGAGCAATACCAGCATTATCGGATCAGAACGACTTCAGCCTGCCCCATTGACGGAGCGTTAATTGCACGAAAAATACCATGAAGTCAAGAGCGTGCAAGCGTAGGATAAAACAGGACCAAAACAGGTATGCCCCCCAAAAGCCCTTCTCCTCCCAAAACGGGACCCCCCCTTGGAAGAACGGCGCTGCAGAGCCGAGGCAAGCTCAGCCCAGCACCACCAGATGTTTTACAGTCGCCAGATAAACACTTTTCACTCCCCGAGGAAACGCGACCTGCGGGCAAGCTGCCGGGGCAGAAAGGGGTGCCCCTTGCTCCGAGCTGGCAGCAGCCCTCGGCGCAGTCCCCGCGCTCCCCGGCGCCGAGGGGGAGCCGCTCTTTGCGGTGCTGGGGGCTGCAAGGGAAGGGGGGGCGAGGGCCGGCTCCCCGGGAGGGCGGGCAGACCCGTGGGACCGGGGCTGCGGGGCCACCGCCACCCCAGAGCATCCCCGCGGCAGGGCCGGTCACCCCGCCACCGGCTCCCCACAGGGACGGGGAAGCCTTGAAAGGGAAATGCAGCCGGAAGAGGTGGTGGTGCCCGAGTCCCTTTACCTCCTTTAATGCCAATCTAACCCCGGCCAGAGACGGGGCCATGGGAGGAAGGGGCAGTGCCCCTCGAGGGGTCGCTGGCAGGCTCACCTTCGGGGTGCTGCGGGGGCCCCTTCCCCTCCGGCATGCCCTTCAGGCTGATGGGGATCCCCAGGAACTGCACGTAGCAATCGCCGTACCACACCAGCAGCTCCTGCTTCGGTAAGATTTCCTTGCAGCTCTCGTAGAAGATTTGCCCCTGGCACTGGATAGCCGTCAAATTCTGCTCCTCGGGGAACCTGGCACAGTTGACCAGGGACATCCAGTTGCCAGAGGCGCCCTTCCCGTCTATGAAGTGGCTCAGGCGCCCGTATTCAAAGATCTGGAGAGCGGGGAGAAGCGGATCAGGTTTGACGGACCCTTCCCGCGCACGTCCCGCTCGCACCAGTCCCACCACCCACACTGGGCCGAGCCCCTCTTACAGGCTACGGGAGAGGGGCGGCCGAAAGCCTCGCCCCGGCCCCGTTTAGGGGGTGCAGGGGGAGCCCGGCGGTGCCCCCACTACCTCCCACATCAGCGAGTTGTCGTCGTAAGTCTTGATCTCGCTGGTGTTGACCACTTTGCCTTGGAAAGGGCCGAAGCGGACTCCTTTGGGGATGGGGTCCGTGCAGAAGACTCCGAGCTGAGACACGTCCCCGTACGCCACCCGCAGCACCGAGAGCCCTGCGGGGGACAGGGCAGGCTGAGCGCGGCGCGGCTCGGCTCGGCCGCGGCTGGGCGCGGCGGGGGGCGCAGGCAGCGCCGGGCCCCTACCTTCGGGCAGCTGCAGCGAGTCCCTGTCGAGCAGCGGGGCAGAGGAGGAGTCCGCAGCACCTGCAGAAGAGGGACCCCCTCTTCAGCCCGGCGCCGGCTGTGCAGGTGCAGCAGGGCAGAGGGAGCGGGTCCTGCCGCCCCTGACACCGGCCGCGATTACCGAATTACCCCCGGCTCTTCCCCGCTGTGGGTTCGCAACGCCAAGAAAACCGCGGGGCAAGGAAGCCCGACGTGCCCCCGGCGATGTCCCGGCAACTTGGCTGCCGCGGGACCGCCTGCACCCCGTTGGCCACCGTCCCCAAACCCCAGCGCGCACCCGGCCGCGAGGAGCGACCTTCCGCCCGGTGCCGCCCGCTGCCCCTTGCGCACTCGCCGGAGACCCCCTTACCCGGGCTGGCGGGGGGCACCCGGAGCCCCGAGATGGCGTGGAGGCTCCCGGCCAGCTGGCTGCTGCGGAGCGCCCCGTACAGCACCGCGTTGAGCTCCTCCTCGGTGAAGTGGTACCTGTAGCTCTGCCCCGCCGGCCCGCCGGCCCCCGGGCTGCGGGCAGCCCCGCGCGGGGGGCTCGGGTAGGGCGGCGGGGACGAGCCCGGGACCCCCGCCCCGCGGGGCGAGCCCTCCCTGGGGGGGAAGGGGGCCGGTGGCTTGGCGTAGAGGGGCAGGGGGAGGCCGAGAAAGGGTTCGGCGGGCAGGGGGGGCGGCTGGCCCAGGAAAGCGGGGACGCTGCTGAAGCTGAAGGGGGGCGGAGGCGGGGAGGCAGGGACCAGCCCGCCTAGGGATTTCAGGGGCTGGAAGAAGTCGGGGGCCGCCTCGAAGTACGGGGCGGGAGGGAGGAAAGGGGGGTAGTGGGCAGCGAGGCTGGCGGAGCTCATCCCGAGCGCGTCTCCGCCGTCGGCGGGGACCGACTCGCCGGCGAGGGACAGCGCCATGCCGGGCCGGGGACGGGAAGGGAGGGAGCTGCCGGGAAGCGGAGAGGCAGACACCCGGGTGCCGCCGACGCGGGGTCCCGCTGCGGAGCAGGGGCGGGATGGAGGCGCGGGAGCCGCCGCACGCTGCCCTCCTCCGCCCGGCGCCGTCGGGGCGAGCGGGCCGGCCGTCGCCGCCCCCCCGCGGCTATATGGGCCCGGGGAGGGGATGGAGGGAGGGCCGGCGGGGGCGGCCCGCCCCGGGGGTCGCGCAGCCCCGGGGGCGGGCGGGGGGGCTGCCCCGACGGGCGCCCCTACGCGGGGGCGGAGCCGCGGCTACGCCCGGACCGCCCCTCTACACGTCGAGGCCGGCGGTGTCGGAGGGGGCGGCGGGGGGGCCCCCAGCCTCCGGGACCCACCTTCCCTGCAGCCGGCTCTGCCCTCCGCCTCTCCAAGCCCCGACCGACGGGCCCGGCCTCAGCCCGAGCGGGCCCTGCCTCTCCGCAGGGCAGGAGGCCGGGGTGCGGGAGCTACGCTCCCCACGGCTGAGCACCTACTGCAGCAGGTGAGCGTGCTGCCTGCGGGCCTTCGTGCTCCCCCGCAGGACCCACGGCCCCTGCGCAGTGTCTCGGGAGTTGCCGGTGTGGCTGTTGGATGCGGAAAGTCAACAACCGCCTCCCAAACCCCAGTGACCGGAACGCGCAGCAGCGCACTCTCAGGCACTGTGGGTTTCACGGGCATTGCTGAGGTGATTTTGCTTCAGCTTTGTGCTGCCCGCTGAGTGCCTGGCAGGACACTGGGCTCCTGCGGGGGTTTCCCAGGCTCCGTGACCGGCCTCCCGCCTTCGCCCCCCGTCAGAGCGGGGAGCCCTGACCAGCGATGTACCTGTGCCCGCAGCATTTGGCTCTGTGGCTACTGAAGCGACACTCAGGTTTTCATTCGGGACTTTGTTACGATTTCATGGCTTGTTACAAAGTAATCACAGCAGTCTACCAGTTTCCCTCCCCTGTTGGAGGATTTTCGAGGGTATTCCTTCTCCGCAGTGATGTGGGGTGCGTATTAAAGACAAGCATGGAGGAACATCCCTGCACGCTGCTTGTATAGCATTCAGTCGCCTAAGTGGCCTGATGCAGATGCCATCTCCTTAGATTGATCCAGATTTCTTGATCCAAAAAATTGCATTGCAAGCCCTCCCATCCTCCTCTCAGTTTGGACACAAGCTCTTCCTCATCGCTCTTACTCCCACTCTACATCTTCTTTACTCAGACTTAAAGCGCTCCGCCTGCTACACTTCCCAAACACACAGGTTACACCTACGAGCAGCCCCCTGATCCTCTGAAGACCACAGTGCCGCAGCAGACCTGATGCCCACCTTCCCACCTGTGGGCTCCCTGTGCCCCAGCACTTACACTGACAACCAGCTGCAGCATGGACGTGGCAATCCTGGTCACGGCACCAGATGCTGTCATGAAAATAATCCAAATTGCAATTTAGATTAGCTCAGAGCAGAAGCAGTTTATTGCTATGGCTATAGGAGAGGACAGGGAGACCAGCAGAGTGACAGCCTCTGCTGATGTGGACCATTAAAAAAAAGGGAATCACACATTAAAGTGCTTCAACTTTCCTTTTCCAGTATTAGCTGTATCTTTAAACACAGCAGCATTTTAATGATGTTGTCATTAGCTCAGTGACTTCACTAAAGTAATCCATTGCTCTCATCCCATTCCAAATACATTGAGAATAAACAAATAACTGAAAAATATGTGCAGAAGAAAAAGTTGGAGCAAGCCAATCTACAGTTTGGAGCAAACCAATCCTGTCATATAGCTGCAATCCTCCCCACTTTGCTGGGGTGGGCCACTGAGTGGGCACACGAGCAAGGGCAGGAATATCTGTTGTTCTTGTTGTCTCTCAAAGCCGCAGTTTGCCCGCAGTTTGCAGCGAGCTGAGTAAATTACTCCAGCCAGGTTCACCATGGGTCCTTCTAGCCTCTTGAGTAGCTGTAGTGTGAAGTGATGAAGTGAACTATAGCCTGAAACTGGGGTGGGAGAGACATTTTTCAAGCAATAGGAGAGTCTCTCCACCTCTCCTGCACTATCTTCTCAGGAACATCTAGGGAGAAATCCCTGAGTGCATCACAGGAGACAGAGCAACTCCACCTCCCCAGCAGCTGTATGGGGCTGGGGGGGGCGTCTCACCTTCCCCAGCCTTCCCCACCTTCTTCATCCTCAAATACCTCAGTGAGTGCTGGTTGAGGCGTTCATTTAGAGCGTATTCAGTACGAACTGAAACATTTAAAGCAAAGTTCCTGCTGCCCTGGTGAATGAGCCTGACCTCTGTCTCTCCAGTGGAAGGAGGATCTGCATGTCATCTCAGCCCCTTCCCCTGCACGGAGCCCCCTTCACCACTGAGTGCTGCCACCTTTAGTGCCTACTTTCAGGAGAGGTGGGGGGAGCACCATGTTGGATGTCTTTGAAACTGTCACTTGGCCTGCCCCCTGTACCCAAACTGTTGTTGTTCTTAAAGCCCAAATCTTGCAGTAATTCCCAGAAGGGTTCCAGCTCCTCAGGGGAGGATAAAGTAAAAAACCATATATCCTATTGGAGCAGGGGGTTATCCGGGCATCCTTGGACACACGGACCTCTTGTGCCAGTGACAGTCATGCTGGCTGGCCCTGGGTTGTCCTGCCCAGCAATCTCTGGCGCACAAGCAGGATGATATGCATTTCTTTCATGACAGGAGCCACAGGAGATCCACATTTCCACATCATTTGCAGAGTTAGATGATGTTTGTTCCCCCATAATTCACCAATTTCCTCTGTACTACTTGGTTCTACTACTCAGCTTTATCAGGTTTAAATCTCTGTACGTTGAGGCTGTTCCTTTGCAACCGTGCATTTCCCTTTCTACCTAATTCTTCACAACTTTGAAAGTTCAAATTGTAGAGAGCTCAGCCTTAGCCTGATTCTCTCAGTTTCCCTCCTGATTTACAGCCAACACCATTTATCTACTTCATAGTTGGAAGTGATCTGTTACTTACAGGAGGAGGTCTTGTGCATACTTCGGTAAACCTCTTTTTATCCCCCACGCTACAAATTTGGATCACTAGGCCTTCAGCTTCAGCCATTTACAAGTCTTATTGTTCTTTTAATGTTCTATAAACATCCCTTTTCCGATCCACTTGTTCCAATTAACCGAAGGATTTACTAGCACTGGTCCTGTTTGGGTGCCCCTGTAATACTCTAGAAGTTTGCTTACAAACTTAACACATTAGCAAAGGATCAGTCTCCCATCACATAAGGATTATATACATTTATATGTATATTCACAACTCGACCAGATCCTGCTGGCTACAAAACTGTTAAGTGATGTTAGAAGTGGCCACCTCCTCCAGCAGCCCCAGCCCAGGACCCCCCTGCCTGGCTGCTGGAGCCCAGGCTGGGGGACGTGGCTGCCACATTCCCATTTACAGGTTTGCCCAGTAGTGAAGCTGAACACAAATCCCAGAGACACACAGACATGGGACACACACACAGAGGACACTGACATGGCTGGGATTTTGGAGAAGATAGCGTGTGCGCACGATGGGCTGGAGCTGCCCCTGGGGGCAGTGGAGCTTCCTCTGACTGTCTGGGTCCCATTTTCACTCTTTCAGGGGAAAAAAAAGTCAAGTCAGAGGGAGCCTGTGTCGTCTGGATCCTCAGCCAGGGAGTACAAAGCTGAGACCTGTCCATGGCAAAGGGATAGGAGAGGAGGTTTGGGCATCCCCAAGACTTAATCCCCTCAAAACAATCAGCTGCATGTTTTTCACTCCCGAGGCAACTATCCAGAACCAGAGGCTGAAGGGAAGGAGACAAGACACACGAGGGGTCCCTCCTGGTCACAATGTCTAGCAGGAGCCCACCCTGCTAGCCGAGGTTGCGGTCATTAGCAGTGGTACCAAAGGAGGCTCAGACTGGAACCAGAGGCAGGGAGAGGTTAATGGGGTCAGTCACACCACCTGAGTTTTTAACCACTGGGGCGATTTCTTTTGCAGCTGAGAGATGTCCCAGGAGTCTGTCCCTAAGTGACACAGACCTCAATGCCCAGCTCAAGCACCACCATTCGTACAGGTTCATTCACACTGTAATTCCAGCCTGGACCTTTCCCCACCTACCTCTCCTAAGGACTTTATCCATTTGTTATCTTTCTTCCTTCTTTTAGCTGGCTAAATAGTGGGAACTTAGTGGGACTCTGGACTGACCTGCATTAAAAGCTGGGATTTAGCAGCCCCCACATGCTGCAGGAGCCTACAGACAGCTCTCAGCCAAAGCCCCAACAGGGGTTTTCAAGCAGTGCCTGGGGTTCATCAGAGAGCAGCCCACAGTCCTCCTGAGCAAAGCAGGCTGTGTGAATCCCAGTCACGGCACCAGATGCTGTCACAGAAATAACCTGAATTGCAATTTAGATCAGGTCAGAGCAGAAGCAGTTTATTGCTATGGCTATAGGAGAGGGCAGAGAGCAGCAGAATAACAGCCTCCGCTGATGTGCACCCTGCCCCTGTAGAGTGTACAAGGTATACACACACCTAGAAACACCGTACCACAGACAGGTAAGAGGGGACAAGTCGTCCGTACTACCTGCTACCTGCACAAGGCCGCAGACCCACTCAAGGCTGCTCTGGGTTCTGCTTTCTTCAGCGCAAGAACGGATTTATCATGAAGGTTTCACTGCGATTACTGTTTTAGGAGACAGGGTGAGAATTCGGTCAAGAGGCCCACTCAGGCAGGCTGTGCTTAGCATCTCCACTTCCACACTTTGGAACCCAAGAGGCCAAGGCAGAGGGCAGATACCCAGGGCTGCTCTCTTCCCTTGCCATAGCCTGACTCCAAGCACAGTGCGACACGCAGCCCTGCTCCCACGCTGGGTGCAACAAGTGGAGAACCAGGATAAGCAGCGCGCAACAAGCTGGGGAATAATTCAAAGCCTCCGGGCATCCCTGGTCTGTCCCTGTGACTGGTCTCTGTCAACAAAGCCTGATCCAGAAAGTAAAAGGCAGCACTTCTCTTCCGTCAAGTCAGTTACATCAGAGGTCATTGTTAGCGCATCATTTAGACTGATGCCAGGAGTTTTAGCTAAAACGGTTGTTGAGAATTTTCATTTCTTTTTAATATTAATAAATTATAAGGAGATAATCATGCCTAAAGGCAAAGTTCTGATAGGAAATATTTTTCCTCTTACTATACACAGATGTTTTCTCTACTTGTTTCTGAACTTACTTACATTGGGAATAAACACCCTCCTTTGCTTTCCTTAATGGGGCAGTATTTTCCTCATGGCCAAGGATCACTAGCTGCTTTTATTTATTTATTTTTTTTAATCGACCAATCGAACATTTCCAGCTTTCTTAAATTAACCATTTGGCATAGCAAGGAGAACCAGCCCTTTACTCAGTTCCACTTCACACCATTCGAGGTCTGCCTCTGCTGAAACTGTCATGAAAGATGCCCATTTTGTCCTGACTGTGATATAAAAAAGTACTCATAATGAACAGTTTCCAGATTAAGCTAAGTGATACACATTTTCAGTTAATATAGCACTATAAAGATAAGAGGATTTGAGAGTAACAATTAGTTGGGATATATAAAAGCCTTCAGTACAGAAAGCCTGCTGTCTTTTTAAAACCTGCCGATTCATCTACCCTCTAGTGCTTTAGTACTACATCTTACATCCTTCTATGAATAAATGAAGACACAACAGAAACACGTTGAAATCTCTAAAGCCATGTAAAACCCGAAGGCATTAAAATTTATTAAATGATGCAATAACAACAGAATTCTTTATTTACAATAGCATTATTTAACATCAAATAAGCAAATAGCATCAGCAAAGCAATATTAACTTGCATAAATGTATTTAAAATTTCTCTGAATATATCTACCTTTGCATAAACTGCTCACACTAGAAATACAAACATCAATGCAGGTGAACAAAGTGATGTTCAGAGTCAACTCCGTTTTGAAAATAAATCACAACCTGAAACACTGTAAGCTTTCTCCTGAAGAACCATAGTTTATATATTGCTTAATTTTACCCTTGTATAATCTTTTCATATACACACATCTCAGATGCAACTTCATGATGAACTGTACAAATAAAACCCACAAATGACATAAAGGGAAAAAATTAAATGACAGTAAATGTTTGAAGAAATGTGTCTATCATCTCTATTGAACAACATAAAGATTAAGTGATGATGCACTTATTCCAAAATTGTACACAATTCACTATACAAATATAATACATCAGACAGCTATGTAGGAATATACAAGACTTAAAAACAGATCTAAGGCATTATGCTAGATTTTAGCATTTTGAGGTTCTTGCACATAGCTTTTACCTGTAGTAAGAAACTTAAAAGATTTTGTTTTAGTCTACAAAGAAACACCAGGGAGAAAATTCTAATTAAAATCAAAGCCACTACAGTAAATTTTCTTTTGTGCAGAGAATGCTTTTGCTCTTAGGCAGCATACTACCATACAAATACTAGAAAACTTTTAAATTCACACCAACAATTAATGGCTTAAGTTGCATTTCAAAACTGATTGTGTATCTTTGGGTTCTGCAAGTGGAGCTGTGCCACCCATTTCATCTGTTAAGCCCATATGAATCCGCTTTTAAACAAAGATTAAAAAATGTATTGTATAAACTGCAAAAACATTGCTTTTAATTAATACAGGCCCAAAGGGATACCAGTGTGGGACAATATTTTAAAGATCGAGTACAAATTAATTCATTGTAGCAAAACAGCTCACTTCACTTTTTAAACTTACCACATTACATGAACACTTAAAACAGGTCATACGACCATGTAAATATGCTTATTTTTCACATTATGCGCCTTTCACATTTAGTAATGTTAAGTAGAACACTGATTAATTGTTCCGTTAAACAAAATCCAAGTACTTTCTCTGACAAATTTAGTATATCCAGGATGAAAAATACTGATAATGAAGGGAATTGATTTGGCTTTTTTGTTTCTATAGTGATCAATATGATCAGAAGATTCCTTCACTCACTTTTCTCTTTCGTTAGTTAGAAGACGACTAAAGTCACGATGAACCCAAACGGAGCCAAAGTGATAGGTACAATCTCCTTTCTGTCAAAATGGCAATGGATGAAGAAGTATCATAATCACTACAGATGATAAGGGTTTGCAGGTCTGTCGTGAAACGGGACAAATTTAAACTATTTTGTCCACTGTGAAAAAGAATAATCTATCTGAAGAGGTTATGGTTAAGAACCGAAGAAGAACGGAATAGAAACAAAATTATTTTAAAACTCATTTACACTTCGCAGTGCATGAAGTTAATTCCTTCAAATTTATACATTTCTTATATAAATAATTCTTTGTCAGAAATATAATGCAAGTTTAACACAAATGTCGTTGCAGTAATGAGGCTGTGGAGCTCAGGGCTGACAGTTATTTTGGTTTCCCATCAGCAGGTAAGGGGATGGCTCAGCTGAATCCATATTCTGTTGGAGTTTGGTAACAGAATGGTGACAGCTGAAAAATGTTGTTTCTCCAGAATGGTGGCACTGCCCTCCTTAGGGACAAACACAACTGCACTTTTCCTGGGCTTTCATCAAAAGCCTTCTACAGAAACAGCCTATTTTGAACAACCTTTATCATATTTTACTCAGCCTTAATATAGAATAGCTGCTATTTTATTTGAACTCCCACCTGAAAACCAAACCAAATTAGATGGCAACAGAATAAACCTTTCACTCCCAAAAGGCATGGCTGATGAGGTATTATAAAATGCATTGCATTTTACATGACATCAAAAAATCTGCGTACAGGTTAGAAAGTTTGCGGATTGGGGGACAGCAGAAAGAAAACAAGAGGTCAAAAACATCAATTTCTTAATATTTCAAGTCCTCAGAAACTGATGTCAGTTTAGTAAAAGATTATTCCAACCACAGTGGGCAAGAAAAAAAGCCCACCCCCTAACAGTGGCCTGCTTAGTAACAGTTTTTCTAAGATTTGTTACGAAAGGATATAAACATACAAAAATCAAGAATTGCGTTCCTACAGTGGCTGCATATAATATAGGTTAGTTAAATGACATTATGAGCAGAATCACAAGGTTTAGAAAATGAGAAGTCTCAAGCCTACAAATTAGGTCTAATCAAGGCATTGTGATCCGCTACAAAACACTTTTCCAGGAGACACACACGGCTAAGAAGATATCTAATTTAATACTGAAGTACCTCATTTGGAATCAACTTCACAACATGTATATCTCACAAAAATCATACAAGTAAAACACTTAAGTTTTCAACTTAAATTATTGCTTGTTTACATATAAACTGGATTTTATGTACCTTACAAAACGTCCTCGTAGTCCACACTGCTTTAAAATAATCAGAAACACATGATAGTGGTGAAGGCTGTAGTGATATCTGCTATAGGTATTACAGGAGTTGTTATTTTCCCAGCTAAGGGAATGGGAACCAGAAATTATCATGCTTTAAAGCAGGTATCTTGAGCTATTTGATATTATGCACCAAGTCTGCCACTACCATAATCAGTACATGCATTACCATCGAACTTTGCTGTTCAGCATCCAGTAACAGGCCATCCAGATTGCTGGAAACACACCCAGGGAAATAAAGGAGTAACCTGTTTTTTTTCTTTTTAATTCTATTAGAAAGAGGAGGAAGATGACAGAGGTCAGGACAGCCAGGTAAAAAAAAAAAAATAAAAAAATCAGGATTTGCTGATTGTTAGGAATTTAATTAAATAAGAATGTAACCAACTTGTATTTTTGGATTAATGACTTGCATTATAAACATTACCACAAAACCCAACCAAAATGCCTTATAAGCAGCCCTCTCAACAGGGTAATTTTCATCTGGTTTACAACTTTAACCCCATTCAAAATTGGTCTGTGTAGTTTTCTACATTGGTTCGTCTTCTCTGACTTGTCAGTGGAACGCACTTGTTGGAGGTCTCTATATGTACCAGACGTTGCTTCGACACCCTCCTCCACGCCTCCTCTCCGCCCCAAAATGCAGGCCTTAGTCTAAAACACCAGTTTTCAGACAGAACTGAATCCTTTGCACCAGACTGAGTAAGCCAGGGATAACAAAGCAAAAAAACCCAAGGTCTAGAACTAAACAGAAACAGAACAAGAGCATGGTTGTTTTTTCCTTAAATACAGACATTTAAATACATTCAATCTGACATGGTTTATGAAAATTGCCTGTCAACATTTACTTCGCAGGAGAGATCTAAGTTGCACTAAGGTGAATGCAGTGAACAGACTGAGCAACTGTCTGTACGCTAGCTTCAGACTGTCAAAGAAGAGGCTGCTCTTCGGCAACGACCGCCCGGCTCCCCTCGGGAAGGCAGGGCTGAGTCCTGTCGGCAGCAGGCAGTTGCCACCGGCGCTGGCAGCTCAGCTGGGTCACGACAAACAGACGCAGCTCTTCAAACCGGTAAGGATTTGGGGCCGTAAGCCCAGTCAGCTGAAGAAAGGAGCAACCGAACCACTCTCAGGGTCAGCAATATTTCTGCAAGAAAAGAGAAATTGGAGAAAAACAAATGAATTCTTCCTTCTGCAATAGTGAAGATGGATAGGTGAATGAGAGCTGGATGCTGGACTGCAGCACCCACCATCGAGCATACATTGGTGTATTATTTTAAACCTGAAAATGATTTCGAATTTATAAAGCTAGACTTTTCTTTGTGTATACTGATACGATTGACCTGCCATTTAATTCCAGTGATATCAGCGGGGGTTTAATTTCAGTGCATTCTTAGTTCCTTAATTCATTCCAATTAACACGGACGTTATAACAACTCAGGATCATCTGCCTCTCCTAGACTACAGCTAAAGGCACAGCAATACGGTTTAAGAGAAGTCTCATACTTCCAAGTATGTGCAAAATCTCCCTGTGTTACTGCTGTTATCACTCTCAAAGGGAACAACTGCCTTGGTTCACTTTCCCCTCCAAGAATCATCATAAAAAAGGGAATAAAGAAGTGAAAAAGCCTTCAGCTACCGATTCCTGGAGATGTTCTTTACATCATACTTACTACCCTTACACAAACAGAATACAAACTGGTTTCAGCTGAGTTGATTATCTTGTACTTTCTTATTTAAAAAAAACCTCAGGATGTGGTTTTCGCAGTTGTTTTAAGACCGTCCCTTCCAGTGACTGCAATCTGTGCCTCACTGCCTTCCTCCCCTTGCAAACTCCTGCTCCCACGGGGCGCTGCGGTCAGTCAGGTCAGAGAGCCAATCCAGCCAAAACCCATTTTTCTCCTCCCCTGGGGTTGCTTTTCTCTTGTATCCTGTGTCTCCAGCAGTGGAGCGGCTCTTCTCGCAGCCTCCTGTCGCGCGCGAGGAAGGCCCCGTTTGCTCCAGGAGGGCGCTGGCAGTAGGCAGCTTTCCCACCGGTCCATGTGCATGCCGCTAGGCTGCCTTCTGGAAGCTGTCTACACCATGCTTTGGACTTTACATCACAGAAGGCCTAGAAACGTGTCTCTGTTGTCAAATAAAGTCAGCTTCAGGAACTAACCCGCGATTCAGGAAAGCAAGGTCCTATGTTTTGTACACCTGCTATTCCCAGCCCAGCTGGGACAGCTGGAGCTCTTTGGGGGCAACCACCCATAAGCACGGTCTGGAGGCCAACACAGTGAGTCCTGCTCCTGCTCCTCCTCGCTTCATCACAGCACAGAGACACCACAAATCCCGCAAATCCTGACTAATATGGACAAGCTAAACTTTGGCTCTTCTCCCTGACAGGTTGCGAGGCAGCTCGGGGACCCTGTTAGCACTTTTTCATCATAAAGTGTGGAACAGAAGTGAAAATTCAAAGATGTTCTTATTTTCAGAGTGGACATTCAGCAAACAGTATCTCTACAGAGATGCTAAATAAATGCTTCCACTGTACCAGCGGCTTGAAAAAAATTCATGCACCACAAAAGGGTTTTTTTAATAACTTAACAAAGATTTCAGTCACAGGGTGATAAAATATATAAAGGAGGGAATAAGACAAAGAAGGCCCAAGTGTACCTCTAGAAAAAGTCCCCCATCCCTTTTTATTTAGATATAACCAAAGCAAACAGGACTTTAAAGAAATATGTCAAATTATTATTTCCAGGCTGATAGTGAATGTGGGAAAAATTGTTCAGAATAACTTCCATGGCCGATGTATGCAACTTCTACGTAACCTGAAAACCCCAGAGATCATTGACTATAAGATCACTGCTATACTGTATTAAGTTAAACTGGACGCCCCTCAAAAACCTCAGCTACAAACAGTGTTCTTCAGACATTTACTTTGGAATAGGAGCAGGTTCAAAATCTTCTTTTACCATGTGAAATTAGTTAATACAAATTTGTTCCAATAATGGCAAAATAATATATTAAACTGTTCCAGCTGCAACTATTTTCAGCTCTACAAATGAAGGGTACTTTGTGTCTTGAAAGAGACAGAAAATTCTCTGTCCTCTAGCTACTTTAAAAACAGCTTCTCTGTTAAACATTAGTATCATCCTTCCAAGTCTTAAGCTGTAGAAGTTTTATCCTTAACATGTTAAAACAAAGTGAAACAGTATTAAGCAAACAAATTAAAACAATAAATATAGAGATCTGACATCCATAGTTGTACTGATTTCAGCGGTACCATGTTATTTCCTGGTTACTCAACTCTAAACAGAACCGATCCCTTGAAATGATACAGTTGTTGAGATCCACTTTCTGAAAAATTGAAAAAACCTTCAAATTTGTCAGATGAGTTTCTCAGTTTCTCATTTATCAGATGAACTTCTCAGCTTTCATACATTAAAGCCACAACTGCCAAGGGACGAAGCACATTAATCCGCTCCTTGGCTTTCTAATTACACAGCTTGAGCTTTAATAAAAAAAAAAGTTACACAGAAATCGTTTATAGCACAGACACATGAAAATAGTAGCTACTTAACCTCTATTACAGTTCAAAGTTCAGTAAAAGGTATTTATAGTGCATATTAACCACCTACGTTTTCCTTGACAGTCAGAGCTATGTTAGTAGAATAAAAGTAAAGTCTCGGATTGCAGTCCGATGTACCCTTACAAAATAATTCAAGAGGTTTTAAGAAGTTACTTGTCTCCAGGTGAGACAAAACTGCTCTCACACATGGCCACTGTCCATCTCATTGTCATGGCACCGACTTTGTTATTTTAAATTTAAACCCACAGATTCCTTGTCCAAAGTCCTGCCACTCATTTCCTTCCACCCGCACTCTCTTCCCTGACTTCTCGCCACCCTCTCTCGCACCCTTTCTGTCACATCCACTCTCTTTTCCTTTTCTCTTCAACCATTCTTTAAAATCTACCTCCGTCTTCCTCTTCTTTAGACTGCTTCCCCCTCAACAGCCTTATTCCCTTTCTTTCCTCAGTGGTGCCTGGTATTTTTTGTTCTCTGACGGTCGGGCTTCTCTTCGCAAGTGAAATTTAACTGGTTAGTGAACGCACTGAGTAGGAAGACAACGCCTCGGTGTATGACAGCTTCCGCTAAATTAGAACATACGGCATCATTTTACTAATCATCGAAGTGACCATGAAATGGTTGCAGAAGAGACTCTACGCACAGATCCTCCACTCTCGGAGACAGGCATTTGTATTTCGAAATGAACCATGAAAGCGTGAAAAGAATTGGCCTCCAGGAAGTTCTAAACACATACGTGTGCAAAAAAAGAGAGGGATACAATAGAATACACGTACGGTTACTTCTTCCTCAGTACTCTCACACTCTTCATTTTCAGTAACCTTGATACATTTGCGGTCAAATTTTTAAAATTTCCCTTATTCCTCAAATTTCTGTAACAGCAGAAAACTTTAATTTTTGCTACTGGCTTCAGCATAAGAGGGAAATTTGTTTATTTAATTGCAGCTTTCTGATTTCAACAGAGCATACAAGGAGACAACGGGAAACAACGGTGCGAGGGGTGGCCCTCCAGCAGGTTATAAATGACTCCTGTGGGAATGGCGGGTCAGAGCTGCCTACTGCGATTACAAGCAGGAGCTGAGGAGACGGACAGTTTAAAGCCTTCCTTTCCCATCCTCTTGACCAGGACAGCGGCGGTGCGGGACAGGCGGAGAGGCTGGGGGGGGGGGGGGGGGGGGGCGGGCAGAGGCGGCAGCGGCGGGCGGGAGCGGCAGCCGCTAGATGGCGCTTCCCCCGCGCCGCTCAGACACCGCCCCGGCAGCGCTGGGCGGGCACCGGCCCCGCGCCCCCGGGACGACGCGCGTGGGGTACGCGGCGGTTCCCACGTGAGGCTGCTGCGCTGTACTGAGGGTCAGCTTCTTACGTTTGGATGGGTCTGCACAGCTGCGAGGCCCGGATCGCATCAGGTCTCAAAATCCCGGGTTTGTTGTAAGAAACTTATTTTAGATGAAGATTATTTCCATGAAAACCCCTTCCACTGAGGAGGGGCACAGAAAAACCACCTCATTTACTCGGCCGCAGGCCAAGAACGCCACAATGTCTTTGCTCTAGTACTGTTACTGTCAGGAATGCAAATCATTTTTGACTTGAGCAAACGCTAATTACCCTGTCAGCTGGAAATCTGCGTGAAAATCAGTTCACTTTTACCACTCTTCTCAGAAGCAGCACTGTACAGAAAGTAATAAATTGCATAATTAATGAGATTTTTGCCCTAAGTATAATGCAACGAGAAGTGGAAAAACACACAGGCAGGATGAAACATGAAATGGGTTAAGCATGCAGCAGTGCAAGTACAAATCAACAGTAAGTCTTTCCCATCGTCAGCAAATAGTCACGTAATTGCTCTGTAAAAAGCAAATCCAACTATACATAAGTCTGCTGAATGTGACTGTTTGTTAATTCAATAATGTAATGTATTCTGTTAATGTAAATGTATTCTGTATTATTCACTTCAGTAATGCTAGTGGGATCTAAACAAGGCACTTAATACAGATGTCACCAAAAGCAGAATTAAAAAAATTAATTGCAAAAAACTTAATTACTATTACCCTGGGTACTTTTAACTTTGTAAGTAAAAAGATACTGTATCCATTCTAGACCACAGTATATTCATAGTTCCGTTGCCTATGTATGTCATTTCTCACCCGTGTTGCATCTCCGTCCTGCTTGATCATATCCATTCCAGGCAGCTGGTTTGGAAAAAGATTGCCTCCCCTCATAGCAGGATCATTAACCTATTGGTAACAAGATATTAAGGAGAATGAATTAAAAAATATGTTGGGAAGAGGGCTGGGAATGAAAAAGAAGCCTTATAAACCACTATGCTACTTGCATATACCAACATCCACTTTTGAGAGGATGTTGCAATCAGGGAAGTGACTATATAGCTGAGCACCCTTCTTGTGCAGCGTGTGTTTGACTCGTATTATTCTGCTTCACAGTCAAGAACAAAGATTTCATTCCTGATACGACGACCCTTGTGCACATTTTACAAAACAGGCTCCATAAATGAGGTCAATGTTATTTGAAGAGGACATGCCTGCTATGAAAGTCCTGAAAGCAGAAACGCGTAACTGCTTTCCTAACCTCAGTAACACAGAGCTTTTCTGCTTGCAAACCACCACACAATTTTTTCAAAGCCTGATGAGGTAAAAGCTAGGCTGAATTATACTGACTATTGACTCAGTTTTAATGACACTTAATTTTTCTGCTCGTAAGCAATGGGAGAAAGATAGCATAACACTGGAAAACCTCCAGCTGCATGCTTTCCTAAAGGGATGGTCTCAACAATTTTCTGAAGACAGCCATGGGAAAGTATTGAAGCTGTGTGTTTCTGCACAACCAAAGGGTCTGTCATGCTTAGTTATGTGTAAAGAGTGGTCTGCCAAATTTACAGCATTGCTTTCTTAAAGGATTAATCTCACCATGTAGGAACTAGTATAAAATACAAAGCACAGCCCTTCAGCACGGTTCTGAAATACTAGAAAATCCAGCTTTCCTTAGAAGTTTTACAGGGAAAGAAACCTCTTCCTAGGGAGTCTTTGTTGGCTCGGTTCTTTCTGTTACTTCCCTCAGACTAGACGGATGTGATAGTAGTGAAGATGTGCCCCTCCAGATTTTGCTGGAAGGAAAAAGATATTTTCTGTGTCACCTGCCCTTTAGGAGACTCGTGTTGCCAAGGAGAGGAGATTCTGCCACTGCACTGCCTCACTTCAGCTACAGCAACATGCTGCAGCAAGGGGTGAAGACTGTCTTGAATTTACCACACCCACATCTTCTCATTTCAGGTCCTCCTGACTGTTGTTTCTGTTGCTATTCTCCAATTTTGCAAAATGTCACAAAGCTAAATGCAATCACATGCAACCAACTAAAAAGGTGGTTTCAAATGCTTCCAGAGACAAGACTGCAGTTCAACAGGAAAGGTTAAAAGCTCAAAGATTTTTGCCATAGGAATCTCAACTCTGAAGAAATTGATTGTTTAGCGCTGCAAGCCTTCTAGCGATGCTTTCTGCTTCTTCGTATTAATGGGCAGATTTTTAAACCTGAATCTGAAAATTTATATCAGAAGGGAAGAGAACCACCCTATTTTGTTTGGAAAGAAAGACGACAGCTTCGCAGCTTTATCTACATGCATTTGACTAAGCAACAGAATCCACGTTTGAGAAGTGTTTTCTGCTATTGATCAACATTCATCAGGATGCACAGGCACAAATGCCTTTTCTTTTTGTTCAGTAGACAAAGGAAGGAAAAAATAAAAAGCAGAAATAAAAAATTGTATACTGAATCTACAGCAGTTTTGGAACAAAAAGATGAGTGCATGATTTGCGTCATGGCAGAGTTAGGACAGGTATGGAAAAGGAAGATGGTTCCAGGCTGCACGCCACAAAAACAGCAAAGGCACCAGTGAAGTTCCTATCACAGAATCTCTTTGCCAGTGATGATGCAAGAATCCTGACTGGCATGATAACAGATACAAAAGAATTCTACTGTTTCGTTATATGAATACATTTGCTTCAGCAGTCCTTGAAACAAAACAACCACATTAACTTTTCTGACTGCAATAACAATTCAACCAGAAAAGTATGGTGAAGGACAAAGAAATGGAAGGGTTTTTATCATTTTCCGAAGACAGGTCAAGTGGTGTTATCAGATATGAAATCTGATTAAAACAAGACAGAAGATGTTTTACAATTCCTTTGCAATTATGCACATTAATACAGCCTCCTGCTAATAAAGCAGAATTATATACAAGGTGTCTAATAAGAAAAGTTTCCTACCACTCTAGAGCTCCTTTCATCCAGTATGCTGGACAAAATCAAAATACTGTTTCAAGATAATTCATTGTAGATGCCATGGTAATTCTGGCCTGGGGAGTACTGCACCTGTGCTGATTAATAAACATCTACTTTGAGTGGACTTCTAGATAGTGGTTTACTTCATATATTGAAAAGTCTCTTCCTTTGCATAGGTTTCAAATTGCCTGTCTGACAACTCAGTAAATAACATGGATCCGTGATGCGAAATAAGTAACAGGCAAAACCACAGCAACAGTCCATTGTGCAAACAAGAAGACGATGACACCAAGGAGACAGTAAGTTTTGTGAATCATGCAACACTGGGAAGGTTTACATTTTCTCGATGCCTGGGGAAGCTGTTTTGGACAGAAGGAACCTGCAGACCTGGCGGCTAGCATTTCAGCATTCCTGATATCAGCCTCCTAGAAGACACACTAGTAAGAGCAGCCTAGAGAGCTTTAACGGAATTATAAGGGAGAAGATGATAACGAGACAAGGTCTGATCCCTCAAGTACATAAAGAAGTCTCTAAGCATCATAAATAGCAAGCCCAGGGAAAACACATCATTTTGGGCAAAATCTTCATTATCTCCTTGGTGATGCTGGGAGCCTAGGTAGTAAATAAGAGAAACTGGAGATATACCAGTATGTGCAGATAAACACCAAACTTAGTATTTTTGAACTCTGGATATGTCTGCATGATACAGCATAGTGCCACAAAGAGAGACAGGAGACACAGCCAAATCAACCTGTTTGGTACCAAAGGTAATATACTTGCTTCTCGCCAGGTAAATAAGCCCAGGCACAACTTTTTACTAACAAGTAATACATATTACTTCCAAAACCATCCAGTAACATACGAAGTGTTAAGTTTTTTTTCAAAAGCTGGAACACATTCATAGTGTAACCACTGTTATTCGCTGTGGTTAGAAAGAGATGAGCACGTGAAGTTAAAATTATGTATTATGGAACAAAAAAATGGCAATGAATAAGGAAGTAAAAGTGTAGGTGACTATAAAAAAAGCCAAAAGAATGAATGAAATGGCAACAGTCAGCAGAATTAAAGAAAATATAGTAATCTTGAAAACCACCAGTTACAAGAAAAAGTTTAGTGCAGCCTAGGTCAATTGCTAAATAAAGATGCCAAATTGTAAAACACTATGCCCTGAACACAGGAAAAAAGAAACCAATTTTAGTATTAATATAAATATTTTTTTTTATTCCTGTCTCTCAGAAAAGAAAATGTGAAGCAGCACAGCAAACATTCCTGAGGACTAAGAAGTACTGTCTTGTGGCCCAGAAATGGCCCCTCAGCTGCCAGTTGGCCACCTCTGACCTAGGCGAAACATAAAACATTTGCTTGCAGAGTTTGCAGATGACACAGTGCTGGGGTGGTAAAGCAGGAGGAAAACAGGTTAGTTATAGAATGAGCCACAGCACTTAAGGAAGGTAATACATTTGGGAACAAAAACCGCAGGTTTCATCTGCGTAGAATGTGCTGAGGAGGATTTGGGGATCATCGTAAGGGTTTTAGTATGCGTTCTCCAGTGTGACATTGCCCCTAACAGAGCCAAGGCAAACAATGGATTGAAAGAGAAATTAGAAGCAGAACTTGACTCTACACAGCTTTGGTGCCGTCACTGTTAAATCACCGTCTTGGTTACTCTGTTCATACTTCTAGAAGAAGGTTATGACGACGGAGTTTAAAGTAGATCCACAAAAGGGACTGACGTGCCGAAAAACAAATGTTTTGATGGATAAAGAACCTCCGCCTATTCAGCTTACTGGAAGTTAGATAAATGCTCTCTTGAAACAAGATCTTGTAGTCTAACAGGAAGGAAAAGCAGTGTGACAACTGTGCTAGTGGAAACAGTAGTCTGCATGGAAATCTTGAAATAAAACCAGATCTCCTTCTATAATGCATGTTTCTCAATTCAGGTTCCTGAGGAAAATTATGTAGCATGGGTATGCTGAGGAATCATACTGGGCTGTCACCTTCAAATCCCCACTCTTTTCTTTTTTGCTTTTACTATTGTTTTACTACATTAAATGTGTGCAACAGTGTGCACTTGGCAACTAATAATAATAATAAAAAATCTGCTATAGTTGGGTGTAGCAACTGGGAATATCAGAGAAGGTGACAGATTTGGGAGTATCAAAATTACTTCAGGTCACCAGTATGCAGCAGCTGTAAAAGACAAATGTGATCTGGGGCTATATCTGTCAGAGTATTCCAAGAGAAATGGGGAAGAACTAGTGTTATGCACATGGCTCTGGTGCTTAGGAAATGCTGATTCAAACTGGAACAGGTGCAGAAAAGGAAAGGGAATTTAAAGCCTACAAGAAGAGACTGAAACACTGTGGCTTGTTTAACTTACAAGAAAAACCCTAAGAAACCCAAAACAAAACAATCCAACAACCTCAAAACAACAACAAAAAATCATGTTGATAAATTGCTCTTTCTAAAATACAAGAAGAGAAAAGAGCTATTTAAGCTAAAGGACAATATTGGAAAAGTAAATTGTTACCAAATTTAGGCTGGAAAATTGGTATTAGGAAAAATTTCTTCACTGAAAGGGTTGTCAAGCATTGGAACAGGCTGCCCAGGGAAGTGGTTGAGTCACCATCCCTGGAGGTATTTAAAAGACGTGTAGATGTGGCACTTTGGAACACGGTTCAGTGGTGGACTTGGCATGGTTAGGTTTACGGTTGGACTCAACGATCTGAAAAGTTTTTTCCAACCTAAATGATTCCATAATTATGGTCTCAGAAGAAAGGTTTACGATATTGTCCACCATAGCAAGAGATGCTCCCTGAAGACACAAGGTACTTTCCTGCCAATATTTCTAAGAAAAGTTTGTAATTTCAAGTCTGTGTGTTAAACAAATGGGATATCAGCTCTGAAACAAACATAGGAACCTGTTAATTAAGAGGACTTGTTTGTCAAATACTTATTAATGTACTGTGTGAGTTTAATTGTAGGTCGACAAACATAAATGTTATTTTCCTTATTTCAGATACCCTAAAGTAGCAGTCTCAAATAAAAACAAGTGTGCAAACCCCTTTTCAGCAGAAAAGAACAGCTTACTTACCTATTGATTCAGTAATCTATTTTATATGCGCCACATTACAAAAAGCGTGGATTTTGTGCTCGTGAAGGTGCCAGATTGACTGGTACTACAAACACAGTAGAAGCATCTTCCACACACCGCCCACGCCAGCATCCTTCACTCTTATCTCTAGGAAACAGCTGCCTGTCATTGAGTCCTAGCCTCCACTGCTGAGAAAATTAGCAAGGACGCTGGTGACCTGCAACTGTGCTACAGAAACTTACCTACTGAGAACAGCAGCTAGATCAGCACGCACTTTCCATGGAAGTCCAGGACCAGCTACATGTGCTAGCTACAGTGGTGCTAGGTCAAAATGGGAAATTTAAATGCAAAAGGTGCTCTCTACCTCATCAGTCACCTTGGTTATCTGAGTGCAGAGCTAAAAACAAAGCCTTTTTATCACCATTTCTCAAGAAAACTAGTAAAAGAAACGTAATGGCTTACAGCAGTTACAGCCCAATGCAGCGGACCTGAAAAACTACTGAAAGTCAAAGAAAATCCTCTAGCTGTCATCTCAAGTCCTTAAATTCTCACCTGCTCAGGACCCATGGAGGACAACCCTGATGTAGGCACAGAGGTCGCTGAGGTCATGCTGATCTGCCCTGTCATCTGGTTCATGTTGTTCATACCACTTGTGTTGGTTGCCATGGATACACTGATGTTCATGTTATTATTGTACATGCTGGTGCTTGCTTGCTGCCCAAAATGTGGTGGGGACTGTTGTGAAAACATGCTACAGCAAGGAATGGAAAAAGCAATGTGTCAGACTTAGAATGCTGAAGCCACTAAGAAACTACTCTCTTTTTAATACATCTTAAGCTAGAATTTGTACATACTGACGTTTATGCCAACTTCAAAGGAAAGACTAGTTTTCAGCTACATTAATGTCTAAGAAATAGGTTTTCAAAACTTAAGGTCCCATGTCTGTGCACAAAAATGCATGCCTTTGCATGTGAAACTACGGCAGAGTACAAATCTGTTATACGTGTGCAATAACAGCCAACTAGCTGTCTCAATAGGCTTTGTATATATTTTAAATATGCTTGCGAAAATAATTTTTGGAGGGAAAGGAAAACCCCTTTTTCTCCCTCCAGGGTTAGCACAGCACAGGACTGTTGAGTTGATATTGGATCTGGTCTAATACACCTTCTTTTTGCAAAAGAGCCTGTTTGCACATATGAATACCAGATTTGCACATACAATTATGGCAAGTGGGCTCACTAATATAGACATGCAATTGTGCAGAAATTAATTTACTAAATCTTAGCATCAGGTTTTGAAAATGTGGCATTGTAAAAAACACCATAAAGTCTAAGTGCCCTCTATGTTCCTTCAAGGCCATTTCAGAACAACTTAAGGAGGAGTAACTGTGGAAGATCTCATCCCAGATTTTATTCAAAGTCAAGTGCTTTCTGGATAGTATCTTCCTTCCCGTTATGTCGGAAGTCATATGAGAAACTTTTTAATACTTCCTAAAACGCACTTCACTGTTTACATATCAGTTTTTTCTACTCTTTGAGCATAATTCAACAGTCAATGAAGGAATTATTACTGACAATGTGTCTGTTTGGAGGATCTGTGCTAGACTGAAATACTGTGGAAGGTCTGCTATGTGTCAGGTGGCACACAGTAACTACCTCTGTATCAATGGCTGACTTTTATTCCCTTGTGAAGCACCGCTCCCACAGCTGAGGAAATCTTTCAGGGTTAACACTCAACATTGCACTCGGTACTCCATCAGGCTACTGCTGCGCACCGTGAGACTTGGTGGAGTGCAATGGCATTCTGGGCACAGGACCAAACTCAGAAAATCCCACCATTCTCTTCCTTCCAATTCCATGTCTTTTCAGGCCACCTAACCCCATTTTTAAGTTGTTATCTGGATGGCTGAAACAGTACACTACAGATCATTGTGAATACTCAGTGGCTTGTGTAAACGCATTTGACATGTCTCCACTGTAGCGCTGTAGTTTAGCGAGCCAAACATTAGTCTTATCGAGCTGCCCCTACTGCTGTTTCAGCAGAAGCCACGACAGCGGTAGCTATGCCTTCTGCAGAAGCTTCAGGAAGACAGGGAGGAAGAGGCATGGACAAGGATGAGGATGAGAGATAAATCAGTTGCTTTAAGGGGAATTTGGATCAGCCTTGTCACCGAAATACTGTTTTTCTGGGTTTATGAAATCTTTGTCAACCAGCAGGAAAATTATTTGTTGCTGGGCTGGGATAGTAAGAGCAGCCTGAGGACTTCAGGATGACAAAAGCACTGTGCTAGAGCCAACTGTGTGCACCCCAATGTCAAGTGACACAGGCTGTACACCAACCTGATAGCTCCTCCTGTCTTCCACTGAAAAGCACAGATCATTGCCATCTGGAAGCTCACTGCTGCCTACTGATGGCATTCAACACCCAACCCATTCAAAGTGGACAAACTGATTATTAGAGCTATACCGACTGGGGCATGGGCCTCAACTGAAAAGGTGACTGCATGCATGAGGCATGCTACAATGCTCTTGGAGAATGACAGTTATATGCTGACCCCCAGTATGTGCAAGCACTAATGGATTGAACCTGGTTCCACTCCAGCGTTTAAAGCAGGAGGCGATATCCAGTCACTGCAATTCTAGAGCAGTAGGGAACACACAGGCTCCGTTTCAGCTGATCCAGCCATGTGGAAAGCAGTGTGGGAGCACAACATGAAAATCGTCCGCAGAAGAAATGCATCCACACAAATGTTAGGGGCTGGAGCTCACTGTGCAGCAGAGGTGCTTCTTAAGGACACACAGTGTTTTATCAGTTATCAAAGACAAAGCAATGCATTGTGTGGATGCAGGTCTTTTAGCTATGCACTCACTTTGCCTTGTATGAAGACAGAATTTAAACCAACTTGTCAAGCCAAATTGAAAAGAAATGTCTTTTAGGATAGACAGTTAACAACAAACAAACAAGCAAACAATTACATATAAACAACCCCATAAATAGTTGTAGACCATAAATGATCCCATTACTTTGTGTGTTCAATTTGGTTTTGTTCTGGATTTACCTGTTTCCACCCATATTCCCTTGTGCCCACCCATTCATCTCCGTAGAGGACTGATAGGCAGGATTAGCCTGAGACTGCTGAATCATGGGGCTTTGAGTATGAGCCAGTCTTGGGGACATCAGTGGACTCTGAGGAGTGGTGGCCCCTGTGAAGCCTGGATCAGGCTGCTGACTAATACCTGAAGAAGAAAACAAGAAATTTAGCCACTGTACTTTTGAAGTTAAAACAAGCCAAGAGCTCATACCTGCAGACATGTCTTTACACAGTCCTACTTATGTCATGTGGAACCTATAACCTTGTGTCTTAATGTGGGATCTAGATTAAAAGCAAGACGCCATCAACTAGTACTTATGTATAACACCTTAAAAAAATACTTTTGCATAAGTGCGTTGGCTACCTGTGTGTCCTAATCACACAAGCAGTCTCTCCTCTCTAAAGACAAAAAGAAAAACACTGGTAAGTGACTTTTTTTTTTTCCAGAATCTGCATTCAAGACAACAAATAAAACATTTTGCTTCTGTCTATAAATCCGTTTTGGTGAAAGCTATGCATGACCCATTTACTGCATGGCACCACCTTTTAACATTTAGGCTATAATTTTCAACTTCTTCTAAAGTTTCTAGAACCTTAGGATCTCTATTTCTGTGTCCCTGCAAAAACAGGCAATGACATTTTATGCAAACATTTAATGACTTTGTAAAATAAAAAAAAAAAAATCTAGATGCAAAGAAAACCTAATTTAAGCTCTTACATGCCAATTGTGTGCAGAAATTTTGTTTTAAACCAAGTCATTTTGGTTGTGTTTAAGCTCATCACGAACAGCATACTCAACAGAAACAAGCCACCCTTAATGCTGGTGTAAGAATCAGGTGGTATGAAACATATTCCTATATTCACTGTCTGCATGACTTAACTTCTTACTGATGTAAAGGATAACAGATCAATAAGAGTAGATAGCAAATTTAGAATTGGATGGACATAATTTGATCTATCAGCAGATCTTGCACATTACATGCTATTTAATATACTTGTAATACAACTTATACAATACTTATAAATAAAGAAGCTGTATAACAATAACCGTATGGACGTAACTGCCCCATGCTCCCCCAGAACAAAGCAGTATATAGCTTTGTAAAACACACAAACAAAATAGTATTAGCTACCATATCACACACAAGTCTAAGGGCAGGGAAGGGAATACCTAATCTGAAACGAGTTTTTGTTATTTAAACTCAATAGTTAGTTGCTAATTTTACATTATAATGCACACACAAAGAATTATCTTTTTGGGGGAAGAATCTAGCTGATACTTAAGCACTATCTCATTACCAAAATGCAAAAAATCCCCAACAATATAAAAATGATTTAAAAAGATTCTGTACAGCTTTGCTTCTGTTGAAGCTTTTGGTCACCTTATGCTGTTTGCCAGCATCAGTTCATATCTTCTTTTTCATCTGCACTTTTTAATGCATATATTGGTTTGTTCAGTGTAGTCAAAATTCAGAGTCCATCAAGCCAATACATACACATAGACATGTTCCTGTATACACACACATTTGTATGCATTTATATGTATAGCTATATACCAACACACACTTCTGCTATTGCTCAAAAAAGAGCAGTGCTCAAAGAATACATGGTACTGGAGCTAAGAAAGTAGAAGGTACGATGTTGTGTTTGAGGACTCCCAAGGGGCCTGAAGCTCCACATTTCCTATTGTTCCCAGGAAGCCAGGCAAGGGGCTGTGGGAAGGGGGCTTGGACCCAGCACCGGGGCGGACATAGGGGAGTAAGGACTGCCAAAATGCACTGGGAGGGTGGAACCAGTACCGTAGTTTGGAGGAAATGGAAACTGTTGTGCATTTGCCTGCGGGATCCGTGGATTACTCATGGTTGCTGGTATGCCACCGGCTGCCACCATGCTGGGGGTCATGCTCAAGCCCTGCCCTCGCATCATCAGCGTCCGCTGCTGCACCTGCTGCTGCTGCTGCTGCATCTGCCGCTGCCGCAGGTGCTGGCTCAGGATCTCCCGCTGCCTCTGTGCCAGCATCTGCGCGTTGATAGGGCCCTGCAGAGAAAACCACCGCCACCTATCAATAACCCCTTCTAAGGCAACCCGACCAGTGGGGGCATCTCCACTAGAATAATCTGGAAGATTCCAGCTCTTTTTTTCTTCCCCCACCACACAACTAACAATAATATTAAATGAGAGAAAATAATCCTATTAATACTTCTGCTGGGAAAGACTTCCAACAGTGCAAGAGTCAGTAACTGAAATAATACCAGTGTTTAATGTTGCAGCGATTTGTAATTGCAAATAGAGTAGCTAATTAAAAAAATACATCTTTAGGAAATGAGAAGCTTGGTTAAAAATGCAGTTATATCATATCTCTAGTAAACAACCATCCACCCCATGTAAATATGGGAAAGACTCTCAGAAATAAAACATACTTCTTATTATACGGACTGCATTATTTGTATTCAAGCTTTAGAAGTTACTGTATGTATTTACCACATAGCATTACTACTGTATTTAACTGGGGGGAGAAAGAAGAAAACAAAGTGATTTTTTTTTTTTTTAAAAAGTACTATTTCTCTCACCTGTGTTGGCACTCCAGGTCTCAAAGACAGATTCATATTGGAGACACTGCTGATCTGATTTATCAGTGGCTGCCGATTCTAAAGAAAAAAACCACCCCAACACCAAAACCCAGAAGTTTTTAGAAGGAAAACAAGAGAAGGGAAATTTTACAGACAGAGG
The DNA here is from genome assembly GCF_030936135.1 of Gavia stellata. Lineage (NCBI taxonomy): Eukaryota > Metazoa > Chordata > Aves > Gaviiformes > Gaviidae > Gavia > Gavia stellata. Next base: position 37,204,013 of record NC_082596.1, on the reverse strand, counting down.
TATATACACCTGGTTCCCAATCAGTTGGTTTAGGACCTAGTTTTACATATTCAAGCAGGGACGAGTTTTCCTGCTGAAGTCCTATTATCATTCACAGAATCCTGTTTCTTAAGGAGATAATACACCATACAAATAACAACACAGGCATTAAGCTGTTTACCAAACATGCTGCTTTTACAGTTCCTGCCCTTTTTGAGTTTGGGACTGGACTGTTGAGGTTTACTCTGAATTAGACGATATCCTGATGTTTAAAGGCAGAAATTACCTTTTCTCCTCCACTAGAAAAGGATAAATATCTTATTTATAGTACTATGAACCTATATATTTAAAAATTAACAAGAAACAACAACATAAAATGATCCTCAAAAGTAGACCAAAGCCAAGGGAAAAAAAAAGGATGTACGTAACAGGCAGCAATAAAAGCATTTAAATTGCTGGAAGAGTCAAGACATAACAAAAAGCAGAAGACATATAACAAAAAGCACCACTGTCGCCTTGCTCAAAGAATTAGTGAGACCTAGGCTTAAATACTAGACACATTCTTGGAGAGTATTATAGGAAAGATGCAAAAAAAGACCAAAACAGAGAACACGCAAGGTACTGTCTCGGCAAAACTCATTATGGCTAGTGTTTTTAGTTTAAAAGTGGAACTGGGCTATAATAAAACAGGGTACACACTGAAGACCTGGTCTGTTTGGAGCAAGCTGACAGGCAGTAAGTGCCGCCTAGGAGAGGCACCTGCGCCAGCGTGAAACCAGGCACGGACAGAGATGTACCTGCTGTGCCTGGAGCCTGTGCTGCAGCTGGAGCCGCAGCTGGTTCGGCTGGTTCTGCACGATGCCGGCGGGCCGGAGGCCGGGCCGGGGCTGCATGCGCAGGGCTGCGTACCCCGGGCGCTGCCCCATGGGGTGGAAGCTCGGGTCCTGCATGGGTGCATAGCTGCCCTGCGCCATCTGAGCCTGCGCCGCGTACTGCTGGGAGAATACCGGAGCCTTCTGCTCCATCAGGATGCTCGACTCCTGGCTGGGGAAGGTCTCTGGGTCGACAGCTTGGCTCTGCAGAAATATGGGAACAATAGGAACAGTTGGCAGGACAGGGCTTTTCACAGGATTATACAAGACTAATACAGCCACCCTGCAAAAACCAACCTTCTGGCCTGTGAATGTTTTTAAACAGAAAACTACATAAATTTTCTTTACCTAAATATAAAACTTAGAAAGAAATAGAATTGTATTTTTAAGTGTCAAAACATATTCATGGAGACAAATTCCTCCTCTCTTTTCTTTTTTTTTTTTTTTTAAACCAAGACCCACAATCTTTGTCATGTTCTTAACATGGCCATTGTATCATTCTGCTAACGAATAAAAACCTGAAATGACAAATGCTGTATGAAAATCTGCAAATGAAGTGATGCCAGCATATTGTTGCCATTGAATCCGAGATAAATTCAAAGACGTTACAAATGAATAAGGATAAGAACGTAGATTTTTATCAGTACCTTTAAACGAAATAATGACTTCAAGTAAAGATGCCTGAAACTATTACAGAAGCTAATGTGAACAGAGTGCCTAATTCTTTCAGGACACTTTCGCACAAACTGATTATCCATTCGCATAAAAAAGCTAACACAACTCTAAACTCTATTCTAGATACTCCCCTAATATTTGCTCTAGCCAGAATAATTTTATAGCTTATTCCACACTGACCTTGGAAATCAAGTTAATGTAAATTTCAGTGCCCTCATGAAAGAAAGACTTTAAGCGCCTATAAAATGTCTGATGGATATTTAAAAAACATGTTCTAAAATGCAACAGTTCTTTTATCTGCAAAATTCTTTAACTGTTTCCACTGAGGTATTAATGAAATAGAAAAATATTTACCACTTAGTTTGAAATAAAACATTATTCATATTTTTTTGGTGGTGGTATTCCAAAAGCTATGTCATATTGCATGAAAGTTTCACACTGCAAAATTGAAGTTCACCAATAAATTATATCTCCAGCTTAACACCCCACTGAGTTCTGTGTTGTACCAAATAGGCTTGGAGATAATTTTCTCATGTCCAAAGCAGGATTTCATTGGTCCTATTTCATATCTAAAATGCAGAGCTAGTTCAGAAGTTATGCTCAGAATGCTGATGAGTGCTGGGAAATGAAACAGGTATTCTAGGCTTGTCTGAGAATATTAAATCATTATAGAGACACGTATAGACATTTTTGGAAATACAATTTTGATGCCAGAAACATCAAGTGCTAACTTTCCCCCCCCAATTATTATTTTTTTTTTACCACACTTTTTTGCATCATATAAGACTGAAATGGACAAGAACCAACTGGAAGCTAATAAAAAATAACTGTGGGGAAAAAAATGGATGAAAAAGAATAGAACGAATTCATGCTGCGAAGTTTAGGAAGCATGTTCGTAATTTAAAAAAAAAATTACAGTTTTCAGTGCTTGGAATGAAATCAGCTGCTTCAGTTGAAACTCGTCCCTTAATACACATTAATCAACTATGGGAAAAACTAGGGGTGAAATTACATGTTACAGGTTTGCTCATTCAAAAGCTTGTTGCCCCCATCACACAAAGGTCTTGATCTTGCTCCTCTGCTCCTAGGTCTTCATATTCTTCTCTTCTTCTTTCCTATACCCTGTTGCTGGCCATGATCTTACCTTTCTCCCATACAGTTGTTCCTCTGACCACCAGATAAGAAGCCTGTTAATTTTTTGGTTTAGGTCAGGTTAGTTGCACAAAGCGAAGTGGCTCAGCACAGGTCAGAAGAAGGAGAGCTAGGTGACGGTGGCAGGGAAGGGGAAGGAAGACTAAACCTGGGGCTGAAGGAAGCTTTTCAGATGACACTGAGCCGTTAGACGGACTCCCACCAAAACATGTAACTCCATCCTAGCTCGCAAGAAGTGTTTTATAAACCCCCTTTTCAACACGCATTTTACCTCCACCTTGACAAAATATCCTTTAAATGCGATACCTAAAACATGCAATGCAGTGTCCAGTATACCTGGCTAACTAGTTCTGGTATTCCTAGAGCCCTGTCGATTTCTTCTAAACCATCAAAATTCCTTAATGCCATGTAAAGCTGATCCAGGAGAGCACCCTCATCGCTTGGCGACTCTGATGAAGGATGATTACACAAGAGATCATCTGGTGAGCTGCCAAACGGTTGCCTGTGAAAACATGAACACAGCGTTGGTAAACAGCTGCTGAAAAACAAGAAATAATATCAGAGGATTAGTACTCAAATTGAACTAACAAGTGGAGACAGAAATTATTTCAATCGCTGCCAGTTTTGTTTAGAAAACTATTCTGGATGAAAGTTATGCGACCCAAAGAAATAACTAAATAGCGTGATTAATGCCTGTCAAGACCCTACAAGCACAGTGTATCCGACAAGTAAGCAAGCACACTAAAGGTACGCCCAAGTGCTGATTTCATATTACAGGGTCAGCAGAGGAACAAAGAAGTCAGTATAGAATATAGCCACTGAACACAGAAGTTTAAATAATTTTTTTAAAAACTAATTGTAACTTTGAATTTTAGACGTTAGATTGAGTATACTATCACAAGTAGAAGAACTCACTTCCATAGACACTCTTCGTAACTGGTTTTCTATCAGACTAAGCGAGCCAAAGAGGTCACAGAGGGGTCCGAGGATTGCCTCAGCTCGCACAAACCGAACCTCTGGAAGAGTGGGCCAGAAGCATGAGGGAGCAGGGAGAAAAGGACATTCCCCTTTTTGTTTGCAGCAAAACACTTCATGAGGAGCTCAAGCCATCTTATGGAATTGCGCACTTGGGTACCAGTTTATGCACTTGGTTATGTGCCTCAGAAGGGTGTCAGCAAGAATTTGGATATTGTCAGGCAGAGTGTGCTGGCTCTATAAATCCTGCTTACCTCACCCCTGAATTTGTATGCAAAGCACACTCCCAGTTACAAAGGCAGAATAAAGGTTTATTCCAAACCCAAAGGACAAAACTCACTGAGAAACAAACTAAATCTGAAATAACGCCTTATCTGCAGCCAAATGACATATTTTTGTTTTGTGGTTAACACATGAGCCCTAATTCACGCACAATACTACAAGACTACAATAGAAAATATAAAGAGCAAAGCATTCTGCAAGCAAGGGCAGCTACTATATGCGCATCATGACAGAATCTCAGCCCAGATAATTACTCGGAGACAACAAAAGCTGTCGCACATGGAGGGAGAAAACAGCACTATATGTGAAGCCTTTTTACATGTCTGTTTGGAAAAACAAAGAAACGTGTTTGTGTATTTAGTTTCCATAATGAGATATATGGTTGCTATGGAAGTCTAATCTCTATGTCAAAGCTAAGCAGAAGGAAAGAGCTGCATCGTCAGGCTATACACCTAAAAACCCAAAGGATAGCAAGCAGGAAAATGAACAAAAACGTATTATTTTTAATTAGATCCTGGACTACAAAAAATAAAAATAAGGATATATATGATGTACCTTTAAAACACCGTGAAGTATTAATGTATCTCATATACAGAGAAGTTTCTATAACTCGCACAGATAGAATTATAAATCAGTAAAAGGGAAGAGCAAAAAAATTATTTGAATCAAATTGCTTGCAAACTTTAAAGATGACTTATAAGAAGGGATCTGTGATCTGGAAAAATAATTGATGAGGCTAACCAAAAAACCTCCCTCAAATTGTAAATGGGCATGAATACATATGGCAAGAAAAAGTTGAAAACATTTGTCAAATTTTGTATGTTAAACAATGACAATTACTTTATTTTCTTCCTCTTATCTTTTACGTACCACAATGATAATGTTTACTTTTTCTCTAAAAGAAAAAATTTTACTCACTATTTAACTTTTATCAAATGTAATACTCACGATGATAATAAGATTATAAAAATACAAATCCCAGAGATTAATAAAAACAGAAATGGCAGCCCCAAACAATTTATCATCTGTGTTCGGGTGTAAACGATCAAAATATGTTTACTTTCAGATGCAACTCAATGGGAACTTTCTTCTTCATCTTCAGCTACAAGGAAATTATGAGAAATGCAAAGGCAACAAAATGGAAGAATTATCTGCCTGGCTTGCTGGCAAAACATGGCGTTGTATTTTCTTTTACGGTGTCATTTTTTAAGTGATCATTTAAGTTATGCAAACGGTGCTTTTGGCATATGGACACCCTAACTGGGGAAGAATTAGCACCAGGAAACACCTTGAAAAGCATGAAAAAGTTAGAAAAGTAACAGAGAAAATGCCACACTTAAATTTACAGATACTATTTTCGGACATCCTTTCATAATGAAAATTAAGAGAATGTACTCAGAAGATTAATCTTTCTCCAAACACACTTTTTTCCAACTGCTTCCTTTTAGTTATCTTTTCAGCACTCCTCCCACTTACTACTGAAAAATATCCCACTCATGCAATTCAAAATATTTCAACATTTTTCTTTTACCTGACCATTTTGTATCACTTACACAGTCCATACATATATATAGTTTCTCTAATTTAAGCGGCAAACTTTTTGGAGAAGACATGCCTTTTTTTAAAGAAGTGTAAATTGCTTTTCATAGTTATGGCATTATTTAGAAACCTTAATGATGAACGAAGTTAATATACTACACATGAGTTAATAACTTGTGATCAAACTGTGGTTCTGGATACCGGAAGAGGAGCTAACTTCAGGGAAGAGGCAGCCTCCGTTTCATTTCATCTTTCCTCCCTCACCTTTTACAGAGTTTAGGTCAATTAAAAAACCCCAAACAAAACAGAAATTAACAATGTCCTGCACTACTTAAAATGCTACCCCACTGCAGGAGAAGACAGCTATGTTATAACTACAAAGGCTCTAGCATTTTTCCACATTTAGTGTTAAGTACAATTGTTAACAATAAAACCGGCAAAACCAGACAGAATCATGCCTGTATTAATCTTCGAGAGGTGAAAGTGGTGCAGCTACCCAAAGCACTGGCAGCATTCACTGTGATACAGAACTTCCAATTCTTCCAACACATTAAATGGCAAAGAGAGCATTTATAAGTAGTACTGGAACATGTATACATTGCATGAGTATAAAATACTACAAGCATTAAACTGATACATTTGTTGAGTATTTTACGTAGGGCTTTGTTTCCATGAGGCGTATAAAATACGGGCCTGTACAATCTCCCCATGTTTTGATGCGACGGTAAGACTCACCTGTTCTGACTACCAAAAGTTGCCTGATCTATAGGCAAGATGCTGTCTGGCCACGGTGCAGTCTGATTTGGAGGTGCCTGCTGCTGGCTGTACTGAGGTCCTCCTATGTTCATCTCCAATTCGGATGGCCCTAATCGAGGAAAAATAACCACATAACTTTTGTGAAAAGAATCTACTTTCATGTTAGCTCTCTCCATTGAATTATCTATGTTATAGTAAAAGCAAACAAAAACATTAAGACTTCAGTAACATTACACTTAAAAGCATCATGATTTTTTTGTTAAAAATTGCTTTTAAAATTTGAGAAAATAACATGAGAACTCAAAAGTGGTTCAAAACCACAAAACAGCAATACGACACCACAGATGCAAAAAATTAGTAAAATAAGCATAAAAAACAGACAGCATATAAAGTCAATATAATAATGTACTTGCTTTAAAAGTGACCAAGAACGATGATAGTGTTGCCAGCATTCCCAGTCCTCTTAAAAACCCCACAGTCTTCAATAAACAAGAGCAAGTTCATATCCTTTTTCTTTGGCCACACCACTGTGGAGCTACAGAGTAGCAGGAATTGTTCGTATCAATAGATGCGTTAAAAGGTAGTGTTTTGCACACCTTCCTTCCCACTTCCACGGGCAACTTTCACTGTGGAATATGGTTCTCATCACATCTATAACTGCAATGAGTCTGTTTTTTCTTTTTTGTTTTTTTTTCTGCTTCATCTTTGACAATCCAGCATATGCCAAAAAGCACAACTCCACACGCACCCTGACTTACCCATATTCATGACCTGAGATGGAAGCATCTGCCTTGGGCCGGGCTGGTTGCTGGGTCTCAAGGGGATGCTGGCCGTGGGGTTGCGGATCATGCCTGCTTGCACCGGCCTGTTCATGGCACTAGCTGTGGGCGCGCAGGTCACCCTCACAGCAGAGGCCTGGCTTCCCCAATCTCCAGATGTCATGGCAGGCCGAGGGGCATTGCCACCGATCATCCCTGCACAAAAGCCAAACAGACTCAGGTGCCGGCACATGATTCAGAACAGCTTTAGCATTACAACTGCCTGATGACCTGCATTTTTAGCGACAAAAATGCAGGAGGTCCACTCAAAGCACATTCTACTACAACTGCCCACCCAGATGTGCAAGGCTACAGAATGATGCCTTACGCTGCTTAGTCAAGGGACTAGAGATCATTACACATTTTACAGGAGGAAGATCCTTTTATCATTTCCGAAACGCTGTTCAGAGTAAGTGTTCCCACGTGTAGTCTGCAACAGGTGCTGAGGGTGCGTGGATAGCCCTAACTTCCTTCCTCAGGAAATGAATCACGTTTGCTGAAGTGTGTGTCAGTGCTTTACTTTCCAAGTGCTAAGTGAGAATGAAGACTTGAGAAACAACATGTTATGCTACACACGCTTACGAATTAGAAGGACTGAATTTAAATTCACATTCTGCAAACGTCTTTTGGCAAGTCCTTTCATTCAGAACCTAGAGCCTTCTTAGCTTCAGGGCTCACCCAGATAATTTCAAACCAATATACGGTGCAGGGAAATTACTCACAGGAACTTTCCGATAGATGCTGAAGTTCATTACCGTTATTTTAGGGGAAGTCCTCCTACATCTACTGTAAACAACTGATACAGTTTATTTACACTTGGAATATATAGAGTACTACACCCTGACAGTAGCCAAAAAAACCCCCAATCAAACCCCAACACAAAAACCCCCAAACCCCAAAGATATGCATTCATAGTATTTATACATTTCAATTTTATACAGCCAAGAGAGCAGATAATCTGATTTCAGATTGGACTACTGGTCTCTCCAGTTGCATTTTGCAACATCCTTAAATGAATACTGAAAGCCACACAAATAATTATTACTTGTCAGTTCAATTATTTGGTGATATATAACCAAGGAGAAAAACCCTCTGAAGAGGGTCATTGTTTCAGCTGCTGTACAAAATTTGCTTCAGTGTTACATCCTCAGGTTTGTTCTATTTGTATACATATTCTATCAGCTGAAATATGTGGTGTGTTAGAGCATATGGCAGGAACACAGATAATACTCTCTAACTTGTATATATAAGATGAATAACATCCTCTAATATGTATACAGAACACGAAAATAATAGGACACTTGAAAGACTACAAGTTGACCTCTAAACTGCTTAAATAGGGTATTTCAGTATCTGGCAGCATGTCTTTTTTAATACTGATGCAAACTAAATACAAAATTTTGACAGTGAATAGCCAGCTGAAAGGACTTACAATACCCATTTGTTTACTTAGAGTTCTTAGCAGTTGTTGCACACTTGGACAGTCTCAAACTGTGTACTAGTTGAAATAAGTCAATCAGACAGACTTTTCTTGTGAAGAAGAAGATACCCCCTATGGTGTCTTTGCATAATATTAGGGCAACATGAATAAATCAGTGCACCACAGCTCAGGCATAATCCATGACAAGGTAATACCACTGCAACATCTGACGGTTCCCAAAAAGTTTATGTTGCAGAAAATGATGAAAGCATTAGCATTTCTTTAATTTAAAATGAGAACTAAGGCTAATAAATAAAGGATAACCAAGGGCAAACCCAAGGTCTGTAGAGACACGCATCATAAGGGCAACAGTATTGCCCACAATTTTGTTTTGAAAGAAGTACCTCTACAGAGAAGTGGTTTGTTTATTTGCTTTTTTGAGGCAGAAAGATCGGATCTTTACCTATCTAAGCCTCAGCTGAATCTGGAACATTGATGTGAACAGACTCTAACTGCCAATACAATGTGTTCATCTAGAAGTTTTCAGGTAGGTGAAAAGCAGTGCATAAAGAGCAGGACTAAACTATGCAGAAACAGAAGTTCCAAATAAATACGCCAATACATAACAGCCCACGAAACACGATTTTTTTCCAGACTTTTTGGAAAGCACTTTTAATAACCTGTACTTGTAATAACCCCAACGTTAAGTTACATCTGCTATAGTCTGTTATGCAAGTATATTTAAAAAACACGGAAAGTCATCTTACCTGTGCTACTGTTGCCTAAAGTTCCTTGACTTCCTATCATCCCTTCATTCCTGCCCATCAGTCCCGGCTGAGGTATCACTGAATAGGGGCTACTTGTTCTTATGGGTGGGAAAGTTCCTGCACCTGTTGGGTTCTGCAGTGTGATGTCAAGTGGTAAATTCTGGTTTGGTAATAACCTGCCCAGTTGCCCTGCTCGTGGGTTATTAAAAGCTAGACAGGAGGAGCAAAGAAAAAAGCAAAGTTACAAGAATGGAAACTTTACTTGTTAAAAAAAAAGAAAAAAAGAACCCAAACACACTTTAAGCTCTTGGGCTGAGCTATTTAATGCTGCATAATTTACCCACTCCGTATCTGTCTGAGAAACATCCCTTTCTTGACATTTTTATGTAAATTTCAAAATGGAACATTCTGACACTAAAACAGATATGACTTATATTTTTAAAAATTTAAATGATGTAATTTAACTTACAGAAGAGCCACTACAGCAAAACATACCACTATGTGACGTGCATGCTACTGCCAATTAATCTTATACCTAGTAGGACTGTAATTGCATGCAAATGTCATCCTGAGGCAGATTGTTAGGAATTATCTCAGTTTTGAAAGTTTTCCAGCATAAGCTGTGCCCCTGAAGAATTTAGCAAAATTAAGGACAGATTGAGTCTATATCAGATCCTGTAGCCCCAGTTCTACATGCCTCCTAATTTTTTTTTTACATTTTTTGTCATTAATAAAAATAAATACTTCCATGATTCAGCAACAACAAATAAGCGGTCCAGAATTAGAGCCGTGACACCAACATATTCTGGTAAACAGAACCATGCCTGATCGTTACTGTCACCTTCATATAACTGTTTTCTCCGGTTGAGGTGTTTCGTGCCCTTAAAATCAGCCTCTGCACCTTGTGCTTATGATTCCATTTCCAATCGTACCAACAAAATACATACAAATAAATTACCAATTTTTCTGAAATTATTACAGAATCACAGAATCACTAAGGTTGGAAAAGACCTGTAAGATCATCAAGTCCAACCGTAAAAAAAAAAAAACCAAAAACTTCCTGATAGCTTCCCCTAGGAGAGTCTCTGATATAACGGCATCCTTTAAAGCGACTTCTGCATTTTATATTCACCATATTACAAAGAAGTTTTGTTTCTTATTTTAGAAATTTTGTCTTGGCTGTCTGTTCAAACAAGCAAACAAAACTTACTTATAAGACAAAAGTGACCTTCCCAAGCTTAGGGGCATCATAAAGTCTAAGGATTAAACCAAAACCAACCTTCAGTGGCAGTATGCCCCAGAAGTCTGAAAAAACACATAGATGAGTAAGTTATTATATGGGAAGCTTTGCCAGCACCCCACTGATCCTACAAGGAAAGCTGGAAATGCAGCACAAACAACACAACTGATGAGATGTGATGGTGCTCAGATCACACATTCTGCTCTTGGTCAGGATGGGACTGGAGGAGGCTCCCTGTCCCCCATGCAACAAACTCCAGCAATTTGGCAAATCTAGCAGCTTTCAAGTCTTATATATTTTTCTTTAGACAGGTAAAAATATTTCAAGTATTTTCATGTAAACCCTGTAAAATGGAAGCTGGTTACTTCTTCAGAAAAAAAAAAATTAAAATCCCAAACCTCCTTTGGAATTGTATATGATTTGACATTCATTCCACATTGCTTTTCTGTGAGCATATAAGAAGCCACCCACTATTTCTGTGCACCTGTTCTCTGTATGCTCTTCTACTGAAACCAAGGCAAAAGTTCCCTAGGGGAATCAGGCAAAGACACAAGACTGAGCTGGGGGAAAAAGTTTAAGGGTTTTAATTTACATGGGAAACAGGACGCTGCTTTTATGGAACTGCTGCTAACCACTACAACACTCTCATTTACAATCACACTGTTATTGTATTGCAGGTAGCTTTGAAAGCAGATTTAAAGCCAGGTTAACTCTGGAAAGCCAGGAGGCTACAGTGGAAGGAACCAGCAGACCTTCCTTCAGAAAGAATATGCTAAAGATTTCAGATGGACAGAGATTTCCTTTTGATTCAAGTGCTGCTGCTGTTAGTACCGCCCCCACTTACAAAAATGAGTACATTAAATCCAAGCATCTTTCTCTGAGCAACCAATGATAATTTAAGGATGTGTAGTGGTTTTACGACTAATTTAATCATTAATATTTATTATTAATAATAATATTAATATTTATTCAAACATTTCAAAATAATCATTTGAGTTAATTTGAAAGTGGCATGATGTTATTTTAATATCATCAGAATGGCTGAAAATATTACCTAACCCCTATGTTTTATTAAAAACCACCAGTGTACATTTAAGGAAGTAAACAGATGCTGCCGTCCTAGCCAACAGGAGAAAAAAAATGAAGCAGTGGCTTTTTATGCTATTTTCTTCAACATTTGTAGCTGATCAGACTGTTGTCTTGCTTTGCTTTCCATTATTCTATGGTGGTAGACCAACATTTCAACGCTGATTTGTAAGTTAATTAATAAAGTTAAGGAACACTGTCAGCTGGAAGTGACTCAATTAAAAGCCACAATTTCAAATTAAACTTGGTCATTCCTCTTAATCATACGCCTTTCTAGTAAAGTTGTGGTTTTAGAAGACGACTCTCCTCCACGCGTAGAAAAGGCTCTCTCGTCCCTTTTACCGAAAAAGCTGCTGGAAAGGAGCGATCTGCGTCACAAAACAAAACGCACGTGCTCTCCGTCCCAAAGCCCCCGCAACAGCAGCACCACCTATAACCACAGCCGGGGCCGTTTCATTTATTTTCAGGGTGCCCCTTAAAACTCCTCAGAGGACAGGGACTTCCAGGGCGCTGAGTGAATTAGAGATAACCTCCACATGCCTTTCGAAATGGGACGACCGCAGATGGCGCTATGTCATCACGCAAGACCACACCAGGACGAAGAGCTGCCCGGTTCCTCCCCGGCCGACCCAGGGGCACCACGACCACCACTTTGGGGGTTCGCGAGCTTTGACTACGCGCGCACGGAAGGCAGACTCACTGCTCTGTGACATCCTCATTGCTGGTTTCTGGGTGGCCACAGCCGCGCCGGGGCTGCTGTCACTGGTGAGCTGCATGAGGTCATTGATGATGGCTTGCTTGTCGACCGAGCCCACTGGCGCGCCTGGGCGGCTATCTGGGAAAAGTTGCGGTAACTGGCTGTTCTGCAGGTCATCCAGAATCTCCTCCAAGTTATCCAATTCACTGCCTGGCTGCAATAAAAAAAACACAAACCCACAGTACACGTCGCTGCTCGCCTGCTGTCGGCATCCTGCTCATGCAGAGCCAGGCAGCCCGGAACTGTTACGCCTGCACCGGCTTCGGATGCTTCCTGCAAGAAGCCTGATGTGGAGGAAGCTCACACAGTTGTCGAAGCGGGACTGTGCAGGCTTCCCAGGGCTCGTCTGCCTTGCATTTGGGGAGCCCGGTGTGGCACTGGCACCCCTTCAAAACCCCGGCATCGGGACGTACGAATCCACACGATCCATATCATGGGCAAAGGGGAGATTTTCCCTGTGCACTGTGATCGATGCAGACAGCAGGGATAATTTGGCAGGGGAAGAGATCTAACTGTGATGAAGAAGGGGGTTTATGTAGGTATAACCAATATTCCTTTCAGCATAGTCATATTTCTAGTCTCTTTATGACTTGATTAAAAGCATACGATGGAAAAGTTGCTTCATGGCTAAAACAATTCCCCATACGCATTTTCTTTGTTACGTTCAAAACCTTAACACTGAATAACTCTATATAAGTTAACTGGCAAGAAAGATACATTTCAATGAAGTGTATTAAAATTAATACACTTCAAATTAAAACCTGTCAACTAGTTACTAGATTTAGGCATTTATTTTGCTCACAACTTCACAAATAATTGAAAATTAACTTCTCTACAGTATGAAAAAAAAGAGAAATCTAGTTACACTCAATTCGGTAGAAAATTATCATGAAATAAAGATGGGGAAAAAATTAAGCTAATCCTATACTAACCTGCATGTTTTTCTTAAAAATGTTGATTTTCACCAGTATTTTTTTTTGGTCAGCTTCCCTGTCTATAAACCCTCAGAATTAAAATATTTTTCTGACTGACATTTGGAAATTATTACAAGTATATTCTTCAATCCTAAACATTTGAATAGCGTAAAACTCTCTTGGGTAATAATTACCAAGAGGCAGTCCAGTCTCCGTTACCACCAAGTTGCACAGGAAACATTTCATGACAGTATTTATAACAAAAACCTACTCAACATCAGCGCCTTCATTAGGAAATGTGCAATGACGGAAGAGAGGCAGAGTGTGAGCAGCCAGCCATGAAGGATGGGGAACTGAGAAATAACCTCACAAACATGCACACAACTGAAATACAATTCTTCCTGTTCTTTTTTTTTTTTGTCCTACCGCCACATCGTGAACTTGTTACTTATTGAGAGCAAGCTTACGCCGCAGATCACAGGACAACGAAGAAATACCTGAGATGGCTTTAAACTACCTACCAAGGCTCTCACAGCCTTGCTAGGAAGCACTGCACATTAGTCCATACTAAACTCCTGCTGTCACAGCTAACCTGCTCCTGGGAAGCCCAACTATTTTATTCAAAGGTAGCTAAGATGCCTTGAGGTTACATCTCTACAAACCTTTTTTGGATGATTGACTGCAGATAAACACAGTATTACTCTTTACTCCTTCCACGTCACCTCCTAGTCTTACAGATTGGAATATATGGTGTAAAAGAGGAAGGAAGGAGGTTGCTCCGTTAAAAGGCAGCATGTGGGTGATCTGGAGGCTGGTGTTACTGGGAAAATGATAGGAAATCACAGAATCAGAGGACTGGAAGAAATTTAAAGCCTCAAGGCAAAATCAGTGTATGCCATTCCCTACAGAAGTTCATATAGCCTCTTGTTGAAGACATCCAGTGACAGAAAATCCACAGCTTCCCTGGGGAATTGGTTTCAGCACTCTGCCATCCATACTATTTGAGTTTTTTTTCCTCAGTGTCAATGCAAAATCTCCCTCACTGAAATTTAGGCCCTTCCTTCCTGTTGTGTTTTGAATCTGGAGAACAAATTGTGTTTCCCTTTCTTTTTCTAGCCTTTTCTGTAATTGAAAACATGTGCCTTTTCGGGTTTTAAGCTGAAGTTAATAAGCAATCTCAACTTGTTGAATTTTCTTCACCATATAACCTGTTTTCTAGACTTCTCATTACTCTTGTTGCTCCTGTGGACTGCCTTCAGTTGATCCACACTTTTGCTGAAGTGCCGTGTCCAGAACAGGACTTAAGATGAAGCCTTACAACTGCCGAGTAAAGCAGAAAATTTACTTTACACATAGTACGCTCTGACGGCGTATTCCAGAAAAGCCTGTGATCTTTTTAATTACATGATAGTACTGACTCTCACTCATCTTGTGCTCACTATGATCCCTAGACACAGCTCTGAAAAAGTTCTATCTAGCTGGTTGTCCCCCTTTTTTTTTTTTGAAATCTGTGACATTATTCTTGACTAATTATAATAAATAGCATTTGTTCATCCTGAATGTTCTCCTAAGATTTTTTCTCCATACCTCCTGTTTACAGCTGAATTTGAAATCTATCCTCCAGTGTATTTGCAGACCTTCAAGTGCAGCTTTTCCAAGCACACGCTCTTTTCAAACACTCAGCAGCTCTAGATGTTGCATGAGCTCCTGCAGCACCTCCATTTTTACAGTGAATCCTTAAATAACTACTTTGTGTGTAAGGATTTCCAAACAGCTTCCTAGCCACTCACAGCAGTTTCATCTTGACCATGCATCTCTAATCCGCTTACGAGAATGCCATGCGCAGAGCGCCAAAGAGCCTTACTCAAACCAAGACACGTGGCATATGCTGCTTCTCTTACGCCAAAAAGCCTGCTACCCTCTTGCAGAAGGAAAACAGGCTGGTCTGACATTACCTGCTCTTGACAAATCCCCCTCCTGACTTGCTGTCTTCCAGGCACTTACAAGCAGTTGGGTGAACACAGCACACCAACAGACAAGGTAGAGCCAGGAGGAATCAAATGTGATTATAAGAAGCCTAAATCATTGTGCGGACAGGTGATAAGCAGATTCAAAAAGGTGCTCTGAGAGACAGTCGCGAGCGATGTTTATAGGGAGCCGCATTTTGAGCGCTGGGAGATCTGGTACAAGACGACTGCAAGAGCCAGTAGAAGAGGCTGATGTAGGGTATCATAAATTATAGAAGGATGATTCAATACTCTTTGGGGGAATTAAGACATATGGCCTTCATTAAACATATTTGAGACAACAGTGAAGGAAAGTTTTATATGTTGCAGGATTTTTTTTGTTCGGTTTTGTGCAGGACTTTGTATCTCCCCCCGCGCACCCCCCCCCCCCCCCCCCCCCGCCACCTTTTTTAACATTCTGGCTACTGCAATTCTTTGTTTAAACATCAGATGTAAAAAAAAAAAAAAAACACCAAACCCAAAACAAAGCCGGAGAAGAACATATTGATCCAAATGTGTCAGAAAACTGGACTCCCCAAGAAGCTTTTAATTCCTCTCAGGAAGGCAAAGAAAGGCCAAATACAACAGCTGTATTATAACAACACAAATACATAACCTTCCTTTTCCTTGCTTAACATAATCAATATAAAATATTTCATCTTTATTTTTGGATGAGATGAGGGTTCTCAACTGCTGCAAAAGCTCCAAGATAGCTTTAGAATTAACACCAAGCTATGATGTTAGCCTAAGTCTTTCCAGACCCACCCTCAAATGGCACCATATGTACAGAAACTAGCATTAAAATATTTACTTGGTTATTTTAATGGGATTTTTCTTTTATTTATATTCTATATTTATTTTGTTAATGGTCTAAATTGAACTTTATGTAAATAGAAGGCACACCCTAACCTCCCTGTAAAACAATTATTTGTCATGAATTAAAAAAAAAAAACAAAACAAAGCCTGATAAAGTGCTAAGCATCACAAGAAAGTTCTCGTGCACATACTTTCACTATTTCTAACCAATGCAATTACAGCAGTCTCCCATAGAACTGGGACACTGAATGCCAGAAACCATAAGACAAATTGTGCTTAGAAATATTTTTGCATTTGAAAAAGTACCTACTTTTGAAGTACTTATAACTATCATGTAGAGAAAGGCAGATTAAAGTGTTAATTGCTTACAGAATTTTCTCAGCTCTACTGAAAGGCAGTTACACCTCAACATGAAATTTGGTTTACAAAAGTTGCTATGTCAAAGTCTAGCTTCCATGGATTGTAAAGGACTGGATAAGATCCTAAACTCTCTGGAGATCTCTTTTCCATCATGAGCAATGCCCATGGCTTGCACTGAGACCCTGTATTCCAAACTTCATACGTGTATACGTCTATACATTTCCTTTACGACCATGTATGACAGAGGCATGTGGGACTTTTTCCTTACAGCAGGATGTCTTTTGGTGGGGATACAACTGGAAACTATACCTGCCTTACATAAACCCCGAGTTAGCTCATTAGCTACCTCCGTAGCATGGACAAAACATTTGACCATAAAAGGTAAACAAAACCAAATCCCTGCTCCAAACTGGCCATAAATTAAAGGATTATAAAAAGAAGGAAAAAGTAAATCAGAAGTGGAATCAACATAGTTTTTTTTCTCCCTGGTAACTGCAATAAACATCCAATTGGCTAGAAATCCTGTTATATTATCAGGTTAACCTACTACTAACTTCCGGAAACAGAACTCCAATTGGACGACATTCAGAAAATGGGAATTCCCATTCTAAAGTTTTGATAGAATTTCAAGAAGAAACCACCGTCCCTCATGAATTCAATGGATTCTGGACATCAAGAAATAGGTTTTTGGAAGATGAGGGGCATGTGTAAAGAAAATATGTTAGTATTGGGAAAATACTGGTTTTCACATAAAGCAAGAGGACAGTAGAATTGATAAAGTGTGTGAAGAACACCAGAACAGTTTCTGAGTTTTAGGACAAAAAGGTACATGCTTAAGATGATTTCTGGAACAGCACTGGTGGAGACTGTGGCATTGCAAAGTCCCTGTCAGACAAACAGGCTGTCTATGTTGTCCACTGGCTAAAAAAGAGGAGAGAACACTTATGGAGATAAGGATTTTATTCCACGCTACACGAAGTGCTTTCTCAGAGGATAAGCTGCTTCAAATTTCTACATCTTGATTTCTTCATCTGCAATATGAAAATAATAATCCACACGCAATTTTACAGAAGAGTTTTGCAGTGCAAAACAATACGGTTAAACAAAACGATTCTTTAGCAAGGCAATACCTGACATCGTTCAGCGCGTGACCTTTCTCAGAGGTCCCCCTACACTTTCACTCTCCTTCCACCGAGGTGTTAGCCGGTCCTTGTCAGACTTGACCACCTGCTGACCACTACCTGGGCTGCTCCTGATGAGCAGCAGCGTGTGCTGGCGGCAGCCAGAAGCACAGCGAGCGGGTTTTTGAGGGACCGCACAAGCAGTGGTGCACAGGGAAGGAAGGCGCAGGATGAAGCCCCACCACGCTGCCCCACAGTTGCCGGTGGGCCAGCACGGAGAGCGGGAGAAGGCGGACTTACTGCTGAGGGACACCCTATAAAACAGACCTGTAGCAAATCAGGACTCATGTTTTCACTGCCTTCCCTTTTTAATAGTGGAGAACGGTATGAGCACTTGTGGTGCTTGATAGCAACAGTCCTACTACCGTTGGTGCTGTAGGAAAAGCTCCACTGAGCCTCCCCAGCAGGTCTCTCTTTCATCTTCTCCCCCACAGCTGCCTTAACTGGAATAGCAATCAGCCTAATAGAGCTTGATAACCATCATCCCACCAAGGAAGGGAAAAAGGTACGGCGGCACTGGAAATATTCGCTGCCATTTGAGAAAGGCTTCCTGTCAGTTGCTGCTCCCTGCAGAAGTGTATGTTTAAACACACTACCTAGAAGACTGCTATTTATAGTACAGTGGTGCACTTCAAAGCATTTCCTGCTCAGAAAGTCACACCAAAAGTAAAAGGAGAAAACGTAATGGCTCTGCTGCCTCCCAACACCCCGATCCCCCTTGCAGAGGCCATCCCACTGCCGCTCCGCCGCAGTTTCCAGAGAAACTGCACACTCCAGTGACTAATTACTTAAAAATACAAGATTCCTCAGGGACGAGAAGTTTTAAATAAACCTGCAAAACAGGTAACACAAGCACACGGCTAATTTTTACATATGGGAGGAAGAAGCAGCGCGGGGGGGGAGGATGCAGGAGGATGGAAGAATTTAGCACAAGAATCTGTGTTCTAGTCTTGTACTAAATAGTTCCAGCTTTGATCTAAATTTAGGCAATGAGCACTTCCTGTGGGAGACCGTCTTCCAAAGCTGAAGAGTTTTTGATGCTAAATATTTTGAGTGATTTTATAATTGGGGTAAAGTGGTTATTTGTTTAAAGACCTGGCCTTCAGCTAGATAAACGCTTACATTATTTTATATTCCCCACCATTTCCTCTCCTACTCCACATTGGACTTCTCCTGTTTATTCAGCTCCAGGTTCCACTGCATTTTAAGTAGGTTTTGAAACTCTATTTACAACCAACGGGAGCAACAAAAGCCTTTCTGTCATTATCCAGCAGCCTTCCATCACAGCTGCAGGACTGGCTTCCCCTCACCGAGGCGCTGAGGAAGCCCCAGCACTTCAGCCCTTACCACTTTATCACGACTCCTGTTTTCTGAACAGCCCCAACTCCTGGACCTGTCTCGCGGGAGACACTCTCTGTCTTCATATTTTAAGAAAAGGCAATACATCCATAGACCACACTCCAGCCCCCTCAAATCCCTCCCCTGACCTCAGAAACACGAAGCCTAAAAATAAAAAATGAATAGACTATTCACTTTATAAAGTTCATAATATTGGGGATCTCGTTTTCAAATGCTTGAGGTTGGCAATGCTTGTAGACACTGAAGTCTCTTTCTTTCAAGTCAGCCTTATAGTTACATGTTTACATTTGGGGTGAGACGCAACTTGCCTATCTTTAGTCATGAAACAGTAAGGCAGCTAGTTTAAACTAGCCATCTAGACTACCACTAGCCAATGGGAACATCACTAGAGAGCAGCTTACCGTCCCTATTTTAGACACACGTTAGGGTAAGATAAAAAAAATCCTGAAGTATTTTTGTATTTTTCCATCAACGATAAAAGGAGCTCCTAGGACTACCTTGGACTGGAGAGCTAACTTCTAGAGGGGACAAAACCTGCTCTTTGCGAACGGGTTCACAAGCTAAGCTGTTTCTTGTCTACTCCAGAGAGATCATGAAAAGAGGAAATTTTAATTCTTTTGGAAATTTAATTCTTGGGAGTAAACAATCTGAAGGCCATAATTTTGATCTACTTAGACAGACATAATTATTTTGGTAATTACCAAATTCTATGTTCTTGTCTAGTATCAAATACTGAGGACCGAAGGATCTCTGCCTTCAATCTGGTATTGACTTCAATGTGTAGGATCTGAACTAGGAACTGAAATCTATTAAGATATTTTTACGATACTTTATTCTTGCCAGTCTAGCTGTGAATTTCTTGATATCTGTTTTTCTAGCCTAACAAAGCATAAATTCTCACGGAAAATCTAAGCCCTCCCTCTACAGGCACTGCAAAATAGTAGCTGTATTCAGAACTAAACTAACATCCAGGCTTGAGGATTAATCCCTGTAGAAATCAGTGTAATTTGGCTCAGTTTCCCCCTAAAGCATGGGAAAGATTGAAACCCCACAATTACTTCTACATAATGGCAATAGCTGTCAAATGCTGTTGAAACACAAGAAGAGAAGTAACCTTAGGAGACGCTTGGATAACTGAGATTTTAACAGTGCTGCGTCCACACTGTAGTGGCGTGTTTGGCCTCTACATTTTGTGGTTATAACCACTGTTGAAAGAACTGTCTACTGGTTAGAGACTGCCAAAAGGGCAAAGTAAAAAAAAAAAAAATCCAATGCTGTGACTTAGGGCTAAGTAAACGTTGTCTATCCCTCCTCAGCCTCAAAATACAATATAGTAAATATAAAAAATTATGCATTTATATACACGCAATAAAAAAAGTACAATAGGTTCAGAAAAATAAACAAGCTCAAACTCATTCTGCACATTAAAAATACACAACATTTTACAAGACAAGGATATGGCTGTGAATGAGAGTCATGAACATTTGCACAGTGTATGATCTGATTATGATTTACAAACTAAGGCTTCATGCACAGGGCACTGCCTAGGGATTAATGACCAGCTGGAAGAGTTGATAGTGTAGGACAAAGCTAAGGATCATTAACTCCAGCTAGTTATAAACTTCCCAGAAAACGCCTTAAACTAAAATTGATATTGTAATTACCCATTTTATAAATAAAATAAACAGTAATATTGAAGTACCAAATTGCTTTTGCTGCATCCCTTTCTCTTGCAAAGCTCTGAAAACTGGAGCATTCTGGGTGATGTGGACCTGGTGCTTTTTGAAAGCGAATTCTGCATGAAGGCCAGTGAAATAACACTTTTTAGCATAGGTCCTAACAACATACATTTTATTAGTATGTTGGGCAGCAGAGCACCAAGCAATTGTGCACAGAACGCAAAGAAATTCTGAATGCAAAATTCAGTGCAGATAACCTTCCACGGGGAGACATGATCTCTGCACTGAACAATTAATCATCCACTGGAACTTGGGGTTGAATATAAAAACACTTTACGTAAAAAAGACCCAAAAACCCACCACCACCAAAGCCCCCTAATTGGCACAGAAGCAAGGGAAGTCTATTTGCCTTGATTTTAATTTGCAGATCAAGTACAGCACAAAGACCAGTAATGCAAAGTTGGTATCAGTCCTCTCAAACTACTCTCATCCTTGAGCATGAACCTGCTTTACGTGGGAGAACTGTAGTTGCTACGCTGGGCTAGGTCAAGAGCCCATCAAGTCCACAGCAGTTCAACAACAGCCTATGGGAAAAGCTGTCAATAAGTTAGCATTAACCAACAGTTACAAGTATTTTCTCTTCGTCTGACTACCATCTGGGAAAGGTTCCCCAGCGTTCAGTCCCTGCGTTATCCATCTCCTCCCAGGCAGAGTCTGTTCTTTTAGACAGAGTGATGAACACAACTTAGTAACACCAACTGGAAAACTTGAGTGAAGACTGGGTTTCAAAAGACATGTAACAGCCTCTTGAAGTGTCAAGAAATTACTCTTGGAGGAAGCATGAAAAAAAATAAGATGTCAGGAATGCAGGCCTAGAACATCTCATTCACACGTAATGCAAAGATTTGCTTACCTGTTCGTTAGGCTCAAAGCTTATCTCTTCTTTTTCCGTCCTCATAGCTATTAACTTTGTGCTACTGGAAGGGTCAGTCTTACTGTCCAACCGCTCCAGTTTTGGGGGTATGTCTGGTAAACCAATATCTTTAGTATCATCTTTATCTAGCAAGTAGCGAAGTAGTGCATTATTATTCTTCTTAGGACTCGCTGGCTCCTGTTTAACAGTCACCTCCGAACCAGGAGCTGTGCTACTGGACTCCTGGTTCAGTTCTTTGCCTGTGGCCTCTGCTGTGAGCTTGGCCAAATCTACAGGAGAACTACTGTCCTGCAATAGTCTGTGCAAAATTTTATGCTTCTCCTTGAGCGAGGTTCCATGTGCCGAACCAGACCCAGGCAACCCTCCCGTGGAGTCCTTGCTAACATCTCCCATGGTACTGGACAAAGGTGAAGGCTCCATCTGATCCGATTTGGTGGTCAGCAATTGTAAGAGCTTTGTCTGGCTTTTCCCGTCGTGCAGTTTATTCTGTCCATCAGGTCTCTCGCCACTGACAACCGGTGGCATGCTGCTGTCACTGTTATCTTTCTGTTCTCCTGAATGGCAGCTGCTCTCTGCTTGTCCACTTGTACCTTCTGATTGCTCCCCATATAGTCCAAAGCAGTCTTTAGAGTCCAGGCTTCCCATCTTGCTTAGCTGGGGAGGATTCATATTCACAGGGGAATTTTGTAAATTTCCCATTTTTAGGTCAGGTGAAGCCAACGACGTTCCTAGAGAAACGCCGTGGCCCTCGCTGAGGGCCTGAAGTGCGTTCAGGGAACTGTTGGTGTAGTTATGGCTATTTCCTGTGCTGCTGCAGACTCCCACGGGTGAATGCAAGCTCCCTGCGGGGGAGAACTGACTGGGTGGGATGCGAGGACTTCCTGCCACTCCAGGGCTCACGCGATGCCTTGGGGAAAGCATAGAGTTTGGCTGCCCTGGGTTCATGCCGGGGCTGCTTTGTGAGGGGCTATTCATTTTTAGTGCATAGTTACTACCCTGAGGAGTGGATGCTTGTATGCTTGACACATGGTTCATTCCCCCTGAACCACCAAACCTGCCTGCTGGCATGCCCATTTGTTCCTTTGGGCCATTTATGGCAAAATTTATATTGCTACTGATGGTCATATCCTGACCTGGGTTCCCACTGCACATGGCCTGATGGGCAGGGCTGCTGGAGCTAATCGGGTTCAGTATCTTCCCCATTCCTTGTCCAGTCAAATCCTGATTCATTCCACAGACGTTCTGCTCTCTATGTGGCAAGGGGAAGAAAAACAACCCATTAGCTAAAATGACAGTGGCCAACTTGCAATTACATTACAGAAAAAGAAGCAAAACCCCAAACCTCGATTTAAAATAACACAACAAACCTACAATTAAAAACAAATTGACAATTTGACAAAAGTGATACGCAACTCCGAACATGACTGCACATTAACAGTATGTTTTTTCAGTACCTCATTAACAAATCAGTGGAAGAGAGGAAAAACAAAATTATACTTCATTTAAATGACAGTCATTAGAAATGCAGATAGATTACAATTTCAGACTCTCTCCCTTTAATGTATATCTTTTCCCTACAATTCTGCAATAGCTAACTTTAGAACTGAGAGAAATCTCATCTGAAACATATGACCCAAACAAATACATGTTTTACAAGACAGCTGTGGACAGCTGTTTGCTGGAGTTTTGAATTTCTATGAGTTAGCCCCACCACAAGCCCAGAGTGGGCTATTTGCCCACCAAGTTCATAGTGAAAGGAAAGCAGAAAAAGTCGCATTTCTGCACTGCCAGAGTATTTCGATACTGCTCCAAAAAAGCATGTGAGCCAAGAGAACTACTGGATACTGCTTCAGAATGGGAACAGTCTGTTAGCAATCCAGTCCTGCATCGGCGTTTAGGAAAAGAGGAGAAGAAAAACCCCACACGCATAGGAGCTGAAACTCATATTTTAGAGGCTATAAGACCGAGAAAACAGAAGAGACACACACACACACACACAAAAAAGCGCTCTTATGAGAGCACCTGGACATCACTTCTCTTTTCCTCAGTAGATTTTAATTAGTTTACAGGAGGATGCAACATACTTCTTACTTCTGTGCTAAAACTTAAATCAGAAAAATCAGACATATTCCCAAATGCTAAAAGCTATAAAGAGACAGAGTCAAGTAGATTAGGAAGAAAAAAATTAGGTTCTGAGAAAAATCAAATCAACTCTGGACTGCCAAAAACAAATACTAATGGAAGATTCCTAGTATGTATTTTCAATGAGATGAAAACCATTCCAACTTGCATAGGATAAGTGCAGATAAACCTTCACATTTTGCTAAAGCATGAGAAGTGAAAGAACTGAAGCACACAGAGTAGTGAAGCTTGTTACTCCGTATTTGTTACCTTAGGTATAAAGGCAAAGGTGAACACTAACTCTAAAAAGAGAGGTGGGTTTTTAAAACCTTATTACAAATACAATAGCATTTGTGTTCTGCTAAAAAAAAAGCAAGAATATCTCCAAGTACCATTTTTAACTTAATGGTACTTTTTAAAATTTAAAATTTAGCAGCAATCCAAAGAAAACAATTTCAGAGAGCTTTTGGTCAGGTCAGTTTCCAAATCTACAATCTCTGTAAAATACTTTCAGTTTTAATTACGTTTAGAGCTGTTTTCTTCCTCTCAAAAAAGTGATACTGTGGATACAGGGAAACAGCACTATAATTATAATCAACAAATAAAACCTGAAACAAAATCTGACACAAGTATACCAGGACATGCAATGACTGAATTCAAATTTTACATTGAAGTTCTGAGGTCAGTGATTACTTATCCTTGACTTTAACGTATTATTGCCTCTGCCTTTTTTCTTTAAAACTAATAGTGGTGGCATTTTTCAGGATTGGACATATGAAAGCCACTACTCCAAGCACCAGAAAAGACAAGGAATGAAGTCAGACAAGGAGTTAAAATACGCAGTTTGTCTAAAATGCAGTTCTAATAATCATAACATATTATTTAAAGAAGACCCAGGCACAACATATGACTGACTGTGAACTATAGGAATTTGATCCTTCGAAGTTTTCTAGATTTAATTACATTTGGGAAGTTTTTTGTGCCTACTATGCAAAATATAGGAAATTAAAATACGGAAATTAAGAACACGAGATTAAAGGAAATGTTGTATGTTTAATGGAAGATCTTGATGTGAAAATCCAGCATGCCATTTGTAAGTCTTGAAATAATCTTAAAGTCTTCTCCTGCTGTAAGCATTGAATTCAAAAACTTATTTTGTCTTCATGCTATCAGTTCTAGGTCAAATGAATGTTGATCAGCCTTAAATAATCTATTCGCTTTGGCAACTTTTTACTTTCCCTGTCTCTCTGCAGACTGTGGATGTAATAAACTGGTGAGGATTACCTGTGAAGCATATGCAAGGAGATTACAAGCTGAGGTTCACTAGTCGTCTGAGAACGGATGAGCTTGCTCTTCGTTTGGGCAGAAACGATAGTGCCATCAGACAAGGAAAACCGATAAACAGGACTAAATGCTAGTCCCTGCCTCAGCACTGCAAGCAAGCAAAATAACAGAATTAAATTAATGAGAAATTATAGTACAGGTAGCTTAGTTGCTCAACATCTGATGTTCTAAATCCATCAATGCTGATACCACAGACACTGCGTTAATTACTTAAAAAAAAAAAAATTTTTTTGAAAATAAATAGATGGATGCATATAAAATAAAGGATCCCACATACTACAGGGTGATCAAATGAAAATCTATAAGGAGTGACAGCAATAACAGGACAGATACTATGAAATACAGAATATTTCAGCAGTGGACCAAGAAGTCCTCAATGTCCATTTCACTTTTCATCAAATATCTGTCTAACTCCTTTTGCTCCTCATACATTGTTTCATCTGTATTATCTGCATCACAATGATTAATATAAATGCCTTTAGTTTCTAGATCATCTGTTTCCATTAGCCTGTATCTTTTCCTCCTTATTGCCTGCTTAAATTATCTTGTAACAGTTACTCTCATTACTTCTTTAATTTAAAAAGTACATAAATCTCTTACATGAGAACAATTAGAAATAAAAAGAAGTGGAACAAGAAGTTACTACTTTTTAAAGAACAAATAAAAAAATATACGGTTCAAACAAATTTCAAACCTAAACCAAAACTGGGGCTGTGCTATTCTTCCCCAGTGTTAGATATGACTGCATTTCAAGTTTAGGGTTTACTTCAATGCACATATTCTATGGCCCTTAAGTTTTCAGTGTAAATCTAAACTTCAACAAATTCAGTTCTGTAAGTTCTGTAGACCCCTGCGACATTTCTTTAATTAAAAATGAAATTCATGTTATGAAAAAGCAGATCTGCAAACATTTATTGTACTGTTCACTCTTCGCCATCAATGAAACAAGTCTGATCATTTTCAATTCCTAGTCCAAAAGCTATTACATTGGGATTGCAGATATGGCAGGAGGGAAATACTTAACTTCAAAATTTTCATATAATTGTTTAGGGAAAAAAATAGGAATGAAGCACTACAGATACTTTTAATTTCCTATTTTTTCATACATACACATTTTCTGTGGTTTTGGTTCTCTCTTTTTTTTTTTTAATTAATAGTATCATCTGATCTTCATTTCATTGCTTGTCTTCTAATATTTCCTGTTGTAATGAAATGACATGGTTTTCCAAGTGTGGCTTTATTAAATAGTCTCCTCTGCAGAGCTACCAGATTTTCAGCCTTGCAGGACTGGTTATGATCGCTTTTTTTCCCTGTCCCCCCTGCTGTTATATATTGTTCTGCAAGGTTTTAAAGTATTATTTAGGCAGTGAGAAAACAGGAAGCACAATTTAAACAACCAGAAGGTGTTTTTCAGAGTAAAAATGTAAAGAAAAACAAAAACCTACAACTGTGAAACAATACAAAGCAAAATTTCACTGTTCGGTATGTCATTGTTTCAGTTTAACCTTTGGGCACCAGAAGGTCCAAAGCTCTTAACTTTAGCATATACCACATCAGGAAATTCCAGTACTCAATGCCAACAGGATACAAGTGAAATCTCTACTTAAATCATTTTCCAAACTAATTCTTTAAGCAAACAAGAATGTTTCCTTATTCCTCTTGAGGAAATGCTATTTTTCTGACTGTGGCCAATAAAAACCTACCATATATTTTGCACTTTATAATAAGAGTTAATTTGGAAGCTTTGTGTTTTTTATTGTTTATCAAGCTAATGCTGATTTTTTTTCGCACTGTAGCACTGAACTACATGCAGGAGACTGTTACTTTCTTTGCTTCTATATTCTCAAACCATAGTGACTTAAAAAATGCAAGGCGTTCTTCAGTCAAGTGCAAAGATGCTACTGCCCAAGATATGCCTTGTTTTTCTTCTCCATGCTGCAGGGCAGGGGAAGGAAACATTTCAGCCATTATTCCTCTCTAGTGCTGGATCCTTTGCAGCAAAGCAATTCCAGAGGTTTTTCCTCCTCCTCTTACCCCTCACTCTCTTCACTTCCATAAGAAGTAAGGAGTCCCCTCATTTAGACTAATTCTACAGTTTATACAATGATCCTAAACCTCTCCTGCAGAATGACACAGTGTAAACTCCAAAACACGTACATGTTTATCACTTCACTGATAGCTTAGAGAGGACCCACTCAAACCTCAGCACTGGATGTAGGAGCTGCTAATTTGGTCAGGAATCATTTGAAGAGGACTGAAGTAACAAGCGGCTGGATGCCATAATAGAAACTCCTAAATCAACTTTGGCACAGACAGGTCCTTACCTGAAACTGCTCTCTAACCCCCTGCTGTAACTTTAATTGCATACTACCTTCTTTAGTTCTGTCTGAAATCACAGCATAAGGCTGTGAACTTTTAGCACACCTACTGTATATACCCCAAAAGCTGTTATCTAAAATATCACAGTATTGCTGTGCCCCCACATTCCCAACATGAAACCTGAAGGTTTCATGAAAGCAGAACATATTAAAGAATATTTAACTAATGCCACATGACTAAAGCTTTTCTTTTTTTTTTTTTTTGGTGTATTTGGTGGAATACTTTGAGATGCCAGTTACAATTTAGTTTCCAAGGCAGCATGCCAGTTATTTAATGACCGTGGCAACTATTTGTTACAGGCCAGCTGTAAACCCTGTTCTACAAACATGAACCCAAAGAATGATGCTTCTGCATTGGGAATGTTCCAGTTATTCTCCTTTGGTTTTGAAAGGACTTTCTTTGGACTATAAAGGGTTACTTGTTTTTAGTAATTTGGATCTGTGTTACTAGGATTAGCAGTATCAGGGTTTTATGAAAAGAAAAATCCTCACCCAGTCACTACCACGGAAACCTCATGGGGAACCTTTCACAATGTACTCTCCTACATCCCACCTACCATAATCTTGACTGAGTAGATGTGCTTGTGGTGCATCCTACAATACTTATCAGCTAGATACAGTACAACAATGTAGGTTTCCAGATAGCACGAGTGCTGCATCTTTGATAATTCACCCTGAGTGTTTCTCACAGGAAATGTGACAGTAGAAGTCCATTTTTGTAGAGGAAAGGAATACAGGTCAATGAACTCCAATGTGTAAGCTGAGGTTCTGAAGAATAATGGGTAGTGAATGTTTTTGTGGGCAACACGCAAGAGTCTTTCTTTCTAAAATAACTGCGACAGTTTGAAGATTTAAAGCACTCTCCAATATGGCACAGTTATAACAAGCAGAGTAAAAACAAACAAGGAGAAAGGTGCAAAACCTCTCTAGAGAGAGCCACCAGTGTGTTAGGCAAATCAGCTTGAAAAAGGGACTGTCAGTAGCCCTTCATTTTTCCATGTAAACAGAACAAAGAGAACACAACCAAGAAATACAAACGACAAACAGTTTAAATATAGAAAGTGCTAAAAATATGAAACCTAACCTTCCTGGTGATGCCTCTTGGCAAAAGAGATTTCTCCCTCGTGCTGTGAATGGAACCTCTGAATACATCTTCTCACCAAATCCTCCCAGCCAGGTTTCATAGCTGCTCGCATGGTACTTGTGTCCAGTGAAGTTATTTTGCCTGATATTAGATAAAACATTTGTTACAGCAATTTCCCCTGTGAGGGGGGAAAAAAAAAGAAAAAGAAAACCTCCTATTTCACAATACCTTGTAGATCCTGGCGAGTAGTAAAGCTCTCTGATGAAGGAAGAAGTGGTCTTTCCTTCATTGGAGCTCTTCTTGCAACACAAATCAAGCAAGACTGCAAATCTTAAAGAAAAATGTTACTTCAGTAATTTGTATAGAAGAGGAAGATTTTGTTTCCACAAAGAATTAATTTTTAAAAAGTTCTTTAAATCTTTTTGGACTAAAGGAATAGATTTTGTACCAATAGAAGGATAGACAGAACTCAGTGGTTTTACATCTTCATTATTTCCTGCAATATTAAACAACACAGGAGAGGTGGGTTTGTTTTCTTTTTTAGAAGAAAAATTATCAAGGACTCCACCACAGCCCATAATTATTGGCAAGTGTTTATGCATATACCTGTAGCAGCTCAACCACTCAGGAGACAAGTAATAAAAAAGGATATACTGCATGCACAGAGAGCACATTTCTTCAACACCCACCATTTCGTACCTTCTAAGCCACATTTCTTAAACATGCCCCAAATGCTTGCTGTCCCTGAGAAAGCAGCTTCATAATAAGCCATTTTTACTTATCTGAATACTTAAAAATACAATCTGAGGAAATTTACCTGCTGAAGTAGTAAATGGTAAAGGAAATGGTGAACCACAATTGTCTTCAAATTCCAAGAACTCAAAAATTTGAAACGTTGCTCTCAGTCAGCTAAATTCTTCTTACAATTGCAGTGATATAAAACTAGGATATCTCTTCAATGTGAAGAGTTACTCTCAATTTCAATTATATTGGTTTAACAAATAGGTGCATGCGAGCATATACACTCATAATCCAAGATGCAAGTACACTTCTACAGTTAAATGAAAAAAACTTACAATTTTTCCATTTTTCAGGATTCAGAAGCCACTTTATCAACTTTACCTCACTTTATCAACTGCACCAAAACTGCTGTCCCGCAAGAGCACGGAAAGAGAAAATACTAACACAAACTGAAAGCAGTAATTACCTTCACCGTCCTCCTTGAAGGAATTTGGTTGAGAAACAGCAAAGCACTGCATAGTTTCGTATTTCTGATGTCCTTCCTGATTATCATGGCCTTCCTCAGAATCAGCAAGAGGTTTTACCAGCATCCGACAATTAAAGGTATGGCTATTACGCCTAGGAGTGTCACCAGACCAAGATCCCCCATTCACTGAGCAAAGCAAAGTTCATATAGTGAGATAAATCTGCTAGCAGTCATTTCTGCTGCTTATCCACAGGAAATTAATCAAGGTGCTTTGCAAACTGGTCGGGAAACAAGCTTGTTTAACAACAACAATCTATTTTTAATATTAGAGCCCAAACCAAGGTAAGCACATAACAAGGTAATTTATAAAATTCTCATATTTTAAGAGCACGGCTAATCTGTTCAGCTGTCATGCTTTTTTCAAGTGACTCGTAACGACATAGTAGAAAAGCAGGATAAAAGTCTAAATATTGGTGCATGCAAAAGTTATACAGCACAGTGAAAAGCCTCACTGGGTAGATCAAGTTAATTTATATGCCTGGAAGAAATAAGACAGTATGTAGGATCTGTCCATTGAATTTAAAAGTGATTAATACAAAAGAGATGGCAGCATTGTATAAAAATCTGTGTCCAGATTAGAAATAGAAAGAAAAAAACCTAACAGGTATTTATAAAAACAGGAAGCAATGCAATTGGGAATATATTGAAACACATAGTCCCAGCTACAATGGAAAAGACTGAATGGATGAGAATGACCTGGATGCAGTGATGGATAAAACTAAAGCCTAACACAGTGCTTAAGTAAAAAAGGAAACAAAATCCTGAGATGCACAAATATAGGTACTGGGCATCAGTCAGAGCGAATTAATGTAACACCACGGGGTCATATTTAAAATACACTTCACTTGCCCTCTTCAGTCATAAAATGCAATAAAGGCAGTAATTTATGTGGTTTAGCCATTAAAAGTGTTACATTTTTGATTCTTCAGGGGTTTATAAATAAAGTCATAAAATGCTGAAGTGAATTGCATAATAGTCTTTAAACTGCTGTGAGTAAATGAGGTGCCTAGTATTGACTTTCTCTTTCTTTTCGTCTCCTCCAAAACCCAATGACATTAAAACCATATTAATACAAATGCAAAAAAGTCTGCAACTAACAAAAACAGTTTTTGAAAGATAAAGGTAAATATTCATGGGACTAAAAACATCGAAATAAAAATTGTAGCTTAAGGAGTTTTGATTTGTCTTTTATATTCCCCCTTTCTTGAGCCATTCTTAGAATAACCAGCCTAGACAGGGAACTAACAGAGAGTTCATATAGCTAATGCTGTCTTTTAGTGATTCACTCTGGAGATCCATTAAAAATATCAGTTATCATGAGTTACTAAGAGCAGTTTTAACTAAGGAGAATCTGAAAAGGGTGGAGGATGCTTTTGAGAATAATAGTAAGCATTCATACAGCCCATACATACATTAAAAATAAACAGAGTGTATATGATGAAACTGTAAGTAGTGGAAGGACATTAACTTAAGTTATTGAAATGCTGATTTATGAAACCGAAGTTAAATAAGTAATGGTATGATATGAGGAAAAGGTATATACCTAAAGATTTTGGCAGCAGGATTTTGACAAATTCATTGTGGTCCCCTACATGCAGGATGCTATATATGCTTGTGTTCATCAGCTCTTCTTGGTTGTACCTTAGGTACTGCGTCACATTCTCAGAAACAAACACAACATTACCTTCTGGGTTCACTACAAAGAAGAACCCATCTAGGGCCTAAAGTGGAAAAAAAAAAAAAACGGAGAGAGAAAGAGAAACACAATACCAAACAATCAGATTAACAACAAGATATCAAGAAAATAAGTATTTCCTTCAGAAGACATAGCTGAATCTTTCTGCATCCATCCCACTTCTTATATTCTTGTCTGTAATAGCAAAAGGACACATTTCAGATTGAGTATCTAATCTTACTGACATCAAACCAGTGTAAAAGCACAGAAAGGTGCACCCCTTGCAAAATAATGAAACACACACATGAAAACAAACCACTGCAACCCCACCCCAAACAAACAAACATAATGGTTGCTACCTATCTGCCAGCCTATGAAGTTGGAAACCTGGACCAGAAGCTGGTTCTGCTAAATCTAGAGCATGTTCACTCCTCTGTGCAGCACAGGGAGACTGATCCCAAGAAAACATCGTAAGATGTGCCGACATAAGGCAAGGAAAACACTGGCAGAAAGAAAGAGAAAGGCTCTGTCCGTGTCCCCAGCAACGCATTTTCATAGAACTGAGGCCCCATGCAGCCAGGAATGTGAGGGGTTAAAAGCAAAGAAGGGCAAAGGGAGCTGAGAGCAGGCAGTGAGCATTGAGGATGGTGCAGCTTTAGTCCCTACTCCCAGGACTGCTTTCATTGTTTTTTATTTGACACCAGTTTAATTCAGTCCACGCGTGATCCAGGTTACAGGGACCAGACTTTCACCTCTTCACTTCAGCTCCATGGTATTCCAAAGGATTTAAAGTTTCTGCCAGGAAGTGTCTAAATTAGTCATTTCTGCTGATTGGTTTCCCCCCCTTCTCTCTTGTGACTGTGACAACCTAACTGAAGCATTCTTTCCAAGATATCTGCTGTATGTTATCTGAAGCCTAAGCCTAATACTACATCACCTCTTCCTGATGAGGATAAAGTAAAAATTCGAGTATCAGTAAGAACTTCTCACGCAAACTTTCTTTTCCTTAAGATGCAAACATGATTGTGGATGGTAAGAATATTTCACAATATATCCCTCTAACTTTATGTCGTATGAGCAGATAAAGGGAGATACATTTAAACTTAAAGCACCAAAAGCTTTTAGTCTCAACATTCAATTAACAATTAACCCATACAGACTTCTGCAGCTTTGCCTGATTTATTCACATCTGTAAGGATTGGTGGGAAATCACTAAAACAGTTGTTAGTTATTGCATCTCCAGGGACAGAAACAAGTCAGAAAAACAGGCAACCCATGATTCATTGTGGGTTAAGTACAAGCGAGTGGATCCATACTAAACCTGAACCGAGCTCACTGCAAAACGGTCTAACAAGGAGGAGCTGCTGTAGCAAGTGTATACAGGCATGTGGCATTTTTGATATGACCAAACTTGTATACTGTAGAACTTGCATGTTGGTCTTAGCAGGCAGTTCTCAAGTACACAGGCTACAGATACATATCAGCCTGTGATATCTCCTTCCACAGATATATTCAAACCTTGGCTGGACTTGGACCTGAGCCACCTGCTTCAGCTGGACCTACTTGCAGCGGGAGGTGGGACTACACAAGCTCCAGAGGTCCTCCTCAAACTAAGTTAATGATTCTGCTAAAGGGGAGAGATAGTGAAAGCACAACACACAAGCAGAGTGGCTGAGCTAATGGTTGCCAAATTCTCTGTTCTAATTTTAAATTACAAAATAATAAAACCCACAAATAAATGTACAAATATATAGTTTTCCTGACTGCCTCTAAATTAAGATAAACTACGTCTTTCTTTCTCCTGTTAATTGTGACAAATTCTAATCTCTGACTTTGTTTTTTATCATTGCTGCCTTTTTGTTTCTGATCATTCTTGGTTCCTCTTGTTAACTCACTTTCTTTGGAGAGCTCCCTCCTTTCCATGTGCTTTTGTAACGTTCATGACATTTTCCTGCTGACGAGTATTTAGTTTAACTAACAATGATTTACAAGATTTAATTAATTGAGGCTCTAATACAATTTTCTATCAGCATCTCTGCTATGGATTAGTGTCTTAGACTGCATTTCATCACTGCTTGAAGCCAATGTAAGCATAGCCTCTTTGGTTTAGTCCTCTCTACACCATGACAGCTCCCTGTACTGTCTGAGGATATGAAGAGCTGGACCAGAGAACTGAGTTGGCTGAAACTTAATGCAAGAGAAAAAAAAAGATGCTAGCCACATCAGTCCCCTGAACTGGCCCACCATGAAACCACGTGGCGTTTAGAGCTGGCAGAAGGGTGTGGGTTTGGCTAAACCGTTCTACTTGGCAGCGGTCCACACTTACATCAATTGAAAGGGATTGCAAAACCAAAGCCATGGCAAAATGTTTATCAGAGTCCTAAGGAGAAAACTTTCAAAGGCAGAGATGGCAAGCAAGAGATTATGAGAGTTACTGGCATCCCACAATAATCTTCAGTTTTCCCTACTATTTTCCTACTACAGTAACTTATTTGGCAAGGAAGTGCTCTGTGCTGTTTCCTCACAGCTGCTGCTTGGGTTGACCACACAAGTGGTCATCTGAGCCTAGAGTAACACAGGGCTCTATATGCCAGTCTCCTATTTCTTTCTATTCTACTAATAAAATAATCTTGTAGGTAAGCAGCAGCAAGCTTTTGAGCAAGTTAATGCACCAAGCCACTTAAATATTTTAGAATCTTCCACTTTTGCAATAATTTCTTAAAAATTATGTCCCCAGACGCATGCAACCACAATAAACAACTTTTCTTCAGAACTATTGATACAATGGGGGAACAAATAAATGGATAACATGCTGGAAGTGAAAACAAGAAAACAGATAGATTATATAGTGGAATGGAAAACACATTTGTGTTCTTTGAGCTGTTGTCAGCTCTCTCCTGACTATTTTTTTACCCTCTCTTCCTATCTACTTTCTGCTTTAACCAAGAAATATGTTAAAATATTCCTCAGAGGCAGCTGCATGATGAATTTTACTCACTCTCTTCAGCTGGAAACACTCACTATTTTGAGGATTCTTCGGTTTTATTCTTTAATAAACACAGACAATTACATTTCTAAACCTAATCGACTAATAAACTCTTCATCAGCATTGCCATTTTTAGTATTATTTGGCAATGGAAAAGCATTTTTGAAGAGGTTGTATAAAGGGGTTCTGTAAAGATGAAGTAACTTAATTGCATTTCCTTAAGGAGATAAAGACACAAAGAAACTATCTGTAGTCTTTTCACAGTAAGCATATAACAACTTTCAGTCCTTTTAAGTTTCTTGGTGCAAAAAGACCACGGTTTATTAATTTAGTTCCACAATCTTTCATTGTTAATATGCAATGGTTTTACTGCATAGGAAAACTAAATTAAATGGAATATCGGAACAGACGGGTGATTTTACATGTCATGTTTGCTGTAATAGTCAATCATGCAAGATAAGCCAGGAAAAAAACATCTTATCCTTATTTTCCCTGTGATTAAAACAGGTCCTTACAATTAAATTAATATGAAGTTAAAGATAAATTTTAGTACAGCAGTGTAAGGGATGGATGTTTAACCCTGTTGTTAGCAAAACCAACAGGTACAATAGGTCTTCCAAATCTGTTGTGGTTTAGAACAAATAAAACATGCACCTGCTGACAGCCAAGACTTGCTACCAACTGAAGCCCCTCAAGCTGTCTGCGTTACAAAGCAGCTGAATTACCTCTTTCTCTGTCTCCCCACCCCTAGATAGAGTTTCATCACTGAATCCAATAGAAATATGCTGCCTGCTCTGAAATGACATAATCCTAAGTAGCCAGGATGGTTTGTCTCTCTTGACCATTCTTTTACAGCGACCTCTGACTGCACTTTTTCATTTCATTACACTGCTTTTCATCCTAGGGGGAGCAGAACTGGCTTAAATAAAGGAATTTTATGCTCTTCACCTCAAGCATCATTGGTCCAAGTGCATCCTTGTCGATGACACTCTGACCCGTAGATGATACATCTGCTTTTTGCACTTCATCTTCATTAGCTGCTGCTGCTTTTTCTGCAATAAAGAAAACTATGTGTTAAATGGCAGAGCAGTGCTAAGTGATACAGTAAGAGCCCACAGAGTACTGAGAACAGCTATGAAATGGTTACAGTGCAACAATACTGAAAATGAGATGAAATAGTCTCCCATAATGATTCAACAAAGGCATAACTAGTATATTTGCTTCTCAGTTTTATGACACAAATGAAAGAATTTCTGCTGCTTCTCTGCTAGACATTTTACTGAACTACAAAACATAACACTGGGCAAAGACAAGGCCTCCTTATAAAGGTGCAATGAGCGAAAGCCAGGATCAAGGTGTATTAAAAGACTGATCTAAAAGAGCATGCAAAGCTCACAGCTGCACAACTTTTCCACGATCGCTATATTTAGAAGGAAAAACATAAATCCACAATCTACTGTTTCAGTACTGAGAAAGAGCAGTCTCATTTCTGTTCCCATGCCTCCACCCACATTTTTGCTATCACATAATTTTCATACTGCCTTATTTACCAATATGTTATTAAAACTACATACAATTTCAAGTGCTGTATTTGAAAATTACAGGCAAGAAAATAATGATCTAAGGTTTCTGGAGCATAATGCCACATATTACAATATGTTATATACAGTATCACAGATCATACCCATCTCCAAATGTAAGAGATATTCATACGTACTGGAACTTTCAAATCAAGAGGGTTTATAATTCCTATTAAGTAATGGACTGTATTAATTTTTTTATTCCAAGAACTATATTGGTGTTTAAGGGAGAAGTAATAAAAGTAATAAAAACAGTATACAAAATACATATTCTATATTGTAAGTTAATGAAACGAGTAATTTTTTGTCGCTAGTTCTATACTCAAAACATTCTTTTATTATTTTTCCAAGCAATTATGTAAAAGCTAGGGCTATACTGCAATCTAGAATATTAAAAATAATTGAAGATTTTTTATTTTTAATATTATACAATAGTTTATTTTAATAAACATGAAAGCACACTGAAATTATGATAACAAGAATTTATGCCTTCTACAACAGTAAACCAGAAGAATATTCATTGTAGGAATTACTGAAAGTACCACGTGCGGATAGAGCAAAGGGCCTTTGGAAAATCACCCTTCGTGAAAATCAAAGCATCAGTCATTCAAATTAAAATGTACCCAAATGCCCAGTATTTTCCACTATCTGTAGAACTGCAATACTGCAGCCAAGTTCCTCTGAACTCTCTCCTTGGCAGAGGTTATAAGGTCATTGTGAATATATGCTACTTAGACGTACAGTAAAGAAACTGCTTCTGAGAACCCCTGGGTGTTCTGTTAGCAATCACCCGCTGGCAATAAGGCTTTGGTCACTCGGGCTGTCTCATCCTAGATTTCTATGGTTTCTTGCTTTCATGAAAAAAGAGACACAAAAATCTTAGCTGTCTTCTTAGAGTGTGTTCACACACAATATAACACCATAGTGAATAATAATGAAACAAAATTGTTCTGAAGATAGACTCTTGCAACTAATAGAATAAATTTAAATCACTTTGATTAGTATAATCTGATAGAAAGAAACACATTAGAAATAATTATTAATGCTTCCTCTGCCACTTAGACGCACCAGGATACAAAATTGGTATTTCTGGTTTGGACTGAGGACTGCAGGGATTTTTTTTTTTTTTGTTTTCTTCCTTCTGCTTTTGGCAAAAAGCAGAGATTAGGTGTAACTGAAAAAAATTGAACAGTCCTTCCCATGCTACTATATAGCAGAGTTGGCACCATATGATGATACAATACTGAAAACGTTCTAAAAATTGTGAAAGAATTCTAAAAGATTCTAAAAATAGGATTGAGCTTTTAATAAAGTCGGCGATGGTATTTGCTTCCCATCTGTTCCTGGTAGCGTAAAATGATCCCTGGTTTCACATTGCAAAATATAATAATGGATATGGACACCAGCTTCCTGCTTTCATCCCCTCACTGCTTCAGCCATTGATACAATCTTGATTATCGGAGAACATGGGATTATACTCCATGCACTAGAAACGGAAGGGCTGCAGATGTGGTACAACGGTGTGCAAGCACATTCACAATCCATATTTCCAGGTTTCACTGATTTACAAAGACTACTTTGACTGATTATTTTTCACATAATACAAAACATTTGCTGAAGATTTTTTTCACTCCTACAACCACAAAGTTCATACAAACCACCAATAAGATGTCTATAAAAACAAGTGTTCTTTTTTATGCACACAGGCGAGGTTTTATACAAAGAAAAAGGAGAAAGTTTTTAATTACTGTAATAGTAATCAACACAGAAGCAGGACAGACCAAGGACCTCTCAGTCCTCACATGCAGTCCCTGACAGTGGCTGCTTTCTGCTCTGGTTCCCCGTTTCTCCATTTTGACCCTTTGATCTCTGATGGCTTCCGTTCCACCATCAGCTGTCCCTCACAACCATTCGACCTCTCCATTTTCTTTTCCCTTAGTCACCCTTCTCCACAGAGGGCCCAACATCTTTGTGAGATCAATAAACACAGTGCTTGCTCAAGGAAAAAGTGTAATGAATGGAGAAAATATGAAAACACTATTTAGACACAAACGTTGCCCACCTGCCTCTCCCAGGGATGGTGACAATGTACAACTACACTAATCATGATGTTTGGCTAGGCATTCCGAAAAGCTTTGTAAATCACAAGTGCTCCAAAATTATGGACTTCATAATTGGATCTGTAACTTCATTGTGCAAGACGTTAAGTAGCTGGAAAGCTTAGAAGACGCTACACATTCAGGCCACAGGTCCCTACACATTTATGTAAGTGGCATTGTATAGGAAACCATGGCCTCAGACAGCCTCTGAGTAGGACCAGAAGTAACTTCTATCGATGCTACAAACTGCAGCTACTGATAATGTTAAGCTGCGCAGTAAATCATCCATTTTTGACTGAACTACAAAGCCCCTCATGAAGACTCTATCAGCACATACAGGAAAAGTAAGTGCAAACCCTGTCAGCAGTGTCATCCCGACAGGCATGGGGAATGTCTTGAAACGCAAATCTTCTCTTCAGTGATGCAGCACGTGGGGCTAATTGAGAACAAAAATTTGTTGTAGGAAGGTTGGAAAAAAACAACAACTGATACATGAACTTCTAGTGCCGACAACACTCGAGTATTTATCAAGAGTCGGTATTTTTTGCTTTCCTTAACAGTTCCAGCTTCTGCTGTTAAGTAGTGGTGCAAACACGTAAAGTTTACTTTTCCTTTTTTTACTTCTCCTATCTTTTTTAGGTTCACTGGGGGCCCTACAAACAAATCGAAAGCATAGAGAGTTTATTATTTCGACACTAGATTAATGATTTTTAAATGTTAGGGGTTAGGAAAATAGCAGCAGAGGCCGAACCTTGCAAAGCCTCTCAGAAGCCTTTTTTCCAGCCCCATGGGAAGTGCCGGTATTACCCGGTGACTAACCACAGCCGCTAGAGTTTTCCACTGCGGCCACTAATACCGAGAGCGGGAGCCGGTTCCCTGATCTCGCACCTTCCAACAATGCTGCCTCCTAGAACAGTGATGCCCCTGTTTAAACGTGAAACGCTGGGAAAGTGTTACCAGGCATCCTATAGGCATGGCGGCTAAAGCAGAGCAGAGGTTTAGTATGGAAACAGAAATACAGCCTTGTGCCAGCAGAGGAAGTGAGCGGGGTGGAAAGGGGCTTCCCATGGCTTCATGTCCACACAAGGAATTCTCCGCTGGAGAGGGAGTGTTAAATTAGAAACCAGTCCCATCCTTATGAATATGGCTACCAGGGATCAAGCATATTTTATCTAAATTACAGCAGAATATACTTCATGCACATGAAATAATTATTAGCTCCGCTCAATTAAGAGTTTAGCCTAGAGAGAGAAAAAAAATTTAAATAAAATAGAAGTACTCCTGAGAGACGTACTACAAAGAATACATACATCCAATTATGTAGCATTTTAGTGATGTGTGTAATTTAGACTTTAAACCGTGGGTATGTTTACAACTGTATAAGCAGTAATATACTAAAATACATATTAATATTTTCAATTGGGCATCTTCCTAGTGATCATAAACTGTATTTACTTTTCTACATTAATATACAGAAGAAAGAAGGAAAAAAAAGCCCTTACAAATATTTTCTGACAAATTTATCAGTGGGAAAGCCCCAAGCTTTATCTGAAGCTCATTCCAGATTCTGAAAGCAAACGTTTGTGAAATCACATTAGTTTAAGAGAAATTCATAAGTCAGAGAAAGAGACACCAAGAGCAATAGTTTGAAGTCTCCTCCTACATTTTAACTTAGGAAGCCTTCCTGGTTTTCCATCCTCTCAACTGAAGCTATGTCAGTCCTCTCTGGATTTCTGACAGCAGACTCAGAAGTGCTACAGATGGGCATCACCTTCTCTTGGTTGTGTTTCAAACCCTCCCTTCCTACAGGTGGGCAGGCAGGACCAGCTGAACCACCCGAAAAGCTCTTTGTCTGTATTCAAGCTCTACTCCAACTTCCTTAACGAAACCAGCTACAGAAGTATTTCCCCCTTGATGCTCTCTGCAAAACCAAAATGCATTTTCGAAGTAAAGAACAAAACCGTAGCCTCTGTAGGGATTGAAAAAAGATGAAGGATAATCTGAAAGAGAAATTTTGCATCAACACACATTTAGTTTATTTTTCATAGGAGAAACACTTAAGGTTCTTCATAGAACAAGAGCAGCGAAAAAGAGATGCTGGTGAAACCCTGCACAGGGCAGCACCCATGCTCTACAAACTGCTGAGGACAGAGGTCTAGAGAAAAAAAACTGTAACAGGCAGAATCAAATTGATTATCCAATACTGTTTAAAACAGGTTTTCTCAGGTGCCCCATATAATTCCTGTTCTTCATAATCTTCTGGAATTGCTACTGAAATGCCACACCCATCTCAAAACATATAGCCTCATTTCTATAATAATAGGTAAAAAATATAAGCAAAGAGATTTATTATAGGAGATACTAAAAAGCCCAACTCTGCACATTAGAAAAATCACACGAATCGAGAAAGATCCTTACAACAGTAACAGCAACATCACTTGAAAGTGATTGTAAATGCTGTATAATATTTAAACATGCAATTAAAATTTACACTGCAACTGTCTTGGAAACAACTTATCTTCTCCTGTTTTTTGTATGCATTAGCCAACTACTTTTGTCTTGCCTCATTCATATTTGTGAGTAAGTTTATGCTGTGTGGCCCTTCTGATCTCTCCTGAATTGCCGTGCAAAAATAAAATCCAAACAAACAATCAAGGAAACAGTAAAAGTAAGTAACTGGCCAAAGATAAGGGTAGATACAGTATTAAAAACTAATGTTAGCATATAATAGAAAGTATACTTAGCAAACTTCTACATTTTAGTTGACATTACAGTTTTAAGTATTATGTTTAACAACATTTGAAATACTCAATTTAATAACATCTGTGTATGACTATTGCTAAGTAATGATATTTACTGTGGTAACAGACAGGAGATTTTTAACATGAATAAGGCTATACAAAAAGTACCTTCAAAATGTATTGACCTGAATAAAAACCAGAAAAAACAACAACATTGTATTTGGTAACGTGAGTAGTTTTGGATCACTACACATGATGAAGCAAAGCAGTGAAGAACATGTAAGTTATTTTGATGCTTGGTTAACCACAGGGAAAGCGGCTCTGCCTTGTAGCTGCGTAATTCAAAGCACTATGATCCATGGCTCACATGGAACTTGATATCCACATGCACATTTCTTACCCAGTTCCCATTGCCTCGACACAAGTTGTTTTTTCTCCCTGAAAGCAAGTAATTTTTCAAAAGACTGGTGCCTAAGAAACAGCAACTATTTCAGCAATCAATTTTAAGACCAGCTTATCCCATCCCTGTGAATAAAGTTAGCTACTATTTCAGGGAAGTGATTATGTGGTGAGGTTGCTCTTTCATCATACAGCATACATCTGTCCAGAGCAAAGAAGCTATTAGACTCTTGAATACATTTTTTCCCCCAGAAACTATAGATCAAGTCTTACAGGAAAAACTATGCAACATCTCAGGAAGGTTTTAGGAGGTAAAACAAGGGAGAATTATGCATCTGCACTGAACTAAAATTAGAAAAGCTGCCATATGGCTCTGTGAAGCCAGCAGCACGTTCTTATTCATTAGGAAGCATTCTGCTAACATAAAAACACAAGGCCTTCCTGTGCTCTCCAAATGTGTTTATCTTTTCAACATTAATGCACGATATATCATCAGGCTGCTGAAATCTCCTGCAGTGCATATTAAAAAAGCACAGCTGCACTTTTTCTCAGCACGTTTATTCACTGTGAGCAATCTAAGTGCACAGCTTTGCTCACCTCCCTGACACACAGCCCTCTTGTTAGCACAGCTCGGCTCCCCTTTGGTTGGAAAGGGCCGCGCGCCCACCCACCCGCTCGCCTGCCCAGCCCAGGCCAGCAGCGCCTCACGCCTCCCCAATGCCCTGCTCCACTCATCACACCCATGTGGTTTAGCTTCGTATTTACTACTGCTGGGGGAAGCACACTTAAATGGTAAATGACCCCAGGGCTTAGGCTAAAAGCCCTTGGAAAGCTGTAAGCTCAATTACTCGCTCAGGAGTAATAGCGCTTACAACACTGATTTCTTCTTTGCAGTGTTTTCAACTTCTAATTGGTGCGGCTGCTCTCCTGTCCCACACGTACCTGTACCACTGTAAGCATCAGTAAGACACTCACTCTATGAAAAGCTTTGCATTCTCACAAAAACACCACATACAGGTAAACATTCATGGAGCTTTTCAAGCTTTGAGTGATGCCTGCTCTTAGAAAATCCAGTAACAGCAGCCAGTGTAGAAAATGTCCTCAGACACTGAAAGTAAAATAAGCACTGAAAAACCATGATGGATTTAGTAATAGCACAAACAGAAGCAATAATACATAAAATCAACACTAGCTTCATTTCTTTTAATAATTTTGACATTTCTCCATCGTTCTTTTTTTGTACAAGTCAGCATTTTTTGTCACCCAATACAACTTCTGTAAGAAGTACTGCCTGAGAAATAATTGCCCTCAGCTCAGTTAAACTGCGAAAAAATCAGACCATCAAGGACAAAAATAATGAAATTCAACTCACCAAAAATAATATTTAACTGATGGACAGAAAGAAGCCTAGTATCTTTGTATGGTTTTTTTGCTAAATACTTTAATACGCATTTTACTATCTTTTCCTTAGTTTCTTCTCTTCCTCATTCTTATTTTGCCTGTCTTTTCTGTCGTAACATCTACGAACCCTTTTTTCTCTCATTATTACAAAACTCACTGGTCTACTTCTTGGAAGTGAGGAAGAGGACAGGCAGCAGCGGCGGAACTGCCCCCTCCTTCCTCCTCTCTCCCCAGGAGCCGGTCGGCTCCAAGCCCAGTGAGCCTGGCTATCGCAGTGCCGCCCGCGCTCCCAGCACACAGCTCCATTCAGAGCACTGGGGCTGAGCCTCACCCTCTATGAATACGCTTAAACAGCTTCTCTGAAGATTGCTAACTCTTGGATTTAACAGTGACAACTAAAAGTGACAACGTTATTTACAGAAATAGCGTTTTTTGCAGAAATACGCACCTACTACTCCCACATTTATCTACTAAATGCAGTGGCAGGGATTAGTCACATCTGGGACAACCTCAGTTACGCAGTCCCTAGTTTCTGGTAGGTTAAGGACTAGTGACTGAAGTAAAACACAGAATTACATCCCCCCCAAATCCTCAACAACTTGATCCATCCCCAACACGCAAAAATACAAAACAACACAGCACGTAAAATAATTTCCCTGCTGAGATTATTTCTAGTATTTTTATTTATCAGTACAGACACAGAAGGACAACTGTCATTCTACTATTTAAGTGAAATCTAAACAAAGACTGAAAGCAACCCTGGATCCAGAAACTATTTCTCACCGCATGCCTCATTTTAAACTGTGAGGCTACGTCAAACTACCACATTATGAGTGGAAAGTTGTTTTTCATTAAGATC
Source organism: Gavia stellata (assembly GCF_030936135.1). NCBI lineage: Eukaryota > Metazoa > Chordata > Aves > Gaviiformes > Gaviidae > Gavia > Gavia stellata. The sequence goes on along the minus strand of NC_082596.1, from coordinate 37,160,512 downwards.
TCTTGAACACGAAGCTTCTATCACAACCCTCACCTGTTGGCCCCCTGAGACATGCTGCAACATTGACCTTTTCCACTAAGTTGTCAAAAAAAGTGGAAAGGAATGTAACTGGGTGTAGTTTTACTCCTGCAGAATTTTTAGACAGGTCTTAGCTTACTGAAATATTTGAGTACAGTCAACATATGCTTTTATATAAAATGAAGGTGTGTGCTTAACTTGCATACTGACAAACCAATTGTGTGTGTGTATATCTATTCCTATGTTTTTAAGCTATACTCTTTCTCTTTTCTCCAAAAAGACCATTAACACTATCTTTCCAGTGTATATTGACTGACTAGAGAAAGAACATAAATAAAATAATCGTCAAAGCTGCTGCCTGCCCAGGACACCTCCCTATGAAAAGGCCAAAATCCAGGATGGTGCTGAGAACTTATAATTTTCACTGGTTTAAAACGCTTTTTTAAATGCTGGCATTTGGGGTTTTTTTTTTGCATTTACACTTTCTAGGAACGTGTAGTAACTGGTATAATCTCAAATCTCTGACTGGTTGTGGTGTAATTTAGAATATTTTGTAAGTACCTAAAAGACAGTACTTAGGCAACAAAGGAGTACACATGGTAGATCCAGTACATTGGCTATCAGTGCCTTATCCAAAAATACCCTCAATTTAATCAGTCACGTATTATTCTATTCTGGAATCAGATAAGCAGATTCAAATAGACGTATCTGTAGCTATACACACAAACACATATCCAGGAAAGTGTTTTGCCCCTATTGGTATTTAGAGGACTTCAAAACACTCACATAAACTACGCAACTGTATATGATAACAAACGCCACGCATCCATCAGCATTGACTTAAAATCTGTTACATTAATATGGCTGAATTTCAAAAGAAAGTGCCAAGCTAACTGACCCCTGCACTGAAATAGTAGATACAAATATTTGGCATCACTCAATTTAACAAAGTAATTATTTTCTTTGGTAGGTACTGAATTAGGACAGAAAATTTTACTGTATTTTTTGGCATTTACAATTTTATAAGTGTTAGATATTTATTTAATGAGTAACCTCATCTTGTTTTGATAACTCATCTCTAAAAACAGCATTAATATGAATGTCTAAATGGTGGGAGCCCGATGTTCTTTAACATTTTGGCTGAGCTGATGTTTTCGAAGACAAGAAATATGGCAGGATCTGATAATTTTGTTCAAAACAAGGCTCCATCACTGTCTCAGAAATAACATATTGCTTTCACAAAAGTTAACAGCTCTCCAGTTGGTTCTCTGACGTGTAAAAACACAGGCAAGATTTTGAAAATAAAGATACAAGGGTTAACACTCTTTAGACTAGAATCTGCAGATGCAATTGCCAAGCTAATTAAACTTATAGGTTGCCAAAACTTAGGCCAAAATAACATACTGCAAAGGAATATTAATCTAGCCAGACTCCATTTCTTGAAGCCTCACTCTTATGTACTCAACCAACTGTTAAAAGGAAACAGATGACTCCCTTTCTCTGAATGCCACATTGCCATGATGACAAAATTTCTTCTTTATTTTAGGATGCTGATGATAAATCTTAGTGACACACCGTATCATTCACAACAACAGGCAAAGATCTTTTTGCTTTTATAAATTGCCATCGACAACTGCAAAAGTCTTCAAGAGACCTAATATGGCGCACCAAAAAGAAATATGAGGGATCATGGGCTTCCTATGAGCCCATGGAAAAAATTCTCTATGGAAAAAAATTTCCATAATAAAGCATAAGCCAAAATGGAGCACAGATAATTGAAGACAGCTAAGGAAGAACAGAAACAAGTTTAATTTAATGTGTTCATGCTAACATGGATACCAGGGCTCCTACTGCTTCTAATAGTCCAGATTACAGTAGATAAATCTTTCAGGAAAAAGCTCTAAATCATTAAGTACAAGTAAAGTTTTCTTCCTATAATAGCTCAGTGTTCAGAAATAGAAGCTGAGGCCCCTCTTCTTGCTTGTCTAACCCACAATCACAGGCCTCAACCAAAGATTTAAGTCAATTTAGAAACTGAAATGTTCCTATTACTGCAAGGAAAGCAGAAGGAAAAACAAAAGCTTCCTAAAAGAACCTGTTTACTTCTGCATGTTAGTTACTTAAAGGAATTTTTTAATCCAAAATCCTTTACGAAACTATGTTTAAGATTCATTTCATGCATTTCAACAATGGCTACATTACTTCAGGTACATTATGAATACAGAATGGCTGTTGGAAGGATGGTAATGACTAATAACACGTATCGTTTAAGATATTCTAAAAAATTAAAAGATCTTTTTTCATTACCCAGAAGAGTTTGGCTTATCTTGTTGCTAAGATTTACATCCAGACAAAGTCACTTTTAATCTCAATTACATTAATTTGTTCTGTCACATTTTAAAATGCCTGCTAATAGAACTGATAGGTACAAATGGGCTCCCTTCAATAGACTGAACCATATTTACAACTTCATTAATTAGGCATTATCGTTTCTTGTTCTCTATTTCATAGTCATGAAGTAGGGATCAGCACCTAGTCTTAAGTCAGTCAGTATAATCCATAAACAGAAAAATAATTAAACACAAACAGTACTGCTTCCTCTATTTTCTTAGTGAGCTTTATCAGTTCTCTGAGGAGCAACTTTGACCTGCCTTAAAAACAGTTCCCTTAACCGCAGGCGACCAGTAGCTCATTGGAAAGGATGCTCCATGTTGTGGCGGTGGGCGCTGCCATAGCTGGCTCTGTAGCCTCACTGCTCTTCCCCAGCCTCAAGCTCCTGATGTGGCACAGGCTGGGAGTGAGGTGCCGCCATCTGGCAATCATTTCTTTGAGTATGCTGGACAAATGTAGCTTTAACAGGGCAATGTTGAAGATTAAGGTCTGACTCCATTCATGCCCCTCCTTGGGACTAAGGCTGATAATGCAGGTCTGCTGCCAAGCCCGTGCATCAGATCAGAAGTGATAATCCAGAACCTTTTCCTCCAGTCTGCAATTTACTTACTTGCTTGCAAAAAGGAACATGAGTGCCTGCTCCTCACTTCACCCATTAGAGCACCAACAGGTGAGACCTTCAAATAATAGTTGTTATTTCCACAGGATTAGGGGTCTGCCTCAGCCTCAGCATTTAAGGATACTGGCTTTTGAGCCAAGTATCTAAATTCTAAGCCATTTTTAGATTGGGGCCAAAGTTGTTCTTAAAAAAAAAAAACCCAACAAAAATACCCCAACCGACCAACCAAAAAAAAAAAAAACACAACACCCAAAACCTGAACCCCCACCTTTGGAAAGGGATTAAACTGTTGAGATAAATGATATATGCCCCTTGTCTGAGCTTCACATAAAGAAAGAACAACAACGCCCACGACCATCACAGAGCTCAGGGGAAAGGAAGAGTATTCTTACACAGTAACTCACAATGACCCTGAGAAAGCAAATATCCTTCCCTCCGTTATATTTAATAAAGGTTTTACGGACTGGCTTCTCTGCCTGTATCACTGATACAAAAAAGCAAGAAAAAAAGCTTACTGGGCATCTTTACATTTTAAATTGCCCACTGCAAACACATAATTATATTTTGCACATTAAGTATAATGGCCTGACAAGCTGTATTATAATGTCCAGTTAAAATCAGCATCTCTAGCAGCTAGACAGATGTTGACTCAACTTTCAAGCTTAATAATAATCACAATAATCCTTGATATCAATCAGTGTAACACTCAATGATTCATTAGTAAGTTTCGTCACATTCCCTAAAACTATTTGATGATTTCTTACTGCAGCACTAAGAGAAAAAACAGTATCAGAGAGACAACAGTGAATAGAATAAAACTGTCACAGGTACGGTAATGCTGGTCCCAAAACTATGGTTAAAGCCACACTGAAGGCAAGAGAGAGCATAAGTGTGGAAGAAGTGAAAAACAAAATGCAGGACAATTAAAAGGAGAGAAAAGAAAACAGCAAAGACTGAAAAATAAAGCCCTTCAAGAGAAAAGGGACAAATAGGGAAATACAAAGAAAATCCATTCTACATAAAATATCACTTTTGACAGCTAGTGACAGGGAGCATTGCATTCAGAAAAGTCAAGGGGTATATTAAGACATAACTAAAGATAGAAAAACAAACTCAAACATTCAAATATTTCCTCCAAGCTAAGGAGGTAAAAGGTTTTGTAGAAAAGAAGGGAGACAGGAAGAATTTTATATTATTGGCACAAAATACCTCGATGGTTTTCCATCCAACACCAAAACAAACAAACAAGAAGAATCTAAATGAGGGTCCCTCTGAGTTTTCCGATCTATATTTAGAATTTACAACCTTGACATCTCTTCCTCCTCTTTTTTTTTTTCTCATTTCCAAGTGAATCAATTGTTGTATTTAAGCACACTTCCTCTTCAATGTTGAACATAGGCCCAGACCTAATTTGACATAGAATAACCTGTCTCTGGAAGGTATCTCCCTCAGAAGGATCATGGGAACTGCAGGTTGTTCCAAGTCTTTCTAGGAAATTGTGCCTCAGAAGAAAAAGTACCAGTAAAAGGCTAATGTTCTTCATGCTCACACATCTTAAGATGACAAGGGACCACTCTAACTGTCTAGCTGGATCCCTGTAAAGCATCCCAAAACGTTTCACCAAGTGACTCCTGCATCATGCCAAGAACCTCCACTGAATTACAAGATATATTTTGAAGGACATTCAAATCTGGCTGGGAGGGCTGATAGAACCCACCAATTTCTTCATTAAGTTGCTTCAAATGTCAATTAACTTTCTAATAAGAATCTGCACCTTACGTAAGAGTTGGCTTTGGCCACAGATTCCAGGTGTTTGGCTCTATCTTGCCTTTGCCTGTTAAAGAGTCCTCTGTGGCAGGCACACTGTGTAGCTCCATTTCTCGCTGCACCAGTAAGCAAAGCAAGGTTTGCAGGGACATGCCTTTCTGCTTCAAGACGAATACAGCCTCAGTGAACAGAGGTACCACACTGCTGCTGCTTCCAAAGGTGCACGTGGATATTACTTCAGATAACATGGCAATATCTGGACCATCTCCCATTACGGAGTATCTACTTCGAAAGTTTTCTACTTTAGCAGAACTGAAATTTATGTACTTTTCTGTCTGCATCTTCTGACATTTGCTCTGATCTTGTGTGAGCTAAAGAAGAGTGGTTTGCTTTCAGAAGGAAGAGAGAGAGTATGTGTGTGTGTGTGTGTGTAGTGCACACACTAGAGAGGACTCATTGTCTTGTAAAATACATATAGATGTGCCAACACACTTTAACGATGAAAGGAAACAGAAGGCATATATGTCTTGGCTCTCTAACCATCTTGTCTGAGGACATTCACTAGGAGATCAACAGTGTACATGACAGAGCAAGTAACTGATCATTTGCCACGTCATCCTTCAAACTTGTCTCTTTTTTTCCCCAGTTGCACACTGTGGGTTTTCATAAAAGAAACTGAAAGCTGAAATAGTAATTGTTTTTCATATCCTCAGTCATTTCATATTCAAGGACCTCTATTTCTAACTAATGGCACAGTTGTTCACACGCAGAATCTTTTACAGAAATAACAAAATGCATGACTTAGAACAGATGCAATTATCTTGGTTCTAGTTTGAACACAGAGCAGCCTTTGATCAATACCTCTTTAATGTGCTGTGAATCCACAGGTTTTCAGAATTCAAACATGGTTTGAAAGGCATTGCACCCTATTGTGAGTAAATATTATTTTATCACTTTTCAGGCTGCAGTCTTTAAAAAGAAAAGATAAAAGCTGTGTAACAAAAGCTAGGTTCCTTATAATAGATGATCTTATTTTGACTGAAGTATCATCACCACTCTCAGTAAATTAATTTGCTGTTCCATAAATTAAGCTCCACAGAGATAGTCAAGGTAAAGTGAAGTCTCCTTCTTCATTTAATTGCTTTGTTTGCTGCTGAGATTGGTACATTGCATTCACTAATCTAAAGCACAGAGCAAGCCCTGGTGTTCTACAATCAGCACCTTTTACACTGTATACCTTCCAGCAATAAGAGACTACAAACACAAACATTGACTCAAATCAGCAGCCTCCAATTCTTCTTTAGCACCCAAACTCAGTATTTCTTATTGACCAGACAGATCTGAAGACAGAGCAGCTGGTGAGAAACACCAGACTCAAGAGCTTAGTTCATATTGTAGAGGGCTGGATGTCAGTCTGTATTTCTGTATTTTATTTTTTTCCCAAATTCAAAATGCTAAATGCATTTATGATGTTTACAGTTCATAAGAGATTAAATTATAAACTGCAAAAGAAAACCTGTAAATTTTCAAAGTTTAAAGTGCTCATTGACAGTTTAAATGCAGCCTGAGAACAATACACTATCTGCAAGGAGGTAGCCTCCAAAATCCTAAATTTCAGGAAGAGATGTCTGCATCTTTCTTATACAAGACATTTTTACGGCACTCCCAGAAGTAAAAAATACATAGCCCATTCTATGATCATTAAGTATTAAAATAACAAACCCAAAACTTTAATGAAAATATTCCTGCAAAGAACAAAGAGGGAACACTTGAGACATATCCCCCAAAGCATATTAAATACAGCAGAAGCAGCTCAATCCTTTAGAGCATTCCCCAACACTGGTATTATAGACCTCTTAGATTGCAACCATCTTTGCAGTTACAGAACATAAAATAAACAATCATGCTCCACAAGTTTGAATTATTTTCTCTCTTGGTCATTTAGAAGTTATGAAAGACAACAAAATAAAGATCAAAGAAAAGCAAAATACAAGTAGGATGCAAAACAAACAAGTTTTCCTGTAACACCTGCCAATAATTACTATTTCTACCTGAAAAAGACCACTATCTTAACAGTTAGGAGTGAACATTTAGTTTCTCTTCAAACTTTGAGCCACAACTAGGAGTCAAAGCTTAGCTTTCTGGTCTAAAACTTCAAGCAATTTATTCCTAGAACTGAAGTCATCCATCATCAACAAAGTTGAAGCCCACGGACAAGAGACATGTCTTGTTAAGTGACAGTCATCACTCGACACCCTGCAATGCCCAACAGTGCCAAGACAGCTGCGGGTGTTAGCTCACGGCTCAGTCATTGCTGGCACACTTGGACGTGTGTTGGAGGGGGCCCCACCAAGGACCCGTGGGGAGACAGATCCTCTCCTCCCTCACCAGACCTGCCAAATCAAAAATACTGCTCAGGCTCACCACACAGCCGCACAAACGCTACTGCCAGGGTAAAGGAGGGAAGGGAAACTCCTGGCCAAGAGGACGGCAGGGACGGTGGAATCAGGGCTTTCAATAGCTGCCTCATTTCCCGCTGGTTAGTCTGCAGCCTGCACATCAACATCTTTAGGACCACTCTATTATTGCTCTTAAGTCAAAATAAATAATAACAAAATTGACCTAAATCTCCTAATCAGACAATGGGTAAACAGTCTCATTAACTTTGGGGAACAAGGCTATATTTATTCTGCAACAGCAGATAGGACTTTAGCCATGATTAGGAAGCAAAAACTGACAACAATCCACTAAATCCTATTAAGCGCATAGATTTTACACTGGTTTTACAATTTTGATTACCAGTTTGATGATTATTTTTGTCTGTTTTCTTGAAGCAAAAGAATCACAGAATCACAGACTGGTTTGGGTTGGAAGGGAGCTTTAAAGGTCATTTAGCCCACACCCCCCCTGCCATGGGCAGGGACAACTTCCACTAGATCAGGTTGCTTAAAGCCCCGTCCAACCTGACTTTTAACACTTCCAATGACGGGGCATCCATAGCTTCTCTGGGCAACCTGTTCCAGTGTCTCACCACCCTCATCGTAAAAAATTTCTTCCTTATGTCCAATCTAAATCTACCCTCTTTCAGCTTAAAACCATTGTCCCTTCTCCTGTCACTACAGGCCTTGATAAAAAGTCTCTCTCTGTCTTTCTTATAAGCCCCCTTTATATATTGAAAGGCTGCAATAAGGTGTCTCCAGAGCCTTCTCCTCTCCAGGCTGAACAATCCCAACTCTCTCAGTAGTTTGAGCCCAGTGTGGACACAACTGTATGTCATAAAGGAGTCTTCAGCTACTCCTCTCATAAGTCATTTTAATTAAATTGTAACACTGCTTCCATAGAAAACTACTAGTATAGTTAAAGTGCCATAACTTACATGTACTTAAGGCCTAAGCCAACTATAGCCTGCATGATACACAACTCCAGTAAAATAAGCAAACCCCAGGAAATTTCCCACTCAATGGGTCTGCTGGCTAAGGACCACTTTTCATCAGAGCCAGAAAAGAAACTGATGGTCTGCATTACCTAAAACCAGTTTAAATTCTTCAGTGAATCAGTAGTTTTCTGGAGACATGCAAGTAGTAAAGTCAACATAACTGGATATTTAGCCAAAAAGCTTTACAATGTGCAGAGGAAGATCAAAGCCATTTTCAGCACATCATTCTCAGCTGTAGGTAGAGGAGACAGCAAAGCAAATTCAGTAATAGATTTTTTTGTAAATGTTCTGCATAAATTGCTCGACTTCACAGTACAAATTCCTCCAACACTTAATTCAGTCTTAAAATCCTATCAGGCTGAAAGTACAGCACATATAAATAATAATAGCCATGCAGAACTCCTTAAAAAAAAAGATTCAAAAATTGGCATAAATTTTAAATCTTCTACCATCTCAAATATGATTAACATAAAAAAATATAATTACAGTAAAATTGACCAACTGAAAAACTTGCAAAACAAAAAAACAACAAACAAACCCCAAGTCTGCATACACTCTCTTGTCTTAATGTCCTGATTTGCTAAGATATTTATGCACATAACTTTAAACCTTTAAGTAGTTCCACTGACTTAACAGGGATTACTCATCTGCTTAAAGTTAGGCAGTTGCTTAAATACCTTGTGAAATATGAATCTAAATTCAGATCTGATAAATTCAAAGTAGCAGCAGCCGAAGTAACACCTCATTACAGCTTTAAGACCATCCTGTTTTCCTTTAGGGAGCGATTTTACTTGCATACTGATGCTGAAGGCAACAATAGACTATCTGCTGGAGTGACCCTGTGATTACAAAGTAGTACTGCTATGGGGAAACAAAACCTGGTTTTGCTATCAAATGTGAAACCAGAAAAAGAAGATATATATATGATTAACAACAAGCCTTCTTTTCTCATTCATACAGGTTCCATAGCTCTTGCATGTCTCTTCACCAAGTGCTTCTCCTTCTACCAAGGTTGTTTAGCTTTCAGATGGTGATTCACTCTGTCAAAGGTCTGTTTTGTAAAAGCTATTCTGAAAACAAGATCTGACAACTCAGAAGTGTACATTAACAGCTAGACTGATAATCACCACCCTGATATCCCTTCCCTGTACTACGGAAAACCTGATCTAAAGAACACAAAACCTCTTCAGAAACTGGTGACACATGAAAGCTGGACTTTGTAGGAAAATGGAACGGAGACATAAAATCACATTTGGGGATACTTTGACACCGTAGGCTGTATCCCACCGTATGTGAATCTAAGTAAGACAGGTGGATGCCATCCTAAAAAGAGGCTACAGAAAACAGAAAGGCATGGATAGTAGAAGGAGAAAAATAAGAGATGCAGACCTGGAGTTTAATAAAAGGTACTCAGGGGACTTGAGAAAAAAAACCCCACGTCTTCTACTTGATGTCAGGACATATTCTTCAGCACTCCTGTTGAAGGGGTCAGAGGAGACTGCTTCGCTAGAGAAACTGCTGAAGAAGCTTAAGGTGATCTTTAGTATTCTCTGTACCTACTGCATTGCTATATCCAGAGAAGAGGGTAAAAGCACAACTAGATAATGAAGAAAAGGAGGTTTCAAAGCCTGAACCAGGAGATGTTCAAGCAGTGAAATGTAACGAACAGTCTCTGCTTTAAAATGTGAGCTATTTACCTAGTAAGACTGAGGTTAGCATGGTGGATAAAAAGAGCTTTAAACTAAGGGCAAAGGTTTAATTTTTATATCCTGCTTAATACCTACAAGGAAAAAGAAAATCAGCTAAAGAGGGACAGAGCAACCAAAAACGAGAAAGAAGAACACTAATGTGATGAGAGGAGTCAGGCAGGTGACAAGATTGAAGGAAAAGCACTACTGTAGGTATGAAATCAAATGAGACTGATGTGAAAAAGTTCAACTGATTGTAAATTAAGGAAGAAGAGAATCCAGACTCCTTTTATTTGCTGACAGAATTTTGTTGTCTTCAGATATGAGAAAACATTTTCAGCAGTACTTATACAATTGAAATTAATCTGTCTTAAGTTGTTTCTTAAAAATAAGGTAGGATCCTAAAATCAATCAGAAACTACTTTACTAAATATATTTCTTATGTACAATCAAATGGCTTTATAGCTTCTTGGCTGTCTGGCATGTAAAGGAACATATATCCCCAGTGGTCTTTACACTTGCCTGAAACAAGTTTTTTTTAATTAAGCACATGCAAATCAGAACTTACTGTGCTTGTGCACATCTATGTACATTATGAACACATCTGCAACCTCTGTGACTGTTACTCTTTCAAAGTAACTTAACATAGACTGCAAATAATAGGAGAGCTTACACTTTCATGACCATGTAACGCAACCATAAAACCACCATTTCATATCATTTTCACGCTATAAATAAAAACCTGAATGATTTTTTTTTTCCCAAGTGCTTGAAACACAAGTCTCAAATCCACAGTAGAAATATCTACTTAAGATTCACATGAATACAACTTCTGTTTCATCTTCATGCTAAAATCACATTTTGTTCATCTCCTCTGGACATCCACAAATCTCTATCCAATCACTGTAAGATAATATGGTAAAAATCCTCAGTAGAAAATTAAGCTTTTGTAAAGAAACTTGTCTTCATTTTCCCAAGTACTAAAAAAATTTCAAAACCCAGATTAAAACTACATGAAATGGTTACATTTTCCAAATATCTTTAATTCTTCTAACAAATTCAGTTAGACGCATATATTTATAACTTGCTTTCAAATTGAAATAAATCAAATCTCTAACATTCCACAACTGAAGAATCTTTGAAGAATATACTGAGAGAAATAACATAAAGATAACAGATATAGTATTGCAAATATATATTTGCATATAAAATAGATCAGGATAACATTATACTAAATTATATAGTATTACTACAGCAAAAAATCTATTACTTTTTTCAGCTACCAGCCCAGCAAGCTTGACATGGGAAATGAATATCAATCTGTATTTCTCCCTTCCTTGTTTTCATTCCTAGAACCTAGAATAAAGTCTCCTTGTCAAATCTCAGTAGCAGCTATAAAACTTGTTGCTTTCAGTGGCTTTACAAGGTATTTATAACTGACTGCACTTTTGTAAGTAATTAGACCTTAATGCGCAATTCTATTTATAGATGAAGAAGAAAGTTTGTGAAGAATTTTTAGTATTTATTTAAAAAATCCAACCTCTTTACTGAAACTTCTAAATAATAAAACTGTAAAATAAATTTTCACTAATTTAATCTAATCTGTCTTTGAAAAAATGCAGAGCAGACTGAGTGTGCAAAAACTGAGCCATCTTTATTTGTCCATGTTAGTGCAGAAACACTCAGGAATTTCAGGACGTTCATTTAGTTTTCTCCTACAGGTATTTAGTGTAACACTAAAAATCAACAAAATATCTTAACTGTAAGAAAATATGATTTTTAAATTGAGTTTCATGGTACTTTATGCGAGTACAGGATTATTTTCATGACTTTGTTTTAGAAATCGATATCGTTAAGATAACTCAAGTGTTTCACCATTGTAGAGGTCTTCTAACATGCCTTGGCAGTGGAAAAGCAATCAGAAAGATTTGGAACAACCTAAAAGTTAATGCATTTAAATGATGAGTGTATATAAGTGCAGGATTCCCAATGTGAGGTGATAAACTACCTAAAAACCACGAGACAGCAATAGTAATAGCCTCATTAGGTCTTCTGTCTGTTTGCCTTGCTTAGGTCAGTTTTTTTGTGGCACTCAACAGAAGTATAGGTGTACTATATTGTTCATGCAGGTTGAATGTTTACTCTATGTCAGTGATATTTGTTAATGAAGTGCCTGTTCCAAAACAAGGTTGCATTTCAGAATATGCTGTCATTTGCATTTTTTCTTAAAAGGAAAAGCCTTTTAAATTTGCTGTAAAAACAAAGAGATGTAGCTTCTATGCAGAAATTGGTATTAAACATTTTAATTAGTTTAGAGGAATAATTTCAAATATTCTAATCTTTGTTTCTACATCCTGAGATGCTATTAATGACCATCTTGAAGGTCTGTTTTGCAATGCCCCTTTACAGAGGCTTAAAGTCTAGTCTGTACCAGCTATGAGTTTTATGTAAAGACCCAAACAGTTATCAGACAGTCTAATTGTTCTCAACTGGAGAACCTTGTGCAACAAATCAACATCATAAAGAGTAATTTAATATCTTTATTGCTCAAAGGTTGCAAACTACTTGTACTTGTTGAAATAAAAAGTCTTCATAGCACTTCAGTCTGTCTTTAGAATTGTATTTTCAGTTGGTTTTGCAATAAAACTTTATGAGCTTAGAAAATGAAGTGCACACTCAGCTCTGGTACAATTCTGGCCCATGATGACTTAAATAATTTACATGTAACCTGGTCTAATGTATGTGAACATTTTAGAACAATATGAAAACTGTTTTTATGATATTGGTCCTGAACAACAAAACCCTGGATTTGCCAAAGTTGCCATTAGTTAGAGCCAGATTTTCAGACGAGCTGTTCTGGAACTGCTGAGAGAATTACCAAGCAGACTAACAGATTTTACTCTATGCATCCACTTCCCAGGAAAACACAGGTTTTTTGTCCTTATCCCTTCTCAGGTGAGGGTAAGAAGAATGTGTCTCTTCGTGACAGCAAAACAAAAATCCGAAACTGAAAGTGAGAAAAGGAGGAAGAAAAGAAAATAAGGAAAGAAAATTAAATCTCAAAAGCCAGCAAGGTGCAAAATGATGATGGACGCTGTGCCAGGTTAAGAGGTATACTTCTAACATGGGGCACAGCAACTTCACTAGAATATCCATTTTAAAAATTATGGCAACCCAGTAGCAATAAGAAGAGAACAAGCTGAGAAATAGGAACATCCATGAAGATTAATCAATTAGAGCCACTTCAGAGGCAGATGACACATAATTTGACACTTGCCACTTTTCATTTAGCTTCGAATAGGCTGATGTCTGAAACTACAGCTCTACTCACCTACTTGTTTTGGAAAGAAATCTGTATCTAAATTATGCAACACTTTTATAAATTCACACATACAGTATGGAAAGGGAAGCATTATGTTCCCACAGAAATCACAGAATACTGAAAAAGTGAAAGATGTTAATTAAAGTGTTTGAAAACCAAAGGAATAGCTCTAAACAGTTTCATAAAGAGATGGCAAACTTCTAAATTAGCAGAAAAACACTATGCACATACTTTAAGAATTTGAATCTGCCCAAACACCTACAGTGCTATTCATGCCTGCCCAGATTTGTGCCACAAAACTCACTTCCAAAAATTTTAAGTTTCTTAAGGATTTTTTTTTTCTTTAAATAGGAAATATATCAGAAGAAAGAAATACAAAACTAATCTTCTAGACAAAGAACAGGAAGAAAACTGTCACGTTCTCTGGTTTACATTTATAACAGGACCCTATCTAGAGATTAGAATAGTTTCAAATCTATTGTAGTTGAGGATATGATGTCATCATTTAAGGGACGCAGATAATTTAGTCCACAATATCTATTCATACCAACAAAAGAAAGCAAAGGGGGGGATGCAGAATACTTTCATACCCCACTCTCCTGGAATATTCCTATTTTACATGGATTCATCATCCATGTAAGAGTATACACCTAGTCTTTTTATTTTTCCCCCAAAGCCATCTGCTAGTTCAACTTTCGTAAAAGCGCAACTGCTTTCAATTCCATTAGATGCACACATCAGAGTGACCAATTTTCTCTCTCTCTTGGCAATTTCTGAATTTTGTGTGAAGCTTATTTTTAAAATACTGAATATGATACTTAACACACTCTGTTCACATGACATTACAGCATTTTTCATTACTGATTAACGAAAAATGTGGCAATTTGCTACAGAAAAGCTGAAGAGACTGTCAGGTTTCCTAAAAATAAAGTAATAACATAGAAAATATTCAAAGTAAATTAATTAGTCTTCTTACCTTGTTCTTTTATCTGACGAATTTGCTTCACAGTTTCTTTCAAGATTGCACATTTGTCAGGTTTAAAGTTAAAGTTGTCAATATCATTAAAATTTGCAAAAATCAGCTCTGCAAGTTCTTCTATGTATTTATTCTCTTGCTCACGATTGCGTTTCTCAGTGCTTCTTTTAGGGCTGAAAGAGGAGTTTATTAAAAGGTCGTATTTAATGTCAGTTTGCTTGCCTTCTGGCCAGCTCAAAGATTATTTCAAATGGTTTTAGAGTACTTTAACAAAACCAGAGAGAACTGCCCTCTCTCACTACAAAAAATGTAACTTACGAGTTTCTCAAGAAGAAAGGTTTCCTCTGGAACAAGGAAAGGGCATTAAAAAAGATGTTACTTATTTTGTCTCAGCTGTCATGTTTTTGTTTCAAAAGAGGTTTGGGATTTGAAATTCAGAGGGTGGGATTTGAACATTTACAAGTATCCCTCCACATGGCACTGAGCACTCAAGGAGCATCATATAGTGACAGTGTATGAGAAAATAAAACAGCTTAAAAAGCTAAGCCAAACAATCCATACTCCCTGCCTCTTTGTGAAATTACAACCGACATTCGTACGAAAGAATGCTGAATGAGTAGTTATGCTTTAAAATTTCTTTGTGTTGGTCATGCAAATGCTATAAAACTGAAACACATTTTTCAAGTCCCTGATTATGATGTACAAGAGAGGTGGTAAAAAAATCTTAGATTGCCAGATGAGTGACTGAAGACTCCTTACAGTGATTAGCCAAAAAAGATTTTTGCATAGCTCCTATATTGTCACCAAAATTCTGTATTTTGGCGCTACACTGGATTCAAAACAAACAAACAAATTATAATAAAAGACAATACCCCCCACCCTCCATCCCAAACCCCCAACAACACAGAATTACTGAATCAGAGCAGTTTGGTACTGACTTCTCTTTGCGAGAATGGTAAGTTTGTCATTTTCTAACTGAAAAAAATATGTGGACGTGTAACAGTTTTTTTAAATCTTTCATTTTCAATGTCTTCAGGCATAAATGGTCTAACCTGGGTCCAAGCTGATCAGGATCTTTGCGCTTTCTTGACTCTGCCCTGGATGGGTCAGAGGTATTTTCTCCCATCCCACTCATCTTGAACACATATCAGCAACTAAAAGGAAGAAAGTGCAAGAAAGAGTTATGGTGGAATAGTCAGGAATTCTTTGTTCATATTTCTAAGTTTCTTGTTCCATGCTCAACTCCGTTTTTGCTTGGCAAATCTATCATTTGAAACAGTTTGTTTGAAACGTACCAATAAAAATACTGTGTTTATGACAACATAAAACGCTATATAAAACTCCTTCAGAAGAAAATTTGTGGTGGGCAAACAAAGCATTATCATCTCTGTGATTGTTACCAGTTACGTAAGAATAGGTAAGTACACTTCGTGCCTGGTTTGCTGAATTTTCATGGCAATCTTGCAAGGTTGAATGAGGAAAGACAAAGGGAAAGCCATAGTGCCATACAACAAGAAAAACACAACAGAATTGAAATACATTAAATGAAACATGGATCCCAGCTACATGAAAAGGTAGCACATGCAGCTTTAGTTAGAAATCAGAAGAGAATGCTTGCACAAGTACATGTACAACACCAGAGAAACAGAACACGATAGATCACTGAGGAACCGATAAACCTTTTGTACACATAATCTCCCTCATAAGGAAAATAACTTGTCAATCTACCATGTGTTAAAACAACACAAGCTTATTATAATTTGTGCCATAAACAGCCCATGGAAATCCTGCCCCCCTCCTGGTCGTCTGTTGTCCTATGCACCATAGGAGCACATGAAACTCGCCTGCCCCAGATTACAAGTATGGGTATTCTAGAGGCAGAAAACACTATTACAAAGGGCATCGAGAGATGATGTAAATGATCAAAAAGCTCACGCAATACAGGGCAGTCCTAGCTCACCATCTGCCTAATTGCTGCCAGTTTTGTAAGGATGACAGCAGAGAGACATTACCAGACGTTTCGGAGAGCTCCTATATTGTTTGGGATTAGCACAAGAATAAACATGAGGGCCATGAAGAAGGTGAGAGTCTCAGGAGGCAATTCATGCCATACTAAAATAAGAGCACTTCACACTAGCATAAAATAGAAATCATGGTCTGGTATTAAAACAAGGGGGGCCAGGACCTCCTCCAAGCCCTTCATTCCTGCCCCACCAGTTCCCTTCGCTCTGCTGGCCCCGTCAGCCATGCACTGAACTCCACGAGGGAACTGCTGTGGGTTAAAACTGCGGTCCCCTTCTCGTTTACTTTTTATTTTTGACACTGTGTAAAATCTAGCAGCCAGAGCTTGTGTTGGAAATAGGATGTTCTCACTGGAAATCTTAGTTTTCCCAATGAACTGACTTGAATGAAGATATGGGCAGAAACAGCCTGGAGACTGACATCTAAGCAGTTCTGCAGGGATGCTGAGAAAGGCTACTTATTGAAACTTCGGCAAGCAAACCAAGACTCGGAGCTGTCTCAGATTCAGAACTGAACACCATCTAACATTTTTCTGAATACAACCCCCCCAAAACATCAGGAATAAAAATTCCTTTCTTTGTACTGAAAATATTTTCTTTTTAACCAGTTTGAGGAGAAAGTGGAGTCATTTCCTTTTCTGAGATACTGGTCAAGTTTCATGAAAAACACTAGACCATTCCTGAAATACAGAGCTCCCAGCTAGTCTTTGACATCCATAGTATCAGATCCTATTTGAAAAATACCCGGATTATCTTTTTATCAATTATGTCTATACATGCATATGTATATCTACATGTACACACATACTGCCAACGTTTTGAGAACAACCCACTTCAAGAAGAGCAAGGCGGCCCTGGTTCACAAAATCCATCATTCTCTACTTACTGGGGAACTCCCAGTGACCCCAGTCCGGGCATTCACAGTGCCATACCAAAGCTGACCTTACTGCAGAGCGTGAAACATCTACCACAGTCTCCAGTATGGTCTGTGACACTGGCTGTTCCTTAACAACTACGTATCTTCACTGATTTCTAGCTCCAGAAGTCATTCACATCCCAATTTCTCTAAATACAAAAGTAGAAATATACATTCATCTAGTTGGTTAGGCGCTAAGCACTTTCTTGAAAATATGCAATTTCACAAGTATCCCAAGTAGAGCTCCAAGAAAGGAGCAAGATACTATTAAGAAAACTGTGACGATAATTAAAGAGGAGTTGTGAGGAGACAGTGGTTCCACACCTCTGTCAGCGGAGAGCTGGAACTGTCCTTGGGGCTCTGTTCCGATGACTAAATTTTTCATTGACCGGGGGGAGGAAAAAAAAAATCATCAGCATGATGAAAGCTGTACATTCCCGAGATCATCTGATCTGCGAGCCAG
Organism: Gavia stellata; assembly: GCF_030936135.1. Classification (NCBI taxonomy): domain Eukaryota; kingdom Metazoa; phylum Chordata; class Aves; order Gaviiformes; family Gaviidae; genus Gavia; species Gavia stellata. The sequence goes on along the minus strand of NC_082596.1, from coordinate 37,142,895 downwards.
ACTGAGATGGTGACCTGAAGTTCAGAAGAAAATTAGGCTGGGGAACCCCTTCATTTCTTATGCTTCCCAAGTAAAATCTGAGAAATGTAAATCGGTTAACTATTTTTTCTTGAGAAAAGCAAGCACAATTCACTAAAACTTGTCAAACATTCAACAGTCATCTTCTCCCCAAAAGTGGTAAGAATTAAAGTCAGATGTAAGCATTTAGGGGGAACACCCCCCTCCACGCCCCTTTCTTCCCCAAGAAAGCAAACAGGAACAGTTATTGGCAGTTTTCCCACCTACTCTGTCAGGCTTACTTCAACGGGAAGTTTATTTTTGCAGGAACCAAAGTTTCACCAGTAGCTCCACCAATGCACAGCTCAATTCTTCTTGCATTCACACTGATGCTATTCTGTAGGAGTTCCACCAGATCTACAGTATCAGCCTTCAGATGACACATTAAAACTAACCTCTCACCACAAACATCTAAACTTCATCCTTCTGTATGAAAGGGAACAAATGGTACCATTATTACGAAATTAGCACCTTCTTCTCTCCTTATTAAACACAGTAAATGGTTTTAAACAAATAACTTTTTTTTTTAAATTTTTACTTTATTTTGTTTGCACTTACAGGCCATTGCATCTTTTTCTCAGCAGCATTATCAGTTTGTTCTTAGAATGAGTTACCCATTTCTTTTTACTCATCAAAAAGTTTTTCTGGAAATCTACCACTTACTACCATGTTTGCTTTCTACTCTCCCCTATGTTTTCACTAAAAATCATGTTCTATACCTCAAAGATCTGTATAGGCTCTGCAGCTTCTGTGTTGTCGGTGCCTGTGCTCCAGAGCAGAATGCAAAATCCAGAGTTAGGTGCCTTGGGAAGTGGAGAGCTAGACAGAGGATACTAAGGCAACCTAAAAAAATCTCACAGGCCAAAATGAAAGTCACTCAGCAGTACCGAGTACACAGTACTAAAATCAAAAGGATGTGCCCCCAAACCCTATCTCCCTAGGGATTTAGGGGCTGACTGGGATTGGTAAAATTCTGCTATTCTCTTGGGATTCAGAAATTAAAAACCTCTCCTGAGTTAGGAGAAATGAGGAGGAATCACCTTTTAGAAGCTGTGAATAGATAATCTGCTGCCCCGCTCTTCTGTAATACTACCTACCAACTAAAACAGCCAGAAACTGAGAGATGGAGATGCAGTTCCCTCTTCGCAGAGGGGTTTCAAGCCTTTATTTTTAAACACACAGGACAGCCTCCTAGGTGGTAGGCCATCTGCTTGCCAAAACTGGATGTTTATGAAGCAAAGAGGGCAAAGTTAATTAACTCTTGCAGTGCAGTAGGAATCTTTAGGTGTGTAGCCCATACCGCTAAACTCCCGGGTAAGTCATTCAAACACTATTTTAAGACACAAGGGACTGAGGTTTGGATCCCTTAGGCTGAGAAAGGTAGCAAACCTGTATCTCCCATTTCTCAGCAACGACTCTAACAAGTCAAACAGAGTCAAAGAGGCGAGCACCCTCCCAGTCTCCTCATGTCTTTTAAAAAGAAAGCAGGTATTTCAGATTTTTTCCGTGAGCACATTCAAGATCTATGCATACTACTAGATGAAGATCTCTGGAGGGTCTAGGTACCTCTATAAATTTAATGCGGCATTAGCAAGGAAGAAAACCCACATGTTTCAGAAGAAAGTACTTCTGGGCACATGTAGTACCAAAGAGCAGGCACCTAGGAAACTTTCAAGTGAGAAGGGGAAAACCTCATGAATTTAGATTGAATTGATAGATGAATTTTAGACGTACAAACAAACATTTGTGGGTCAGGAGCAGCTAAACTGCGTATAGTGATTTTTAGGTTCTGCCCTAACTCCCTCCATACACCATCTCAAAATTTATCCATCTCAAAATTTCTTGGTTATTCATTATTATGAATAGCTTTACAATACACAAAAATTCATAACATTAAATGAATCAGTATTTTTAACAAGATAATTTAGGAACTTTTAAAGTTGTTCTAAATATTCTTAGGCTTTTGAACCACATGAATAGCTTCTCAGACCAGATAATAAAACTCCCAAACTTGAAGTCTAAATTTTTCCAGAAAACATGATAATTCAAAAGTGAAGCCACTGTGAGTAGAATGACAAGTCAGAGGCTCAAAGTTTTACTCCAATAAAACTCCCCTATTGGGCACTACCTTAGATTAGAAAGCAGCATTCATCCTGCTCCTCTGATCTTTTTATACATGTCTGCAGGAATTTCCAGAAAGAAGAAAGATAAAGAAATTGGAACAGTTTGGTTCTTTTAGTGCTTTAGAAGAAATGGAAATGTAATATCAGTGCTACAATATGTCTTCTGAAACAAAAATCAAGAAAAAAGGGGGTAAGGCTTATTTAGCGTGGTATAGAATAGGAAAAGGGTTGCCCAAACTGGGAATTAGTAAAAACAAAACCAGCAGTAATCACTGCATTGAGGAGAGAGAGACAGAGACATATGTTTGTTAATGAAAAAAACCCCATCACGATATGTCACATGCTGAACTAAACCAATTTTCATTTAAAAGAAAACGTCTTACAAAGCTGAATTTGAATGCATGTCTTGCAGAATGAACTGTCATGCAAGACCAGGCACTCCCTTTTTTACTGTGTAAGTTGTTTGGGAGCTGTACTGTACTTCAAAATGCAAACACAATATCCCACTGTGGGATTAGTATTTTGCCTTCAGTGGTGGTAGCAGATTTTTCTTCTCAATATATATTAAGGTTTTTTCCATTTGTCCTACAAAAAACCCTACAACAATAACTAAGAGCTGAACTTCTAACGCTGACTCAGATGCCCCCCTCAAGCTTCAATTCCACTGGGCATCAATGAGGAGCAACAGAGCAATGGAAAGATAAATATACTCATCGCAGCATTTTCATACAAGGAAGGAGGTAATTAGAGAAGCGGAACTATTATTACTAAAAATACCTAAAGAACTAATTTTAGACTCCAACAGATGATCTGTACCAACAGGACATCTCAGGTAAGTAAATACTTTCTTTGTATTTACATTTAACACCATAAGTGTATTTCCCTGCTCCCTCTGTTTCACTACCACAGGCCTAAGCATCCAAAATACTTGTAGACAAAATCACTGTCTAATTTTTCCAGTTGTTAAATGTAAATCACAAACACTGAAAAATTAAATTAATAAACTCTTGGGAGAGTATATCTTAGTAATTACAGTAATTGAGACCTAACCAGTTTCTACCAGATGTTGGGAGACTGAAACAACAGAGCCTGAAAGAGGCTTCAATTCATTTTTTCTTGTTATCAGTAATAAAACAATAGTTTCTGCTCTTGTTGTGACAGCACATCCTCCTTCACATCCTCCACCAGCAACCGCTCTAAGTTAGAGTACAGAGAGAGACTTAACCTAATTATAAAGCAACAGTAAACATATTTTTACAAGACATTCATCTTTCAAAGGGAAAAAAAATAAAACAATGTAAACCCAAAAATAAAACACATGGGAGAAAAAAAGAAAAACAGAGGCCCCGTGAAGGAGGAGACAGAAAAAAATCTAGCACAAATCAGTTGCGTGAATTTGTAACATCTCCTCCACTCCTCAAATGCCACGAAGCAACGTGGCATGCAGAGTAAACCTTCCAGCACTGATCCTCAGCAACAGTGATTCCAGTTAATCATCCAGAGTCAATGCAGAAGAAGATAATGTGCATTTTATCTCTTATCAGGACAGGCCATCTTCCAAACAAGGCCTGTTAAACTGTCAGATTTATTATAAGCCCAACAAATGCAGTTAAAGAATAAATGAGGATTACACCTTCAAAGCTGCTATTTCAATCTGAAAAGTAGCAAACAAAAGGTAAAGTACCATATAGTGGACAATCAGGTAGCAGTACTATACTACCACCCTTCCGGCACACCAATACATGCATTTGGTGTACGTACAACTGATGAACATATAAGTGATTTATTAAAGCCACTGTTTTATTGAGTAACAAACAGTAAAAATACTGTTTACTGCCAAAAATATTACAAGTCAGTGAAAAGTTTGGCAAAAATTTTCTCTAATAGCCCAACTGAAAAATATAAACAGCTCATATTTCTGTGGTTAATTATAAACTCAAACATACATCCATTATAATTCATATTTTTTTCCCGTGAAGTCCTCATGACTAAAAGCTTTCAGTCTCGGTTTCAAAATTACTGATGTACTCCGTGTAGCATTAATTCTGGTAGAAGCCAGAGGAAAGTTGGAAGTCACATGCAACTTCTGATTCTTCACATTTTTTCCTGCTTATGAATTCTTTTTTCACTGGCTCCATTTCTGAATCAGAAAATATTTAATATTGATACATGCTGCAATCTTCAACCCTTTTGCAGAAAGCAATGCTTGCTAGCCACTTTCCCAGGCCTCAAAAGGAAATCGCTGTCAAAGGCAGGATAAGATGCTAGATCAGACATTGGAGCCACTGGAGCCTAAGGCCAACCTTTTATTGGTGAGCCACAGCAAGCAGTACAGGAGGAAGGGCTGCTTTGACTCCCAGCACTTTTCATTGTAGCACCCATGTGAATCCCAACCAGCTAGCTGAGCCCGCCTGCCCCACGCACCGCACTGCGCTCCAAAACGCTCAGCCTCCTCACATGCAAACTTTCTCTTGCATGGGTATTTCGACAAATCCAGAGAGACATGCATAAGGGTTTTGAAATGAGTAAAAAAATAGAGGTGAAAATCAAGGGAAATAAAAGGAGTATGGAAAAAAAAACCCACTGTATTGTCTGATAAAATTAAATTAAAGCAAGAGATCCACCGCTAAAAAGTTTGACAGAAAAGAAAGTCAAAGATACATTAAATCATCCTCATGCATCCCTGGTATATACAAGCCACATGTTCTACAACCAACTACTATACCCATCCTTCATCTCCGATCACCTGGAATTCGGATATACCCCAAACAAAACAATGCCAGCCTGCCGAAACAAGCAAGATGTCCAATACCTTATGTATTGGATTTGCGTGGCAAGGTGTTGGTAGCGGGGAAGGCTACAGGGGTGGCTTCTGTAAGAAGCTGCTAGAAGCTTCCCCTATGCCTGATAGAGCCAATGCCAGCCGGCTCCAAGGCAGACCCACCGCTGGCCAAGGCTGAGCCCATCAGCGACGGTGGCAGCGCCTCTGGGATAACAGATTTAAGAAGGTGAAAAAAACACCTGTGCAACACCAGCAGCAGTCAGAAGAGAAGAGTGAGGGTATGTGAGAGAAACAACCCTGCAGACACCAAGGTCAGTGAAGAAGGAGGGGGAGGAGGTGCTCCAGGCACCAGAGCAGAGATTCCCCTGCAGACCATGGTGAAGACCGTGGTGAGGCAGGCTGTCCCCATCCAGTCCATGGAGGTCCACAGTGGAGCAGATATCCACCTGCAGCCCATGGAGGACCCAATGCAGGAGCAGGTGGACGCCCGAAGGAGGCTGTGACCCTGTGGGAAGCCCACGCTGGAGCAGGCTCCTGGCAGAACCTGTGGACCCGTGGAGAGAGGAGCCCACGCTGGAGCAGGTTTGCTGGCAGGACTTGTGACTCCGTGGGGGACCCACGCTGGAGCAGTCTGTTCCTGAAGGACTGCACCCCACGGAAAGGACCCATGCTGCAGCAGTTCGTGAAGAACTGTAGCCCGTGGGAAGGACCCACATGGGAGAAGTTTGTAGAGAACTGTCTCCCGTGGGAGGGACCCCACACTGGAACAGGGAAAGAGTGTGAGGAGGACGAAGCGGCAGAACCAACATGTGAACTGACTGCAACCCCCATTCCCCCTTCTCCCTGTGCCGCTCGGGGGGAGGAGGTAGAGAAAATCGGGAGTGAAGTTGAGCCTGGGAAGAAGGGAGGGGTGGGGGGAAGGTGTTTTTAAGATTTGGTTTTATTTCTCATTATCCTACTCTGATTTTGATTGGTGATAAATTAAACTAATTTCCCCAAGTCAAGTCTGTTTTGCCCGTGACGGCAATTGTTGAGTGATCTCCCTGTCCTTCTTTCGACCCATGAACCTTTTGTTATATTGTCCCTCCCCTGTCCAGCTGAGGAAGGGGAGTGATAGAGTGGCTTTGGTGGGCACCTGGCATCCAGCCAGGGTCAACCCGCCACATCTTCGTTGGTGATGGTAACCTCATATTAAAAATACAAATGAACTTATTCAAGGGTACACTTTTTTCCTGAAGCAGCATTACCACTTCCACTATAGATGAAACTGCCTAAAATCTTTGCCACCCTACAACAGTCATGCAGTATAAAGCAAAAACAGAAAACAGAGTTTCTATGAGGAAGGTGGCAGCAGCAAGCTGAAAAGCTCTAGTCACCTTTAAAGGACTTGTACTAAAATCTGATGTGCACCTGCAGCCTTTTCTATCTGAATATAACACTTGTTACTTAGAAGATACAATTTCATTTGAAAGAGAGCCCATTACAGGTAACATTAAAACAAGATTTATGGTAATATTTACTAACTTCTACTTTATTCTTGAACTCCACAAGCTAGAACTAAGAAAAGGCACATAATTCACTAGCAAATGCCATTGAGCCCGCGTATAGAAGAACAGAAAACTGGCTCCAACACCTACTACTCACATTTTTGCTCAGTCCACAAAAAGCCATAACAGACTATAAACAAATGTTGAAGCCGAAGGCTCCTTCCTCAACAATATCTTTTCCCTGTGTAATGGCTTTAGAGTGGTGTATTAGACAGTAAGAAGACAACATATTCCATTTGTAGCCTGAAAGCCAATAATGCTCATGAATTTTTTAGCTGAAAGACACTTCAAGATGCCACTGGAAAGACCGTCTAATAAACACATTAGGCTGCAAATGGGCAGCAGCAGCTCTTTAACACATGCTGTAACACTCAAGTAACATTAATGTTCAGTGTTACAGACTGGTATTTAATAGGACTTTCCTTAAAATCCACCTAAATCTTGAAGGAGAAAGAGGTTTTTCTCAGCTACTCAAAACCACAGGTTTGAGAAAGCCCCAGTTCCGCTTGAGACTTTGCAAAAACCCCGCCAGGCTGACCCCAGCACTGTAAAATGGCTCCTACCTCCTGTATTCCCATAGGCTAAGGCTCTTAACAGAGCCACTCACTCAGCTGCTTATGGATTAGTCTACGTCAGCCACCTCTAATATGCCCAGGAATAGCAAGACTAGGCTTTAATAAGACAACAGAGAAAAAATATCAGAGGAAGAAAGTACCATTTTTTATATAACATACAAGAGCTTTACTCCATTTCCACTTCTAAAGAGGAAAAGGTCTGTTTTCACCAAAACATTGTCAAAGAGGAGGCAGGTGGTACTACTGCAAAAAATTGTTCAAGACTCTGTATCGTAATTTCAGGTTTGGGATTGTACCTCTCTCTTGTTACCAAGAACTGTTTCTGATTCTTAATACTCATTGACAAAAGAAATGCAGCTTAATACCACTAAAGTTACCCTTAAAACACCAGATTAAAAAACAAAATACAATGCCAGAACATTATTTGTATATATGCCAGTCACTCTTGCAGCCTTTTGTTTGTGGTGGGTAGCTAAGTTTAAAAAAAAAAAAAAAAAAAAAAGAAGAAGGAGAAAAAAGAAAACAGAAGTAATTCCAAAACCATTTAACCTTCTAGGTTGCATTTGATAAGTAACAAACTATGGCTGCAAAAAATACTAAGCCTGCAAGCATGAGGAGTGCAAATTCCCAAGTAAGATGTTTATTTAATCTAGAATTTTTCTTATAGTTCACAATTATTAACAACTTTATTTAGGAGACTGATTTAGAAGCATAGTATTTCAAATCTACTGTGATTTAAAGTAAAATTTTGTGAATAGCATAGCTGAGAAATGAAGCAAATCTAACAACATAGAAAAGGGTAATATTATAGGAAACTTTATATTTAAATAGCTCTCATTTCCAGTTGATGGTACTTCTGGAACAGTAAGTTAAGCATATTTTAACTCCTACTTAATCCTCTTATGCCAATCTCAGTTTCAAAACTGAGTTTGTCCACTTAAATTCCCACGCCAACTTTCCCCCCCAAAACCATCAAAGAGCAAGGGGAAAAACAGATCAGAGAGAGGGGAAGAGTGAAACAACTACTCTCACAGGTGTAAGGCCCCATGGAAAAACTCAAATGCAGGAACATTTCCTAAGCACATAAATATATCTGATACAAATGTATACATTACTTACAATACCAGTAGGTTTATGCAGTTCAGTGTGATTTTCAGGATGCCTGTCTTAGTGAGAAAAATGTGACTGATCACAATAGACAAAGGCATTTAGCATCGCTGTGGTGTTGGCATGCCTACATTAGGATTTAACTCCAGTTAACTGCCTGTCAAATACCAGTCTGTTTACTTTAGATAAAACATACTCCATTAAGAAAAAGCTCAGGAAACTGGGTTCTGTAAGGGTAAAAGGTAAAAAGCAGAGGGTGAGCCAGAGAGCACAGCATCGTGTTTCTGCATCAGTTGTATTCAGTAAGTAATACATACAGTTATCGAACATATACACAGAGATATCAAACCTATCATATTTGAATTTGAGTTCCATCACTTATCAACCCCAGTTTCAATGACTTCACCCAGTTAGAGAGGTGTCAGTCCTCCTGGTCACTAGGATCAAAATAGCACCTCTACATGCTCAGGTGCTATGTGATGTGCAACCCAAGCTTGCACTGGAGCCTCAGCAAGAGATGCTTATATTGCATGCCACCTTTCACAGCTCTAACCTGGTCATCAAAATAATGTTCCTTCAGTCCCAGAGTAGACACTGTTACTGAAAACATACGATCGTACTGAAACTTTTGCTGCAGTTCAGAAAGCCAGGATCTATCTATGTGTCTTCTCTGGTGCCTAATCAAAAATCGAACTCATGTTTCTGACTTTCACATAGCTGCAGCACTAAGAGGATTTGTTTTTCTCTTCTACCCAACCAGCTATTACTAGAAAGCATGTTGAAACTTCAGGCCATTCTTTTGAATGCCAAGTACTGAATTAAAACTCTGATTTGTGGGAAGTGTACCTAACATTATCTAAAGCATTTCTACACATTTTGACATTGTAATCACGGTGAATGAATAACCTACTCCACACATACCTACAAGATACACTTATATACTCCACAATTCCTTCCAAAATATTGAGATGCTCTCATAAGCATGCATTTAGCTTAACAGTGTGTAACAATAAAGTTTCAATTTAAGAACCAAGAATTCAAGCTGCTTTGTTCCAGAAGGTTGCAAGTTAATGACACACCAAAGTCAAACATAGCTATATTCAAGTTATATGAATGCTAGTACTCAGCTCCACAAATAGCCACGGCCATAGTAATGTTAACAGCTGGCTATGAGGTGAATTGGACTTCACGTTGACATCCTCTGTCAGTCAGGGATGTGGCTGGTGCCCACACGAGGTTCAGAACCTTGCACCACTTCTTGAAAGTCTATACCCAAGTCATCCTCTTCAGTACGGGGCCTGGCTTACCAGGGTAACGCACTGAAATTGCAGGTAGTTCCCCTCAGCAGGTGCTTCCTGCTGATACTGGTACCCATGCCAGTATCATCCATTTATACTGGAACAGCAGTGTAAGAGTTGGGAATAGAAAATAAATTATTACTCTTTTCTTATTAAAGTTTGAAGAACAACCAATTTAATACATAGTTTTTGAGAGAATACAGCTATATGCAAAGAAGACGCAGAATTACAGTTTTGTACTTAATACAGATGTGTGTTAGATGTATATTAAATTCTTGGCAAAGGCATTGAGAGTACTAACTATGCACACTGTTAGTAACCACAAAAATCAACACTAATAGAATAAATTATGTCAGAGCCACATACAAGTGTCTTGCAAACACTTATGAAGTACGATTAACTTGATAAAAATTAAGTGTCTGTAGCAGCCTGTACACCCTAATCAAATACGTTCTTAATACATCCATGAGTTTAAAAACTGATCTGTGAACATGAATAACAATTACTAATGACTTCAAATTTCATGTCGGTCTTCATTCAAACTCTTCTATTTGCTTTAGTAAAATACTGCAACCAGCAGTAACAAAAGAAGATGAAAGTTTAATCATCATTTTAAAGCATTTAAAAGGAAAACACAACTCATAAAAATCTTGTTGCTTTAGTTAGTCAATTGCCAAGGAATAAAACCTTGAGGACACAAGCTTTGTACCCCCAAGTGTGTGTGTATATATATATACACACACACATATACATGAATACAGACTATGACCAAATAAAACATACATAGGAATGGCTATATGAGTGAAATGAAAGAGACATTCAGTTAGTGACTAGTCTGTCATGGAAGCTAATAGCAGATGCCTCAGGAAAAAGTACAAAGCAGCTGCAGAATGATCCTTCCCCCTGATATCGCCTCTCTGTCTCTGACAGTGGTTCAAGCTTAGCTGTGGTGTTGCTGTCCCTCCTCCTCCCTCTGAACCTATCTTCAGTTCTGCCTAATGCCTTCTTAAATCCATATATACCTTTGGCCTCCACAACGCTTACAGGGAACACCCTATAGGCTTTACCACAGCTCCCTTAACAGCAGAAATGACATTCTGGAAAAAAATTGAAGAGTTCTAAGGGGATGTTATGACTCAAGTGAAATAAATCAGAATTTTATCACTGACTTCACTGAAGCTTGGATTTTCCTCCTAGTCTACTAGAGGAAGATGTCAAACTGTTATCTCTCTCTTTTGTAGGACATAAATCACTCCATGGGCTTGACACAACTATGCTTGTATCCTGCAGCCCAAGGAAAACAAGGTTACTCTGCTATTAAAGCTGAATGTTCATTATCAGCCATTTTATTCTTTTTGTAAAAATTAACTGAAATTAATTTGTGTTAGTAATGAAACTATTTATGGTAAAGAAGAATCACAAGTGCTAAGAAAGAATTAGCATATATTCCAAGTATTTTTAATTTTGGAATTTAATGGAATATAATTACTAAAGAGGAGAAGAAACACCCACTACATTCATAGGAGTTGACCAGAAGCCTGGAATACATTGCCCCAAAGTGAAAAATAACACACATTTAAAACTAGTTGGACTGAACACCTGGAAAAACTTCAAGAAAAGCAACAAAAATAATTTTATTACTATGCAGTTATAACAGAAGTTTCTTCACGAGACTCTTGTGTTAGATGGTTGCTCAATCACAACAGCCTATGCTATCGGGAACGGAAAATCAGAGTGTGACAGTATCCTGATGAAGTCTGTTTGGGGACAGTGTGCACAGGAGAAAATTAAACAGGAGGAGCAAAGAGGAGATTCAGGTACAACACACACTGCGAATTAAGTTCATTTATCATAAACTTTTGGTTAGTTTCTTTATTTCGGACCCTCATCAAATTCCTGCTGTCTTCCTTATGCTCTCTATCCTCACATCCCAGCCAGCCATTCCCAATCCCTGACTGTACAACTCCAGCTGTCAGGGAAACTACCTGCAGCGTCAGCCACAGACTCCCGGCTATTGAGAGCAGCCCATTTCTGAAAGACACAGGCTTTCAAATCTTACCCCTCACCTTCAGAGACTAAAGCTTTACCTGCTAATAATATTTTTTAGTTCAATTCAGGCATCCTTCTGGGCCTGCCACAGCTGAACATGTGCGAGTAAGAAAAGGTAACAAGGAACGCAGGCAGTAAGATGACTCCATCAGGATTTTCTTGCAGGTACGATGACTATCAACTTACAAACGTTCTTCTCCTTCACTCAGCTCAGACACCTTGGCCTGTAGACCCAGTCCTCAGCCTTCACTCAACTTTCTTATTACAATTATGGGGTTATTCTATAGTAATGTGCTAACCAATTTATTCAATTTATTAATGAAGTAGATTCTGAGAATCAAGGTTGTTTTCACACCCTTCCTCCTTTTTTTCCCTGATACTAGTCTAAATAAATAAATAAAATGGTGCTGCAAAATCTAACCAGCCAGTTGAGTTCCCAATGGCATTTGTACTTAAATGTTACGGTTAGAACTCTGGAGTGAAATGTAACTTTCAAAGTAGTCCTCTAGCTCAGACTTTCCAAGAGGGTTTTTTTCTTACAACACAGTATATTTTGCAATGCAGTCATGCCTTCCCTCCTTCCTTGCACAAGTAATTTACCTTACAGAGACGACAGAAAACCGAAAAAAACAAAACAAAACAAAGAAACAAACAGAGCAGCACCTTTTGAACATTACTAGTGTAACCTTGTTGACTACAATAGCATACAGAATTTTGAAATGTGGGCAAACAAAACTACTCTGGTCAAAGATAATGCTTGAAGTTGTATATATGCTACATAAAATACTTCTGTAAGAAATTGCATATGAAAGAAAACACCCCAATTTGAGCTTTGTGCAAACATGAAGCCATTTGAAAAACCCAGTCTACACAAAAGGTTGATTTCATTCCAATTTGCCCCCTTAATATGTCCTAAAAGGCATCAGGCAAATCAAAATGACTGTACAAGTGGCAGAAAATTTATTTTTCTACAAAGCATAGGTGCCAACACTTCAGTAAGCGCTACTTGGCCCCCACTATCTTGTTAGATCTTCCGTAATGAAATAAAGGAAGAAAACACAAGAAGCAGAGAGGAAGTTTCATTGTTCTTGCGGCTTCAACATTCGGTGCCGTGAACGTGACGGGCTCTCAAGCCTCTACTCAACGGCACCGCCTGCCCCAGGCCTCTGTATCAAAATGTAGGTATACTGCAATTAAAATAATCAAACCGAGACAAAAGAGAACAAGCAAATAAATAGTGCTAACTTGTTTACGTTTCTGGCTCTGCCCTCTCAGTATGAAATAAAGTCTCTTCAAACACGTACTACATTAATTTGAAAAACAATAATATTTTCCTTCCCTCCTCCTGTCTCAAAGTAGCATGAGTTTTTCAAAGTCCTAAATAAAATGAACTAAGGCATTTCCTGTATGTATTTAGTTAATTATTAAACGGATTCTAAGCATGATAGCCACCACCACTATTTCAATATGAACCCAGGAAAACACACTTTTAGCAAACTGCCAGTGCACTGCAGTAATGACCTGTTACATGCATCTTTGCAATCCTGCCCTTAACTTTGGAGACAAAATTCTAGAGAAGTGACTATCAACACTCCCATGCAAATCCAAAACTTCATTTTATCTTTTTTTGTGGTCCAGGATTAGTATTTCTGCTGTGAGACAAAGAGCAATGCTGGGCTTAATGCTGTGTACGACAGGAAAATAAAGCCAAGAAGCTTGCAAGAACTTCCTGAGCAGGGAAGACAGCATACTTTCTTCACTTACTATAAGTAGCCATCTATAACCTTTTTCAGGGGACATGATTATTTAATTAATCTACAATACTAAATGTTGCCCTCCCAAGGTTACAAGAAAGGTAAATACTGCCAAGATATTTAGTGACATCAGCATGCATAACCATGAGATAAATAGGAGGTCTGAAGATTAACTGAATGTCATTCTGTTTATGGGATCGCATACTTGTAAAGAAAACTACTAAGATAGGAGAATAGAGGAAGTTATATAACAACTACAAATGTTTCAGCGTGTTTTGTCTACTTAAGCTCTTGGTCAGAAAGAGAAAGCATTATTGCAAAAATGTCTCAGTCTGACTTACTCTGTACTTTTACATGTGCACAGAAATTACTGAATACTGAATAGCAATTACTGCAATGAAAAAGACACTCTAGGGCTCCACCTCCTCTTGACAGTGGGAAAATATAGATGGGTTTCTGTATTATTCTGGATGCCAGAAAACTTGCTTACAAAAAATATTTCCTGTGCACTGACTAAGATATATTTAGCCTCATAAACCCATAAAACTGTCACAGGCAACCACAAGTACACCTGTAGCCATTAAAAAGGGGGGAAACTACAGAAACTGGAGAATCAAATTTACATTTTTTCTTTGTATTTGTTATTTAGAAACATTATCTTTAAACTCTTTTGTTCAAAAGAAATTAGCTCTTCCTCCCATTCCCTCAAACCAACACCCCCCTTGCCCCTCCCTCCCCCCCCAACATCCAGACACCTACGATGCACACACAGGAGCACACATACGTGCAAAAAGAAAGCGCTAACAATGAAGTCATAGCACTTCGGAAACACACCTTGTTGTCTTCCAGCCTTTGCAGTTGAAGGCAGATCTCACTAGTTTTTCTGCGTCTTCAGATCAAGATGTAGATAAATTCCCCATCCATCACCCTGGCTTTTTATTAAAAGCAGGAGGGGGGAAAAAAAAGGAAAAATGAAGGGGGGAAAAAAAAAAAAACACAAAAGGAGACAATTACCAGTAAATTCACAGCCTTAAAAATATCAGCTCTCCTTTATCCCAAACCAGTGTTATGTCTTGATGTAAACCAAAGCACATGCTGAGTGAGGACGTGCGCACACAGCAGCTTATCATCTCTGTCATCTGCTTCTAATGACAGCTGACAAACTGGCCACGCTAATCCTTCCCTAACTGCTGATCAGAGATCCCCCTTTGACAATCCAGCATGGTGGAGTACTCGAAAATTCCTCCTGCTTCTGTTCTGTTGCTGCTCTAAAAAGCAGTTTCCTTTTCATTGAGATAATAGCCTTTTCTGCAGTCACGTGGCGCCCGGGCTACAGTAGCAGAGCTTGATGATAATAGAGTAACTCCCCTCCCTCCCTTCTGCTGATTTTAAGGGTACGACTCCAGGAGAAACCCAAACCCGGCACACTTGAAATCATTTTGCATCTTCCTCTATCGAAAAGCAAATAGTGCTGGCGGTGGAGAAGAGGAATACGTGCACTCGTTCTACTTCTTGCACCAAAACTAATTAACGAATACATTTTTAGGCAGTGCCTTCACTGGGGCACACACACTGGTCATAAACATGTCACATGAGACTAAACTGAATATTAGGCATGCTTAATACTGAATATCTGGCATCCTAGAATTACTCTTTTTCCCCTAGAGTACTTTAATTTTTTTGCCTGTAATTTTAGTTCTGCTGCAATAAATACTCTTCTTTCAGCAACATCCT
Source organism: Gavia stellata (assembly GCF_030936135.1). Classification (NCBI taxonomy): domain Eukaryota; kingdom Metazoa; phylum Chordata; class Aves; order Gaviiformes; family Gaviidae; genus Gavia; species Gavia stellata. Next base: position 37,127,869 of record NC_082596.1, on the reverse strand, counting down.
ATGGTTCAACTCCTCCCAGCACCCAACTCTCCTGCAAATACAAAAAAGCACAAATAACAAATGATTTGCACCACAACCTCCAGTGCAAGTGCTTCCCTTTTTCTTTTCTTTTTTGTTTTTTAAAGTAACATCATTTATCTTGCTTTAACTCAGTACCCTAACAAACGTCTTAAGCATTTTTTAAATACACTGCCCAGTGAGGAAACCTACCTAAGCTTCAGCTTCAGAGTTCCCATCCCTCCTGAGCACCAAGCCCTGGGCGGGTTTGCATCTCACCGTTCTGAAGGTTTCCCGCTTGTAAAAGGCAAAGTATACACACAAACGTACTGCTCTATCCTGCCTTCACTGAAGTATTTCACAGACTGAAAGCAGCACAAACCTTTCCTCTTCTGCACCGGCACACCATTTCCCTGTTACCTTGGCATAAAGACATGCAATTTATTCCCCGTAGGTCTGTCCACCTCTGACAGCACTGGGCAGTGCAGGGGGGCACAGACCAGCGTAGTCTTTCACCTGACATTTCACAGTGTCGGGGTTTGCAAACTCCTTAAGAAAGCCGTGGATGAAGTATCTTAAAGTAATTTTCAAGCCCACAAAACAACTTTTGCAGCTTTCGACCTACTCTTTTCCAATCTGAACTGGGAAGCAGAATTCTCTTCTCTTCTCCTTCTACTTCCATCATTTCCCATTACGCCAGATTATTCTCCTTAAAGACAACATTGATCATACACTTACGGTTTCTCCAGAAACTGAAAAGGTTAGTGTTAGAGACTGTGGTTGTACTTACAGGAAAATAAGGTGGAAATTGTGAGGAAATAACAGCTATCTCGTACAGACTATCTTTGCCAGGGTTGCCCCGTCACCTTTTCTGTTTACTCCTCTCCCTAGGGACAGCCTTACTCGGGAAAGTGGCCCTGCCCAAGGCTCTGGGGGATCCCTGCTCCAAGGCTATGATCAAAGCTGAGGCACAACCTTTCTGCAGCAGAGGAGCTAGAAACGGAATGGGAACGGGGCCCCTGCTGAAGCAGCATGAATCCTCTTTTCTACTCTTCCCTTTTCCATGCTTTAGAGAGAATCTGTGAGAAAGGTCCTCAGTCCAGGAGGAAATAATCTGGTTCCATAAGGAGACTACATAATACACTATATTCAGCAGAAAAATATATAAACATACACACTAAATTGATTTTTTTTTTGCCAGTTCTTTTTAAGTATGTCCTTCCATCTCAAAGCACCACACTATATAGGGTAAGCAAACTGAACATTATTTGGAGCTACATATAACTTTAAGCCCAATAGAACAAGAACTACTTTGCAATCTTAGCTTTCTTTTATTAAAACAAATTGTCACTTGCATTTTCCATATTCATTCCTTAGCTGAAGGAACATGCATCAAGCATACTGGTTACACTGCAAAACGATACAAATCTGGGAAAAACTGTGAAGATTACAGAGAGCATCTCTGATGTTCAAGAAAATATATTAATACACAAGCACCAGAAGGAAAATGAGCTTTCACAAGAAAACATACACACACAAAATACTTTACTTGTGAAGTACAAATCTAAGGAAAACGTAAAAAATGGGAGCATACCAGTCAGATACCATAGCTAGAACTGTACTGCTGGTATTTACAGGAACCGTAAGATGAAAAATTCAAAGACAACACAATATGGAGAGCACAAACACAATAATCACAGTGTTAGGGAAGGAATTATGTGTAAATAAAAAGGAGGTAACAAAAAAGGGTCATTGTAGCAATAAAATACGAACTGAAGACTGAAAGGAGTGAAAGTATACAGATGTTATTAAAAAGATTGCTTTGTGAAGAACAGAATACAGATAAAGTAAATAGAGAGGAGGGAACATACCGCTGCAGTGCACAGACTGATTCTGGACAGAAAAGGAAAGAAGCAATGAGTGAAAAAATATTCCTGTTAGAAAACACTGGTTTGAATATAAATAAGGAAACCTGCAACTGCGAAGTAGGAAGAGCTTTTTGGTTTTATCAGGCAGTGAATACATACTTCCAATGGAAACGACAGAATTGTTGCTTCCTTTTAAATAGAGTTTCACAGGAATCGTACATATAATTCGGGGATGAGCAGGTGACCTTTAAAACTAATTCTGGCACTACAGATTTTTTCATATTAAGATAAGAAACATTTTACACAGCTGAAGAGGTTCTTTTACGTTTTCTCTAAGAAATACACTTAATTAATACTTCATTTTTTTTGCCCAGCCACAGGTGGCTTTGCAGTAGACACAGGTAAGCTGTACCTTCACTAAAACATTTACAATTTATGTTTTAACATGATGAAGTAATTGAAATTGACACAAACAGCAAACTGCTTTCATTGCATGCATGTCACAGTTCTCGAGTTTGTGTTTTCTTTCTCTTCCTTTATTTTCTCTTAAGAAAAAGTGAATTGGGAGGAGACATGGACATACCATGACACAATCTGGCATTGTTTGTCCTTCTTCTAACATGCCCGCACCTGAGGCAAGGACTGGTAAAGCAATCCCAAAATATCTTTTCAGTCTTTTTATTCCCAAAACATGATTTTTTAGTCCTTTCTCTTGCCCTCTAAGTCATACCCTGGAGAATCCAATTCCACCTTCATAATCCCTTCAGTGCCCTCAGTTTGGAGTACCCAAAGGGGTACCATAATTGCCAGCTATAGTGATGGCCCTTGTTTACACCACAGAATAGTAAGACACTTCAAAACGTGTTTGAAAGATTACAAAACTGACTCGTGAGGCTTTATTCAAGGCAAGAGGCCACTGGCTTTTAGGAAAGCTGACTAAGCAGCATTAAGTACTGCTTGTGAGAAACACTGGAGCGACAAAGTCCTCCACCAGCACAGAGAACGATGAGCAGAAACTGCTAGGACTGACTTCCGAGAAGCACAATAAGCATATAACTGCTCAGGTCAGCAACAAAGACAGTGCAATGATTTTTCACGTGTTACATTTCAAAAAATGTAGAAGCAAGAATACAGCTTTCAAATATTGGGTCAATTTTTTGAATTCCTCTCTCTGAACACTAACAAAAACGCTAGGGTTTTCAAGTCAAAACTGGAAACCTGTTGACTTACATGTCAATGATATTAACATTTTACCAGTTCAGGAACTCCTAATCCACCACTACTTGAAAACTAAACAGATTTGTCTTTTTCCTTTTACCAGCTGAGGAAAAATAAATAGGATACTGTAAATAAATCTAGTTTTTCTGACCTTTACATCTTCTCTTGAGGGACACAAGAATCGTATCAAATGTACTTCCACTGGAATTTGGCACACTTGGCATTTCTCACAGTCAGTCGCTGTAGTAGCAGTACATATACCTACAGTATACCTTGCGACTTCTGTCCATACAAGGGCAATGAAAAGTTACTCCCTCCTCTCTCAATCTCTCAGATTCTACTGTTGACTTCTCTTCGTAGTATGAAAATCTCTGCGCTGCTTGAACACAGCTTACCAAGGCTCTCATGACTTCCTAAGTGTGCACCCAGCTACCCACTCTGAGTATGCCGTGTGCAAGTTTCTGCAATATCTAACTGAAGAATTCAGTACTGCGGTGTGTGCTATATATAGCAATTAAGTTCTGTATGGGCATGTCCATTGACAATCGTGCTTTTTCTTTTTTTTAATACAGGTTTGGTGACTATGGTTAACTGAGCTTTTTGAGTAATGGTTGGGATTTCTTTTTTTTTTTTAATCTCTGCTGCTTCAATCCCTTACCTTTAATTAAGAAGGCATAAGAAAGAAGGAAAAGGGGTTCTTTCAGTGTGATCTGAAAATGGTCAGCTCCTGGCTCAGCTCTTCTCTTGCAAACTAATGAAGGGTCAGATCCTCTGCTCAGAGTTTCTGCCTCGGGGTGCCTGCTGGTGCTCTCTCTGGGCTATGCACAGCAAGGTGCTCTCTGGTGGAGCTGGGCCTCAACCCGCAAGAGACAAATTCAAGACAGCAGGTTGCTTCCATCCATGCTGACAGCACACGAGAGGAACGCAGCACAGAAGTTGAGCAAGGAGAGAAAACCAGAACCAGAATGGAAATACTACAGCATAGAAATAAATGTTGTGTTAACACAATACATTACATAAATGTAATAACATCTACTGCTACCATCCATTTTTAACAGAATATAGCTAAATTATGAAGAGTCCAGGATTTTTGTTTGTTTGTTTGTTTAAGAAATTACTTTTCGCTATACAGAATGTGCCTTTCGGTGTATATATTTTTAAAATCAGCTCAAACACTTTATTTCACCTCATCCCAGAACAGAAGTACTTACATGGGAAAAGACTTCTGATAATAAAAGGTTCCTTAAACCTGCAGACCAACAGTTGGCAAGATTCAATGGCTGAGATTTAAATTAGACAAAAGTCAGACTAGAAAATGTTTACTATTAACAGCGGAACAAAATCATACTAATTCATCAAAGGACAAGGTAGGTTTTCTTTCATGTAGTCTCAGCTAGAAACAAACACATTTCTAAACAACATCATATGGCTTAATCAAGGTAGAGGATTAAGGAAGAAATCATTTGGTGAAATTTTATGGTCTCCGATAACCAGGCAGGGCAGCACAGTGTAACACTCCATCTGGCCATAACAGCAACGCTGTGTGAACTCAGCAAGATTTGATACATTGCCTGTGGTTTTCCTTGGAACAGAAAGATGCTATTGTGTTTAATGCAAGTGGGACCTCTACCTTTAGTTCAGGATACAGCAAATTACTCTACCATACCTGGTGATGAATACGTGAGTCTCTGCGCCTAGACCTCTTTCAAAAGAGAAAGTTAACATTTCCCAGTAAGTCACAGAAGTCTTATGTCTCATCTATATTCAGTAGTCGTCTTCTAACTGGTAGTGGCTTGCAGACATTGCCGTGTATTCGAAAAGCCAGTTCCCGTGAGCAGCAAGGAGGAAACACACAGAGACTGTATCTTGCAGACCATGAAATTCTGGGCTTTCACATCCCTCCAAGAGACCTCACTGAAGAAGGGACACGCTACCGATTACAACTAGCTTCACGTGGGAGAAACTGGAACACAGGGACAGTTGCTCTTTACAAATTTGAGAATAAATAATAAGCTAATTTAATGCTGCATCATCCACTCTAGCCAAATCTTACAAACAGGTCAAACAGCACTAAGTCAGTGTAAATGCTGAATGGTAAACAGTGGTGAACAGTAAACACTGAGGACTGACCTCTTGCCTTAACCGTTAGGAATGTAGTGCACAGTAAAGCAGGGTCATGCACCAGATTTTGATATTATTAAACATCCAGAATATCAGTGGATGATACGAGGTACAGACAAGAAACCAAAGAAAGTTAGCTTTTCTATTAAGACTTTTAAAGTGTTATGGTGATAATTACTATCAGTATCAGACGGAATCGTGGAAAAAACCCTGTTGAACCAACCCCAACCACAAATACTCCTGAAAACTACACGGGCTGTCAGAGATAACACTATTTGATGAGAAAACCAAGAGCCAGCGATTGCAACCTACCAAGTAAAACAAAAGTGAAAGAAAAAGTAGCAGCAGCTGGAATTAATTTGATTTGCAATTGAATAATTAAACACTCCGACACAAAATAAAAATCAACTTCAGAACAATTGGTCTGTGATCCTTTTTATAATGAAGTTGATGGGACAAAATTTAGATTTAACTAAAGTATTGTGAAAATCCAAGAATTTTAAATTTTACTTGGTGAGGGTAAAAGAGTAAAAAAACCCCTTGTGCTAATACAATGGCAATCACTGAATGTAGGGTAGTAAGGAATATTTAAAACAATGACAGTTATGTGTTCAACAGAAACTGGACTTGTTCACGTCTCGTCCAGCCAAAGTGCAGGTTTGCTACTACTGCCAGTAATAACAAATGGCAGCATTAAAACATAGAAGATAAATTAATCTAAATAAAGTAACAGCAAAATTTAGGTATGCAGGTAATTACGTGCAGTAAAATACAAGACGTAACATTCTAAGAGAGACCTAATTCCGGGCAGAAATGCTACACAATCTCAAATAACCCCCAGTGTGGTTAACATTAAATATTTAAGTCTAGGAAACATGTCAGGACTTGGGTCTATTCCTAACTCTTAAGAGAAAAGTTCAACACACTGAATTCCAAAACAGAAATCTATTTTTCAACTTCAGTTTGTTTTAAGTTTTCCCTAAAATGAACTGCAAAGGACGTGCATACGTATGACTGAAGGGAAATACAGCTCAATCATTTTAATATGAAATCTCAGAACATATAGCAAATCCTCTCCCACCCTGAGAACTCCTGCACGCACATATCGATGTTATATTGTACATCAATACAAAAAGTTAAAGTCAGATGCAACCTTTGAAAATAGATGGCAGGCACATTACAACTGCTTCCAGCTGCGAATAGCACGGCTGACAGATCTTCCCTCAATATAAAATTAGTGGCCCCTACCACGTTTACACATTTTAAATTTTCCACAGAAGCAATCTCAAAAGCATTACCTTACTCTAATCTAACAAAAATATCAACAATATGGATGGCGTGTTTAATTTTCTTAAAGAATGCGCTTCAGCATTTGTACTGAAGCACAAGATGATACAAGGTCAGTTAAATAGGGAGAAAAGTCAAGTTTGGCAGAATACACGGCTATTTCATTGCTTTGCTTTTGGCAAAGAGACTCCCACCTTTATCTTTCAAACACATGGTTGTCATGACTCTCTCATCGCGCACTGCAGTACTTCACAGTTCATGGGACTATTTCTTAAAGCTCTTAGCAAATCACCCTTAGTATGAGATTTATGAGTTATTTAGATTTTTACAGGCTGCCTGTCCCAGGTTCTTGAGTCCTCACATTTTCTAAGCTTCATGTTAATTATGGAATAATAATATCATATATGCCATTTACCTTGAGTGAAGAGGGTATCCTTCTGAGAAGAGATCAGCCGAACCCCTGAAATTAACTGTCCTTTCTCCTGTGCAATTTATTTCCCAAAACTACAGAGAAAATAGGCAGGGCAGGCAACACGTCAAGACAAAAAGACCTCACAGAGAACATTTTGCTGGCAGTTTTAACAGCAGTATGGCAAAAGAAGACAGAGATGATCTGTGAAATAATCTGGACATAAAGTCATAGAGAGCTTTCAAAAGTCAGAAATTCAACCACAAGGCAACAGACAACCAAAGCAACCGTGAGAGAACTGATGTGCTCTGTGCTTCCAAACTACGCCTCCACCTCAGAAGCAGGATGCCCTGTGGGGCCACCTTCAACACCAAGCGGATGGCCACTGCTGTTGTCCAAGGGCAATCCAGCCTGCCTCGCTTGCTCAGCAACATTTCAAGACCATCTTGCGGTTTTGTTCCATGACGTGCATTTGTATCAACTGATTTACAGATGATGCTGCAGTGCTAATTTTGACTGATAAGGCCATGTAGGGTCCTGGACATTGGAAGGTTGATTTTCTCTTTATTGCATATGATGGGGAGTTGTGGGTTTGGGATACTGTTGTTTTGGAACATCTACACAGACACTGATAGCCACCCAGATTTTGGAAATTGCTTCTAATGTAGCTCAGCAGAGCCAAGGTTCAGGGACAGTCACTTTTTCTCCCAGACAACAGCCTAACAGGGGTGGATACAATATAATTTAAGTGAACTAAGGCCATTAATTAATATTAAAGGGAGTTTTGCTCTCAAACTGCAGTAATTCTCTAGGTAAGCATGTTTGACACCGGATATGTTTGCTGATGTTACTGTTCAAAGAAAGTTAAGGTATTAGGGGGCAGCTAAAGGATTTTTTTTTTTCCTGAAAGGCCTTTGGAAAAAAGAACTTTTTCTTTTTCTTACTCTTACATGGGAGTGGGTGCAATATCCAGTGATGACTGTCCAGAAATGTAAGCCCTTACAGATCAGTAGGCAAAGATACCTAAAGTAAAAGAAATTTTTAAAAACATGGAAAGAAGCCAGTAAAGAGTGGCAAATCTATGTCCCTATTAGCCAAGAGAGATGAAATTTCTTAAATTACCTGCTGTCTGGAAGCTTTGGATTTAACACAATTCTGAATATGCAAGCTGTACATACTATATATATAGGCATATAGTAGTTTGCACTGAGAAGGGGTATACGTGAGAACACTTTTTGAGAGGAGCAACAAGGGAGAGCCCCCAGTGGAAGTAATGAGTGATGCGCTGGGAATTACGTAACAGGGTCAATTAAAATGCCTCAATTTTAGAAAACCAGGCAATATGAGATTACAGCTCCTGGTTGCAATGTTGTTCTTCTCTTCTAAGGCAGGGTTTTAAAAAAACTTCTGTGGTGGCAATATTATTTTAGCAGTTTAAATATTTCATAATACAAGGGGGGAAAACAGCAAAGGGATTATTGAGCTGGGTATCCCCCTACATAACACTGATACTAACATTTGTATTTGCAATGGAGATTACTGAGAAGGAAAAGGAGAAAGAAGAGGAAGTGACAGAGTACCCATTTAGATTTTAGGTACTTAGCAAGCTTCCATGACACAGGATCCCTGCAATCTTTAATACATCACGCTCACTTAATATCTATGTTGTATGTAAATTTATATAGATGAATTACCTTTATTAATATATAGCCTGCAGTACCTCTGCCACTCTCAGAGTCAGAGCAGTGGGCAGATAAGAAAAATCAGACTAGCAAAGTCCTCAGACTCTACAGCTGTGAAAAGGGCTAGATGAAAGTATCAAATAAATACAAGGAACAAGCAAAACGATGCCTAAAGCATAATGGAAGAGAACCAAGATGGAAGGCAACATGAAGGGAAATATTTCCGAGCAGATGCCTCCTTTTAACCAGACAATTTACTATGGCCGAAAAGTACAGTCTTCTAAACCAACCATATTAAGACATGTAGAAGTAATTTTTCATTGAACGATTTTCTCAAAAATCTCTTACTTGGGCATAGCACCACTTCCCTTCTCCATCACAATTTTCTTTCTAGTAACACCTCCCCAATCTTTCCAACTGGATGTGTCTTCAGCTGTAAAACTGCACTTCATCCAATAGCGCAGTAGAGAACCAAAGTTATCCAGGAGTCTGTTATCCCCAGGGGAGTTCTAAAATCTGTGCAAGAACCCTCTTGCCTCTCTTGTCAGTATTAGAAAGTCTGGGCCTGTCCCAAATAGTTAAAGGCTCTTTTGGATTTAGCTGGATACAATTCTGACCTAATATTTGGACTTGGATTAAAGGCCAAGCATTTTAAGTTTATGCTAATGTCATGGATCTCAATGCTAGATAATTTAAGTGTGCTCTGCTGAAGACCATTCCTTAAACTGTTTCAGAGGCCAAAACTGATATAGAGAAACCCAATTATTAAAGTAGCGTATCTGAGCAGGAACTTGTATACCAGCCCTTCAAAACCTGTGCTGGTTGCTTACTGATTTCCAAGTACAGTTGAAGATGTTCACATTGAAGTGAAAAGCCCTAACTGGTTTGCAACATGCCTATTCTTGTTTTCCGTATGTATGTTTTTCCATATCTATATCTACCTAAATATATATATGTATATATAGCTTATTTTGAATAACACATGCCTAAATTAATAAAATAAATCACATAAATAGTAAGCAGAGAACACAACTTTTTTCCCCTTCTATACTTTGACGACAAGTAGGGCCTACAAAAACCCCTAGGAAACATACTAAAAGAACAATCAGTTTCTTTCAACTGCTGGTATTTCAAATATGAAGAAATGGATAATTGGTATGAGTATTAGTTACCCTGTAGTAGCCCTACCACAGTTTTGATGCCATGAAATTCTAATTCCTTTTCTTCAAAACCCAATCTTCCCCCCACGTCTGACTATTCTTTCTAATCTTTTCATATTCATTCTTTATTTTTAAAATGTTTATTATTTTGAAAACTGCATTTGCACTTGTCAGAAGAAGCTGGGTATTAACACTTGAAAGCAATTCCTTGGAGATACCAAATTTTCAATATTATCACATACTCATACACATAAAGATTATATTAGGTTTCTTATGACGAATACTTCTTCTCTAAGTCGAGCTCTGAAGGTATGACTTCTATTCTTGGGGGAAAAAGGAACAGACAGGATTTCTGTAACCCTACAGTCTGCATGCTGTGCATGTCATGTTGCAATAAATAATTCATATTTTGACCTTATGGGATACCTTTACTCATTGATTTCAAAGAGCTTTTGCAAAGGTGGATACATGTTTTATTATCTGCAGTTTATAGAACTCAGGATGAACAGAGAAATAAAATGACCTATTCAAGGTCACTCAATAAGCCAGGTGTATTTAAGTGGGTAATACCAGGCATGCTGCCTTTTTACTCGGGTTGCAACTTACAGCGACACTATGAAAACAGTCAGATACCGCCTTGAACTTCAATGATACCCACGAGAAAGCACGATGGATGTTAGCTCTTTTCCAAATATCAAAATCCAAACATATTCATGGGGGGAAAGGAGATAAAAATTACTAACTCTAGGAATGTGGTACCAGGACAGTACAGAAATGCCCCAGAATCATCTTGTGCAAACACCCTGGAAAGGGCACTGGCTCCACAGGCAGAGCAGGGATCAACAAAGCTTTCTCTTCCACACTGAGAACTTCTTGGAGACCATATCAGATACTAGACTGAACCTGAAGAAAGTAGTAATAGTTGTAGTATACTACTATCTGAAAAATTATACAGGGAGGTACTTCAGCAGATTATTTTCTGATACTGATTTTATGGCACCTTGTGAACAGTCCAACCAGAAAATAATTCATTTTAGAAAGACTGATTGTACTTACAGCAACTTTATCAGAAGAAGATACACTACTAGGATTAAGTTATGTAAACCAGAACTGAGGCACATTAAAAATTCTAAGAAATCTAAGATACTCTTTTATATTTTCATGAGCTAAAAAGTGGTGTTTTGCCTAGTGTTAATACTTCACTTCAACATCTGAAAAATACTTTAAATAAAAAATAAACGTGCAAAAAGCTTTGTATAGAAAACCGTTTAATTGCAACCCCAAACGGATACGTAAATATGAGAATATTTATGACAATGTACCACTGTGGGAAGACAGTTTATTTGTTAATTAACACCACAGCAATAATACTTTAGATTAAATACTTAATCTTGCAATTCTCTGAACTGTTTTACCCAACGTGAAGTCCAAGGTTCCATTTATGTCCTTAACTGTAACAATTATGTGTAAATGCTCTCTTGGAGTAAGATCAGAATGTTCTTTACTTTTCAGGATGGAGTCCTTACGTTGTCTCAGACTGCTGAGGACTTAGAAGCATATACCATGCATAAAATTATCTGTTCAGCTGCCCTCTTAAGTGCAGCAGTAGTAGGTAGGACCCAAGGTCCTTATGTGTTAGCCAAGAAAAATAACAAAGAAATAAGCCTTGAGTTGTTCTTTCGTTTTGCTTGCTGCTTCTTCTTTTTCCCCAAAGAACGAACATACAATAATCTGCCACAGAGGGAGTGTACTCTGTTTGAATAATACAATGTTTAAACAAACCAAAGTTTTATATTTTACAGGGAAAAAGAAATGATCACCCGTGTTATCACGACTGGCATATAACAATTGGTAGTAAAACACTATTTCATAAAAGGTCAGCACTTCAAAGCTAGATTTAACTAATGCCACCATTGGAATGTTTCCTTTACAGAAAACAAGTTTTTAAAAAGAAAAAAGAAAAAAAATAAATCATAAGCTACACACACTCTTTATTCGCATGTGCTAAAATGGGGTAAACCCAAAACCTGACTATTGACAAACCAAAGTATCATTGCAAAAAAACCCAACCAACTGGGTTTTGTCTATGCAATCAGAATGAAATAGAGTTAAGACATACAGCATGCACTAAGAAAAAACAGATTTGCCAGAATTTTCCTGGGATTAATTAAAGGGGAATAATTTTAAATCCCTCTCTTCTTCCCAAGCCTCTCCAGCTGAATTTACTCTATTTAGGTAACAAATGCAAAGTAGGCAGGGAGACACGTGCTATTTTCCAATCAAATCATCCACAGCAAAGCAATTGGGTTTAGAGAAGAGAATTTTTGAAGCTTTCAAAATATAAAATCATTCCAAAGACCAAATGAAATACATTCCTCTATACAAATGGAGTCCTTCAGACAGCAAACCAAAATGTGCATATATGTCACCAAAAAAAAATTCCTGCGCAGGATTTACAAGAAGCCATCAACAAAAGTCTTGATACTTACGCCCAACTGCAAAAATATTTTAATGTAATGGAGAGATAAGTAGTGCTTCTCGGTGGCATTCAGTCTCCGATTTCTCTACAGCTGACATCTAAATAGGAATATCAGCATCGACGAGGGGGATGAACACAAGCCCCCATACGAAAGGAGCCAGACAATTATGATTACCACACGCAGCACATATTTCACCACAATTCGCCCCATGCCATCTCCATATTTAAGCTCCTTACCTTTTTTCACTACTACTTTCACCACCTGTGCTTAAGCAGACATTATTATAAGCTTATTAGCTGTAAGTGGTCATGTCTACAAATATGGGAAGGGCTGGTGCTTGGTTCCAATCAGCTTTCACTAATCTGCACCCTACCAGTGCTCCTGCTGCGCCTCAGGATTGACTGTCAGGAGGTCAAAACTGTCCCCTGAGCCAATGGGGGCACAAAAATCACGTTCCTGCCTCCCCCTCTTCTGCTATAGGCCGGTATCAATCTAATTCCCAAGTCTATGGAAAACAAACATGTTAAGTTACTTTATTTTTTTCATTTTCAAAGTATTTGTTATGTCACGTACATCATGCAAAGCCAGCGATCTCCACAGCTTAGGTGGGGAGTTGTTTGAAGAGAAAATCTCGCTCAGAAGATCACGCACCTTGGGAATGGGGACCTTCTTGAGGTCTTAACTCATTTACAGATGAAGAGAGCCAAATTCAACACTTTCTTGTAATAAATATTTCACTTGATTTCGGTGCTTTATGTTAAAAAGAAAAAGTCTAAATTTGTACCTTGTCTACTATTCCAGTAGCAAAATAAATGTATCAGGAAAAACAGTTCTTTTAGCTAGATCTATATGGGCAAATTGCTACTTTTATTCTCCAGTTACTCAGCCAGCACTTAGCTTGGTGAGTAGCATGCAAATAACTATGTGTTATACTACATACTATAACTACAATCTATGTATTGATTTATTCGTAATGATTATACAATGGTTTAATGGCCAGTTAAAAACATCTCAATATCCATAATATTCCTGTGACAATAATTCACTTGTAGTAACCTCAATATTACTGGTATAGCCGTGATGGTGCCTTTTTGCCACACTAATTTCAAACCTGAGTTAGACCAGGTAAGTATTGGTGCAGGTGAGCAATGCTTCAATAGGGGACAACAAGAAAAGATTCCACCAGGTTTGGGAAGTTGTCTTCCGGGAGTAGAAGACGACCATCAATGCTTTACTTGTATCTATATGCGAGATGCAGTCGAAGAAATGATAGCTTTTGTTAGTTACTCTCTCAGAGCACATACAAAGGAAAACTAAACTAGATATTTAGATAACACTGAAAGGAAACTAAGCTTACATGTATTGCACACAGGCGTTTCACCTACTTACCAAAGGGTAGGTAAGCATTTTTTGTGCAACTCATAATGGAAACCATCGTAGTTAGCTTTGAATGATACTACAAGAGTCATTTTAACTATTTTATTTCCAGCAATGATTAGGAAATATGAGCATCTCTGATATACTGTGGCAAGAAATAATGATCAGAATTTAAAAGAAGAAAATGCAGGCACTATAAAGCATGTGTTACTGGTAGTATATACGATATACTATATATATAGTAAATACTATATATATATAGAGAGAATATAGTATATTGAAAGTTTAATATATCCCTCAGTTTGGTGAATGTGTTAATATGTTTTACATTTTGTAGAAACTTACAGCATATTTATTAAGTAGAAGCAATTGTTGGAGACACTTCAGTTACTGGAATACAAAACTAGTTAGTCTGTTATTTACAAAATATCTGTGAAAAGTACAAGTCCTTCAATTAGATTTCTATCTTAAGCAGTGAAACTATGGGAATAATCCCATACCATTTCAATAATGTTTCAATAGTAACATTTCAGTAATAACATTTCGATACCTTTTTGTACTTCAAAAAGAACATGAAAGAACATAAATAGATAAAATCACTTCCTTTCTCAAGTATGAAACCCATCTCTTTAATTAATTTTCCTGCCTACTCCATATATTATGAACATTTTTTCTCTACCGAGTTGCTTTTGGCTTTTGCATCTCCCAAGTACAACATATTCAGGATACCTCTATGAAGTTGGTCTTTACGTGGCCGAAAGCTGGCCATAATTGCCCCTATTTTCAGGGGGAATGGTTGCCATGCAAACAGCCCTAATTCATACAAGTCATTAACACAACAGAGACAACCACCTCACATTGAATTACACTACTACCTTTAGATCAAGATGACTCAATTAAGTTTTAATGAGGTCTGTCAGGTAACTCTGCCAACCCACTGTCTCTTGCGGAGGCCGGCTGTAACCCCCGCAGCCCAGCCCTGGCAGGGAGCACGGGGCAGCGCATCAGCTCATGAGCCTCCTCTGAAATGCTGGCCCTTCAACAGGTCCAGGCGAATTTCGAGTGCAGCTCAAACCTGGATGTCTGAAGGCTGCCCATCAGTAAGAGAGTGGAATGCATGGGTGGCATTTTTAAATGACTTAAAGTTTGTTTTGGTGGTGGGGTTTTTTTGGTGGGAGGGGGGTTTGAAAACTGTGGAAGGAATTAGTCTATGACAGTGTGTGCTGTTTGGCATTTGAGAAGAGTAGTTTTCCTTTCACTGTATTTTAACAACCAGAAAAGTTTCAAAATCTTGTGTGACCGGATCAAACTCACATGGTAGCAGTCACTGAGCCATTTAAGTGCCTTGAAGCTTTCAGCAGCAGCTCTTTGCTACAGGTACAGGCATGGCTAAAATGAATACAATTTGTCTCCAAAAAGAAATGGAATTAAACCCAGCAGTCTATGTACACTGCAAGCTTCAGCATGATTTAAAAAGGAAAAAAAAAAACCAACGACCCACCCTTTATTTTATCAGTATTTGAAAATTCTCCCTTCCTCCAAAAAGCATTTTTCAGTATCTTATTTAGCTTATTACCATATGCTTGCAATTTCTACTCTCCATGGAAGTAATTCTGGAAAACCAAAGGAAAATTTTTGTGAACCACAGATATAATAAAATAACTCCCCTCCATGAAATTGTCTAAAAGCTTGGATTGCTTCTGCTCCACCTCCCCACATCTGGCACATGCATCAGATTACAGACCAGAAGGCAAAGCGAAGAGACGGAAAGGGAGATAGTGGCTGGATCACAACTAGAAGGAAGCATGCCTTCTATAATTCAGATTTTTTTCCTGAGTGCCGATATGTCAAAGCGTGATAAATAAAAATCAAACAAGGGAGAAGTCCACACAGAAGCATACACAGACACACAAACACACCCACCCCCCCCATCCCCCCTGCCTTCAATCAATTCCCCGAAAGGCAGTGAATTACATGAAATGTGCTTGGCTGACTTCAGAACTGTCACTCTGTGCCAAAAGTGCAACTGGCCTTCTGATTTTGTTAACTGACAAAGTTCAAAGGAAAACAGCAATCAGTTGTCTCTAATTCACAAGACTCGCTTTTTCTAATTTGTCAGGTATTTCATAGGTACAAACAAAACCAAAAGCCACTGAATTGTCTAAATGCCACAATATTGTCAAGCAAACACAGCTTATCAATTGGTCTTTTTGCTGTTTTAAGTTTTGCAAACTTAAAACTCAACCAGGAAGATGCATGCATCTACAGAAGGATGTAAGGAGTTGGTCAGGAGCGTCGTTTCCCAGACCCCTCTCTCAAGCCATATTCTCCTCGTCTGTTTAACCCCACATCAGCAGCACAACGGCATAAAACTTTCACTGAGTCTTTCAAGCTTAGCAATAAATCCGCTGCAGTCTGAATTATCAAAATTATTCAGACCATTCAAATGATTTTTTTTGTTCCAAATGGACTTGGCACACCGGTCAGGAACTCGTCGAGTCAAACACAAGCAACAAAAGTGGAATTCTTCTTGCTAAGCTAATTGATGGTCCTACAAAAATGAAACACGCAACTGCATATTCAAAACTGTCAAAGACGCACTGTATTACAGTTACGGAGCGCCTTCCCCTCTGTGCCTGGTGTAATATGACCGTAATTGCTGTGAAAGGGCGAGAGACCGACTATATGTTAAATCCTGCCATCTGTAGGTGCTTTACACAGTTCCATTTGCTGCTGCCGGGTCAAAAGTTTACCTTATTTTCGCTTGTTCATAACCAATCACACAAGTCTCTGCTATGTGTAATCTTTGACCCACTCTCAAAGCAATTTTTGTATTATACAGTCATATGATTACACTGAAAAAACCCACACATTTTATTAAGAATACATGCCTTGTTGGTTAGCTTAATAATTATTATTATTTCCATATTCAGTAAGCGTACTGTACCGACCTTGTTCTTCCCAGTTAATTCCCTTGGAGAACAACCATAGTGCCATGAATTCTCCCCGCAAAATGCTCCAGCATTTCTGGCTAGTTGCGATCCAGAACCCCATGCAAAGGAGGGTGGGAAGGCATTCACGGGACCTGTTGTTTTAAAAGTAAGTGGAAGCAACTGCTCCATTTGTCCTAATAGGGAGACGCTCTGTAAACATTTAAATAAATGTTCACAGTGAAAACAAAAATTGTCTCTGAAAATGAAGACTGTCATAAGAATATATGAAATTCATATTTACCTTAAAAATTAAATATGCAAAAATATATTGAATGGAAACATTTATGCTACTGATATTATTATTATTATTATTATTATTATTATTATTATTATTATTATTATTATTATTATTATTAAAGTATCTAAGGAACAAGTAGTCCCATGAACAACAGAATTAATCAAGCCTCATCTCCCACAAATTTACACCTCCTGGTTGTTGACTTTGGTGTCTAGAAAGGTGAAAGCTTTGAACGAAGCTTTTCCCACAGTTGGGACCTTTGTTTTAAGTCTCTCTTTTCCCATAACTAGGATTCCCAGGCAACTAATAAGATTATTTCATGCTGTAACCTTTCCCTCTGTCAGGGCACCTTTAGGTGCTTCCACCTATGCTCAGCTACTTATTTTCACAAAACTTGCGGGATCTCAATTTTGAGACCTCCACTGTGCCAAAACACGTGGTTCAAAAGTGACTGAGGGGAGATGAAGGGATGTGTGTGCATGTACACACAAGTGCACAGCGTGACCTCATGAGCCTTGTTTCCATAGGAAATGAGACTAAAAATAAAGGAGAATATTTGACCTTATTATAATTTCACAGAAAGCTAATTCAGATGGACCAAACTAAACAGCTGGCTGTACTAACAGATCACCTAAAAGTAGTATCACAATATTTAAATCCATCTCATAGATTTTGCTAGACAGTTTTCAAAGGAAAACAAACTCCCAGGCCACATTTATCTTCTAATAGGAGATACAAATAAAGAGATACTTTTCCATAGACATGTATTTTACTGAAATCTATGAATTGTGATAGATTTGCGACCCTTTATTTTTCTTTAAACTAGCATTTATGCAAATGAGTTCTGTCTCCAAGGATATACTCACAAGCCAGCACTCATATGAATACTTGCATTGCTCCATTTCATGTTTGACTCTTAGATGCTAAGCCCTTCGTAAATGTAACAGAGAACAAAAGCAAGCCCATGCCACTGAGAAGACCAGTTAAGTAAAAGCAAGCCCATGCCACTGAGAAGACCAGTTAAGTAATATATACCAGAGAATAATAAAACAATTAACAGCATTAAGCCATTTCTAAGCAGGTCACAAAATATGTTCACATACAGAATTCAAATAGTTATGAAATCCAATCATTTACTAAAAGACAGAATAAAAATTACCCCAAATAAATAAATCAAAATACAGATTCTAAGGCCAAAACAGTCCATCATCTCACCTCTTCTACAACAAAGACCATAGGATTTTACTGAGCAGCTCCTAAAGCAAGTCTGATGCTCCGGCATCCACCAGCAAAGTTTATTGCATGTATGTGTTGTTACCAACCACCTACCCATTTCAGACCTGACCATGTCTGGACATACATGTACTGTCAAAAGCAGAACAAACAAAATATGCACTTCTAAACCAGCGTCTGTGCTTGGAGATACTTCCACGGCTCTGTTCTGCAAATACAGTTAGAAAAAAGTTGTTCCATTCTCAATGAGCCATCATTCATGTCTAAAAGCTTTAACAAACTTCCATACAAGGTAGACCTTTGATCTACATGCCTGTCTAATACTTGACTAATTCTCCATGTGCCCGTAAAGATGCTGAATTTTTTCTCATTTTTGTGTCCCTTATTAACCACAGTGACAGAAGATTAATTTAAAATCCTGCAGAAACAAACATAATTTTAAAGTGTCACAACTTTACGGAACCCTGTAATTTTTCTTGCTGTAGGAAAATTTAAGAACTCGATCTGAAATGGAAACCAGATTTGAAAGAACAAACAACAAACAAAAGTTGGGAGAAGCCCTGAGACCACCTTTTAATTATTAAAGGTAAGAACTGGAATCTTAGAGAAATCTTCTAAATGAGAATATTGCTAGGTAGCAGTCCCACCAGAATAAAAAAACACAGGAACTGAACCCAAGCTGTTACACACTCTTTAACAAGGCACATCTCTAGAATGCTATCCATCAAGTCATATTCTACTCCCATCATATACTACTTCAATAAACTGAGCAGTCTCAGTCAATGCCTGATCTTTAGAAAACATAAAAAGCTACTGGTAATGTTGTTTTGCTCCGAAACAACAAAAAAAAAATTAAAATGAAACAGATTTATCCAACTGGAAAACATGTTAGCAGAAGTTATTTTTATCTAAATATAAAATAATGAATTATAAAATTATTAATACTAACTATCATATATCAGACATTAGCTTTTGTCCAGGAGAAAGCAAGATGGATGATGTTTAGAGGAAACCCACTCCACTCAGCTTATCAGCAGCAAAATGGGCAAAGAATAGTGGAAAACACCTGGTATAAAAGAAGAAACAAAGAAAACAAAGCAACAGAACTGACTCTTAAGAACACAAACGGGAAGGCTGAAGGTACCCAAACTTATCTACATGTCTCAACACAGGGAAACTTTTCACCTTGGCAGAAAAGTTTGATCAAGAGCAGAGCTCAAACAACTGCAAGAGATGACAAGACTGAAAGAGTGAAGCTGAGAACTCGGGAAACCTGACTCAAACCCCAAGGTGATCCAGTAGCATGGAAATGCTATAAAGCCATGGAAAAGCTATAAAGTTTTTTCTATCATCAGCTGAAAGAGAGAAATATAGTGAGTCGAGATCTTAAAGCTAGCACTCTCTTTCTACATGATCATTATTACAGGAGCTTACTGGTTTCCAAAGTGTCAAAATTCTTAAAACAGTGAATCTGAAAAAATACAGAAGTTAAAAATTATAAATAATATAAAAATCTAAATCTTCATTTAGTATTTAACCTTATGATGATAAAAATACACAACCAAGTGTAAAGATAATTGTTGGAGGCATTTGTTTTGGATGACCTGCATAGATTAAAAAGGTAGTCAGTGCTCTCATGTAATGGGTATGCATATTACCTCAGGGTAATAAAAACTTTATTGACTATCACTGCATGCCAATGAAGAGTACATGTGCAAATTTTTTTTACTTATTTAATTTTTGATATGTATTTATACACATATATACACACACAGAGAGAGAGCTTTCCAGCTTTCCATGCTCTTTTCAGGTTTAAGAGTTACAGTCTCAAATTAATTTCAAAATTCTCCTAAAAATTATCCTAAAACTATAATATCAAAATCCACTCAAAAATTAGCATTTGACTTCTCAAATGACAATTAGAAGTTTGAAGCTGAATTACTTCATATGCAAATAAGATGCTTTTTATATGGCATGGTAGCCTGTAATTGATAAGGGCATTTTTAATGAACTGTTTTAAAGGATGTGGTTTTCTGTTAACAGAGGTCGCTTATTACAAGGGGTTTGCAATTATATTTTGGTGGTTGCATGCAGAACCTCCCACCAGCTAATTCTCACAGACCTCACTTCCTAGTCCTCAGGATAGTCACCAACCTGACCAACCTGCACATGCCACAAGTAGCTATCCTAGAAATATTGTCAAGATGTCATCATGGAAATAAGACCGGACCACGAGAGAAGGGAGACTCTTCTACCTTGCCCCTTCCACTCCACCTTCTTCCACTCCACCTTCTTCCACTCCACCTTCTTCCACTCCACCTTCTTCCACTCCACCTTCTTCCACTCCACCTTCTTCCACTCCACCTTCTTCCACTCCCCTGGAGGCAGCCCTCTAAATTGGATTGTAGCAAGCCTCCAATACAGTCCTGGGCAGCATTTGCTGCTGCAAAGCTGCTCTCCATCTCCTTTGGTAAAAAGCAGAGCAGATGGAAATTTCCTGTAGGTCGGTCTTGGCCCACAGACCAGTGTTTGGACCATACTCCTCTATGAGTAAGAGCAATCTATTCATTGCATCGAACTGACTGGCTCTACTGTCCTCTTTTACAACACAACTCCATCCAATCCCTTAACTCAGTGATAAAACAGCGCAACGTGAGCACGTTTCTTCGCCTGTGCTTGGGCTAGGAACTAAGCCATGAAGGAAAATATGGCCGTATCACGCTAAGCAAAGAAACACATGAGTACCTCTGGCAAGCACCTAAGATAAGGCTCTTCTGAATGACTGAAGGTAATGTTATATTGATGTTATAATAAATTATTACCTACACACACAGAGTAAGCAGAAGCAGCAGCAGAAGCTGTACAACCATCCTCTTCAGAGTGGCAGCTGTACGTTCTCTTAAAACATTGGAAGACAATAGGAAGGAATCCTTTACACAATTAAAAATGTTATAAGCCTTACTGCGTACTGAAAGTTTCCAAATTTTATTTAGAATGAAACACTTCAATATATCTATCAACCATGGTTCCTCACAGGATGCAAAGGAGTTGTCACTTTCATTGGTCTTCCCTTGTCTCCCCTGCTAAATTACAGCTAAAAACACTAGGGAGCTCAAAGCAGAACTCTGTCCTGATTTCTGTTCCCTTCGCAATTGCTGTCGGATGTATCTTGGTTTTTACACTGAGGCTGTTAAGACTGCTTCTGCTTTTCAAACTCCATACAGAAAGATGAGTCAAGGTTCTGGTTGTCAATGTAGCTCTTCTGGTTGTTCCAGTGACAACAGAACAGGTTAGCCAGCTTTTCCTGAAGAAGGGAAAACCTTGGGCAGCAGAGGATGAAATAGTCCTTTTAAGGACTATTAACTTTCTTGCATGAAGTCAAAAGATGGTATGCTATTTCATAAGGTCTTGAGTAAGTATTCTCCACTATTTATCTGATAGTTGAAGAGGAAAGCTAGAAAAGGGAAGGGAAATGTTTCATATTATGTTTAGGACAGAATAATGCTTGTTGAGCTCTGCCTAAAGGTTTCTCACAGGGCCTTGCAAAATGCAGTGCTACCTCTCACATGAAGAAAAGCCTTTCTCCAAGAATCTGTCACAAGAAAAAAAGGTCCACTGTCGATTCTCATATGCAGCAAGTGCTGCAGCTTCAGTAACCAAGCAGAGCTTCCCTGGGGAAACTCTCCTGGGAGAGCTCCCTTTCCCTGGAAAGGCTCCTCACCAGCTCTTTCCAGCAAGCAAAGTACATGGGGAATATTCAGTGAGTATTCGCTGCTCAAGTGCCTGATATCAGCAGAGACAGAGAAGTGATGACAGACCCCTTCTGGATGAAAAGTTAGGGCTCTCCTCAAGGGCCCCAAGCAGCCTAAAATGTATTTGAACCAACCCGAGAGTCTGCAAGAGCAGAAGAGCAACTCTTTCTTATCCTTTTGTACTCATGCTTTTCTGCCATACTAAGTGCCTGAGCAGAGTCAAAGGCAGGATGGGTGAGTTAACTCAGAAAAAAGCTGTCCAAAAAAGCTGAGCAATCAGTCCTCAAAAAATTAATGATAAACGACTTTGAATAAAGCCAATTTGTAATGGAATGTAAGAAGGGAAGTCCCTAAAGAGAAAAACTGTCTACCAGCTCTGCAGCAGGTTTTGCTGCCCCATGCAGTTTACCATGGCAAGAAGCCAACTTGGCAAGGCTCGCTCTTCTCCAAGGAGCCTGGCAGCACGCCAGCCACACTCACAGGTCTCATTTCTGCTGCCAAGCTCGAGGGGCAATCGAAGATCCTGTTTTGTGAATCTGCAGATCTGGTTATGACCGAGAATATTTGTGTTTTAAAATGTTCTTAAGCAAGTCAAGTTTGCTCTGTTTATATAGCGACTGAACAGGCGAAACAGAATACTTAACCCAGCTAGAGAAAATGAGCCACAGATTGTTAATTATATGGCTATTTGCACTTTGACTGGAAGAGGAAGTAAGCTGGTTATAACTACTTCGAGTTTTACTCCTGCAACTGCATTGAAACCACATTTAAGACGGCTGAAACTATGCAATTTTATATAAATGTGGGCACTTCCTGTTTTTGAAACAAGTCCTCGGCTGCTCGCCCTTAACCTCACGGTAACGTTACTTGAACCAGAATGTCTTAAATGTGCTCGGTTTTGAAGACTGGTCTTACAATCTTATTTTACTCATTTCTAATTTTCTAATCTCTATTTCTAGGACCTAACCATACTCCTTAGGTGTTAGGAAACACGTATGTTTTCCACGTGTGACACTGAAACACCCAGCTGTCACCCGGGGTGTGCTCAGTCCCCGGTGACATGGTCACGGTCACTCTTGGATGGGGAGGCAGGCGCGTCGCGTTCCCCCAAGCAGGCAGGCTGCGCTCTGTATTACACATGCCAGCAGATCTATCTCTTTCCACTCAATATGCAGTATTTCAAGTAATTTGTAATAGAAGCTTTGTTATTTTTCACAGTGCGGTATTAATTCTTCATTGTGGCAAGTATATGTTCAATTTTATAGACACTGAGTATGGCGAGTAACACACTCCTCCCAGCATAAATCAAAGAAAATAATTATTTGACTAGAAGAGAATTTTGAAAATACCATTTAACAACCCTAATAAGCAGCAGTATGTCTCCTGTGCCTTTTCTCTTACTTTGCTCATTTATGTTAATTGGATGTCACAAACCAAACTTCTGCAATGAGTACAATTACATAAATCGGTACTCTGCTTTTCCATTGACAGTCATTTTCCTAAGAGATTACAGCAGGAAGACTGATCATATTGTTCAACTGAAAAGCAAATGCATATCCGGTAATTCCTTATGATAAAATGTGATCATTCTTACTTACAAAAAACCCCCGCCCACATTTAATTTACAATGTATTCCTCCAGATTTAGTTTGTGACATACCGCTTGGGAGTCAAGTACCCCCTGTAAATGCAAGATATTTACAGTCAAGATCACCAAAATCCTTAACACAGAGAAGTGTCAGCATTTCTACTACCTTTGTTTTGCTCTTCAAAACCACAATCTCTTATTTCTGACCATTAGATCCCACCCTTTAAGTATGAGAACTGGCCAACTTTGCAGTGCTAACAGAGAGTGAACAATTACAGACCTCTTAGTCTCAAACTGGGAAAAGATTAAATAAAGATTCAGTTTAAATGTTTTTATGCAAAAACCTCCAACTAAAAGAAACACTAAAGCTCAAATTTCAAATTCAATTACACCTGATTTATTGATTTGTCTTCACTTAACTTTCAAAGTAAACACGGTATACAGTCTTAACTCATGCCCTCCTTTAAAACACTTCCCTTGGTCACCTTCTTCCTGCCTCAAGTCAAGGCACGGTTTCGAAGTGGCAGACAAGCCAATTTGCAACCAGAAGAGGCTGGTCCTGCCGTCCCTCTTCCAGGTCATCTTCAACACAGACATTTGTCCAACTCTGCAGTTAGCAAGTTCAAAGAGTTAAAGAGCCAGCCAAGTAACCCAACCAAAAACGTGGTTAGCTGAGCACTGCTTTGGCTCCCTGAGCCAACTCACCCCAGAGTTGCGGCGACAGCGGCGCTGGCACAAGGGAGACGGGGTAATACCTCAGCAGGGAGGGTGCAAGCCACACTTCTGGAAGCCGTTAGACCAAGGTTAGCTGCAATGATGCCGCATTTGTGACCTCTCCACAAAAACTGGCCCCGTGTTCAGCCCCCATCCTCCAAACAAGGGAGGACACAGAAAAATCCGATTCCTGGGGTGCAGTCTAAAGCTGTCAAATTACCTTAAGAGCCCCACTGAGCTACAGACTCAAAGTCTCAACTCCTCTTTTGACTTTTTTTTGGCTGAAGCCTACTGTTTCTACATAGAAGCACTCAAGTCCAGATCTTTGCAAACTTATTCCCAAAAGTAACGTGAGCATTTCTAATAAGGAAAAGAAAAAAAGACTTAATGAAGGCAACCCGGATTAGCTAAACGATACATCATAGTGGAACAATTTTGTTGTTAAAGATCATGCAGATGTTACGATGGAGGCAAAGAAAGCCTTTCTTTAGCTACAGCACAGCTGCTGCATACGACTTCAAAAAGACTTGGCACAGGGCTTCAGCCACAAAACTTCCCCCTCACTTCATTTCATGCACGTCATCTGAAACTTCAGCGAGCTGCACCAAGGACAAAACTGACACAAAGGGAGTTTGGAACATCTTATCAGCAGTGGGGCAGCTCCTTGCACTGCCAATACTCACATGCACCTTCACAAAACACGACTATACGTTTCCATTCCTCCTCAACCCAGCAATCCCTCAAAAGCAATGATATACCACACAGCTGTCCCTCTTATTTATACTTGCATTATCTTCTACTTTAAAGAAGACAAGCTAATTACCACATAATTAACATATATTAAAGCTTAAAAAATAGCCATAATAAGAAGGAATTTATCTGTTAAAGTAACACTGGAAATTGTTATCAACTTCCGTTCACATCCTTCATACACTGAGCTACTCTTAACAGTCAAACACCCTGACCATGTAGCTGAAAACACCATAGCTTACAATCCCATTGAAGGTACATGCTTAATGCCAGTCTTGTATTTTCCACATAATATATGCACCACAAAGAAAATAGATATTCACTGTCTAAATTCAAAGTTCAGCTTTTCCCTTTAAATGTATCAAAGTCTTACAACTAGTTACATGTAGTACACAAGAACTTGCATTGATTTTATAGATTTAACAGTAAAGCACACAGAACTTAATTTGATCTGCATACTAACATTACATTACTTGTGATTTCCTTTCAGTGGTGGTATTGACAGGAGATGTACCTGAGAAACCAAAACTGCTATAAGATGTGTGTATGTGTATGAGATTAAATTAGAGCATTCCTGGCGCATGGGAACAGAATCTTTGAAACTGATTTTAATTTCTCCCTTTTTCTTCTTTTATTAATTTATAAGACATCACCTCACTGACTCTTACGACATTCTTAGCTTCCACCATGGGAAACCATAAACTGATTTGTCACCTACAATATTCTTCCCACAACTGTGAAGTTACAGACAAAGAATAATTAGTCCAAATGAGAAAACCGCAGTAGGAGCAACTAAAACTTCTGTTAACGTTCAAACTTTGTAAGTAAAATAGAGTAGAAAAACCCACAGAAACAAAGAAATACAAGCAGAAATGCACCGAAAGAGGTTTTTTTAAAAAATGACTCAATTACTTCATTACTAAGAACTTGATACAAAGCTGGAAACCCACGACTTTAAAGAATACTAGTAATGTTGATTAAAAACAGTGAAGAAAACTCATTAAAGCAAAGGTAAAGCTTGAAATACTAGAAATATTAACCACAATATTACTGTATTCAGGAAAACGTAACACTTCAAAATGACCTACTTTAATAATAGTAAAAAAATGAAAGAATATGGGCAGTAACCCCCTGACTCTACTGGTTTTATAAAACACCATCTACTTCTCAGAATTAGTAACAGACTCATGAAACTGAACCAATTTGTTCAACAGATGTTTCAGTTAACCCAAAGGAATTTTACTTTTCTATTGTAGAAATAGAGTGCGCTGAATAAAATTCCACTATTATTAGCAGCTTTCAAAATATATTAGCTCAAAATTAGCTTCCATTTCCATTCTTTCTTTCTTTCATATAACAGAAAACATTTTCCACACCAGATTAGACGTGCCACCGAAATAAAGTAGGCACATTGTTAAAACAAGTCGCCCTCCTCCTCCCCGTTTTATGGGCTACGCAGGGACGGCAGAGTTTTTATTTTCCTTGGCGTTCCTCTGTCCACATTAGCCGATAATCTTCCCTGCGTAGCCCTGCCGGCGCGCTGCCCTGCAGGCCCACAACACCCCTGCTGCTCCGGTCCCGCGCCTTTCTCCAGCGGGCTCTGCGAATTGTGCGATCCTTTCGTAATGTGTGCTATTGCATCAGTCTAATTGCAACACAACTTTCAGTGCTCTAGGTGAAGCACATAATTTCATTTTTAACTTCTGCTCGTAAAATACAGATTGTTTCCCCCGCCCCCCCGCCTTTTTGGTTTATGTTTAAAGATTTAAAGAATGACTTGCGCTGCACGGCAGCAGTCAAACAAAAATACCTCAGGTTTTCTTAGAAAGCAGCACTTAAAAATACTGCTTGGCGCCTAAAGCATTACTGCAGCCTTTCACAGAGCCACATGTTGTAGATCCCCCATGAGCAGGCTGGAAGGGGAACGTGCATTCTTACTCTGCGTATTTAATATAGTATTTAGCCATTACCAAAGCTTCATAGCTTTTACTGTCTCTCTCTCTCCTGCAGTAGAGAGTAACAGCTTATCTGGCAAACACACTCAGTACATTTCTAGGCACCGAAGACATGCTCTGGGTTAATTCACAAAATCTGATCGAATGGTAGATATTTTGCATTCAGCTTAGCTAAGTTAAAACAATATTTAGCTTAACCATGCCTTGGCCAAAAAATTCTCTCATTATCTACTGACTACAACAGCATTGTAGCTAGCTATGGACATCACACTGGGAAAATACAAATCCTGAGCCTGAAGAAATGCAGATGAAATTCTGACCTCAAGCCATTCTGATAGTGGACATTACAAACACTGTCTACTTTGTATCTGATACAATAACCAGGCACAAGAGGCATGTGCCTGTGATGAATGATGAATTTACGTGTCATTTTGGTTTTATATACATATATTATCTGAGTTGACAGCATCAAAAAATGCTGTGCTTCTTGCACCCCAAATCATATTACGTGATACAAACATCTACACTAAAACCAATCTGCAGAGGTGAGCACTCACAGGAGGAAATGTCAGAAGTAAGTTTTAAAGAAACCTAAACTTTGCCTTTGTTTGCTTCTGTGGCATGGTATACACCGCAGTTACGACATACCATTTCCACAGCACCTCTGCTTCATTCAGCGTACAGAATTACCACTAATCAAAACAGTAATCGGTTTTACTCTTGGTATTTGGCGTATGGTCCAATACCTTATTTACTGCATGCTACTCAAATTTTTTGTGTAAGATGGAACAAGTAATTTCTTTG
This sequence comes from Gavia stellata, assembly GCF_030936135.1. NCBI lineage: Eukaryota > Metazoa > Chordata > Aves > Gaviiformes > Gaviidae > Gavia > Gavia stellata. Next base: position 37,100,244 of record NC_082596.1, on the reverse strand, counting down.
TGAATTCATCTGTGCAGCTGAGTGCTTCATCAACATAATGGTTAGTCCTACTGTTACTCTGTTATTCCTAACTTAGAATAACTGTGTTATTCCTAACTTCTTAACTAAAGCAGTGACAGCTTTAAGGTCAAAATGATTCTCCAATTCTGAAGACAACTTTGTCTCCAGTTTGGCATAACTCAGACCTAATTTCTTCACAGCACTTAGCATTACATTGTGCTTTATATAGCACTTTCAAACCTCAACCCCCACTGCCTCACTCGCAGTTACCAGTGCTCAGCACTTTTCCAAATCAGATCCAAAGATCTCAAGTCATCCGCAAGAAAGCGAGACACATTCAGTTAGCACAGACATGAGAGAAGCCAGGATGGAGCAACTTACCTAGCATCACCTAGGAAGTCTGCAGCACAACCAGGAAGAGAGTCCCGTTCGCCAGGGCAGCATGCAGCTGCGCAGAGTACCAGCACGGCTTCTGCCTCCTGCGATCCCCTGCCTCGCCCGCCACGCGCGTCCCGACTTCTGCTGGAAGTGAGGCAGGGGTACTACAGAGCACAGCCTTCTCCACCGCATCAACCGGATTCATTCCGGAGCAAGTCCATCTTGCGTGCGGAAAGAAGCGGGGGTCCTGCAGAAAAAAACAGTACGTCAGTGCACGGTTAAACACCATTAAATTGTAAGGCTTCCTCATGAGGGGCCAAACGAAAGAGCTTTGCAAAGACAAGCTCAGTTTTGACATTCCTTGACTTGGACACTGCCACACTGCAAAAATGTTTGCATTCACCACTTGTAGAAAAAGAAATGGAGACATCAGACCTCGTACGATGGGATCACGCTGACACCTACAAAAAACCGTAGTGGGGTCGAAATATTTAGATATACCGTGCAGCTCTTGCGGCAAAAGAGTAAAGTGGTTGCAAACGCAAAACAATTCTCTGCATGGGGACCAGACGTAGGTGATGGTTAAAAACATATTCTCAAGGACCTTCTACTGAAATCAAGGAGTGTTTATTTATATTCAAAGATCTCTATAAAAAAGGACGTTCCAGAACGGACTCCTCTGCCTGTTTTCCTCAAGCCATATCCTCCAGCCCATGGTGATTCAAGCCTGGTCCTTCTTCGTTCCTACCTTCAGCACCCTTGCCAAGCCTCTCCTTACCCCCACTCCCCAAGGCTTTTCATCTCTCCTGGCTCACTCACTCCCAGGCTTGGCTAGCAGTGCCACACTCTCCCCCTGACTCCCCCTCCTCCCTCCCCCAACACACCATCATAGTAACTCTCACCCTCACCCCGGGTCTGTCTCCCCTGTTCACAGGCTACGCTATTTTGGGGCCAGGACCACACCAGGGCCCCGTGTCTGCCAGTACCCCACAGGTCCGCTTCTGGCGCTCAGATGCTGGGGTACAAGGCATCAGTTTCTTCCCCCAGCTCAGCCTCCCCCTCCCCTTCCAGGCCTTACAGCTCTCACATGCTCAAGATGGCATGCGAGAACGGTGATTTCTTTAAAAGGTTACAGTTTGGTTAGATCTGAGATTTTTCGCAGTGCTGACAAAGGCAAAGCCATGACTCATAAGCCACTCTTCTTCCCCAGTGCCCATCACCAGCACTTCCCACACTGCCATCTAAGTCCTAGTCTTTGCTTCAAAGGGGGAGACATGGAACATTTCCAAAAAAAGGTTCTTTTTAAAAAAAAAAAAAAAAAATCTACAATGAGAAATAACTTTTTCCACACATTCTTACAGATAGCTAAATAATTCTGGCAGAAAAAAAAATTAAGCTAGAGGCAACTGCCTAGCCCCAAAGGCTTATGTTTTGCAAAGTTATAAAAAACTCCAACCAGCATCCTACACTGGGAAGCATCAGGCAGCCTTCCTTACTGCAATTCCTGGCACTCCCCTTTCAGCCCTTAATAGCCTAAGCCATTCAGCTCACCGAAAAGAGAACTGTGCAGATATTAACACCTGAGACCAGTGGTCAAACTGAGGAGTAGCGGCTGCGGCTGGACAGTGCCTGAGTGAACACCACTCAAGCCACCTTTGTCTTCATCACCAGTTTTGCCTACAAGCAATATTCCAACAGCATCGTCAGTCGACAGCACACAGTCTAGCTAGCGTTCCTTCGGATGCCACCATTTTCATCGTAGAGGTACCAATGCTTGCCTGGAAAGCTACAGCTGCTCACAAAATACTTCTAGGCCACAAAAACCTGAAGTAAAATGGGTTAGCTTCATTCCCAATGAAGGTCACACACAGCTAAGAGAGGTAATTTAAGCAAATCCATTTTACTTCACATTTGCACTAAATTAGGGGCAGTCCTGTATCATTTACAAAAAGGAAGGGTAACTTCGTATGACACTATTGCTTGTGACCATCTGCCCCTGCTTGGAGGGGAAATAACCTTCTTGTATGAAACTCTGGGAAACTTTTTCTGTCTTTTTCTCTATTTAGCAGTTATTTATCTCAGCATGAAAAACAAATGCAGCACACTGTCAAGTAATATACAGAAAGAGGAAAACCTCTCAAAACAGACAACACATTCTTTTAGAGCAAAATCCAATTTACAGACTTTTTTTTTACTGAACTCTTAATAGCAAACAAGACAACAATTCCTCCATGGCTCTTGTAAATAATTCTGTACAAACATGGCCTGGAAGAGCAGCCCAAGAAAAAACAGCGTCACATGCCCACGGATGGATGAAAATTATAGAACGATTAAATGCACTACGACATTTATTTTTCAATAAGAAATAATTATTTCCAAGGAATGACTAACTATTCCTGTGAGATCGTATTTAGTCTAGAGACATCTGATGCACCCAAGCTTCAAGAAGCACTTATTAACTGGCAAAAAAAGTATGTGACCCACATGCACACTCCTAGAACATCCATGTTTATTCTTACGAAAATAAACTGAGAAGCTTCAACATCAGTGTGTAAAACATAATGAAGCATTAAAAGCACATTCCCATTTTCAAAAACTACTAATAAATAATTTTATTATATCTTGAATTCAATTTAAGTGATGAAACTGGCTATCAAGCATCTATAATAGCTAGGTTATTTTTTTTAAGGCCAGAATAATTATCTGCTCACTAGTTACAGTTAAGATGAAAAATATAATTAGGTTGAATGGAACTTCACTACTTCAATGTGCAATCATGGAAACCCCACGAAACTTCTTCCTTAAAAAAGAGAGCAGAATTTCATGCACTATTTCATTTGGCAGAGTATAACATTTGCTGTCAGCAAAGGACTTTTTTCAATGAAGAAAAAGGAAAAGAAAGTACTTCCATTCATACAGCATTGCCCAACTGATTAGAAGTATCAGGCACTGGTAGCTGTCTCTCAAATGTAAGGAACTGTAATAGATGTAGTTCCTACAACCACTATATAGTGTTCCTAAAAACTCATCTGAAATCCAGCAGACCTCCAGAAACGCTGTTTGTTTAACATAAACTGACCTAATTATTTTGTCATCAAAATCAATATTTATGGGCTAAAACACTACATCAAATAGGAAAGCTTTAATGTAAAACAAATCATAAAACACTGATAATGGAAATGCTTGAAAAGACTCCAGGACTGCATGTATTTATACAAGATTTGTGAATATATAAACACTCAGTTATATATGTCAAGAAAAAGGTGAGGCTCAGTGCAGTAAACTAATCATCAAAAAGACTAATCTTCCTTAGGACAAGTGTATTCTTACAAGGACTTAAGCCAGCTGGCTGAAGTGTATCAAACATCTTACCCAACACCAAAGATTCATCCAGGACCATTAATTCATTGTAAGGTAAGAGTCCCTTTTTCTTTTTTTTTTTTTTTTAGTAGTTTCCAGCATTTTTGAAGTACAAGTTATTCCCTGAAAACCTTCAGCAGCTTTTTGTTACTAACACAATTATCACAAACACCACACTACAATGCAAATAGCCTATTTGCTATGATCAATGTACTGGCATCATTTGATGAGGGATTCTTCTCTACATGGTAAAATTAATTCTGTTATTAAGTTTGTTTAGGGAAGGTGTCCTTTCAACCACCATAAGGAACATAATTTCCTACAACACTAGAACTTTCAGTCATCAAAAATTCCAGAATCGTGCTTCCCTTTTTAATTTTAATAAATATCTCAAAGAATTGTAATATCCTACAATAACTACTACTGTACTGTCATCATACTGTAGAACTACTGCTACACTACCATCAACACAAAAACTACTTCATGCATTGATCAACATGTATAGTGTCGTTTACTCTTTTATTTCAGTCTGTTCAAATAACATGACACAATGAGCTCAGTATAAAACATTATGGTTCTTATGCAAATAAACAGACTCCCACATTAAGGTTACTGCTCCACAATACATTGCACACAGCTGCTCACAGCTTGTTCTCACACTGAAAAGTAGATTAAAATGGAATAGCAACCTTATGCCTGTATTCCATTAATTTTATTTACTTAGGGTATACTATTTAAAAAAAATTAAAATAAATCTGAGTTACCAATACTGACAACAGCACCTACAACTTCCCACTGCTGTGGCACAGCATCCTTAATTTTGTGGCTCATTGTCATATGAAAAGAAGTCTGTGTCTTGGAAGCCAAGTCTGATACAAGAAGCACCCACAACACCAACCCTCTACTGCCAACCCCATACCCAGCACCATCTTGAGTTCAAGGGAATTTAGCTTGAGTTAAATGTATTTAAGGTCAAATGTCTCTTCCATTCTTTACCAAGCATCTAGGGAAACACCGGGTGCAAAGTAAGTCAAAGTATCATAGCTCTATGGACATCAACTCATGGCCCCCGTTGACTTCCTTAGGATCTACGGCAATTTCCAGCACCTCAAGCACTGTTCTGACTGACTAAAGGTTTTAGTTGGTCATTTCATAAGTGCTTATTTTAGACCAATATTTAAGATCACCTCACTTCATGTACTCTACAAGAGAATTTGGTTTTCTTAGTCTATGAATGACAGTGCCAAAAATAGCTACAGAGCAAACAGTAAAGGGCATACGGTAGTATGTTATCCATATGGTATCAACTAAAATAAATCTACTTATAGTCTGTTAAGTTTTCAAAATAATGCACTTGAGTCTCAGATTTGTGAAAATTGGAAGTAATATACTTATGTGTGATTTTACTTTTTTTCCTATTAAATCAGAGAGTTATAAAAGCAAAACTGAATAACAGCACAGATATAAGGATAACTTGCATAGAAAGCTAACAGAAAAGTCCTTAGAATAAGTGCAAATATACCTGTAGTATTCTCTGGCCACTGAACTGGCTTTTAGGACATATCTCAGAGTGAAGATGACTACTGGCACATATTTGGCAGTACTCTACCAAAGCAAACCTTTTAAAGTTATCCCCCTGTTATTATCACGACTTAGAACAGGAATACACTTTGACCATTTATTTTTGTGAGCAAAACCCCCTTTTTGCTACAGGGTTTTATGACTATTTTTAAACTATGCTTTAGTTTTCACCTAGGTAACTTTCATAAATTCAAAAATACATGACAAAATTCATACATTTGCCAAAGACACAACAAAGTTCTCCATAGAGCAGAGAATAAAAAATAGGAGAAATTTTATTGCTCCTAAACACACAAAAATGCATGTCATGCGCAGGTTCCTTAATAAAACAATGATCATTAAACTCTATTATATTGTTTGTGCCTAATTTGTGAGATTCTTTGAGTAAAATGTCCTTTTTTACACCATCTTGCTATTCCAGTAGTGTGCTTAACTCCAGACATTGTAGGTTTTGAGCCTGAAACTCATGATGAGCAGGAGCAGAGAATATTTTCTAACAGATACTCTGTGAGCAAATGTGGTTTTGGTGCCTCACAGCTTGACTGCTCTGATCTAATATGCTGATTTCTCCTCTACCCCCTGGGCTACAGTTGTAAAACTTAATAATCTCCTTTTTGAGATCTTCTATTTGAACCCACAAATCCTTCCTCTCATGGAAATACCCCAAACACCATCACATTATTCTGAATAGAAATGTTCAAAGTGTGCTGTTACACCAGGGTGCTGAGCCAACCTAACAGCTAACAACTATTAAAAAGTTCTTGTGTTCCTGTCCTTTTCCTTGCATTCATCTTATCCTTCAGTAAACCTGTTCAGTTTACTAATCCGGCACAAAACTATTCTTTTTTTTTTTTGTAGATTAGTGAACTGAATCAGTTCATCAAGGGCTGAGACAAGTTTTACAGCCAGGAAGATGGAAGGACAACATGACAACCTGGCAAGACTGTGGAGAAGATGATGGGGAAAAGGAAAAGGACTTTCATTTCCAGAAGTCACCAGTTTTTTGCCCCTACCAGATTAGCTCAACTTATCCTGCCATACCAAACCTTCTCACTCACCCATTGACGCTTCTCCACTTTGCATAGATAGATTAACACTTGCTAGCCCAAAGACTAGAAATCAGGCATGTTTGCTGTCAGATGAGTGCAATTGTCTAAGCTAGACAGTCCCTCTGAACCATGTACCTCTGCCTCTGGAGCCCGATGACTATGGCCATCTCCTGTCTCTTTCCTACTGAGGGGGAAGAATCTCTGAATACCCCAGTTTCCAAACTGTAACCCATGGTCAATAGCCATGGTAAGTGGTCTATAGCTAGGCTGGCAGAACTGTATCGTACACCATAACTATAAATGCCTAAATTTCACAGGGTTATAGCAGTAGCCAGTGAGAAAATTTAATAATGGGGGGCAACAGCCTCAAAAACTTAGGCAAACACCTAGTGATAAAGCTTGCCTGGCCTGGGTCCTTGTGCAAGAGCTAAAGAAAGCCCCCAGTACAGTTGATGGCCAGAGCAAGCCCCGTACTTAATCTATGGTCTCAGTGGTACTTCTCTCATCTTCAGCCAGTGTGGTTGGACAAAATGAACACCACACTTTTAATACACTTCAAACTGGACAGTGCAGCAGTTATGGAGGTTTTTGTAAATCTTTCAGCAAAGAGGAAAAAACCAACAACAGTAACTTCAGTATTATGGTTCAACTTGAGCTGCCTGGTTTCTATTATTTTTTGATTTCTTGCCAAGCGTCCTTTTTTTTCCCCTTTAAGCCAACTCACCAGCAAATCACTATAGAACCCGGATGAAGAAACAGCTTCTTTATCACATAATCTCCCCAAATGTGAAATGGTTTTAATACTTACTTCCAGTGGCAGTCACAACACAGAAACAAAGAATTATTATATATTAATCCCATGAATTTCTGAGTCAAAAAGAATGTACAGCATTTAAATACAAGTTTAAAATGAGATAATTCTACTCAATTTACTAAAAAATCAGGTAGCACATACTCTGCATATGTATTTATATAGATATACACACATGTATACATAAAACCATAAAACATATATAATAGATATAATTTCTAATACTGGCTAAAAAACCTGCCCCAAAAATGCTACTCAGTTCTTCTAAAAATCAAAACAGCTCCAATTTTATGACTAAATTTGATGACTCATTTTCTTTTTTGGTTCCAGGATCTTTCTGCGGACACCCCCAAAAATGAGGAAACTGCTTTTGTTCCTGCTGAACACAAATGGAATAAGTTGCATCTCTCACAAGAGAGAAAATATTTTAATTGTTTCAAGTGTTCCTGAAGTGTAAGTGGAAGCAAATGGAAAAGCTGCTGTATCTATAGCTCAGTGCAACTGCAGTCCACAGCTTTCACCAAGTTACAGTAATGCTCTCATGCAAGGTAGGGTGCAAAGAAATTCTCACTACATAAAAATTAAAGGAGGTAAAGAGAGCTTCATACTTTGCTACAATTATTGGTCACGATCATCGCACCTCTTTGGAGCGTCCTGAACACCTGCCACATTTCCATCCTCCTCTATTTCACAGACTACTGACCCACCTCATCCGCTGTTTGAGCCACATAGGCACTACTCCTCCCTTCCGCCACTTTTTGGCAAGCTAAGGGCCTTCTATATGATTGCTACCCGACTGGTTTCTAACCAGGCAGGCCAGTTTTACTGCTGTCTTAATGACTGCAAATGAGTTAACTCAATTTTCCAGTTTTCTGAGTAGCCACTCCACCAGGGGATGTGTGGAAACGCCGGTGCACACGCCTGGCCATGGCCCTGCAGCCTCCCAGCTCTTGCACCACATCTGTGCCGTAACCGTGGCGTGGCTGGTACCACTGCACACACGCAGGGAATCTGAGCATGCCAACCAATCATCTTTAGATGCTTTTTTTAAAAAAAACATTTGGCCAGCTGGCATGCCTAACTCTCTGTTTTTCTCCTGTTGCATGTCAGCAGGACGGTCAGCCTCCCATTCCTATCAACAGCCTGCAAAAGTTTTGTAAATCATCCTTTGGTGATCCTTTGTAAATCATTCAGGGCTTCCCACCTCGCATTCCTTCTACCTCCTCTTTCACCCCACTTTGCATGCACCACAAATCCTCATTCCCATCTATCTTCCTTCCGTTCAGGAGGTAGGTCTTTCAGAGTGCCAACTTTCTGAGCTGCACTAGGAGGACGGGCAGAGAGGGAGCTGGGGATATTATGCTGGAAGGTGTTAACGGCCACCATCAAATGGTTCTTTGATCTCCAGACAATTACAGAGCTGGGCCTGCTAACCAGATGCAAGGGGCTCCCTCTTTTCCCTGTTTCTTCCTTCTGCATCCCAGACGGACAGAAATGCCATCAACTTGAGTGCAAGGCCCTGTAAACCAATTATAGGTTTATTTTGAATTTAAAAAGAAGAAAAGGACTATTTTGCTTTCAGCCAGATATGTCAGAGAGAGTTTGCAAACCAACAGTTTAACTTTGAAAGAGACTCATAACAACTCCTGTCTGCTTAAGAGCTGTCTGAAAATATGCAATTTGATTGCTAAAGTTTAACAACACTTAAAGTTCTCAAAAGTTCTTATCACAATCATACATAAAAAAGAGAATTTTTTTTAAAGCTTCAAATACTAGACAAAAAGCATATGAGATTGTTTTAGTGCTTTCTACTAATTAGTACTGCTTTTATTATACAGGGCAAGAAAATGACAATTCTTTTCCTAAACTGGCAGTGAACAGCCAATTCAGTAAGCTGCGGGGGTTTTTTTCTGTGACAGGACAGTGGAAAAATCTCTTTCATTTATTAGGTCTACAGAGACCAAAACTGGCTGGGTGTCAAACCTGCTTTGTAAAAGCCCAGATCCATTCAGCCATGTGTAGATTCCATAATTCTTTACAACCTGTTATCAGTATCAACTTCACAAAAGATGAACCTTTGTGGTCTCGTCCAACGAGCATTACTGCAACCCTTTATAAAAGGGAGCAAAAACCTGAACTGACAGTTCAACACAGAAAGAAAAAAACCCCTAATGGCAGTGCCAAATCAAATTCCTATTAAAATTTAAGATCTCATTTATTTTTTTTGCTAGATGAGCTTTGCATAAAGACATAAAATGAGATGAGATCTCCTACAATGGTGGATAAGCAGGCTGGATAACTATTGAAATTTTAATAACACTGACTGCTCCAAGCCCCACTGCGTGCACCTAAGCTACTTGAAGTGCCAGTTTCATCACCTCACACGTGATTGCAGGGTAGCCAGAACTTGTCATGGGGACACACAGCCTTAAGCTGAAAGGGTGCTGATGGCAACCTGGGATAGAAAAATGAACTTTTCTTTAGAAGGACGGGGCTTTCAGGAAGGAAGAGATCTACCAGGGGGGAGTGACTGACTTGCTTTTAACTACAACAAGGATAGATTCCTAGATGGCTTTGATGAACTGATTAAAATGTGCTGCCCTTGTTAAAAAGGTACTTCACACATCGAATCAGGTGCACGCTATATTACATCCAGGGAAAAATACTAAACTTCAATTTGCAGTAAACACATCCACATCACATTCTTACATTTTCTGTAGCAGAAACTTACATTTTCTATAGCAGAAGTTTACGAATAACAGCACCCACAACACTTTTTAATCTCAGACTTTAAAACTGAAAGAACTAATTCATCATTTTATTCAACTGAAACATTCTTGCTGTGCTAAGAGTGCTCTGTATCTGTCTACACTGACAGCATTTGCTTGAATTGTCCCATTTTTTTAGCAATGGATTCTATTGCATTCTTTAAGATAAAAAGAACTGCAAACTGACTCACAAACATTTCCCACGTTATTAAGTACTGTAAATAATTATTTTACTGTTAAAACAAGTAATTCCTGTGAAACATTTGGTACGCGTCAGAGAAGCTAAAGGTCTAGCGTCCTCATGCAGTACTAGGTTTGCAATGCTGCAAACTTGCATCTGACGCAAATGTGAACATTAGCAGTCTTAACAACACCCTTCCATGCAAGTTACATATATTTATCAATACAGATAAACATACAAACATGCACGTGATTTTCTTCAAAGTTTAATAAAATCTGCAGGGTCTTTAGGTCTCCTGAAAGTACGTGTGATTTTTACCACCACCACATAAACGGTCCTCTTTAATACTCCTCTCCTCACTATGCAGTCTGTAGATCACAGGAGCACAGGGACTCTGAACTTAGTTTGATTTGCCCAAGAGCGCAGGGAATGTTACACAGCACCATTTCTCATACGGAGAAGGAGCGAATCTGTACTCCTCACGCAGAGATTTGCCACGATTCAAACTTCAGCCATAATTTGCTAATAGCTTGAGGGTAAGGAGTAAAAATTTTAGAAGTAAACAAACCCAGCATTGCTGAATACAACATAGAAACAATTTAGCACCATTTTAGGAGTACAACGTACAAATGTGGCTCATCTACTTTTCAGAAATCTGCTGCAAAACATTAAAACTCTCCTAATCTTTGTCCCTCACTTGAAGCAAAACAGCTTTGTGTTGCCTCTAAAAATAGGGACGGTGTAGTGGGGGATGGGAAGGGGAGAGAATAAGAGGGTAAGTGGGAGTGAGGACTGATACAACATATTGGCATTAATTTCTAAAAAGACCAGTGAATCGTATTCTTAGACTATGGCTTTCCTATCAAAGTCAGGCACATTCTCAATTATCAAATAAAAAAAGGTCATCCTGTACTTTTTATTTTGTACATGCACATGCAAAGGAAAAAAGGAAAAGTTTTGTTTCATCCGTTACCAAAACCATCATTCTGCAGTCAACACTTTTAATGAGATACAGGCCAAAGGATTAGTCAGAGCAGATTCATGAAAAAACAAAGGAAATCTGTATGCAAATACAAGCCTACCATGTAACTAAACTCAAGAATGAATCCTGCCCAAGTACCTCTGAATACTGTCCTACAAGGCTCCCTGCAATAGCTTCCACTCATCCCAGCTCCACAGCAATTAGCAGCAACTTCAGAAGCCACTACCCTGAAGTAGACAAATGATACTAATATCATCATCAAAGCACTAACTTAAGTATTCTAAATAACAAATGTGTCAGAAATAGAGTCCATATGTGTTAAAGGTCTTAAGAAGATTCTGTTCATTTTTTTTAGGGAAGGATCAGGCAGGGACCTGGTGGGGAAGGCTATAGGGGAAGCTGTAGGGGAGGCTATTGGGCTCTAGGGAAGCTGGGAAGACAAGTTATTTGAAAGCTACGGTGTTACAAACAAGCAAAGAAAGTCGACCGGTCATGCTTGTCACCGGAAAACTTGCTGTCGCGATGTGCCAGAGGCTGGCTGATGGACGGGCATGAGCACGGAGCATCATCAATGCAGCATCGCGGGCCTGGCCCCAGAGAGGCGGAAGCAGCAACCCAATGCTTTCCATGCCTTAATGTTAGGCCAATCTCAGCTGGGGCTTTGTGCAAGTAAATATGACTCTAGGATTTTTTCTCAGAGGGTTATTTTTAAATACCTGACCATATGAGCTTCCTTGGAATAGGAAAAAAGGGGAGGCAAAACTAAACAGTCATTACATATATGTTTAAATATAACATTAAAAAAAACCACAAGATATTTAAACTGACTAGAAATGTTCACTTTCATTTTAATTTTAAAGTTGGCAATGGACCTAGACCAAAAAAAGGTTATATTATGACCAAGATGCAGCAGCGTGGAGTTTTTAAAACCAGTCTTTAAAACAGTTCAGAATGGGGCGGGGGGGAATTGCTCAAGATCTCTCATTTAGAAAAGGAGCAATTTGAGTTTGAGTCCTTATTCAGAGATGTGCTAAAGTCACTCAGAGATCGAAAGGAAAGCTCAAGTGGGAACGGCAACAGTAGTAAGTGCACAACGGGAGTATGTGGCTGTACAGAGTTCAGTTAACAGCAGCAACATCAATAAATAAGGTCGGGAGGTTTGACCCTGAGTTTTCTCAATACTACTTTCCCTGCAAGAAGCATCTGCACTAATGCCAAAAAGGCTCTTGGAACTCTTTATCTACTTCTGTTTCAAAATACAGACATAAACACATCTAGGCCTATGTAAATAATCTCGAAAGATGCAGTGGGATGCTCAGAGAACGCATGGTCACAAGCGTCAAGCATTATCAAGAGAAAAGGCTGAGACCCAGAAAGAAAACACTTACATCTAATGGCCCATTTTGGGAATACTGACACTGTTTGACTGCTGGGAATCTAACAACTATATTTTTCCAGCAGTACCTGCTAATATATTTAGAATCAAATTCCTTAACGCTACCTAAAATTACAAAGCAAGTTAACTGCTTGAAAACATGCTTTCAGAACATAAGAACAGACCCAACCCTAAATGATACTGGTCAATACTTACAGATTTACTCATGTTAATGTTTGGATATTCAATACATTTTAGTTTACTATGTGTACATTTGGATTTCTGGAAGTGCAGAGCTTCCCTTCACATGGCAGAACACAAAAAATATTCTGCGCTACCTGTCCCAGAGTGGTTTCCTTTCTGCTACGTACACACCATGTATATCAGATGATCTGATAACTCACTTCTGGTTGTACACAAGTACTGCAGCTAATGAAGTTTTTGGTTGCTTATTAGAGGGGGAAGGAAGAGGTATGTCAACTTTTAACCAAATTCTGTGACGCTGTACGAATCTTTCCGACAGTGGCCATTCTTAAATGTTCATTTCAGTTCCAAAGCAGCAATTTTCTTTCTGAGCTTATAGGATTTCTCTCAAAGTACACAACTTTTTAAAAAAATAATAAAAAACCCCCACAAAACAAACCAAAAAAGAGCATGAGCATTCATACCACATGTAGCACATGTGCACTAATCATCCACAGAGATAGAATAAACTCCTCCATTACATACACTTTTGAGTATCAGCAAGTTCTGTAGTTACTCATGTTTGCAATACCCCTAGGGGTCCTAGTCGTGTCCCAGAACCCTTTATCTCAGGCAACGCATTTTGGGTTCCCTCACCCCAAAGAGCTGACAAAAAGGTTGAAGGCAATGAATTGAGACTGACAGGGGAATGAAATGAAACATTTGATATTTATAAGAGAAGATTTAGAGTTCCAACCATAAATTAGCTTTCTTCAGAGTTGTTTTATCCCTTGGTATTTATAACCAGTTACAAGATAATAGTTAATTTGGAGTGAGTGCAACTGAGTATCTGCAGGAGACTAGAGCCATTAAAACCATCTGCAGACAACACGTGGAAGTAAGTGATCCTAGGGCTACTTCTTTCTGCCATTACCTTTGTATCTTGAAGAGACACTGCTTACTTTCCATACATATGAAACTTCTCAGCATTCAATAGAGTTAAGTTATAAAACCACGTGAGGAAAAAGCACGAAAAAACACTCACAAAATCCCTTAGCACCATCAAAAACAGGTTTCACATGACAATAAGGGTTATCATGTCATTCACTTTGTTTCCGTGTTAATGTACCCCAAAAAAACCCCAAACAAATTGAGCACAGGAAAAGAAACTCAAGCTCTTGAGTGAAGACCTAACTTAGCTTGCCTGAGCAAACCAGTCTCCTCACATGGATGAATTATAATGCATTTAACCACACATGTGCCCTTTTCCAGCTGTGCTGCCCTCTGTACTTCACTACAATATTCACTATATTCAATGTTTTGTCTTACTTTCATTGCTCATTGCATGACTACACACACCATTTATTACAGTATTCTGAAGTGTTCAGTGTTGAGTATTATTTTCATAAGATAACTTTCTATGAAGTTCATCAGTAAGTTGACCTGCTTCACTTACAGCGTCATTTGCGTTTAGGATCAGCATTATGCCTGCTTCCAGCATGAGCAACAGGCAGTATATAAATGTAGGTGGTTATTATGGAAACTTAGGCCCTTATTTTCCAAAGTACTTAGGAAATATATTTATTTAAATATTCAAAGCACATCATCTCCTGACTCAGAGTACAGCTTCTCCTCGAGGAGACTGAACTCCCAGCATTTTTGCAAATCAGCCCACAGCTGAGCGCATGCAAGCAAGACACATATTTAGTGCCAACCTCCTAAAAAGCTGAGCAACATGCAAGCATCACACAGGAAGCGGGTGGCAGAGTCCAGGGCATAATTCAGTTCTTTACAGCTGCCTTGGTCTATTTTCTGACTGCGATACTTGCCCTGTTCTATTCTCACCGTCCATTTTCTCCTACCAGTAGGACAGCAACCCAACAGCACTCCTATGAAGAATGGGTCCATCGTACATGCTAAATAAAACAGGGGTCCAGTAGTAAAATTGTATGCAGTGGCAAAGACAAAGCCTGCGGCATGATGCATACACAGCCAGGGAACTGAGCTACACTTGCACAAATAACCAGAATTCTGGCATTTCTAAGTTCTATGCCATAGTTTTTGGACCTTTAGTATTCTTTCAGTATTTTTGGTATGTCATTTATTGTGTTTTGGTAAAAGCAACAGCAATAATAACAAATCATCACTTGACATCATGACTGCAAGCATTATGAAGACTGGGTGGGTGAATACCTTGCAGTCCCAGAACAGATCTCCAGCGCCTCAAGCCCAGAGGGCAAGCAAACGCAAGACAGCCACCTTCTAATATAGGTTCATTTCATAGATATTATGAAGAGCAGAAAGATGGTAAGTCTCTAATCTTTGTTTTCATTCCTAAAATAAGACTATTTTCTGAAACTATATGCCCCCTGCCAGCATGCAGTACCCTCATGGTCTGCTGGGCATAATGCCTCTCCAGCTGCTCAACCCAACGTGGTTCTCCCTCCCTTCTCCGCCCCAGCCCCCCCCGCTGGCCTCCTGGCCAAGCACCACACCCCCATCTGGAATAAGAAATGTAAAGAAAAGAGGGCAGAGCTAGTCCATGCAGATAATGCATTTATTTCGCAAAAGAAGCTGAGCGAAGCACAAGTATACTTGTTAAGGACAACATTTTCTGATGTTTCATCTACTGACATTAAATCTTAAAGCTTACACCCTGGCCAAGTTGGCTTGTTTTTTCATTCGGACAATAAAAAAGAATGTATTACAAAATGTTTTGGCTTTTTTTCCTCAAAAAAGAAAAACAAAACTTCACTCTAAAGCATACAGTCTACAGAACTGTTAAAAAAGGACACAATACAGTTTTAACCAGTCTCATTCACAAAAACAGCTAGAAATTTTCCACTGAAAAAACCAGAACAAGTATTTATAAATTCAGCTTTAGGTAGACACCTACCACAAAAAACTTGGTGAAAATGGAAGCAATTGAAAAATGAGATTTCATATTCATACTGAGATCTGTCAGCATAAATTATAGGTATCATACTAACAGTTTGGCTTAAAATATTACCTTCTCCAACTCTTTGCCCCTTTTATGTGGGTTGTCAGCTTTACAGGCTACAATTTTTTATGCATTGATTTTTATATATGTTTCTACAAGTTTATGTATCTTTTATATATAAAAGATACATAGAAACCTATTTATATATATAAAAGACTACAGCCAAAATTTTATTTAAAAATTAATAAATCAGACTTTGGGGAGGGGGATCGCAAATACAACGTTTTATAATTTAAGTAAATGAAGTGTGAAAGAATAAAGCATCCATTTTGGAAAAATGAGCATTTGATGAAAAACTTCAACTAAATGTGAGATAGATTAAAAATATACTGCAAGGCAACTCTGGTTCTTTGGCATCATACTTGTTGCTGAACTGTTCATTTATGGACTACTAGCACAAGTTTGAATACAAATGTAATGCGTAAATTACACAGCCCCAATTCAAGATGTCTGTGAACTAAAAATAATAAACTAATTCAAGTCTCATATGAAGAGCCAGATGTTTATCATGCTGGGGAACTGGGGATTTCATATGATGATGTTTTCTACCTTCCCTTTTAGGTTCCCACAGAAGGAGACTCAGGCTATTAATGCTTGTAGTAAGCAAACACCTGATCACATTACAGAGCACAGATTAGTAAACCAGAAGATCTATTGTGATTCAACAATCTTACTACAGGCAATAAAACTAAATTAATTTTTGAACTAATCTTTGAAGTAGTGCTTTTCTTCATAGAAAGACATCTGATCTTGATTAAAAATTTCTGTGAAATCCACTCCCATATAAGGCAATGTAATGTTCTGCTGTTGTTATCCTTCCTATAAAAACTTGCACCTTTAATTTTGAATTAAATTTATCTAGCCTTCCCACCCCTGGATCTGCATATAGATTTGTTTGCTTAACTTATGGGCCTGCTATTGCAGAACTGTTCGTTGTGTAGAAACACAGAGGCAGGCAAAGGTCTCTTCCAACTTTAGCCTTGTCTTTTTGAAGAGAAGCACACCCAGGTTCTCAGCTCTTTCAGCTCTTTTCTGATTCTTTAACCAAAAGATCTGACTTGGAGCAGTTCCAGTTTATGAACCCAAGTTGTGCGTGCCAAACTAAATAATTACTGTAGCTTAATAGAGAAATTATAAAACATCCTGACTACTGTAATACATCTTTCCTCTGCTTCATGCTTTCTGTTTACACAACCACATTTGTATTAGTCCTTTTCACCAGGATTATTTGGGAACTCCTAGATTCAGCTGATTATTCACCACCATCCTTCCAACAGCCACCTTTGTTATTTTGTTTCTGGATGTAGGACTCCATATTTGACTGTATTCAAATGCACATTTTGTTAGCTTGCTACCACTTGTCAAGTGATCCATGTGGCTCTGTAGTAGTTGCTTGTTCTCTTCACTGTTCATCATTTCAAACACTTTTGTATCATTTGCAGGCTTTTTTCATATACAAAGTTCTATTTTGTACCACAAATATCAAGGGCATATGACCAAATAAGTCACTCTGTTTTCTGCTAAACTAGTTGCTCAATGATTCCTCAATTAGAACATATTAATTAGCCAGTGTTAATGTAGGAGGCATGTATCACTGAGTTTGCCTTGCTCTAATTTCATAAAATTCTGTGTAACCCCAACTTAAACTGTATGGTCCACAGGGCCATCTAAAAATTTATCCAGAATGAATGGAGTCATTGTTCTAATTATACCTTGAATCCCCGCAGTATCCAAATCCTCATCATTTGCTCTCTCTTTATAGGTATTTCACTGTGCAGAATGACTGGAAGAAACATGGGCAAAAATGTGATTTCTTTTTTTTTTTTTTTTTTTTTTTTAGACTAGAGTTAGGGAGCTCTTTTAAGGAGAAGAAAGTCCTTATTCCTACTCTTTGTTCCCAGCTCTGTTTCTATTTTGTTTTTCAATGGCTCTGGATTAAAAGAACAAAACAAAAAATATTTTTAAAAATGCATAAGGGAACACTGCACTGTCCTTGCACAGCTACTGCTGGGGAGAGGAAGGGGCTGGACAGCAACCTCTGCACTTAGTCACCTAAAGTTTATCTGAGCTCTGTTTCTGGAACATACTTTATCTTAGCATATTACATGAAAACTACTAATTGTTCCTCCAGATAAAATCAGGGATGATCTTGTCAAATAAACTATATTAGCTAGCATCAATTATATTGCTCTGGTTTAATTCCTGGTTAATCAAGCCCTTGGTCACTTGGTCAGCCTTTTTGAGATTTTATCTAAGGTTGGAGTCAGGCTGTTAAGGCTAGAGTAAGCAGCTCACCCTGCGCAAGACAATATTAAACTCCTTCCAAGTATATTTAAACTTTCCACATGTGACAAGTTTGGGAAGGGGGTGGGAGTGGGGTGTGGAATAAAAAAGAAAAATCAACTTTATCAGTACAGATAGCTCTACAGATAATCCCATGAAGTTATGGACAGAAGTTGGCAAGCTAACTCAGTATGCCCAACTACTCTGCTGTTTCATAGCCTGTTAAGCCAGTACAGGAAAGGCAAGTGTTTCATCATCAGCTCATGATATCAAAACACACTGAGTATTGTTTTTTTTTTTTAAAACAAAATACAAGAGAAATACATTCGTCATTTTCAGTATTGTTAATTACTAAATTAAAGTTCTCTCCTTGGGTTACTTTGCTTTTTCTTTTGTTACTTTCTACAATCAGAATCTTCTGATTTAGATTCGTCTTCTTCCCCTCCCCGCTTTGATTTGTTACACACCATTCCCAAACTGCCTTAATTCTGGTCAGAATATTGGAAGTTTTTAAACCATCGTTTTTCATCTGCAGTGTTGGTTTGTTGTTGTGGGTTTTTTAAAGCAATTATTTTTAAAATCATGTGGCTTATCACTTGTGTATTTCACACTTTCTGCACTGTAAAATACACAAATATACACAAATTTACATGCACCTAGCTTTAGACATGTACTTTTTTTTCCTCTCCCTTACTGGTTCAGATTTGATCATGCCTTGAAACTTGCAGCACTTTTTCAGTTGTGTGTTCAATCTTTCTTTATTTCACACAATGGGATGTAATGTCTTTTTTCAGAGTAGGGTGCAAAACGTCTTCCATAAGGAAGTTGCCATCTCTATATTTAGGATGCCCAAAGTTATGGCACTACCAGAGGGAGACTTAGTATGTACTCCTCAGCTTGAACTCTCCCACGATATCCTCCTCTCTCCTCCTCTTCCTCACCTCATGGAGGATCAACCTTTCTCATCTGTAGCATGACTTTAGCAGAACTTCATCTTATGCTCTGTCATAAACATTTAAATTCATTTCCCTCAGGGTCATCTGAAATATCACAGATAATTAATGACACCATTTCTGACAAAGTCAGATGTCCTTAATACGCTTACGTCTGTTTCAGTTTTCCAACCATAAATCTGCATGTGAGGTGGGGTTTGGGGTTTTTTGTGGTGGTGTTTGGGGGGTTTTTGGTGTTTTGTTTGGTTTTCGAAGATTTCCTTATGGAAGCAAATGTTCCTCAGAGTAGATTTTTGGGTCAAGCATTATTATATTTTGGCTCACATTTTTCAGACAAAAATATTCACCGAATTTGCAGTACTGCTCTTCCTTAGCACACTAGCTTCCAATTTCTTTACACCAAGAAGTGAACCTTACAAGTCTCCTTTCTCCAAGGAACTGGAAAGAATGAGACAAAATTTCTAATGGTCATGTTTTTTCTAACTACCGTAGCTTCCCCACCTAAGAGAGTATCAGTCAATAATCTAAAAACTAATTAAAAAAAAAGAAGAAGAAAAACCCAAAACAATCTCATCAAGTGCTTTTTGATCTTTGGATTTTTTGTGTAATATGAATTTTTCACTTTAACACAGGAAAAACCTAATCAGTGTTTGTATACATACTTTTTTTCCTTCTTTACTACATATTTATAATCTGGATCAGATGTCCATATACTGGAAACAGCACTCTAAAAAGTCCACAATGATTTCCCAAGAGATGCCTTAACTTGATCCTTGGCTCATTTCCACCTAGCTGCCTTTTGGGGAAGAAAGTTCACTTTCTTCACCACCATCTTCATTTTATTGGAATGGAAAGTGAACCAAATGGAAACAGGAAGACACTAACCACAACACACAGAAAAAAAATCATCTTCAAATGAGAAGCAGAAAGTGGCAAAACTGGGGACTACTTCAGTTTTTGGCAGCATAAGTTAATCACAGCTGTACTCAAATTAGCGCAGCTACAGAACTACCATCTGCATACCAGCACGCAGGGCATGAGAACTCCATCACTTTGCTCAAATTAAAGGCCAGCATCGCTAAAGCCCTCCAAAATAATTTTGTTTTCGAAGATACATTAAATCCCGAAATTTTGTCAACATTCTTTGTGGAATGTGGTCATGATTCCATAAAAACGTGGCTAGTTTCGTTTGCTGATGGCATCAGTTAGGAACAAAAGCGCTTTGGCTTGGAATGGCTGACACCCTGCATCTCTGCTCACCGACTCCAATGTATCTTACCCACCCCAGTCTGTTTCCATCATTACTCCTCATATGCATAAAGATCTGGCATGCATATAAATGGCATTATTAAATTAGTATCGTAATCTCTCTCTGACCCACACAACTTAAAAAAAAAACACCACCACAGGAAAAAAAACACAACACCCCCCAAAAAACCCCATCTTTTTTTTCCTTATTAACAAAGTGAATAAAACAGCAAAGCAGGACAATTAAATAATCTCAGTCCACAGAGATATAAACAACAGCAGCCATACCGATCCTTTTCATGAATTAAGCAGAGAGGAGAAACAAGGAAAAATTAAGCTATGCTCGCAAAGTAGAAACAGACTAATTAAAAAAAAGATGTTTTATTATAGCAGTTCTAAGACATTTTATACATTTTTAACTTTATTAAAATTTTAACAAAACTAAAAGCAATAAACATCAGTTTATCACTTTTGCATTTCTGATTGACATAAGAAATGCTTTAAATTAAAACCTTTCCAAGGCAGTGACAATGTTAGAAACAGGTATCAGATAGTTCTGAGATTTGCCAAAGACACTTCATTCCATCCCACAATAAATGAGTTTCTGAATTAACAGAAAAAACAACACATTTGCAGGCAAAGAAAATTCCACTTCTTCCTGATTATCTAAACAAACAGATAACAATACAAATATGAAGCAATAGTCTTATGGGAAAAAGAAAACAAACTCCTCATTAAAAATGCCCTTTGCTAAGCACTTCTACATACATCAGAAAAGTGACCAGCCTACTGATGCCACTATGCAACCCTCATGTACATACACATGTTCATTTTCATACGCAGTGAAGAGTGATAAGATACAATCAATTATCTAATTGGTGTCAAGACTCAGAAAAGTCTTATGCATGTTTCCAAATAGAGAAACTCAAGACATCAAGTCGCTCTGCAAAACAACAGGGATATGAAAGGTTTAGATTAGCCTAGCTTCATATACGATCTCTAACCATGATGACGGACTGATGCTTCCTAAAAAGCTGAAGCATCTTTCTGCTATGATTGCACCTAAATATTTTTTCCACTATTGTATATGGAAAGAAAACCTCTCTGATCTGACACCTTGACACATGTTACTTGAAAACTCTTATTAGCAAAAAAATAAAACTGTTCATAGAGAGGATTACACCCAAATAAGATGTTTCAATCATCCTACAAAATAACATTAACAAATAAATGAATTTGCAAGCCTGTTCTGAATTAACTTTTGTTCTGAATCAACTTTAGTCCATCATCTCAGACTAACCTTTGCCTTTACTACTGACAACATAATGTATCTTGAATACACCTTTGAAATCTAAAGTAAAATTAATTTATCAGTTAATTCAACACGCACATGACGAATTGCTGACTTCCAACAGCCACCTTGTTTAAAGCAGATTCCTTAAGGTAAAGTTATTTGTAAAATAGTACGTGCTTGCTAAACATAGTTATTCAACAAGCACTGTGACTAACAAAGCTTACTTTCCTACAGGTTTGTGCTGTGCGATTGATTGACTTTGTAAAGCTCTTCCCAGGCCCGAAACATTTATGAAAACACCCTAACCTATGCCAACTCCTTTGGGTCTAATGCCTTTTCTTCCCCAGTTCAGGTACTAATAAAGTCTCTCTCCTTTACTCGACTTTCTGTTGTTATAAATGCCTTGTAGACATTTATTCCTCCTCCCTTTGATGTATTTCCCAATATTTATTGAGAAGGGATAATAATTCAAAACTAACAAGTGATGAAACCCTAAGACAGGCAGACAGCCTAATCATAATCATTGCTTTTAATGCAAAACAAGTTTATAACATTGAACTTCTGAGTTTTACATGGTCATTAAATCCTTTCTAAGAGAAGGGTATCTTGGTATATAGGGAAAGCATAGCACCTTTCATCACATTTGCGTTCTACTACCCACAACTCTCAAAAGCTGATGAGAACAGAGAAACTGCACTGAATCACAGAGAGCCTGAAATTCTGGAAGCGCACAGTTAAGACACTGGCTTGCCTGGAAATTAAGAGTGATGTTGGATTTGTTACTTGTTTTGACCTAATTAACTCCTTACTAAAACTCTAGTGAAGACAAAGTAATTGTTCTTCAAAAAGTGCTAAACCTCACAAGTTAATGCTTAAGCTTCCCCTAGGCTTTAACTCCATTAACTAGAGGTGTTAATTAGATTGAGCTAGGTAAATCAATCAGGATCACACCTTAAAAGCCTGGACTAGACAAGACCTAACCCCAATATATATTGAGTGGATAGATTTATTAGCATGCTTATTAGCATAACTGCCTAGCAAATACCCCACCAGGCTTGTAAGCATCAACACCTATAAGGTGCAATAATATAAACAGATTAAAGGCTTATTGTAACAAAGAAAAGTGGTGACACTTATTTTGGGCTAAGTGAATACATGCCAGTTAAACTCAACATACACTTTTCCTTTGATTGGGTACAGGCTACCATCTTCCAGCATTATTTAAAGGATAAAGGTCTAGCTCTAATATCTCTAGATTAAACCTTTAGCAAGATACTATCTGTTACTGGGTTTGGTTCTGAACTCGCAATGACAATTCTGTAGCGGATGTAGTCCCTGTGGCCAGCACGAACGCAGTCCTGGTGTATGGTATTACACCCACAGCACCTCTCATTCATTGTAAGATAGTCTAACTTTTTACTGAGGGATAATCTATGCTGTACAGTTACCACAAATAATGGCAAAGGAGAACACATACAACAGGGTAAGAGTAAGCACAGAAACCTGAGGTTTAACTGACAAACAGTAACTTGCTCATGCTGTATCAACACAAGTTCCCTTACTCCAGACTAAGCAAGACTTAAAAATTAATTCTAATTGAGAAAAAAAGGGATCTCATTGCTCTTTGGACATTTTAGCAACGTGAGTGAGTAGTTCTGGAGAGGGGAAGAGTAGGGGCCATGCAGCCATAACCTATATTTTCTTTTTACTACAGCTTCAGGTGCAAAGATCTGAGAACAGCAGTATGTAAGAACATCCACAGTGGACAGGCTACTTCAGAAATAATTACAAGAGGGATTTATTAACTTCATATTTCTATATTTAAAAAAAGCTAGATAGAACAATTCTAGATTGCTTTCTGCACCAGGAGCTCTCCAGCTTTTTGAAGTTGAGCAGTTCTATTTGAGGTTATCACACAACTGGGAAATCTTGCTGCCTGAAACTTTGAGCAGATTAAAATGCTGTGATTTTTCTAGAGCTATCTTGCTAGAAACAGGCCTTACAGTCCCCTCTGAAGATGTTAAGCATGTGCCAAGTGTCCTATTTTAGGCTCATTTTCCATCCATCTCCCTTATAAGGGCAAATTTTTCCAAGTTTGAATCAATCCAAAGCACTGATTATGCATTAAAAATGTCATGCTAAAATCCTCATTAAATTATTGAACAATTATTCAATTATTTCCCCTTACCTTTTCCAAAATAATGTAGATTACTTAAAAAAAAAAAAGGCAAGATCCCAAGTTCAGTCTCTCTGAACCAGCACTACCACATTTCAGAGTTTGAACCCAGGACTAGATGCAATAACCACACTATACAGAGCTTAACAAATGCGTACTTTAATAGTTTTCTATTTCTTCTCATCCAACAAGTAGTCCAAATACACTACAGTTTTTACAGAATGAGAATTTTCAATGGACTATAATAAAATTCTGTCCTGATAGTTCTAAACTACATTTTAGAACAACCAGTATATGTAATAATTTTCCTTTACATTTGCTTCAGCATTGCACACATTAAACAGAAAAGATGTAGCAGTATTCTAGCCAAAAAAAAAAAAGATTATTTCTACAGACTGGCCTTCTCTTAGGAGAGTTAAGGCAAGATACTCATTGTATGCACGTAGCTCCTCACGAATGAGGTAACCAACAGCAGAATTCCAGTCTTATCAGAGACTTGAATGCTTTCCTGAAGACAATGTATTCAGTTTTTCTTACTACTGAATCTTTCTTGCCTTGGCAAGTCATGAAACTTTGGCTCCAACCTCATGAATGCCTAGATTTGATTTGATAATATTTGAAAATAGCCAGATTTTCTAACACTGGCTATAACTTAATGATTCTTATTCATGAAGCAAAAAATAAGAAAAAGTAATGCAAAAAAGTGAAAACCAAAACCTTTAAAAGGCACTGTATTCACCACCCTGTTACTTCTTCGGAGATTTAATATCATTCTAGAAAACTTAAAGAGATGCCAGATATGCATATCTCATTCTATCAGCAGGAGGCACCTATTTGTAACTCCAAGTTATAATCTGAAGCCTAGCAGCGTTTTGGGGTTGGGGCAAGGGGATGCTAGTATTTTGGTTTGGTTTGTTTTATAATGTATTGGTCTATAAAGTAAAAAACAAACCAAAACACCACCTCCCAACTCCAGAAAACCAAACTCAAAACAAGACCCTGAAACAGTAATCATTTTCCATTCCTGCCTACAGCTGAAATAGCCCACCCTTATACACTCCTTCTCTTCAACATACAGAAATTGTGGTTGTAGCTTAAAAAAAAAGCTTTAGTCAACTAAAAACAAAAGAAGCATTCTGGCGTATTTTTAATTTGGCCATATCTTTATAGACAAATGTTGCTTGCAACCTTTACAAGTCAGCTGTTTAAAGCTGATGGTATTCAGTAGAAGGCAAAAAATTGTTTTTAAGGCAATAAAACGAAGAAAGCATTACTCTACTGAATCACAATTATGTTAGCAAGCACTTTCTAAAGATCGTATCAAAGATAACTAAAAGACTTAAAACCTGAATAAACAAATACAGACAAGACTGGAAGGATAGGCATCTTGCCATTTTGTAGAACAATTAGGAATATTAATTTTCCAATCTACTTCCAAAAACCCAACTGTCATATTCTAACTCACCCACTTTTCCAGTTCTTATCTGTGATGAAGTCACCCTTTCAACATTTGTAGCCTTCTCGCCAAATAATAAGTCTACTTAACTATTTAATAGTGTTATATATTTTATAGAAGAAAAAGTTTGAGTTAGGATACTGGGAGTTTCACTCCCTCCACAGGTGAATGTAACTGAGGAAGCTATAAATCCTAGGATTTTTGCATCATTCTACAGAATCACAGTGGGCAGAGAGATACTAAAAAAATTCCAGATTCCTTTTCATATTTAAAGTGTATTTGAAAGGTTATTTTCGAATCACTATGTAATTCCTCAAACGTCACTAGATGTAAACCTGCAGAAAATTGTTAAATGTTGCCATGTATCCCAAAAGCAGACAACAAGTACACATTTCTGGTCTGTTCTCAGTTCTTTGCAGGACAAGTCCTTATCTCCAGGAAAGCCAGAGAGGATAGGCACATTACAAGGGGATGCCATTGCTCATCACTATTTCTTAATACATTCTCTTTATATTCCAGTCTTCATGAAAACTAAAATCACCAGGCTTTCTCAATAAGTTAATCCTGCTAAAACTAGATGACTTTTCCTTGTGAAGAAATGAGGAATGCCCAAGAGGCATCCCATGGAATTGACTGTACACACACCATAACAATGATAATCTGTTCAGGCATGCTTGAAAACCTATAGATTTTGATATTTCTGTTTACATTTTTGCACCAAAGGACATGGCTTAGAACATGGAAGTGCACAACAGCTACTTAAGAGTCAACATGGGGAGGCAGGAGTTAAACTACAACATCTATCATGCGAACAACTACTGTGTCCTTGATCTGATGAAATGTGTTTCTGCAGAACTGAGCTATCCACGTTATCCTCGGTGATCATGGTTGAGGAGCTGGTCCTTAATGCAGCTAGATATAACAGGTCAGTACATAATAAAGTACCCAAGGGATGCAATGCTTAGTAGGGAGACCAGATGTTGAAAAGGAGACTAAGTTATGCTCTCAACCCAAGCAACAGCCCCAAGAGATACTTCGGCAGGGGCTGTATTTCCACAGAAAACTTTTTCCTTTGGACAGAGAACGAGTAATGTAGGATAAATCTTCCTTAAACATCCAGCATACTACCCAGGTATTTAATTTAGGAAGACATGTCAACATCACTTTAATGAGAAGAAAGATGATTTTGCTGAACATAGTAAAAATGAAATTTCTAAGAAACACAAGGATCCTTATATTTCAGTTAAATTAATCGCTAATTCAGAAATCTTCCTCTAGTCTCCAATGCCAATTCTGCCCCACCCAGACTTCATTGAAAACTTAGAAAAACAAGCCAAACAGGCAAGAAAGTCTCACAGCAAGAACATTTGAGCTTGGCATATATTACATGCACTTTATAGCAAACATTCTATTATGTAAACATTTATTAATAATTTCTTTGTATTTAAATTAAAAATTCAAATGGAAATATAAGGCTGCATACCACAAGGGTTGTTTTAATGAGCATAATGAAGTTAATTTGTGTTAATTATCAGCCTATTTAACCAACCAGAACCTGGGTGTCCAATAGATTTTGAATAAAAATGCCATCAGACAGTACTGGTGACAGAAGCCAGATGCCCACAGCAAACGCCCTAAGAAATACAGAGAAGTCTCATTATAAAAACATATTTTTTTGTTTTAGAAATAGTATTTTGGCATGGGTGGAAGTGAAGTAGCACTACAGCAAATGAGTAAATTAATCTGAAAATCAAAAACTAGAGACATGTATTACTAGCTATGTTACATACCAAGTTGTTCCAGCAAGACCTTGCCATTTAGGACATAGCATTTTCATGCTCCAGCCACACAGATCCCAGAGGCTCAACCCACATTTCCTGATTTCTACAACAAAGAGTGTCATTAGCCACCAGCATCATCAGGAATGCAGTACTACAGTAACCATACTTAAAGGAACCTTTCATCTAGTTTGAGAAAAACAAAAGTATGGTGAGACTGGTATGACAAGTTAATCAACATTTAAGCTATTAACCATTAGCTTCAAACAAGACAGCTCAACTAGTAAGCACACAGTCTTATGCATACAGAACCTGTGCTGAACTCAAGTTAATAACAAGTATTAAATGTTCGGTTTAGTCTGTTTATTCCTATTCTTGACTTCAGTTTAGTCTGCTTATTCTAATTCTCTACTTCCTTTTGTTTCATTTGATTCATATATCAAGTAATGCATAATCTTTAAGATTTAGCTGCTAAACCAAAGTCTCAAAGGAGGTTTTCCTTGCTACACAACCCTGCCACTGGATTCTTAAGAGCACAGATTCAAAATTTATTTTACTAATATGCTGCTGCTGCTCAAAAAAATTGTGTTATTGGGTTGGGGTTATGACTTTTCTAGATCTTATTTTTTCTGCAAGCTGTGTTTAACTGTTGATTTTAATAAAGCATTAAAATGTTCTTCTATACTTAGACTCAGTTGAGTCTTGTAACTCCTGGTAATCTTACGACTTTTAATTCCTTACATTCCTGTATGTAATTTTGCTATGCCACAGCCAGTCTAGCTGCAAGGGGAGCCAAAACCTCTGTATACAGACCCTCTGACTGTGCCTCTTACTGTTACATCCTTTGCCATCTTCATGTTTTCTACTAAAACAATACTACCGCTTATATTTTTACTTTAGCTTGTCCTTATATTGACTTTTTTTATAAGGTTTATACCTAGAACAATGTGCACAGATGAGGAACACATCAATATAAACAAACAAAGTCCCTTAAGCTTCTTATGTTAAACACACAAAAACTGTACAGTATTTCAAAAAAATCATGGGGGAAAAAACCCAACATGCAGCTGCTGAAGACTATCGTTCCTGCTTCACCTGACTGGATGCAACATAAGCTAGGGGATTCAAGAAATGTCTTCCAGCAACTCCACAGTCAAGGAACAAACCTCTACTTCCAACTCCTCTCAGACAACTAACACTTCTCATTACGTACCTGAGCTGGCTGTAGTACTGCCATCGAATTCTTGACAACGCGTGTGCACTGAGCTTCTAGAGATCACAGGTTAAATATTAGATATAATCCTGTTGCAGTTATCTGTAATTTGTTCACATAAACGTTGACTATATTGGCCAGGCTGGTGGAATAAAACCACTTGCTATTCCACTGTGTGACTGCGGAGCCCTGTGTGCAGTTCAGCTAAAAAAAAAAGCAATGAAGGTGGTATTGTTGGCAAAGAACTCTATTTTCTTTACCTGCAATTCCTTCTGTATTTTGTTTACCAGTGGCGTTGATATGAATGGCTACATCTGTGAAATCCACAGCCTTTAGGAATATTACCTTCTGAAAAGCTTCTGTTTAAGTAGTTAAGATTGATTACAAACATTTGTATGTCCGCTTATTTAACTTAAGAGAAATAATAAAAGAAAAAAAATTACCTGAGGGATAATTTATCTGAACTATCATTTTCAGAAATCCTGATTTTTTAAAAAATACACCTTTAAATGAGAACTGGAAAACTCCTCAGTCTTCAGTGGTACTCTTCTCATCACATTGCTTTTCATTAACCGTTTGATTCTTAGATCTCTGAAGAGCAGCTCCAGTAGTCAAGCTACAATTAGTCATAGAAGGTGCTTGCTAGATGAGATTAAGACAGTTCCAGTCATATCCTGATTAAATCTATACACACCAAATAACTTTGTAATGAAAATTGATTTATCAACTGTATTTGCTTTTTACAATTATAATCAAAAAACTTTTTGGTTTTCAGTATGGATACCTAGGGAAGCAACACATTCAAAATTCCAACATGCCTACCAGTTCTCCCTAGCAAATTTTGACCCAATTGGCCAGTGTCCATCAAGGCTGAAAAAGGGAGAAAAGCATCCCAGATATTTGAGAAGTTTAATGAAAATAGGGAGCTGGCTACTCAGACATCCTCAAACTCCTTTTTTTTTTTTTAGCAAGTATTTCAGTTGTTCTCAAAGACCCTGTTTAGAATTAAAGCCTTGCTGTTCTGCGAGCTGCACGAACATAAGGTGACAGCCTCTGTCTTGCAAGCTTTACTAGGAAAGTTAATGGCACTCTACAGGGGTTTCCTATTATTCTCAAGACTGCTGTTTGCAGGGTAGTAAGAATCTGGTTAGAATTTCTGTAGATTGGGAAAATACTATAATCTTCCAGTACACATCATAATAATTCTTTGTCCAACAGTTAAGTACATAATACAGACGCACTAGAATGAATACATCTAACTACCATGCATTATGCCTAAAAACTTCAGAAACTGTGATATGCAACCTCCTGTAATTTTAAGACTTGCTTTTAAAAGAATAAAATTTCTAGTAACTTCAGGACATTTGTTTGCCAAAGTTGAATTTGGCCCAGTGTGAGCCAGGCCACTGAGATGAAAATGCCAGACATACCCAAAAACATCAAATCACAGTATCTTTTTAACACAGTCTCAATGTCAAACAGCAACAATGAAAAAAGAAATAAAACAAAGACCTATTGAGGTCGATGGGACATTTCAAATAACACTGCTATGTACTTTCTAATGAGACTTGTTAGTAACCCCTTATACTTCAACTGCCTAACTCCTTTCATCATAAAGGATCCTGAAACTTTTTCAAGCAGAAGTACCTACACCTCAATGGTTTACAGTATACCTTTGATATTCAGCAGAGGAAATCCCCGTGGGCTATATAACTGTTTTCATTTTGTCCCATGAAATTCCATTCACTTTTGGATGATGTATAAGCTGTTATAGCCCAAATTTTTCTCCTCTCTTGCATTCCTGCAAAATTTTTGGCAGCATACTATAGTCATAACCAGTGGTTATAAAGCTGGGCTCACTTCACCACCAAAGCAGCAATGGAATTGCCAGAATCAATTTAACTGGTCAGCAGAAAACTCCTTCCTACCCTGTCCTCTCAATTTATCTTCCAGAAGTCATCATGCAGGTCAGAAGATCCCTCACCTCCAACCATGACACACTGATCCTAGAAAAAAACAGATTCAGCATGCAGCTGCAGCAGTCCACGTTCCACAAGGGAGTAACAAAGAGAATCATTTTCTTAAGTCTTGGACATCGGAAAAGACTGCATGACCGGTCATGACCAGGATGTTTCTTGACCATCCAAACAAACTGAAACCTAAATCGAACTATCCATCTTACCGAAGACTGATGGCAGACAATTTTGTATTTCAGTCGAATACTCTAAGACATCAGTGCTACAGTTCAAAATTACAACGTTACTGTTTCCCACTAATTAAACACAGCAATGTTCCTGCACAAATTATTAGAGAATGTAATTTAGGTTACACACTCAAGACTTTGAAACATGGGAAATGGTAGCTTAACAGTCATCAGTGCTGCTTTGAATATTCTACAGTGTAATGCAAACACATTATGATTAAGGGGTTTTTACTTATGTATCAGAGAATCACTAAGGTTGGAAAAGACCTGTAAGATCATCAAGTCCAACCGTCAACCCAACACCACCATGCCCACTAAACCATGTCCCACAATGCCACGTCCACACGTTCCTTGAACGCCTCCAGTGAGGGTGACTCCACCACCTCCCTGGGCAGCCTGTTCCAGTGTTTCACCACTCTCTCAATAAAGAAATTTTTCCTACTATCCAGCGAAAAAAATAAAAGGGTAGCTGCAATATAAAGTACATAACTTGCACTACCGTATGGTTATAAAAACCTCCTGTGCCAAATACTGAAATTCGTTTGACCCCATTGAAGATCTCAGATGTCCAACACTTTGCTGCTCTTTTAGCCAAGTAACATGGCACAGAGTAAAATGAAGATAAAAATACCTAGAGCCATGTTACTAACGAATGCTTTACAAATACATACATACTATGGATACCACAGCCACAGGTAACCAAGACACCATTCTCTATATACCTGGTGGAATTTTGCTCAGGTTTTCCTTAAACCTCTCCCTAAGTAAGTGAGTTCAGTTAGTTCTTTATGTGGTTTGCTTAGGACAATTTCACTGTACTTGACAATTACACAATTAAGGACATTTTGAATTCAGAAACAATACCATTCTTTCATTAACTTTATCTTCTTTACCGTGAAGAAAAACAATATACAGATGTCTGAAAAAGGCAAATGAGTACAGCAACCAAATACAAGTAGACCAGGACCCTCCCACTGTAGCAAACTTCCAGATGAAGAACATACTCTCATTCACATACTTTCAATTCATTGCCACAGAAAGATTTCTTCTGGTAATATGTTACTCTTCCTCAAGATGCCAAATATTTTTTCAGTATTAATGAAAAAAAGCAGCTTCGGTCTAGGGAACCTTGAACTCTGAATTCCCTTTTGCTTTGTTTTTCCCCCTCCTGCTTCAGAATAGAGAAGTGCAGAACAAAGGTTTATGCTACAAAAACGTTCACAAATGACAGTACCACCAGAGCAGAATGCAAACTACATCCCTCCACCCCAAGAGGAAGGACTTACATAGCTTCACCACACTTTGAATTAAGAACCATTGCTCTTTATTTATTTAGTGCCCTTAGTTCTTGGGCTGGGGCCGGGGAGGTGGGTGTGTGTGTGCAGAATCAATTGACAGTTGTTCCCCTTTTAATGTCTCCATGTCATTCATGAACTTATCAACCTCTAACCTATCCTTTCTAGCCATAGGACAGAAGACTATTTCTTCTCCAGACAGAAGAGGTCCACTTTCAGACCCAAAAGAACAGCTGATCACACTGAGTGAAGTAAGAGGGGTATACAGTGGGAATTAGCCACAGCCCTCACCTGCAGCTGCAGGTTTCAACTGATCCTACCTCAGGAAGGCTCAGAGCTGCAGGTGTTACCCAGAGATATAATCTCAAAGAGAGATACTGCCTGAAATTTTCTTCTTGTTCCTTTGAATTGCATGGAGTTACCCCTGTCATCCTACCCCCATCCCCAAACTGCGGAAATTTACACTGGAATCACTGTGACCCCATCACAGAATGGCTGAGGTTGGAAGGGACCTCTGGAGATCATCTAATCGAACCCCCTGCCCAAATCAGAGTCAGCTAGAGTGGGCTGCACACGACCATGTCCAAACGGGTCTTGAGTATCTCCAAGGATGGAGGCTCCACAACTTCTCCAGGCAACCTCTCAAGGCACCGACCAAAGTCTATGTGGTTTTTCATTTATGATGAGCCTATCCAAACACTGTATTTGGGCATTCCTGCCCTGCTGCACTTCGGAACATGAAAGATTCATCCAACTTTGGGATTATACATGCCTCAAAGCCACTTGAAAGAAACAGACTTTCCTGAGCACAGTCACAAGACTCTCCAAGCAAAACTTCTTCCCAAGTCTATTTATATTCCCATAATCTATCCACAGGCTAGAGCTCAGTGGCTCTGAACAGTTTGATTAAAATGTTCAAAGAAGTGTTTACACCTTTTAAAGAAAAACTGATAACTGCTATCTGCCCTTCTATGCAATTCTAGAAGGGAGACAGAGACCTGCTACAGTTCCTAGTATGCACATTAATGAGAATACTTGTACAAGACTTGAGTAGCTCAGTGGCTCACTTGTGGAATATCAAAGAAAACCGAGATCTTCCCATATGATATCCATGATATCTCAACAAGAACTTCCAGAAAGCTTGAGGAAGTCCTGGCTACAACAGAGACGTAGCCTCAGCAAACAAGATGCTGGAATCTTCCTAGACCTTTCAAAGATGACTGGTTTTGCTTCGGATGGAACTGACCAAGGAGCCAAGGAGAAGGCTGATCATTTTGCAAGGCAAACAAACTTAGTCCTGTGTTCCATCAGCACTTCTTATGCAGTAAGAGAGGAAAGCGGGAAGACTTCTCTAAGTAAAGCATCTTTAACAAGGAGGTTTCTTCAAGGGATGCCTAAGTGAAGGAAGAAATCCACTAAGATGATAAAGCAGCACTTTTTTTATTATTACAGAGACTTGAGATACATGGAGAATAAAACTACCTTGGTGGAAGATTTCAGACCTGCATTAGACACCAAGCAGTCTTGGTAAAGATGTTGTTTTCTTCTACCAAGAAGTACCAGTATGTCAACATTAACACCGCAGAAACAGTCATACTTTGATCCACTCAGAGATGAAGGATGCAGTACTGACTCCAAGGTATGTAATCCTCCAGCCTTAACAACCTCACAGAACTGATGTAATTTTGACACAGATGTCCCTGCTTAGAGAAACCTTCATGAAATCTCTTATCCTCCTGTTTAGCCAGCTCTGTGAATGCAAATAATGCTGGGCCACACCTGGGAATCTTTGATCTCTCCTGCTTCAGGGAGAAGGAGTAACCGCCAGCCCAGACAGATGGATGAAGTGGGTCAGAGCATTTCTTCATGGAATGAAGTTTCTTTCAATCAACAGATCTCTTGTCTCCTGGAGCTGGCTCTTGCAGCCAGAACACGTGACAAGAGCCAACTTCAAAGCAGGAGTCTGCTACTGAAACAGCATCTGAGTTACACAAACTCTTCACGAGCTTTTCCATTAAGAATCATTTTAGACGGGTATCACAGACTTCTCAGAAAGCCTCACAGACTTCCCACAAAGTCTCCATTGAGAGTTTAGAAAAGAGGAGGGGTGGAATGCTAGAAAACAGGCCCTCCAAACGACTGTCATACAGCAAGAGGCATTTCAAAGACCAAATACTTTGGTTTTAAATACCCTGCTTCTTTAGGGCTGCCCCAAGGCCACCAACAAGACTGGACCTGCTTGCTCTGCTGATACTGAGATAAAAAAAAAAAAAAAAAAAATCAAGTGCGGTCAGAGAGCACCCTCCAGCACTGACACAACCTCAAGCACCACAGCAGCCTAGCACTTGATTGGCACAGCAAGACATAGGGCCTGGGCAGCTCACAAGACAGCACTGCGCTAGAAAAGAGGAGTCTGCAGGATAAATTGTACATACGGACATTCTCAGGCTAAGCACCTACTGATTGCCATCAGACATGGACCTTGGTACCAAGAATAAAACCCAATGATTTATGCCTTACACCATGGTAAAAACCAAAGAGCTTAACTACAACTTCCCTAGCTAAAGTAACTCCTAATTACCTTCAGGTAAAGAAGAGAGCACAGCTATCTGTGACAGAGAGACAGCTGATGCTGCTTCACCTGCTGTATCTTCGTTGAAAGGCAAAGCACATGCACCAGCCCTGGGCAGCAGCGCACATCTGGTATTCTGGACGTACAACTACCGTGGGCAATCTGGGCACAAAACCTGTGTGCCAGGTTTCAACTCAATACGAACACAATCAAATAATTATGTAACAAAAAATTGCCTTTAAAAATCAAAGCCAAAAGCCACTAGATTCAAGAGGTCTGCTAATGTCACAGAAACAGCACTATGGCTAGACCGGAAAAACCCTCTTTAATGCATTGCTGCTATTTTCAGGTATTCATAGTCTTCTTGGTGAATATGTGTAAGAAACTATCAACCAAAACCTGAAAGCTTTCTGTATAAAAGCAACTCAGATTTCATTCAACCCCTTTTCAGCCTGAACATGAGAATAAATTTAACCATATTAACCTTTTTCAGTTACTGTTTGCAATTCTGCAATTGTACTTTGATAACATCCAAGTTGATATGTCCATAATAATCATTTACAAAAGCTAGGCTTGCTCACATTTCATAAAGACTGAATCAAAGAAAAAAAAATTTTAGCAAGTTTCATTTCCAGCTCAGGAGATACCCCTACTTAACAAAGCGTATGTTACTCAGTTAAATGTTATGTAAATGTTTTCTTAAAAAAGGGCATGTATTTAATCGCTGTTCTGAAAATCAGTGCCCACGAAAAGTCCATATGTGGAAATGTATTTATTGTTATTTTTAAATGATTCCACATGTACAGTTACTTGAGTGTAAAAAAACTTACATTTTCCAATACAGCAGATCAAATATGAAAAACCTGGAAAAATGCAGTAATAGAGGAAGATTTATCTAAGAAGAAAATCATGACAGTCAGCGTTATGATTTTTAAAGTACTAACACTATTAAAACACATGTTCATGCTGTGGCCAAAAGAGTTATACTATAGGCTTACAAATAAATATTAAAAAGCAGCAGTTTCCAAATGGTGGTCCAAAAGGCCATGGTCGGCACATGGTCCTATTTATAGTATTTTCCCTGTAAGTCTCTATTAGAAGTGGATGGTGGTCTTGAATATATTGAAGGAGAAGAGCTGTTCCATTGCTAAAAAATTCTGGAAAACCCTGGCTCAGTTTAAGTTAAAAAAAAAAAAAAGAAAAAATTATGTTTAAGAAGTCAAACAGTTAACCTTTCCTTTCATGCCTCTTTAATACCCATTAGAGGGTCTATAGAAACACTACCTAATTCAAAACTAGTAATTATTTAGTAGATTTTTCAAAAATACCCAAGCTATTTTGGCAAACTGGTGTCTTTGGAGCTATGTTCCTTATTTATAGTCTGAAAGGCAGAGGCTGCTCATAGTAATCAATTATATAACCCTTTTTCACATCTGAAAAGCAAATACAAACTCTCAGGGTTTTTCAAGACCTGAAGGCCCTCTCATTAATTAGCTTTCTAACCCAATTAAAAGATGTTTTTGGAACATCACTCAGACAGTGTTTTGTTTAAATAACTGCTTAAGAAACACCATTCTATTCAATATTTAAATTTACAGTTTCAACGACTCACTGGAATTCTATAGCAGAATTTAGTATCCTTGGCAAACAAATCAGAAACATAATTTTGCTCCTTAAGTCACCCTTAAATTCTACACCAAAGTGAGAATGTAAAGTAAGAGATTTGTCAGAAATGGACTGGCTTGTATTTACCAAAAGTCAAACATGAGACACAGGGGCAGGAACCAAGCAGGAAGTTATGCCTTAGCTTGAGCCAAGCCCAAGCACCAGAGCCATTTCTGCCCACTCCAGAAACTGAGGAAACACTTAAATCTGTATTGTAACATGTATTTTTGAGCTAACCTGGTACTCCAGCCTTTCAGGTAGACACAAGGCTTATTTGAATGTGGCATGGATCTATATATACTCTAGAGTGTGTAGTGGACCACCATTTTATGCATGGCTGACAAATAAACCCATGTTAAAGGATCCACCTTCAGAAACAGTATATAACATGCTCCACTGGTGTTTCACATTCAAATCCTATCAACGGCTAAAGCCAACTCAGTCACACATAAGGCAAGCTTGTTGCAAAGATACTCACAGAGCTATAAGGAGCGAAAAGGACGCTGTTCGTATAGTCTCACCCACCTCCAGGTGGCCTTAAGGGATTTCAAATTGCTAACAATTTCACTATTATTACTGTTATTAAACTTACTATGGCCTCATAATAACTACATCCTGGCAATAATATATTGCTCTGGAATTGAGCTTCTAGTCTTCCCAATACCTACTAAGTTTACTTCTTACTTTGTCCACCTGATAAAAAGCCAATGGATTTTGCCAAGACACACACATAAGATTGGCAATAAGTAGGTATGCATGTTCCAGACTATATTTTGTACAGAATAATCAGATTTACATTGTACTGTCAAAACCTAATTTTTCTTCCTAACTCAGTTGTATTTTAAGCTAACTTTTTTTGCTGTTTATAACTTGTTTGGCATTTATGTAGTTGTACTACATATAAAATGCTGCTGCTACCAACCACTCTGTATAGCCAACATGATGAACTATTACACTAAAGAGGAGGCAAAACCTTTGCACACGTGCAGAGTTTACCCAGAAACAAAACCACAAAATAAGAATAAAACTGTATTTGTTTTTCCTAACAAGTTTCAGAAAGTGTTTATTTAAGGTTAAATGATTATTTTCTTCCTGTAATAGCAACTCTTTCAAAGTTGGTTAAAATGTTTGCTGTTATAATCTCTACAGGTTGCTAAACACTTTCAGGGTACAAAGTCACAAGTTCTGCGGAATGCTGCTTTGTGTACTCTGTCACCACCAGCACAACTTCCCTAGGTAACACACACACCATACAAACACCAGCTATAACTGGAGAGTTAGATGTCTGTGCTTTTAAGTTTTGTTAACAACAGAACACATAGCAGGTTCCACTTTACCGTGCAAAGCATCTTCTTTGGGGTATACTACGACCACAGCAAATGCCAAGTCGGTGCGTCCTTTCTGTGCAGCCAAAAAGGTTTAAAAGATAATCTGGGAAATCAAGAAATCACAGGATTTGTGCAGAATGTAATAATAAAAAACAGAACAGGGCTTCCCTACTCTGTGGTATGGTGAAAAAGCAAGTCAGCAATCCCTCAGTTTTAGTATTCATAATTTTTTGTAAAAAATTATAAAGAAGATTTTGTTTCCCCCAAATGTTCTTAACAAGTAGTGTTGCTCTACACAAACATTGCACTTCCATCAATTTATGCTATTAGTAAACAAGTATATATGGTAGCATATTTATTTCTTTTCCTTGTCACACAAATGCAATAAATCTCAGTTCTTGAAACAAGTGTCCTCCTGAACTAGGATTTCAAATAACAGCTGGAAACATTCAG
The DNA here is from genome assembly GCF_030936135.1 of Gavia stellata. Classification (NCBI taxonomy): domain Eukaryota; kingdom Metazoa; phylum Chordata; class Aves; order Gaviiformes; family Gaviidae; genus Gavia; species Gavia stellata. The sequence goes on along the minus strand of NC_082596.1, from coordinate 37,062,658 downwards.
GTTCATCTTATGTGTTAAAAAGCTAAGATACCATATGTTAAAACTTACGTCAACTGATATTACCGGCTGAGCATTCCTGCAAAACCCAAGTTGTGCTTCATAGCATTCGGAAAAGCCCCAAAACAGGAGAACATGCAGCCTCCAGACAAATGAGCCCTCTTCCAGGGCAACATATCCTGGGTCTGTCAAATTCTGCAACATACACAGGGGCAACTGGCAAAGATTGCTAAACACCCTAAAGATCAATACCTTTGCACAAGCAGCATGGCCTAGGGAATTAAGCATGGAACTGGTATCCAGCAACTCTTCAGTTTAATGCTGGTGCAGAAACAAATATATATCTTCCTGGTTTCTTAAATGAAAAACTGATGGTACTTAGTGATGCACAGATAGTTACAGAAGTGTTGTAAAGTTCTCTGAAAAAGATACTTATGTCCCAGTAGAGCACGAAAGTTTCTGAAGTAACAGGAACCTTGGCAGTAAAAAAATAAAAAAGAATTAAAATGTGACACTGTATCTCTTTCAAAAAAGAAAGCATTTCTCTAGCGCTTATATTAGCTCAGGAAAGAGACCACATCTCCAAGGGGAAATTCTTCAAAGGAAAAAAAAAGGCATAAATGTGCAAGCCAAAATAAATAAAAAGCTCACACAAAACCAGATAGCATGGTGGGGGCATTAGAAACCTGGACAACTGGAGCAACTGCTTCAACTGTCAAACTTGCCATTCTTATTAAAAAGATAGCATGATTTTGTTTTACTTCTGTGAAACAGCAATATAAACCATATACTTAAGTCCTCTAAACAGCTAACTCCATAAAGCATAATTTAAGAAGAATTTAAGAAGACTATTATCAGATTTTTTTCCTCTCGTTTATCTTAAAACAGCTAATGAGAGGTTTTAGAAAACACCATGTACAAACTTCGTAAGAGAAGAACTATACAAATTTTAAAAGCATTTCTCCTTGCAGTCATTCAGAACACAAAAATCACAGATTACTTTACTAGATCAGGCCTAAAGAGGTCTTGCATGTATACTAGAGGTACCCTTGGAATTCATTATTTCTTTTAATTTCCTCATTAATTTCAACAAGACTGAAAAAATCTTGATTGTCTAACAAGTTTTATTTTTTGTTTTCTAGCTATAGTACATTTTTTAGTGTCACATAGTACAATGTTTTAGTGTCACAAAAATTTCAAATAATGCTTTAAAAAAACCCTCAAGCATATCCCTATGTCAGTAGATCTGCTCAAAATGTCACTAGAAACAAACACTACCACACCCACAACTTATAATTAAAGAAAACACTCTTCATATCTAATTCACATAAAACTGTTAAAATACATAGTTCTGCCACAAAGTTGAGGAGTACCCTGACCTCTCGACTCTAGAAGCCTCATTCATTAAGATTTTCTACATGAACATACAAAAATACTAGTAATTTAAAGGGGAGGGTGGAGGGGGAAGCAAAAGAAATTTAAAAAAGAGCCAGTATTCAAGGCTGTAGCCTTGAACCTAGTTTTAATGTGAGAACAAAGTAATATAGTTATGAAGTACTTCTGACAGCAAGCAGAAAATATTAGCCACCCCATCAGTTGGAATATACACCTGGTTCAGCTGAGGTCTTTCTTTCTCAGTATTGTGGACTTCTGCCCAAGAGTTAATTAAAATAAGCAGGTCGTACCTATCAAAAGTACAAAAATACCTAACAACTACAGCTTAAGCTGAAGACAGGAAAATTTGTATTGATTTACAGAAGTAGGTTGTCTTTTTAAGCCTGCAAAGAAATTAAATGTTCTAATCAGCAAGTGAAGGGAGATAATTCTCAAACCTGCATGTAGTCAAACACACAAATGGAAAGAAAGGAGATGTAGTAAAACCTGTTTCAACATGCTGTATGTTAGAAATCTGACTCTCATATTTCATAGGAGCCAAACTAAAAGAAAGACGCAATGAAAAGCAGGTTAAGAACAAGGTAGAACAAAAACCGTACAAAGCTTCCACGCACCACGGTACTGAGGAAACACATTAAAACACATTTTTGTAGTTTAAAAAGGTAAAAAAGAAAAAACCCAGAGGATTTAATCTTAATTCTGTCTTTGAACACACACAGGCGCGCATGCGCACATCCTTTACAGGTGTCCTTGGATCTTAAATTAAACATACCTTCCCTACAGAACATTAAATTGGCAGTATCAGACAAAAATGTTTGGCTAAAGCAAAACAACTAAACCAAACATCCATAATTCAGCAGAAAACATTAAAATGATAGAAAATAAATGGACTTAAGAGCACTAATAGTTTACCATAAGGATTTGAACTTCATGCGTGGTAGTCTTCTGAAATTAGAGCCGAAGAATGACAGCACAATGAAAAATTCCAGCAAAAAGTAATTTCAAATACAACCAAATGCAAAGAAAAACTACTTGTCTTTTTGTGTACAGCCCATTCAAAGCTGGCTTTGCAATCACAGCTCTGGTAGGCTATTTGTAGGATGACAGGTAATTATTTGCACACAACTTTTAGGAGCAAAATGGACATAACATACAGTTAGGGCAGGCAAATGAAAGGCAGCTGAAGCCTGCGCTGATACTCTCAAAGCACTCCCAATGTGGAAAGCTTCTTTGACAAGAATTCCCACTAATTTACAACAGCAGAGGAATCATCCCCAGACAGCTGGGCTTAGATTTTACTCTACTATTGGTTATATTACATTCCTGATGACAAAAGTTGTTGACATTAAGGTTGAATAGTAGAACTGGTGCTAGAATAAAAACAGTCCTGCACATCCTTCCAACATTTTTTCACTACTGACAGCACTTGAATTGCCCAAGAACTTTGTTTAAAAGTTTAAGTACAAGACAAATTTCATAAAATGAGATTGAGGAAATAAGTCTTGTACTCTGCCTTACAAAAGGCTGATGTTTTATTTGCTTTTCATTGGCATGCGCCATTGGTACTTCGTCATTGTCTTTGAAATCATCCACCCATTTCTTCTTTACTTTCCAGTTCCTAGGAAATGTATGAACTCCAGGCCCAAACACTTTAGGACTCATTTTCCCCGACGGCTGTTCTTTAACGGGATGAGCTCGCATATGTGGCCAACTGCTATATTAAGGAACAGGATTAGTATCTGAAAACCAATCAACATCTCCATCACCACTGAATGGAATAATTGAAATTACTGCACCGTCATTCATCGATAGGCCCACAATCAGCTCCAAGCATCGCTAACGTGGTGCATGAGAACAAGAACGCGGCTTTAAAAACTCAGTTGTTTTCCTAACAGGTTTGTCACTGTTGTGAGACGTGACTTGGAAAGCTTATGAGGTGCAACTGAGTACTTACTCAGCTGGAAGTAATAGAGTGATACTTTCACAAGAGCATTTAAAAACTAAGTGTGCAAGTGATGTAACACCAATGGATAGAATAAGGACAGGAAAACAACGTGTAGAGGAGAGGAATAAAATGCATTTATGTGAAAAGTGAAATAGTTACTGTAAAGGTTTTTTCTCATAACTCTTTTGCCTGGTAATAACTGCGTATTTTAGTACCATCTATTTGTGCATTACACTTGGGAGACAGCTAAACACTCATTTAATTTGTAGAACAGTGCTGGATGCAATAGCCCAATCTTTCCCCTTCTGCCAGATTTTATTACAATTTATTTATTTACTTGGTTATCTGAATCACAAGAGGCTGGACTTTAAACTTCTTCTGTTGACCAAATCCTGAGATACACGGAAAGTATATAAACACTTAATTCATGTAATTATGTTGAAACAATGCCATACATGTTGTCCATACTAAAACAAACACAGAAACTCATGACTATTGAAATCACCATTTTACCTCTTGATTTAGGAGATTTGGGACCAGAAACCTTAGAATATATTTGCACATGAAAAACAAGAGTATGTCTTAATTTAGAATTTCCTGGCTATTACTGATGTAAACAGTGCAACAGAAATTTACTTTGAGACTGCAATATTTTAAAATAAAATATGTTCTTAAAGGATCGTTATAAAAATATCCATCAGAGTATTTGTAGTCAAATATACAAATTAATATATGTACAACTGAACTAACAAGCCATAACAGTTTTTTTGCCAAAAACATCTGTCACTTGAGTAGAATAGACAAGTATCTTAAGTTTTTAAAGCCTTCTGCAGTTCAAATTTCTCATTTTATTGCCCTTCCACAACCACGTTTCTCTTTATTTATCTCCATGACTATGTTATATTAAAATGCACATAAATTCTGCATTTGGTAAAGGGAGATGAGAGAAGATTTTTCATAAAACTAAAATTCTGAATGGTACTCAAATGTATGCAGATAACATGACCGGTTCTGTAATGCCGGCACAAATTAGGTCCTATTCATTTTTATGGTTTCTGTTATCGAAGGGAAAATAAAGAATAAGAGTGTTCCATTCATTTTCTTAAATGCAGAAAAATGAAAAGTGTAAGAAGTACAATTCAAAGTGGTGCTCATTTGAAAGCTGAGGAAAAATATTTTTGAAAAATATTTTTGAAAAAGAGAAGCATTAACATTTCAAACCATTATTTGAAAACTCTGAAGGGAGAAGTTGAGAGAGGGAAGGACACGATTACAGCAACGATATCACACACACAAACATAGAAAGTCTTGTAAAGTACAGTGGAGCAAAACAAGTGTGCATGTGGCGGACATTATGTAAAAGGAAATACATAAATGAGTCAACAATTATATTTATTGTTTTAAAAGTACCCATGAAATTTTGTTCCATCACGTTCAGCTGACTTTACTGGATTCTCTCACCACCTTATTGCTGTAACCACAGGTCTTTTTCCCACCATTTTGTTTCCTCCAGAATCAAATCTCACTTGGAAAAAGACCGTAAACTTATTAGGACAAAAGCGATGGCACCCAGCTTCCATTCTTTTCCATGTCTCCCACTGCAAGGGAGCAGGGAGAAGGGGGCACTGCTGCAGCTGCAGACTGCTTAACTTCAGATTAGCAGCACTCAGATTTTCTAAAAGACAGTGTTCATCAAAAAACACTAGCTTACCAAAACCAGTTCCTTTGCAAGAACATTCCAGTTTTTAAGAGAGCCTTGTTATAATAAGATTCAGGATGAAGCTTTGAGTGAGGATGACAGTATCACACCACAAGACAACAACCCACTGAACAGTCCTGGTGCTTACTACAGATGTTTAAAACCCTAACTCGACTGGGCCAAGTTGGCAATTTTACAAATTTGAGTCCCTGTCACCACAGGAAAATGCCATAGCACTGGCTAATCACTATTTCAGAATCTCTCTTTCATCCACACAGTCTGTGAAAAATTTCTGAAACCATAATCTCATCCTCATATATAACAAGCATAGATCAGATATCTTACTATTTTCAAGAAAAGGAAAGTAAAAATCTGACTTAGCCCTACCCTGCTTAACTTCTGACACTTGTTAAAGCCTTAAACCATGTTTCTTACCCTTCATTCCCCTTTCCTAAGACACTCTCACAAAAAGGGGCTGACTGCTGGTGTGAATGTATAGCAGGAGCTATGGGACTATCAAAGGGCTCCGTTATGTTTAGTTCCTCCTTGGGAGATGCTTCCCAGATGCATTAGGAAACGAAGTGGCAGAAGGGCCAAACCTAACAGACAAGTCAAGCTTCAGTAGTACTTCACTTGTTTGTCAAGGATTCCGAGACTGCCATAAAATAACATCTATCATCAGAATCTACCTAAGTCCGTGCAAAAGTTTAAATTATACACTTGATTATAGATAACAGGACTCTGTCTGCTCCTTAAAGCAGCATCGCAAGAGTTTCTCAAGGGCCACCATAAGGCAATGAAAGGAAAAATACAGCGTTAAGCTCCTCAGGTGGTCAAAAGCTTCTCTATCAGAATAAGATGCTTTCAACTCCTTTTTCTAAAGCCTGTAGAATGGTCAAACCTTTTTAGGTCACTTTTTGGTAAGCTTTTACTTTTTCCAGAGCAATTTAAATTACAAGTACATTTTGTGGTAAAATTTTAATCTACTAAAATATAAATGTGCATAAAAAAGACAATTAAGCTTCATCTGCAAAAAATACTAACTCTGCCAATATAAAGTGCACATATGAAAAATTAAGCCTATAAAAATATATAATGAAAGACATCTGGCACAAACATCAGCCTTCGCATGCTTGTTTTGTCAGCTGTCAAATCATGGTAATATACAATGCTAAAAGGCATGCTGACAGCAACATTCCTGGTATTTTAAAGAACAATCATAACATACATGCACCTATAAGAAAATACCTGCATTGCTACCAAAGTAACCAAACAGGGCTGGTGGTCTTTAGAAAAATATTAACACTTAATGCTTCTGACTCTCAAATTGAAGTCTGTGCAGGACAGGTCCCAAATTATTTCTTTCCCACACAAACCTTTTCGGAAAAGTTACCTGGAGTTCCGAGCAACTACACATGCAATGCTTTATAGAGTTATTGTGGGTAAATACTGTTCCTACATAGCAAATGACCTGGGATTGAGAAATGATATTCATTATATATTTAACTTTGTCAATTAAAAAAGCATTTTAAAAAATACATGTAAAAGGAAAAAAAAATTCTTCCCAATAATTCCGTTTGATTTAATCTCAAAAAGCGAATTTAAATCAGTAAAACACACCAAAATAAAAGCCAATGTTTCTCCTCCATGTAAAACACAAGTTCCAGATACACTTTGTACTTGTGCATATGAAGCACTAAAAACAAAAAAAACCCCTTAAGATGTGGTCCCATTATGTTCGTCCTATGGTCCACTCAGACCAAAACCATGGAGTTAGAAGGAAAATTAAAACATTATATTAAAAACAGGTTTTGAATTTAATACCCTGCTTTACAAAATAATGATTGAGCAGTAATACCATGGGACAAAAAAGAAAATTGCCTGAGATGATGCTACATATGTGAAGATTTTACATGGCATTATAGTCATCATCTCCTGGAAACCAAGGGAGCAGTAGTAATAAGAATTAGTCGTAAGGATTGAAACCTAGTTTCCTGTTAAATATACAATCAAGCTGCAACAAAACCACATTACTTTTAAATAATCATTCCTTTAAAAGCATGCCTGAATTTTTTTCTGCTGTAGTCAGGAAGCTAAATCAGGCTTGCATATATTCACGTATCAAGCACACTGTGCCATTTTACTTTTAATGCTGTGGAAGGTGAATGAAGAAAGTTTTCACTAGAAAGTAAACTTATTTACAGTGTGATTAGGATTTTTTTCCTGTATAAAGTTAGTTTCTGCCTTGATGTTATGAGGTAGAAAAGTTTTAGCCTTTCTTACGCTGACTCTGCAGTGAGAAAGAGAAGCAAGACAGGTGAGACGAAAGGGATGAAACTAAGACTCCTGGCTAACAGAGACGCTGCAGCTAGCACTGGACTTGGTGAGTCCCAGTGGGAGCTGGCAAGTGATGGGCTTTTCTGGGGAAACCCCAGTACAAAAATTTTATAAGGTGTCATTTTGCAAGATAAACTGAGCAAAGCCATCCAACCACTGAATTTAGGAATTAATGAAGGCTAGGTTAAAGTTGGCTTGCAATCATCCTGAAGAACCTCTGTTTGGGGCAAGTAAGAAGACATTACATTTTTGTTTTCCGTAAGTACAACCGGCCTCACCATGGGCATCAGACCTGACCAAGGCCATCTTCTACCTCACAGAAATCTCTGATGAACACAAAACTGGCCATTAACAGCTTGAGTTCATGACACTTGTCTATACCATGTTACCATTCAGAGAACTTTTTCCCTCAACCTTTTTATTGAGTAACACTTAAAATAGACTAACTACATAAATCTCACTTCTTTCACTCATCCAAATGGGAACTAAACACATAAGAAAAAGTTCTCATAGTGGTTTATGTCTACAATCACTCTCACTAAAAGATATATACATACATATATATATCCACCTCACTCTTTTCAGTAAGTTTTTGTTATCACCAAGACTATTAAAATGAAGCTTTCCACATGAGCAATAGCTCAGTGAAATATCACTGCCTTTTCAAATGCTTTCTGTATGATATCAAATTCTGCCAAGATACTTAATCAGATTGATTATCTGAGGCTGAAACAAACAACTTGCAGCACTGACAGCCAAAATCATTATGTTAGACGTGGGGAAGGACAAATGAAGGCCTGCACTGCCCCACTGCCAGAGAACACTGTATATCTTCCTCCTGCCTCTACCTTGAAAATCAACGGAGACTTATAAAAAAAATAATGGATGTTAAGACATGGCATTATGGCAAGCCCATAGATGAAAAAATAAGACTACATCTATCAGCAATAACTTCACTTCAGTACAATGAAAGGATCTGTATTCTACATATTTAATCTGAATTTCTCAGTACACGTAAAGCTTTTCATACTTTCTTTAAAGAAAGGGAGTTCTAAATTTTAATATAATCTTCTGAGATATATGGGTAATTAAAATCGTACATGACTTCTATCAATAGATTTTGAAGCACATAAGACAGTGTCTTGATATAACATATTTCCTGCTTTTTTATATAAAAGTCTTAACCTCACAATTTGTCTGCAAAAGGTGTTTCAATCTCCAGCTGACAAGCAGAAAGAGTAAGGCGCACGGAAATTTAGTTTGACAAACACACCAACACCTCTGCACTGGATTGCCTTTGTGCCCTCGGCCATCCATAATTTTGCTCTCCCATAATGATTTTCTGATGCCGAATCAGGGCTGTCAACAGGTAGGGTCCACCCTTCTTTCACTAACAGGAAGACAGTCATCTACCTGACCACGTATTTTCTCACAGCCTGTAGAAGTGCAGTCAGTGTCTTTGGGGCAGAGGAAGGAAATGGCAAACACACATACTACCCCACAAGTGCACGTAAACATGTTTTGTCTCAGTCATGATCACATGAGTTTCATTTCCTTTAGAAACTAGACTAAAAATGAGTAGGGTAGGGAAGATTAATAAATACGTAGTTACCGTATTCATTGATCCTCACACCTTTTTATCTCTCTCTTACTCACTTCCTCAGTAATTTTTGGTCAGCCTTCCCTGTTACATTGTACCGATCACCACAGAGAAGCTTGGGAAACATTTTGGCATCCGTGTAATTCTTGTAAAAACACCAGGAAGTGTAATCCTCTCAAAACAAGGATCCTAGGGAACTGGGGAAGCAGTATTTTGGCTTTTTACCAACCATTTTACAGCAAAGGTAATTAGTAAGTTACACAGCGTTGTAAGCAACACCAGCACAAATCCAGCTTCCCTCACCACTTGCTCTCTCTTCTAACGATGCCAAGATCATGACAGGCTTACTTAGCACGGCTTTTGTTTCCAATTTCAAACCGATATAGTTAATTAAAGTTTCAGCTCTAGATGATCTATCTTTAATAGTCAAACAAACCAAAAATACTCCAACCCTATTACTTCACCTTTTTTCCCCTCACCATAGCAACAATGCGTCAGAAACACTTCAGGAGGATTTTGTTTGTGTTGAATGGCTAAGATGTGGTACGTGCATGTGATAAGCTACTTTTGAAATAAATTACACAGAATAACATATATTTCAGTAACAGTAAGTATCCAGATCCTGGTCAGTCTTGAGAGAATTCTATATATCAGGAGAAGTCTGTGACAGAAGTCATACGAAAAAACAAAAAGATGACTAATCAGTTGCATTTCATGCATATTAGGTACAGTCTTCCATCAACTGACAAACTGGAAGAGCTGCCCCTCTGTCTCTTCTACAAAAAACCTATTGCCTTTTTGAATCAAAAAGTATCAGACATTTGCAACTGCTTTTAAAGTTTTATATAATACATAATTACACATGCATGCGCACACATACACATACAACCTCCCCCCCAATGGAATTCCAAGATTTCCATTCAAATGCAGAAAGAAGAGCTGAAAAGATTGGGACAGTGATCAGCATCTCAATACTCCTTTCAAGAACCAATAGGAAATGATAACTAATGAAAAATTCCAAATATTATTAATACAGGAAAATATGTCCAGCTTTGACAACCAACGCAGTCATGGAATAAACACTTCCATCTTCAGTAGCTGCTAAAACAAACACTCTTTTACAGGCTTTGACAGAGAACAGAATTCATTTCCCCTTTACAGCTGCACTGCTTCAAAGTCAGTTAAACATCAATGTGACAGCCTTACTTGGGAGAGCTCAGGCATTTACTATATTATCTTAGCCGGGCATGAGCAGAAAGCAGAGACTGTGCAGGCAAAGAAGTAGGGGGGGAGAGGGAAATCAAGACTGTTTTTCTTAAACACCTTATGAAGTGCTCGTCTTAGTTGTTGCCAGAGAGTTATTTTTCTTGTTCATTTATTCCGTATTTAAAGACCCAGCTAATACAAACATAGCACAGGTCTGAAGGCAAAAAGTTCAGTAGGATAGAGCTTATTTACACAGATACTACTCAGTTACCAACTTCTCACTCTGCAATACAGGGTGCTTCTACAAATGAAACTCAGTTGACTGAGCTATTATCAATGCTTACAAATTAGACTATCTTATTTGCAACTAGCCATCACCCTATCGATTTTCTCATTAATACCTAGAAGACACACAGTTTAGATTCTTACCCTAATTTCTGACACCAACTTTCCTGTACAACCCCCACAAGACCATCGTGAAGCTTAATATATATTAATTTCACACAGAGCAACCAGCACGATAATAAGTACTTAACAGTAAGCGGGAAGGAATATTGGCCAGATGTCAATTCGACCCTAACAATGTGTACAGGCCACTAAATTGAGTATCTTGAACAAAAAATAGACACCAGATAACTGTTGCAGCCAATTACAAAAAGCGGTCAAGAGTATTTCCTGAGATTCTGTAGAAAGCTGGCTGCTCACATGATGATGGCTCTGCTTACTTCTAGATGTTTAATTGCATTAAAGAAAAACTAAAAATACATCAATCCATGTTCTAACTACTGGTTTCCCATGAAAGCAGTTGTTGTTGCAGTGGGGGAAATTACATGATCACAAAGAGAAGATGTCTTATGAATTACCTACCAAAATACAATCCACACTACTAGCAGAAGATTTGCTGAGTGACTAGTTCTTCCGCGGCAAATGATCCCTCAAAACCGTGACTCAAAAAATTCCCTACAATACTGAAGAAGTTTTCCATTGGGACTTTGAACATATTTATCATTTCTCTATGCATGCTATAGTAAGCTTGAAAAAAAATCTGTATCTCTTCCTTTATTCTTAGTGGTATTTTGTACATAAATACAGAAGAGAAGACATATCTGAAATACAGCCTAAATCACCATTCTACTATTAAAAAAATAGAAAACAGTAGCTAGTAAAAGCAAAACGTCACGCGAAGCAATCTGTGTAAATTATGTTATTAAGTGCTATTCCTTTTTCTTATTTGAACCCCTGCTTTGGGCCAAGTTGAAATTCTAGAGAGCCCGACGGTTTGTGGCCATATCATTTGGCAAAACACTTAAGTTTGTACTCAGAAAACCTCCAGATCTCAGCTAGTAAGAGTTTGAGCCATCTTTCACCTTCTGAAGAGTCACCTCAGGGCTAAGGGCAAGACAAATCAAGATGCACTTCATCTACCAGTAATAAAATCACTCTCCTTCACACCTGATAGCAGCCCTGATCTGAAGATTATTATTTCACAGTAAGACTTTGTATTTGAGGTTTCTGTCTGGAAGTTTTCTGGGTGAACTCCCATATTCCCCTACCACAGCTGGAGTCAGAAAAGACACTTCAGTTTGTATTTCCCCTCCAGGAAAAAGAAGAGAAGCAAATCAAGTACTCCCTACAAAAGGTTTTTTGCCTCTGCATCTTGAATCCACCCTCTTTCCAAATAGCTCAAACAAATGACCTTCAGTGCATGCTGCAGAAGCTGGCCCGTCGGCCGGACTCAGGGGATGAACCGGCTTGCCACTCTGCCTACCATGGAGAGGATGGTGTGTTTTGTTTAAGCATTTACTCATTAAAGTCTTAGGGTTTGGAGGCTTGGGGAGGTTTTTTGGTGTTGTGCTGCTGTACTCTCCTTACTGCAGCACCACTATTTTTAGTAACCAGCAAATGGGTAGCTGCAGGACCTCTCCTATCACCAGAAAGCTATCCAGCTTGAAGTGGCAAAGCAGCCCAACTCGTGCATGCTAGCAATTCTTCAGATAGAGGCTTGCGAGCCCAGCCCTGCTTGCTTCTGCTGCAACTAGCACTTTGCTATACGCACTTTAACGCAATAGACAGAAGACGACCTTTTCTGCCTTTGATGGAAATATTGTAAAATAAATCTTTGTATTTTCTATCTTTATAATCCGTATTGCACTACGTTATTTACATCTCTGTCAGCTTCTAGAAAGCACAGAAAAACTTTCATAGCCTAAAAAATTTCCCTCCCTTACACACGTACAAAACGGATGACTATGTTGTTTTACCCAGTATTTCCTCCCAAAATCGCAAGTCCTCAGATCTGGTCAAGACTTAATTTCCATAGCTATTACCAACTTCAAAAACATGCTGTAACATGTTGATATACAAATTAAAAATTGATTGCAGATTGATATACATGGAACTGTAGAAGAATAAATATACTTATGTTCTTAAAAAAAGGAATAAACCAAAATTCTCAGAAGTAACAGCAAGTAAATTCTGTTAAATATGCAATTCAACGACGTATAGCCACAGTTATTCAAATCAGAAATTTTAGGTGAAATACCGGCACGTGGTATGTGACAGACTGGCAATGGAAAATTCTGCAGGCTACGCTCAGAGCAGCACTGGAGCTGAGCCCACAACTCATTTCAAAACTGATGGCAAAAAGTCTTGTGAAATTTCTCAGTATATGCAATGCACACTGCACAGCTTGTCTCCAATTCAATACTCCTGAAGAGACACTAAGTGCCCTTAAAATGATGTATTATGCTAAGCTTTTCATTGTATTAATTTATACCCTATGACATCACAAGCTATTGATGTTTAAAAATTCAATTTAATTTGTAAGACAGAGAAACATGTAACCTGCAAAAATATGACTAGGTATGTTATATGGCTTTTAAAGGTGAACTGCAGCTGAAAAAAATTGTAACAGCAATACGCACAGAATATCCAACACAAAACAGAGTGAAAAGTAAAATGTTGGAGTGAATTCATTTTTCACTGAAATCCTGCCTTTACCCCCCAAATTCGAGTTACTAATTAACTGCCAAATACTCCTTTATGTATGACACCGCATAAAACATTTGAGTAGTTATATTTCAATACTTTGCAAATTAATTTTAAAGGTTTTGGCAGGATAAATGTTACATGCATAAACTTGCAAAATATTCAAGCTGCTTCTTTGTAGTTATAAAAAGCAGAACTTCACCCTTCAGTGCCACAGTCACATGAATGTCATTTCATAATCAATTTTATTATGAAAAAAATAAAGATTCTTCCTGTTGGGGCACAAAACATTTACACAAATAAAAGAAACACAAAATAAACTTCTCCATGCATAAACAACACTGAAGACAACAAAACAAATATTAAAACCCTAACCCCATCCCCACCTCAGGTAAAGAGGACGTTTTCTCCTTATCCCTCAATTATATCGATCTCCAGTTATACAGTTGATGGTAACTAAAAGAAGAAAAAAAATTTGCAACTTTCAACTTCAAGGTAGATCTTAAAAATAAGCCCCATTCATACAATCCCTTAGTCATCAGGTGACAATCCTAATTTAAAACAACAAATTCTCCCATGTGGCTCCATTATAAGGTGATAGCTAGTACCTCTAGTAATTTAAAGACATCCCATTTTCCTTGAGGTTAACCAGACAGCAAATCAAATAATCCCACAGAGGATTCAGAGCAGGCTTGACCCATTACTGAAGTGTTAAATTAGAATTTCAAAGAGTAACTCCATAGTCACCCTTCACAGAGATAATTTTTAATTCTTCCTCTGTGAAATGTGAAGTTAAGTCAATACTCAATGTTTTATCTTATAACATAAACAGACAAAAATACTGCTAACTCAAAACAATCTAGGTTGATTCTTGTTTAATAAAATAGCAAAAGGCCGTTGTGTCAACATTTTAATAGGCAAGTTGTCATTACCTTTTTTTTTTTTTACAATTTCAGTATTAATTCACAACATAGGTAGATAGAAGCAGGCATTTTATTTACATTTGAGGAAATTAAAACCCTACATAATGCACCAATACCAATGAATCCAAATTCTGAATATGGAGAAAATAATGAGGGTTGACCCCTTTTTACAGTTAAGAAAGTGAGGGACTTACAGCTCAAATGACTTGTTTAATGCACCTCTGGCAAACCTGGCACTGAAGAGTAAGCTCCTGGCTCTCTAGCACAAGGACTAGCTCCATCCCTGTCGTTAGCCATGTAAGATCATTCCCATGGGCATAATTATAGGGAAATTTCCATCACATGCAGGGGCAACCATTGTAAATCCCCAAATTCTACAAATGGTTCCTGCCACCTTATCTAAATTATTTGTTGATTAAACAAAAAAAAAGTTGTCCAAGGTAACAGTATGTTCAATTTTTGTAGCTGACCCTCAACCAGCCTGAATAAATCATTTTAACTGCCTGTTCAACACAACATAAGAACAGCAGAAGCTTGGCACAATAAGAGCCACAGAGCCCATTGCCGGCATAGCCTAAGAGTGGCTGATATTACCCAGTACCCTAAACAAAGCAACAGGACAGACCTAAAAACTGATAATGCACTAAGTACAAATTACAACATAGAAACAAACATACACACACAGAAAAAACCACACATTTTCAATTATTAAAATATTAAATAAAAGTCTCATGTTGTTGCAGGTATGAACCCTCACAGAAAACCATGTTGCATTAATTTATTCTGCTCCTCAAGACATTGTCTGTGTAAGAACGTACCAGTTCCCTCTTACTGACTTCCCTCCCTGCCAGTGGTAAGCCAAATCGGTTAAAAACAGTAAAACACGGTGTTGTCTTTACATTCAGCTAATGCAAGTAAGAAATATTTTCAATTAGCAGAAGAAGGTTTGACCCAATAATTGGATTTTACATTTTCATCTTTACTGTATTGCTAGTCAGCTCAACCTTTCTGCAAGAAACCATCTTATTTCCCTTCTCAGAATCTCATCTTTCTAAAAAAGTCCCTCCTCCCCCAAGGAAATTCTAAGGGCAGGTTTGCTGTCTTCCTTTCTCAGCTTCTGCAATACAACTTGAGTAAAAATTATTTACACAAACCTAACAGAACAGAGTACAGCTCATTATGAAAAAGCTACTGCTATGCTTATACAACAATATTTCCACAAAATCAGAACAGTAAAAACAGTCCCCAAATCATGTCAACAGCAAGAAACATTATGGCATATGGCCCTTCCCACCATAACACAAAATACTCACTTACTAGTGGTTTTAAATTTTTAAGGTTTTATTTCTGCCTTTGCCAGACACGTTATATACTGTTCACATTTTTACTTCTCATTTGCTCTGAGAGATCTAAGTATGTCTCATTCTGATCTTTTCAGGTTTTCAAGAATTCATCAGTTTTATATAGTAAAATACTTCACACTGACCTTATCAGATGATTTGGAAAGAAAGATGGCATACGCAGTGGCAACCATGTGAAACTTTAATTTGTATTACATATTTGTAGTCAAATGTATCCGTTTAATTATGGACAACAATACCTCCGATATGAGAAACTGAGCTGTGCCTATAAAGGATTTTTCATTTCAGCCACTGAACAGGGAAAAAAAATAAATCGTATTTTAAAACTGTTTTAAGTTGTGCAAACACTCAGTTCACCAGGAAAAATGCCCTTGTTTCAGATAGCTTACCCTACTTTGAGATGAAGAAAGCTATCTCAAAGCATTAAGAGCATCCACAAGGGGATTTAATTGCTAAATATATCTGTGAATGTATCTTAGCTTCCTTTGCAGTACCTTGGCTGAAAAGACAACCTTATGGGTAGCAGATAAATAAATTAAATCTATAAAAGTAGGCAAGTGAAGAAACTACTGTCCTTTACTGTAGGGCACACACAACAGACAGGGCGCTCACCGCCAACGTAGGAAATTCAGTTCTCTAACAAAGTATTTACGCACCAATAGAAAGCAGAGCTGTTTCAGAGGCCGCAAGCTCCGCTCAAGAACATCCAGCAGCCCAGAGATGTCAGCAATCTCTTAAGAGGCAATAAACCCAAATGCAAACTTCTGCTCTGAATCAGGACCATCGTGACTCCCTCCTCCACCTTGTTGCACCCATGTCTGATGTTCAGGAGACGGCATGCAGCTATCTGCCCTCCTGCTTCTCCCCTCTTTGGCAGCTGAAGACAGGCGTACCCCCATCTCCCTGCGTGCTGGTGCCCATGCGGGTACAGGAAAGGGCTCCCCAGTCCCTGCAGTCATCCCAGGTGAAGCGGGTGACGTTGGGAGCCACTCTCTGCCACAGCTGTAAAGCACTGGCAACCTGCCCAACCCCAGCCTGGTACAACAGAGAGAGGCAGGGCCGCCCTGGGCTCCGGAGCAGCAGGGTAGACTGCAGCTCCTGGGGAGCGAGACCAGAAACCGGGAAGAAGATGAGCTATCCGACCTGTCACGAGCTGTCCCTCTACCCAGGGCACAGGCTGTGCCAGCGAAACCGTGGCCCAGCAAGAGCCCTCACCTAGCACACCCGCAGCAGCTCCTCACTCAGAGCCGTACCCTGTAGCCAGGCCATTTACCCGTGGCTTATTCACCATTAAGTCTTCCTGTGACTCTAGCCTCGAAATTCAAAACCTTTAATTTTAGAATTTCCTAAGTGAGCCGTTAGAGCATTTCTGATTAGTAGGGAATTTTCCCCCTTCTTTAACGAAGCTACTTAGGAAATTCAAGCCAACTCATTAATAGCTTCAAGCTAGCCAAAAATACATTTTCAGTAAGTAATTCCCCCTCAAAATACACACAAATACATCTAACTCTTATTAGAGAGTCTCACAACCATGGATCAAGCTGGCCTGACCCAAAACCGTTCCTCCTACGTTGCTGCCTGGGGGCTTTGCCTGATGGCAAAGGTGGAGGAGAATGGACTATCCCAAAGCTTTATCAGATCTTGTCAGAAGACCACAATGCATAAAACACTTCTCCTGGAAGCTGGGGGCGGAAGGAAATAGCTCAGAAATAGAGTGATGAAGCAAATAAGAGGAAGACTAAGTAGGAGGCAACTTTGATAACTACTGTTACTGGAATCAAGTTCAGCAGCAGCAGGCTGATACTTTCTTTTTCTTTTAAGAAGTGTTCACAGTACCCAAAACGGGACCAGAGCACCATATGCACAGTTCCATGCTGATGTTCCAAAATAAATACATACTATTGTGAATCAGATGTACTAGACACACAGTGTATTTGACACTAACCAACAAAAGCAGAAAATTAATAGAACAAATCCATTTAACCCTTTAGGCTGTGGCACATAGCCTGTGGTGTACAGTAGTGGTGGTAGTGTGCTCAAGGTGTGATAGCGGTAGAATAGCATGTGATATTTCATATAAAATGGGCTAATTTTGGGTGTTCTGGGTTTTTTGCTTCTGTGGATTTGTGTCAAGTATGTTTTAAGTGTGGCAACCATAGTGTTATACAACAGACCCACCTGTATTAATTCCTCAAATATTTCAGTGTTGATCAAGAGCCTAGAACTTGGATAATGACAAAAGAGTGAGCTCATGAGGAAGGAAAGACTAAAATCACAGTCAGGGACAAGGAACATTTTAAACATCAGTAGTCGCGCGTCAAGCTTCATGTACCATCAGCCACACATAAACCCTATCCCACTGCAGGATACATTCTGGAAGTTACATGCTGTAACTCCAGATAGAAAAAGTTTTACATGAGTCTGTTCAGCAGGACTGAGCAATAAAAACACAGTTAACCAGGATTTGTGAAGAGAAGCCAAGCAAAAAACCACAACTGAAAACTGAAAGGCCGTAAAAATTAACCCAAGTGAAATTTCATACGTGTTGGCCACCTACTTTTAGAGAAATGTAGATGTTTTTATCCCATTTTAAAATACTACTAGACTGTGGCACCACACAGTACAGCTTCAAGCTTACAACCTGAACAAAGAAATGTAGGAGACATCTCGCTCTTTTATAGCTGTAAAACAGGTACCTAGAGATTGAAGGACAAAGGAATCCAACGCAAAGAGGGTTCTTCAATTCCATGTGTTACTTCTAAAGGATGACGATTCAAAGTTTAAAGTGAGAATTTCAAAACATAAGCAAAAGAAAAACACACTGAAAAAACATGAATGGAAACATTTTAACTCCTTCTAACACTACTACAGTGTCCCTCAAGGATGAACTCATTTGCAATACCTACTATAAAACTAATTATTTTCTCAATTCTAGTGTTAAATATTCCTAGATTGCCTATTGCTGTCATTTTGAAAGATACAGAGTTTGGTGTACACAGAACGCGGTAGTTTCTTGAACGGGAATTACTGAAGGGGCAAAAGTACTGATAATGAAAGAAGGGAAGAATCTGGACCATAAAAACAGAGATGTCTGAACAGGAGAACAGAGCATATTCTTCATTTATCATGGCCACAGTTGTCAATAGGAGTTTTACCAATGCATTTACACACTGACAGATATTGTGTATGTAGGAGTGTCAGTACCCCTTTTTGCTTGTGGCGAGATGACTAGAGGATTTTGTAAAACATTTTGAATAGTTAGAGCCCTTCACAATGATACTGTAAAACTCACCAATATTTCTGAATCATTTTAGTAATACTTAACTTCTTAACATCTGTAACTTATCTAAGATCATTAATCTGATTTTTTTAACATTCAAAGTTTGTTTTAAAAAGAAAACCTGTAATTTCTTGCCAGTCCAGCTAATATAAAGGTAAATTAATCAGATGGAAACACACTTTATATTAACCAGCTACAAATTCGCTTACTATTCTAGTCACATAAGTCTTCTGAGCCTAACATCCCAGCATTGTGACATTATAAAAATTCACCCGCTTTAATGTACAGAAATATCCACGAACCTCAAATTATTGTACTATAATGCTGTCAAATAAACAGACTACTGGAATTCAATTTCCAGAAAGCCAAGGCAAAATCTACTGGCCTTAATCTGAAATACCAGTGTCATTTTCAAGCCCTGTATTTAATTAATACTATTTACTGTCAAGAACCAAGCTGGGTAAATATTTCACTCTTCCCAATTCAGGGTCTAAAGGCAGGCCCAGAGGAAAATCTGCCCAAGTAAATGCATCTCATCTTCTTTGATGATGCAAGTGCGCAGTTGTCCTGTTCTTGACCCCTCTAGAATTCCCAGGCTCCAATACTGGTGGTACAATGTCATCAATCTGTATTTAAAATATATATTGATTTTCCATGGATGATAATGACAGCTATTTCTTCTGCAAATGCGTACATACTATACCTTTGCCCATATAAAAAGGTTCCTATCAAGGTAAGAAATGAAAAAATCTTAGCAAAGCCCATTACTAAGTCAAAACCAATATTTAAGAAGTGAATAAAATCAAGTTAGCAATCTCATTTCCTAAATATTTTTTTATTTATCTCACTGAAACTGAAATGTTAAAAATAATCTTCCAGGATATAGCTACATACAAAAGGCAAGCTTCAATCAATTGAATGACAGTGTTTTCAACAGTTCTGGATATATATGAAGTTTGGTTCCACGAATTCGGTAAAAAGTTCACTGACAGATCATTCCAGTTAAATCCATTCACAGTAATTAATGAGTTTTACATATTTGAGAATGGTTTACTCCAGATTTACAATAAATTTGAACGTTGCAGCCTCAAAACTATGAAAGCACTTTAAAACTGCTTTCATTATTAACAAATCTAGTTCTGCTAGTTGCAAGCCTGATGAGATTTCTCTCTACAATACTCTCAATTTTCATCCACTTTAAAGGAAATGCAATATATTACATTTGTGTAAATTTCAGCTTCTGCACAAAATAATTTTAGGGGAAAAAAAATAAAAAATCTGTGGGGTGCAAATGTATAAATCTTAATAGATGCTCATTTCTCAACACTTCTGTTCTCATTGTACCACCCACACAGAACTTCGCTCTCAGATTAGCAATATCATTTTAACACTGATTGCGTTAAATTCACTATAATCAAACATCCACTTTTACAGGCATCTTTATAGGCAATTCATGTTAACGAATGTCGCTACTGAACAGGAGTGACTGAAAACAGAAAAACCTGATCATATTTCATGCAAAACACAACTCCCCTGTTTCAAGGTCTAGGAATGGGAACATATTCCCTTTATCACAAACCAATTCAACACAGATTAAATATCCCTCACAGGTCCCTCTGCAAATGAGAAGAACTGACTCAGTAAAGACTAAAGACTATCCATACCTGTGATCAATACATGTATTTTATGTCAGTATTTCAGAGACACAGCTCCTGGGGGAATTAAGGTGCTCTGAACTCACTCCAGAGCTCTAGGTAGGCACCATCCCAGCCCGGCTTTTCATGCTGATAGAAATGAGCTCATTCTTATTCAGATTTGATACTTGGAACCTACTGCAGGTTCCTCACTTGCATCCTTAAACTAATACTGAAGCTTCTTAAAAGTTGTTTCAACATAAAGCACTCCTCATTTTCAGTATTGCACTTTATTTTCTGACAGCATTTCTGTTACATGCACATGCATTAGGAGGACACAGTCACAAATGAGATGTCTGTCAGAATTTCCTTTATCTACTACTGCTGTAAACAACAATAACTCAGGACAGACACTCAAATATTTTCTGTCACACTTGACACTAACTACAACACAATGCCAACGAAATCACTACAAAGTTAGATTGAGACAGACTCTCCAGATTGAGAGTGACAGAAAACTGAGATTTCTCTAATCTACGTTCTTTTTTCGCTGAGAAGGGTTCATTACAAAACAAACCATTTCATGCAAAAAGGAGAGGAAAAAAATAAATAAATGTTTTCTGACTGAAAACTTTTAGGCTAGGAACTAAAGTTAGTATTTTTATCTGTTTGGGGGGTTTTTTTGGTTTTTTTTTGTTGGGTTTTTTTTTTTTTTTAAAAGTCTAAGCTTCTCACCATGCTAACTGCATGGCTTTTTGGTAGTGCACAGCAGCTACTTCCCGCCACCCCAACTAACAATGGTCCAAGGGAGCAGCCACAAATTCTGTCATTTGCATTATTTCTTATCAGTTCATACACACATATTCTGAAGTCATTTAACCAGTCCCAGACTCACACTCTTATCCATTATATAATATAAAAATAGATCCAGTAAGTATTAAGCAGTAGCTTCCTTTTCCAAAAAACTTAATACAGTGGTAGACAGGCTGAACACGCACAACTTCAGTCCCAGTGGTGGTACAGGCTCACAACACACAGTCAAAGCCAACACCTACTCCACAAGCAACTCCAGTCAAAAGCCAAGGGCAGGATTTCTTAAAAGAAACTCCAACTGATATATGCTTCAGACACTAGTATAATTTCAGATGAGTCTACTGGTTAAAATAAACAGCTACAGCTCTCTGATCTTGTGATGGACAAAGTGAACATCTGAGTATGCCAAAGATAGGACTGAAATCCTAGACATTCAGAAATCAACACAAGAATTTCCAAGGATTCAAAGGAACCAGAATTTGAAACTATTCCTTGTCTTACGCAACTTACTTTTGCTGAACTATCTACCCCATGAACACATGGATAACTACCCACTTTAGAGTAAAAGGATATTTTGGGTGGAGAACTATCTCTCTACTTCATCCTTGCCCCCTAAATCCTTTCATGACATCCGTTTTTTACAGCAGGTTCTTCCTCACTGTCATCACCATAGATTTCATATACAAATATTTGTCTCCTATTTGCTCTTATTAATGGTTTTGAACTTTTCAAACACAGCAACCATGTTTTAGTCAGTATCTGTAAAGGTATCGGATTACTTTCTGGCACGCTACGAACCAAATTTATAATTTTGGTGCAGAATGTAGCAACACTAAGCAAAAGAGAGGCGGTTTTTTGCCCACATGTATTAATTAGGAAAAAAAGCAATTATATGCAAATCGGTTTTGTTTAAATATTTACCTTTTTCAGTTTTACAATGCATTCCTTTTTTAATGGAAAATTACTGTTGAGACAACTGAAAAACATACTATCAACTTGACAACAAAATTTCATGTTCTCTTTGGAGAATTTTGGCAGTGACATTCTTCTCTTTCTTTCCTACACATACCTAACTCATTCTATGAGTCCTATTCACTAGAAAATAAGAAGTATTTTAGATTCTTACTATTTCCTTTTTTTAAAGGATCACAAAAGCAGCTTATTATTGAGAAGACCTGCACATGCACATTATGATCATTATGCAGTCCAGATAAGTAGTGTAAATAAATAATAAGTAATACAATGTAAGTAATAAGTGTAAATAAGTAATAACATCTATGTGGCTGAGCATTTTCAAGTTAATATAATACATAAACAAACTATTAACCAGTATTATAAACGTCATTGAATGCAATGGACTACAAATTGTTTTATCAGAACACCAAGGGAAAAGGCAGAAAAAACAGAAGCACCGGAAGGCTTCTTAATCTGTTTCCATTCACTGATGCTAGAAAATTGAGTAAGTTTAAAGAAAAGCATTGTTAGTTTGCAAAAACTGCTCAACATAATTAACAAAAGAGGAAATGATACTTGATGTGGACATACATAATTTTACCCATAAACGGTTGGTGTTTTATAAACAGTTATCCCCCAAACAACTAAAAACCTTTTCAGCAGGCTCATTTCCCACCTCTATATTTAGTGTGCAAGCCTCAAAAATACATATTTCTGACCTTAATAAGTCACTCTACATGTTAAAAGACAACATTTATTCATGAGTACCCTGAAAAGGTTCTCACATAAAGTCTCAAATGCATATTTGTAAAAGATTTATACCAAGTGAGTATATTGATATATTAAACATACCTAAAATAAAAACATGGCATTCATATTCTACTTTCTTTCACTGCACTACCAAACTATTATTAGTCTGCATTTAAACAGTCCGCAGGGGTCCCTTTCTCTAATTCTCAGCGGTATTATCCCTTCTTGTGAGCAGAGTTAAACAGGCACCGCACTGCCTGATGGAGTCATCAGACAGTAATTTTTGAGCAACAAGCATTTTAAGTCATCAGTGTCATTATACTGATATCAACCCTCAACTTAAGTAATTTATTAGTGCAGATAGTTGAATGGAAAAGCTTGTATTATTTCATACTCAACCTTTGCCATAAGACAGACCCTAATCAGCACATTTGAAAAATGTTGATTCCTTAATTACAGTATAAAATATCAAACAAACTTAATGTGAAAGTGTTACAGAACATCGATTTTCAGTAACAAAAAATCACATGCTGATCCCTTCAGCCCTTCTCAGTAGAGAGTCCCATTTCTGGTCCTGGCATTAAAGCCAGGTCCCTGCTTCCATAACCAGTGTGGGCATTATTTTTGAAAGTCTCTAAAATGTTTGTATTTCAACTCACTATATAATATCATACATTATTTAAAACTGAGGCTTGTTCCACTGTATCCACACAATCAATTTAAGGCATCTCACATCAAAATTCCCAGTGAAGATGATAAAACTCTAACACAGTCCAATTAAATGCAATAGGATATAGACAACTCACCAAGACTCAGCGAGGCAGACAATGATTTCTAGGGGCTGTGCACGCAGAGAGCCTCACTACTCAGACACATCTCAAGCATGCTAGGGACAAAATTGAGAGAAAAATATTAGTCTTTTATTTGAGACAGGCATAGAAAAATAAAAATATGATGCTTAGCATATTGCAGTTTTAAGCATAACACAACGAGGGAAATACAAACTTTGCAGAGCATTATCTGCTTTTCCAGACACAACTACAACCCCCTTCCAGTTGCACAATCACTCCAGGCACACAACTTCCTCTCTACCTGCTGCCTACTGCAAATTCACAGCGATAGCAACTAAGATGTTTACATTAACTTACACGGTATGCAGCCTTTATTTTCACAAAAGAATGTGTGAGAACTCTCTGTGAAAGTGGTTGGTTCCTTTTTTGGCTGACTGCTTGGCTGGTTGACTTTATAACACATTACTTTCAAATCTCTAAAAAGGAGAAACGGGTGTTATAAGATGTCTTTCAACTTTTAATAAAAGTTGTATGTACAGAAGCACGTTTCTTCTCTGAATTCCACTTACAATACTCCTGACCCAAGTGACAAGTATCAGTGAACAAATAAACAGAAAGCTCTTCATGAGTATAGAGCTTAAAAGTCCAGTAGAGCAGAGGACATACGCGTATTGCAGTGCAATGTTTCTTCAGGGAAGAGGAGCATGCCACTACCCACACAAATATTATACCTGCGTTTCTGTTTGTAGGTCAAACAGTACTTTATGTCAAATGTATCCACGCAAGCTACCAAAGAAGAGTTTTCTACCTTCTTATTCTGACAAACAAATAGGCAGAACATAAAGAAAATTAAAGATACACTACAAGAGCCATCAACAGAAAAAAAGTGCACTAATTATGCCTCAAGAGAAATGGAATTTAGAAACAACTTCATTCTTTCTGTTATTTCTGCCATCTCACAGAAACCTTCTTCAAACAAACTCTGCTTAAGTTCTTTCAGTCACAGGCAAGATACCACTACAGTAACAGGCTATTCAGGGGCACCACCAACAATGAAGTATTCATATATAAAATATATACACAGAAGATATGAATACATTATTACCTCAGGAATGGCCAAAAAGCACACAAGCTCCACAGATCACAAACATGGGGCTTTGAGTGGGTCCTCACCTACAGAAAACATCATCTTGTCTTAGAATAAAATTTTAAGTGAAACACTACTAGGTTTTTTGGTGATTTAGCGAGATTTACAGTATCTGTTAGACACCTGCAGTTCAGAGAGACACACCAAAGGGAAGCCACTGCCTCACCCACAGATGTGGGCTGCAGCCCCAGCCCATGGTGGGGAGACCTTTTCCACAGAGGATCAGTAATGATGAGAGTGCCCATGTGGACAGAAGTGCTTTCCACTTATCTCCTGTCTTTCAGCGGCTGCACACTAGCAAAATGAAGATGACTACTCTACTACCACTTTGTTTCTTGACAACTAGCATGGCTGCTCGCTGGTATTTTCCTACTGCTGACTTGTTTTTGGGTCCCACCTCCTGATCTATGTGGTCTCCAGTACCGCAGCTCAAAGAGTCTGCATGTGGCTCCTGAACGATATGCTGCAGCCCACAGGGCTCTCTGTAGCTACAATGGAAATCACAAGTTTTGCTGATTTTCATTTGTTCTATTCATAAAACATTTAATAATAATACTGTCTGAAAACCAAGACAATACATGATAGTTTCACAGTGGAAGCACTACCTTTGAAATACTAATGAGATCTTTCTTCCCAAGTAAAAGTCTAGAATTACACAGCAACGAGTGATAAACTTACGTACCCAACAGATGTTTAATCTGGTATATTCCAGATTTATTCCTCTAACTAAACTAGGCTATCAGTGAAGAAAAGCGACGAACGTGAAGTGATGGACAATGAAATTACCTATTAGTCCTTGCCTTCCCTTCTCAAACCCTTTCTGAAGCTTGAAATAAAAGGAAAACCAACACTGCAGCAAAAGGCAATGCTAGTGGTAATTTGCATGGGAATAGGTACAAGAATCAGGAGGTTCTTGAGATGCCCCTCAAAACTCAAGAGAAACCACTCTTGCATAAAGCCAGCTTTCACAGCAACATAATGCTGTTAATGGTGGTGCTCAAAGGCCTGTAGGTAGGCCTCACACAAAGGCCGACATGAAGAACGGGCCTCTGCCTCAAACAGTACACAATTATCAGCATTAGCTACAACGTCAGAACAGAATACACCACAGCCATCATTCTCCACACTTGCCATTTTCCAACATCACCATTTAATCCTCCATCCCCCAAAGGGTAAAGGAAAACTTTTTAAAGGTCAACGTAATAGTTAAATGCAACCGCTACGGCCCAGAATAACACGCCGTCCTCTGGCTTCAGACTGCTTTAACGTCTTTATTTTCCATTCATGCACAGTCATTTCTTTCTTCTCCAGTGCAAAGGGACATCTGTATTCCAGGTACCTAAGATGTGTTACAGTTTTTATGGGGCGAGGAGGTAAGTTGTGAACAAAACACACAATATCAACTCTACAAACTACAGTTTAGCTAAAAGGGAGTGAATGACTACCACTGTCAGGCATACTTAGAAGAGACCATCATCTACAGTGTGCAAGCTTAGTGAACATCTTTTTTCATCTACATACAGTCTTCAGGTTCCCTCATTCTTATATTAAGAAAAGGTGCTGCAAATGATCTCACCATTGTGCAGTTAACACTAATGTCACACAGAACTGTAGCAAGAAAAGTTTGAGGCCTCATTAAAAATTCAGTATCTTTGTATCAAAGTAAGCCATGATTCTTAAGAAAACAGCAAAACAAGCAAAAGTATGCTTGCACTGCAAATGCCAACACAAATTGGCAAGCAAGTAAAAGAAAAAGCTTTAAACTATGTTATTAGAGCTACATTTTATAGCCAGTAAAGTATCAACAGGTTGACTTAAGATAAAGGCAACAAGTATTCTGGCCATATTAAAACAAAACAGTATATTTCTGGCTGTAAATTTTTATTTTTGAAAAAACAGAAAGATTTAGACTTGAAGAAGAGCTTTTCGCCTTAATAATATAATTGAAATCTGCTAAAATAAGTAATGTATTTATCCGTATACACTCACAATCTTCCTCCACAAAGAATCTATTTTAGGAAATTGATAGAAAAGGAGGAGGACATTGCTCGTATCTCTGGACACCAAGGTGCAAATTTGTGTAAGGGTAGCAAGTAAAATTAGTTGACAATAATCGCATTTATTTCTGGGAATAACATAAGTGGTTGGTCAGAAAGTCCTGACATTAATTTTGAAATAGTAAAGAATAAGGACTGAAGAGCTACCTTGTGAACTCAAAGCGCAGTGGAAGAAGTATGAAGAAAAGTAATTTCCACTGTAGACCAGGTGATATCTGAACTCTCACTTGCACAAGTATTAAAACACATGACCTTGGGTTTTGGAATGTTGGGTTTTTTAATTTGATTCCGTCACACAGGCATATGATGAACTTGTAAGTTCATAAATATACCCGTAATAAAAGTGTCAGTATATACTATCAAATTTATTCATAGGCAGACTTTCCTCCATCCTCATAAAGTTTTTTTTTTAAATGCGATTTAGTACCTCCTACATAATCCGTGAGGTACAAATAGGTGACATACTGCATTGTTTTTAATTGGAGTGATTTTCTTCAAAATCCATGAGCAAGGCTCATTAGAGATCAATACTGACAGCAATGAAAAACTAAATCTGTTCACACACAGATGAATTACAGCATGGGCAGAGTAAAATTCCATAATAATTCTGACCTAACAAGTAAAATGTTATTTCACTTTCCATGCCCATTCTTCAATCCCAGACTTTTCCACTGAGGCAGCCAATAAAGCAGCCAATTGTGATATGCCCACTATAAATTTTACCAAAGAGCAACAATATGTCTTACATAGCTCACTAAAAAAGCATCAAAATAGCAACTCTCAGTCATCACTACATCAGATATATGTTCTCACTATGTCCCAGGATCCCTCCCCCCCCGAAGCTGATGTGATCCATACTACCTAAGATTTATGGGTAAATCAACACATTCAGTAGATATTTTAATTAATTTGTCACCTATACCCTCTGCCCTTTCATTAATACATTAATGGTTTCCATATAATGTGGACTATCTTAGCAAAATACAAGTTATCCTTTCCAAACAGGAAGTAACTTCTTGAAGTTTGAAAACAAACAGAAAAATGCAATTAGGCTTCACAGAGGGCATTGCATCTGAGCTGCAAAAACCAAATGCCCATTACAAAGAGGCTTCTGAATATCTAAGTAATGGGAGCACGCTCACAGAAAGAGTGAGATTTACTATCAGTTATAACTGCTAAAATGAGAGTAAAGCAAGAATAATATCTGCCAGTAACTGTATTAATGGGAGATTGTTATGGAAGCCATTTAAGGAAATGCAAGACTTGGAATGGTATAATGATGCAGCTGCAGAAGAAAAAAAATGTGTGTATTGTTAATGTGTTGTTGTATAGCTTCAGACATTTAAATTAATGAACTAATTTTAAACTTTAAAATGCCAAGCACCCCAGTGACCATACACTTTCCATAGGAATTGTGCCTATTTTATTTCCATAAAACTCTTAAGTAAAATTTCCATTAGTCTTTAACTTGAATAATGTGCAATTTCCATAGAACAAGATTGAAAAATCATAAACAGTAACAAAATGCAATGCAGTAAATCCACCACGTTCAAGATCTGTTTTTCAAACTATTCATCAACTCAATGTAATTGTATAAAAGCAGCAGAAGTATTCCAAATGCTCAGGAGAGGAAACACTGTTCTAGGTAATAGGTAAATGCAGGACCGAATAAAAGAAAATTAGTTTCTTCCACTCAGTTTTTTCATCATGTAAATACTATTTCTGAACACAACACCGACAAAATAGATTTGTTTTAAAACCCTGTTTAAAAAATTCACCCCCCCTTTTTTTTTTAATTCTGTATCCTAAATTGATTAAACTATACAAGCTATCATTTTTCATGTCACATTTCTACTTGGTATGTTTTGAAAAGGCTAAGCTACTGAATCATTAAAAATAGGGAGTTTGCATAATGTAAATACTGCTGACAAACTACTAACCTTAGAACTGGTAAGATGCCTTAGTAATATGTAACCACTGATGTAATATTACAAATTATTCTTACTACTCAAAGTTGCCACTTCACCAATATGTATGCCTGTTCAAAATGTTATTCCAACACAGAGCAGGAGCCCTGGCAACTGTATTTATGCCCTGAAATCTTAAAATATTATCAAAATATTATCTATAATAAATATGTGAAATATATGTTATCTAAGCCTGACTATCCTGATGGGTAAATGCCAAAGAATACTTCTTCTCTTGGGAATTCAAACCTTACAGAAGGGCTCAGATCCCGTCTGCAAGCACACAATGGAATCACAGCTGACGATGCACATGTTTTTCTGGATGTCTCCATATGCTCAGGAGGGTTTTTCCCCCCCTCTCCCTCCCTGTTTCTCCCTCTCCGTCTCCCTTGCTCCCAGCATTACATTGAAGGATTTGTCATTATCTGCTGCCAGGAGTATGAGAATGTTTCAACAACTAACAAAAATAAAGTAATGCAGGGAACTTCATCTCATTTAAAAATAAAAAGAAGGGGTCCTGCCAGAGTAGCCATCTGTAACTAAATTAACTAATAGTAGAAAATAGGTGGATGTATGGATGCTGTAATATACCTTCTATGAAGTAAATATCAATGTTACTCTGTTCTTAGTTTAAAATGTTGTGTCACACAGGAGTGTATATACTGTAACAACACATCTAACCTTTGACCTCCAAAGCCAAACATAGAAATAAATGAATACTGAGCATTTTAATGTCTATAAGAATACCAAAGAAACGTGTGGAATTTCTTAAATACCTTATATCTACTTGCATAGGAACTGCATTGTTTAGAGAGGCCAACCATAGCAAACATACAAAAAAGTGAACGTGGCAAGAGCAGCTTCAGTTCAGGGTTCCCTTTCTCCAACGCACAATCTATCAGCACTCGGCAGACAAAGAGAGTTACATTTATACTTGAATTTGGTACTAGACTTTAGTCCAGCTTTTTCTTTTAAATGAACTGACAGCATCCTCAAGGCTTAGACCTCATAAGCCTCTGCAATTTCTGCAATCCTGGTGTAAGGTGCTAGCGACGCTCCGGCTGAGTGCAGAAGCCCAGATTTTGCCAATGAGACAGTGACATCAGCAACAAAGGCAAGGAGCAGAAGACAGTGGGCACTGCAGCAGCAGCTGGCTCACGCGCTGACTTTGCTCTTCCTGCTGCAAAACCTGGGCTCCCGGCAGATGGGCAAGCTCTTACCGGGTGTTTCTGAGGACAGAGGGAGAAGCTGGGAATGTCAACACTACAGACTGCTTACATGCCTCTTTCGACAGAGCCTTTCAGCCTTACAGCGAGCAAGCCACTTTCCTACATGATTATAAAAACATAAACATTATTCTTAAATAATTAAATTTGACCTCAGAGCTTCAGTTTAATGCAATACACTACATGTGAGCAAATCCTTAGTATTTTCTAATTTTTCACCCAGAATAATCTTTGACTATTTTCTCTCTCAAATAATGTAGTTCCAGTTTAAAAACTTAAACTGAACCATCTTATTCCAAAAGTATCATTCTTGATAGCAATGAAGTACTCCTGCCTCAAATGTCTTCAGTTTCAAATTTAGCACTGACACCACCAGGACACACAACGAGGAACACAAGGAGATTTACACATTTAGTGAAGAAGTGTCTTCAGACATTGCAGAGATACTGATGAAGCATGTGGTACATGGATCCTCGCCCTAGTAAAGACCACAAGCTTGAGAAAATACAAAGTTGAGAAATCTTCAGGTTTTATGTGAAATAAAAAGAGTATGGTGGCTGAAAAAATAAGATGATTACACCACCTTTGTCAGGCATTTATGGTGTAACACTCAACAAAACAAGATACAAACATATTAAAAATTACATGATTCTTCAAATATTTGCATGATGTTAAAAAGATCGACTTTTCTTTTTAAAGCTGTTCTCAATATTTCTGAAGGTTGAGTCCACAACAAAGTATTTTCTTCAAGATCATAGATGACCAAGACTGGCTATGAACATTAAGATTATCACAGCACTTCTCATAAACTTAGGGATTAACCATTTGGGGGCAATTGACATCTTTCTTTATCTCGTGTTCCATTTCTATGTTCCAGTTCCCAAGTAGCTGTATCACAAATGCCAAAATAAGGGACACAAATGCATGAGCGTCCATATGTGCCTGCATATACGTCTGTATGTGCAAATATGCACAAGCCTGGTATATCCTATTTGTGACCCCACCATTGACGTAAACAAGCAAGTGTCCTGAAAACTACGTAGGAGGCGCAGTACCTACACGAACAGCGAGAAAACGACTGGTTTCCATTCACAGTGGTCTTAAGCTGCACAGAAGCAAACAAGAGCCCTGCTTTGGGAAATAATAGTTTCGGTATGACATTAATGATGGTGTGCAACATTGTCATTTCTCTGAGAGCATCCAACACAGCAGACCAGCAGCTCCCTCCCTTTCGGCACTCGCAGAGGATGCCCCCATGAGAGGAGCCCACCAGGTGGCCCAGCGCTGCATCGGGTTGTAAAGAGCCAGGAAATTAACTGGCTAGAGTTGATTTTATAGTTCAGTACATAAAAACCCAAAGGGATAAAAAACAAATTACTGCCTTCAGCCACAATGGCAGCAAACTAAGAACAAAAAAAAAATGTTTTAAGTAAAAAGACTGGCAGTCTTAAACTGCTTACTTATTTACAGCAGCAATAGAGCTCTGCTGTAACTGTCATAGCCAGATACTATATGCTTAGCTCAAACTATACTAAATACCATAAAAATATTACCGGTTCAGTTCTAAAGCCTATTCACCTGCTTCCTACTACTCTGAAAGAAAGGGAAAAAAAAAGATAAATACAAGAACAATTGATTATTACTGAAGAAGCAAGCTGTTCTCCTTTTACAAGGAGACTCTTTTCCTGGCTGAATTACAAGTGTATTTAGACGGTGGGCTCCCACATACGCACACTTCAGACAGAAGCATACAGGCTAACACAAACTAAGATTCAGATATCATTATTTCCCGGTGACTGTCAGCAACCTCCTTGCCTGCTTTTTTTCCTTCCCCCTCAACTCGCCCAAATCTTTTTTTGCCAGGCTCTCGGGCAGGTTTCCTGCAGACAAACTGCACGGCCTGAATGCCCCTCTCTGGAAGGAGCAGCATGTCATTCCCGGGCTGGGGGGGAAACGCTCGGGCCCAAGCGGAGGGGAAGAAGCGAGGGGCAGCGAGGGAGAGGGACGAGGCTCCAGTTACACCTCGCCCAGGAGCCTCCGACGAGCGCGGCGGCAGCACGGTCCCCGCGGAGGCGGCGGCGCACACACCGCCCCCCGCGGAGGCGGGGAGGGGTTGAGCACCCGCCCTCCGCGGAGGCGGCGGACATCTCCCCACCCCTCCCCCGCTCCCCACGAGCGTGGGGGCCCGCTGCCGACGGAGCTGCCCGCTTGCAGCCGCCGCCGCCGCCTTGCGCGCAGCCCCGCGGCCGCCGCCCGCCGCAGGGAAGCAGGAGCGAGCGGCGCCGCCCGCCCCGCCAGCGGCACCCGCCCAGGGACCCCGGCCCCGCGCCCAGCCGGCTGCCATCCGCTCCTCCTCCTCCTGCTGCTGCCGCTCCCCGCCCCGCACACACACACACGCAGACACACGGCACTGCGGCGGCCGGGCCCCCACCCCTCCCCGGGCCGTGGGCAGGCGGCGGCCGGGCGCCCCGAGCTGCGCTCGCACGCAGCTGTGCCGCCGCGGCCTGGCTGCCCGGCTGCGGCGCCCCGCGGCACGGCCCGGCTCGGCACGGCCCGGCCCGGCGCTGCGCGCACACGCAGGCGCAACCCCCGCGCAGAAAGTTAGAGAAGTTGCCCGCTTTGCCCCCTCCTTCCCCGCGCGTCTCCTGCGGGCGCGGAGCGGCGGCGGGGCGCCCCGGCGCAGGGAGAAGGGGAAGGGGAGAGGGCACCGGGCACCGCGGCCCCTGCCCGGAGCGGGGAAGGGGGCGGCCGGCTCGGACCCACGGAGGGCAAACGGAGCGGCCCGCACCCTTGCGCACCAAGTCGTTGTCAGCCGGGGAAGGGGAGGGGGTGAACACCGCCCTGCTCCCCAAATCACCCCTTTTGTCACCGGGGAGAGAGCCTCCCTCCAAGTTCCTATGTCAGCGTGTGCTTGGGGGTAGAGGCGGAATGTCCTAAACAATCCCTCGAAAATTGCCCTCCGCACCCCAGCTGCCCCATCCTTCCCCAGCACGGGCAGGGCAGCCCCCCGGCCCCCCATCAGCCGCAGCACCCCTCGCCTCCCCGGCTCCTCGCACTTTCTTCCCCTGCCGCCCCTAGCCAGGGGCGCGGAGAGGCGGCACCCGACCTCCGCCTGGCCTGGGAGCAGGAAACCAGCCCCCTCGGCCCGGCAGGGTGGGGTGCCATATCCCCCCCCACACACACACACCCCGCTCCGCCGAAACGGGGGACGTCCCGGGGAAGTAAACCCGCGCCCACCCCACCCCGCCGGGCCCCGGGGGTGCGAGCACGATGCCCCAGCGAGGGGCGGCCCCGCAGTCCCCTGTCCCCGGCTCCCCCCCGGTTCCCCACGGAGGGGACCGCGGCCCCCGCCCCGCTCCTCCCCGCCGCCAGCGCGGGGGAAGCCGCCTCGCCGCGGCTGCAGTGCCGCCCGCCAACGCCGCCCCTCCGCGCACCGGCGCGGCCCCGGGCGTCCCCCCGGCATTACACAAGGCGGCCGGGGAGGCGCGGGGGGCTCGGGCACACCCCCCGCCGCGCCGGGCCCGAGGGGGCGTGCGGGAGTCGTTACCGGGGTCAGTGCCGTCTCCCGCGGCTGCCGCCGGCGCTGACCTTCGCTTTGTAAGATGAAGCTGAAGCTGGGGCTGCGGCCGCCATGTTCCCGTTTTAATAACTGCCTGCTTGTTTATTTCAATGGAGACCCTCCCACCACTCGCCCTCCTCCTCCTCCCCTTCTACCCAGAGGAGGGCTGGACGGGGAGGAGGCGGGGGGAGGCACAAGTCACTCCCCCCTGCCCCCGGGCACGGCGGCGGCGACCGGGCCCCGCGCTGGGGAGGCCGGGCCGGGCCGGGCCGGGCCGGGCCGGGCGGCTCCGCGGCGCGGCCCGGGGCGCCGCCGCCCCTCGCTGATGCCGCCCGCCGGAGCGCGGGGCGGCCCCGCTCCCCGCCCGCAGGGACAATGGCAGCCGCCCCGCTCGCTCGCAGCCCTGCGCGGCGCTCCCGGGAGCCTCCTCCACGGCACCCGAACGGAGGAGAAAGGGGAAGGGAAAAAAAAGTCCTTCGCCTTCGGAGGGCGAGACTTTAAATGTGGCCCTTTGCGGTCCGCCCTCGGAGGAGCCTCGCTCGCAAGCGGGACCGGAGCAATCTACCCTGACCAGGCTTTCGGTGGCCCATATTCACAAAACCAGGGCGGCGGGGGGGGACGGTCTTAATTCCTTTCTTCGCCCCCGAAAAAAAAAGGGGGGGGGGGGGGGAAGAAGAGGCATTCTGAAAATCGTGTCACAAATACACAGCACCGACTGTATCGCGCACACAGGCACCCGGGGGATGAAGATGCAGGCTTTTCCTAGGTTGGCGGAGTGAATACGTGAGTTAAAAATTATTAAGGGCTGGAGGACGATTGTTAAACATTGCCCTTTAGTTCAAGAAGCAACCCACAGCACAAAAATTCTATCTTAAAAGACAAGCTTTTCATTTTCACGTGTGTCGATAATGGCGAGCTATATTCTACACACTGTAACTATTGTTATTTTTGACATTTTCTCACATGGGTGTGCAGCCCCAAGTTTTTCTGCAGCGATCCACAGATTATACATTGTTACTGGTGGTATGGCTAACTCTGCTTGCAGTTAGCCTTGTCCAATACGTTTTTGATCACAACCCTTATTTTTCAGATGGTTACATTTTGCCCTACTGTGCTGCATACAATTTCCCATACTTTTTTCTTTCACTGGGCAAAAATAGTTCAATTGTTTCTCCAAACAAATTAAAGGAAAATGGTCTTTCCCACTTTCCTCCCCCATCTTAAAAAAAGTCTTTGCAACCAAGTCACTGAAAACTTGTGATATTTTCCTCCTCTTAAGAAAAAACTCAGGTATGGGAGGGGTGGCCATCAGAAATCTGTTTGAATTTAGTCCCATGAGGAAATGGGGGTGGAGGGATTGTAGTTTGTATACGTTCAATTAGAGCTTTGCTGCTAAATTAACCAGAGATCCTACCTACATTAAATGCCACTGTTTTAGGGGGAGAACTTTTGGCATCATGTCCAGAAAACAAGTGAGCATGCCTCAGTGTTGGGCTGCAGCAGCTGGAGAGGACAACCTTTCTCAATGTCCCCCCCATCAGTCGTACTTGGCAGAGAAATTACTCTGTCTTGAGGAAGCTCTTCCACCCTGCCCGGACACAGGCAGGCAGCAAAGAGATTGAAGGTTAATTCTGTCTGGAGTGCAGACAAATCAGAGTATTACCTTGAAATAACATGGCAAATGAGAGTAGCTTGTATGTGAAAAAAACCTGGGGCAAAGAGTTCTGGAGAGACAGAGCTTTTCCTCTGGCCTCATTTGTTATATCTGTGCAAATCTCTGTAGCAAATAAGCTAAGAGTTATAGAGGCAGTAATCTCATTTACCTCACAGTCGTGATTCATTCGTTCTCCTATGCTAGGTGAAACAGTGGTCCACTGGGGGGAAAAAAAAAAAAAAGTATGTCTTTAATTTTATGACCATGAGCAGGCCAATTTAGAATTGCACAGATATTTTTACTTCCAGCACCTCTTATTTATGACAGCTTGACTTTTTCCAGCTTCACACTTCCTTTAACATACCAAAAAAGTCTTTATTAAACTAGTACCTAAATCCACCAGGAAGAGCAAGGAAGGCTGTTTAACTTGCTGCAGTACAAACATAAAAGCCCATATAACACACAGTTTATGGTCTCAACATTGACAAAAAACCCTGAGTCTGATACAGCTGACTGTCCTTGTCAAACTGCGTGAGAGAGGGGATTTAACTACACACATGTGCTCAGATCCCCTGAAATTTGTTACAAGCTTCTAACTCATGAGCAAATACATTTTGTCATCTAAGGCCAAAACCCAAACCCCTGGTTACAAATATCACTATGTGCAAAGACCAGTAATTACGTTATTCCTAGCTGCTGTTTTTTAAAGGGAAAGCAGTATCTTCCAGATGGGAAACAGATCCGATAAACACATTTCAGTGTCAGACTTTATTCAGCATTACAGCTCTTCTCTGAACCTTCTCCAGTGTCACCATTGCTGCATTGTGCTGAATAAAGCTGGGCTTAGTTTTTCAACAGAAGCTTCATCTCTTCTAAACAAGAGTAATATAAACTTTGTGTCATCCTCTCATAGTCATCCTCCTCCCATTTATACTTCTAATCGTGCTGACTATTTTGTTCACAGCATCACTTTTTATGCATTCACTTGATTATTCACTGCAATCTGCAAACATTTCCTGGTGTGAAATTTAAGACAGAGAGAAGTTTTTAATAATTTTGAATTTTCAGTGAAGTTTGGTTAAATTTCCTCTCATAACTTTTTTTCCTAAATCAACAGGAAAAAAATCAGAGTCTGAATGCAACCATGTTTTCCTGATCAGTATAACTGTATATTGTCAATGTTCTTTTTTCTTTCTTACTCTTCCTACATAACATATTTCTTAAAAAAAATGATACATGGGTACTGTGAGTAAAACTAGCATTTGCAGGTGTGTTTAGAACTGATTTTCAAGTAAGTTAAAGTTATTCTTCCATAAGGTGAAAGGTTATGAACAAATTGTTGAACTTGGTGGACCACTCAGGTATGGCTGCTGTCTCATAAAGTTCTATCTGCAGCTTTAACACGTAGCAAAGAAGGGTTTGTGTGCACCTGCTGACACCAGGGTTATATGTAATGCAGCTGTTGGTGCACAAAGCATTTTTCATGAGCAGCTGCATTTACCCTGTAGAATCACCCTGCCCACCTTTATGGGGAATTGAGTCCCCACTTACTCATTAACCTTCCCAAGTGGATTTAAATATCATCTGATTGAAACCAATAAGATTTTTGTTGACACAGTATATACCTAACTCAAACCCACAAAGAAAACAAAATGAAAGTTAAACCCATTTAAACCTGCTATATCATCTTCATCCTCTTTGTGGTGGGGGGGACCTGTCAAGGTCTTCTGGTTGAACCCCCAGCTCCAAGTAGGGCCAATTTTGAAGTTACACCAGATTTCCCAGGGTCATATTCAGCTGAGCTCTTACTATCTCCAAGGATGGAGATTCCACAGCCTCTCTGGGCAACCCATTCCAGTGTTTGACCGCATTTGTGATTTCCCTGCCCCCTCCCCCCCCCCCAATATCTAATAGGTCTGTTCCAGCTTGTGCCTGTTGCCTCTCACAGTGAAAAGGCCATTGTGGACCTCCGAGAAGGCTCCGTCTTCTCTATACCTAGCCATTAGGTAGCTGAAGAGAACAGTAACATTCCCATCAGCCTTCTCTTTTTAAGCCTGAACAGCCTGACCCTCTCAGCTTCTTCTTGTACATCATGTACTCCAGCCCCCTCACCATCGTGGCAGCCCTCCTCTGGATTTGCTTTTTATGTCCATGTTTTTCATGTACTGGGTAGCTCAAAACTGCACACAGTAGTCCAGATGCCATCTCACAAGTACTCCATAGATGGGAATAACTGCTTTTCTCAACCTGCTGGCTATTCCTTTGCTATTATGACCCAGGATGCCCTTGGCCTTGGCACACTGCTGATTACTTGTTGCTCACCAGGACCCCCAAATCCTTTTTTGCAAAGCTGTTTTCTATTCAGTTGGCTCCCAGCTCATAAAATGGATGGCTCTTCTGCCCCAGATGCAGGATCCTGCACTGGCATTTGTTGCACTTCATGAGATTCCTGTCACCCCATTTCTCTAGCCTGCTGAGGTCCCTTCAGTGCACTGACCACTCCTTCCCAATTTGCTGTCATCTGCACTTCATCTCATCACTGAGGTCTCTGACAAAGATGTTACACAGCATCAGCCTCAGTATCCACCCTTGAAGCATACCGGCCACCAGCTGGACCTGCTACTGCTGATCACAGCCCTTCAGCCCAATGGTCCATCCAACTTATCTTCCGCTTATTTATTTCATACCTCCCAGATCTGGTTAAAGGATGTCTATGAGTGATTGTGTCAAAAGCTTTGCTAAAGTCAAGGTAAATGACATCCACTGCTCTCCCCTTCTCGACAGACTCAGTTATCTCATTATAAAAAGCATTCAGGTTTGTCAGGCAGAATTTGCCCTTTGTAAACCCTTACCGCCTGTCCCCAGTCACCTTCTTGTCTTTCAAATGCCTGGACATGGTATCCAGGAGGATTTACTTCTTAATCCTCCCACAGACTGAGGTCAGGCTGGCTGGCCTGTAGTTCCCTGCATCTCCCTCCTTGAAGGTGGACACATTTGTCTTTTTCCAGCCACCAAGCGCTTCCCCCAGTCACCACCACCTTTACACAATACACACACAAACCTGTCATGGTACACATACCCCACTGTTACCACAATTACTGTGCCCGTGACCTCACATCACATCTCCAAACTATTGCTGATGATCCTCCTTCCATTAGCCCTTTACCAAGTTCTGCCCTCTCAAAATAACACATTGACTTACATGTCGCTATATTCTTTTAAAGCATCTAGGACCTGGCTCAGATCCTTCAATGGCACTTTGGCTTTATTTTCATTTGATACAGTGATACAGTGGACTCATTAAGAGCTTGCAGTGAAAAATATATCCTAGGCATACAGTGCTTATGTGCTAAAACGAAAAAGAAGCATTTTTTTGGTCCTAGAAAAACTTCAGATATAAAAAAATACTTTTTGCACCTCAGATAACAAAATTGTAAATTAAAAAGTGGCTAATCAAACATCTTGTTGTATGCTGATGTCTTATTAATTCAATAATTTGCTTCATACTAGATTTTAAAAATCAGATAGCCTTTGAAAACTTTTTTAATGCAAGAAATCAAGCAAGATCAATTTCACCTTGTAAAATGTTTTGAAAAAAGTTATAAATGTATAGGGTAAGATTTAGGATTTTAATCAATATTTGTGCAAATATTTTTATACTAGAATAAATGTTACATTTTACTCCTGCTACTTTGGTAGCAGTTTATGCTAAGACAAAATAATGTTCAACTGAGGGAAATACACCTGTAGAGCTAAAGCACAACTGCTGTACTAGTACCAGTAGCATATATATTTTTCTTGTATTGTAATATCATACCAAAAACCTTGCATTTTTACTTGCTGGACCTGCACGTCCATTTACTCAGCCCACTTGCTTCTGCCACTTTCCTTCAGCTACTTATACCGATTGTGACCACATGAAGTGCTGGATCAGACAAACAAAATCTGCCCCTAAAGTTCTTCTTGCACACTGTGATGGGACTGGTGAGCAGGTAGCACCAAATTCTCACCGTGAGAAAAGGGGCAGTGCCTCTTCGACACTCTGGGCAGTCTGCTGGAGATGACCCTGCTTGAGAAGGGGGGTTGGGCCAGATGACCTCCAGAGATCCCTTCCAGCCTCAGGAATTCTGTGGCTCTGTGATACTTTCTGTGGAAAACAAAATTCTTTCTGCGACTCTGCTTTATTTCACAATGCTCTCCCAACTTCTTGAATCATTATTCTCTTTAACCATCATTTTTCTCCCTTTTGCCCTTATTTTCCCTTTTATCTTTATTTTTGCTAGTCTTTTATTCTCAGTCTCTCCATATTCTCATCCTGCAGCTTGTGCTCAACAATAGTTATGCTATGACATACTCTGTATATTCATGCAGTCTATTCAAAAAGACATTGCTGTTCCTCCTACTGAAGATGGAGAAAGCCCAGCTCACCCTTATACTCTGACTTTAACCGAAAATGTAAACAGCCCTCAAGCATACACATTAAGAGGTATGACTGAGCTACATATAAGAAATAGAGCTAGAAGTGTTTCATTATGGTTTTGCTGTTTAAAGAGCAATGTTCTCTTCCCCTTGTAATTACACTGTTGAATATGTTAACTTACCTTTTGTTTAGAATTGTGCAACACTGTCTTCTTCTCTTGATTTTCTGTGCTTGAATACATAAATTTTTGTACCTTCACAAGAATTTGATAATAAAAAGCATTGCTGAGGAAGGGCAGAATTAAAAGCCATTCCACCATTAGCAAGTGGAGATGTACACTTTAACAAGTCCCCTAGACACATCCTCTGTGCTGCTCTCTTTGGGACGTCCTCCAAAAAATTATTCTAAGGCAGCCTTATTAATTCATATTTAACAATTACTTCTCGTCACTGACCACATATGTTAGAATGCTTTCCTCCTAAATCATAACGATTGTGCAACACTCAGCCTAAGTGGCCCTACATTTTTTATGTTGAATGTACTTTCTAAATTCACTATTAAGCTGATTACATCTTGAGGATGATCAATCTATGTTCTCCATTGGCCACTTAATATGTAAATCTAGAGTTATGTACACATGCAAATTTACTAGCTCATGTAATTACAGCACAGAAGATACTAAAAAAAAAATCAGGGTGGTGGTGAAGCATGTTTTTAACTGGCAAAAACTCAGCATGTCTGTACAAGTAGCACATTTCATTCAGCAAACTTAAGATCTGCCTCTTTATGTTGAAGTTCTTAATGCCATTATGAAAGAGATGAAATGAAGATGGAAGGATGACAGTGATTTAGTCACAGAACCAGTTAAATGGCTTTCCAAACTTGAGGCCATAGATAGCTTTTTGATTTACAGATAGCACAGAAGCTTGATCTTACAAACCTTTAACTGAAGTAAATAAAGTCCAGAAAGTATGAAGAAGGAAATAGAAGGAGACTGGCTTCAATTCAGGACAGAGTTAAGAGTTTTACGTTCAAGTTCTGTAAATTCAGACATTCAGCTGCTTTCTGGCTTCTTTTAATTATTGTTTTAATTTAATTTACTTTTATTATTAAAACAATTACATTTTCATTAGAGCCTCTTAAGCTCATGTTGCTGGTTCAACTTCCAACCCTAAACTTCTGAATAACCATATTTTTGTATGGAATTATTTTAATCTAACAAATATTAGAAAAAACTATTGTCCCTGAGCTTTTTGGACTATGTAGTAGGACAGAGGTTTTCCATTCCCTGAAACTGCCTCCATTTCACCTTAATGGCATGCCCTCTGAAAGCACCTTAGCATCAGCTTCATCTGACTCACCAGACGAAGGCATCAGAAATGGGGAACAGTCATTCTTAAAGACTGAGCCAGAGAGTTCAGAGCAACCAGAAGAGTTGAAGATTTCCCTGATCGATTCTGGACATTTACAGACTCTGGCAGTCTCCTTGAACTGGCTTCCTCCACTTTTGGCCTTTAGTAGCAGATACTGTTACCACATGATTCCTCCACGTGGAGGATCAATATGACACGTTGCTCACAATATAGCAAGCAAGTCTATGGTTTTCTTTCTCCTTTCTTGTATCAGGAAGGAAAAGTAATGGTGTTAACTTCTAAAATAATCACTTGCATCAGAATTAGCACCTCACCAAAATGAACCTCAGCTCCAGCCTCCTTGCATACTCAAGGAGACAGCTCTATATCAGTAAAAGATAGTTCACATTTCTGAAGTTGTGATAATATCATAGTACATTCTCACTTCTTTGGGTTTTGTAGACAGAGATTTTGCTTTTGTTTTTACTATATGTTTATATATCCTTTAAATATGGCTCATCAGGAAAAAGTAAGGTTAGCAAAGGCTCAAGGTGGAAGAGGCTACAACTGTATTACATTTTGATATTTTTTCTTACACCATCCCACTCCAGCCATTCCACGTTTAAGTTCTCAAATACATTTGTAATAATTGTTGTAATGATTGCAAAACCAAATATTAAACAGTAAAGCTCTTTCAAAAACCCAAAAAAATTAAAGAGAGAAAAGGAACTAAGAGAGAAATGGATAAACTAACTTAGGGCTTGTATTTGCAGTAAGATAATACATGCTTGAATAGGTGCTTGAAAGATGATGCAAATGCACTGAACAGTTTGGAAAAGCACAATTTGTAACCATGTGTGTACTTACACATAACTTAACCATCTCAACCTTACTATTGTCTGGTGACTCCAACCTGACAGCTAAGGTAATGGGCTCTGTCAATAGTTCTGCTTGCACCGTTTAAATCAACAAGTGTTTTGCAAGGGTCACTGTAGCCCTAATGTTTGGAAGACAAGTGGCATAAAGCTAGCCCCCCCCGCCCCCTTTGCAATACTTTTTGTGCTGTCCCTCTCACAAAAGACAAGTTGCAGCCTAAGCTTTCCCCTCCCCATTTTGACTCTTATAATTGAGAAAGAACCTGCATTAGACAATTCAAGTATATTTGATGAGATGGTTACAGATACTGTGCTTGCTGGGATGCAGGCTTCCAAAACCAATTGTCCTTTGTATACTCCTCTATCCACAGTCTCAGCCTTATGCTTACCAAAGGGAAAAAAAACCCTACCAAGGACAGACTGAGCTGAGACAAAGGTGTCCATTTTTTACATCAGAGACTGCCGAAGTATGAGGAGGAATTTAATTTCTATATCGAAAACTATCACATTCCCTCTTAGTTTAAATGCAGCTGGGTTGGTTAAACATACACCCTGAATCCAGAAAAAAAGAAACAACAAGACATGAGGCTGAAAGAGGTCAAGAGGCCATCTGTGTCCACCCCTCCACCTTTAAGGCAGGATGATCAACACCTATCTCAGTCCTAATGCATTGGTCTAACCTGTTCTTAATGACCTGTGAGGAAGACATCTCTGCCTCCCAGGCTACTGCTTTCCTCACCATTAGTTTTTCTAATGCTTAAACATGGTTTCTTTTGCTGCATTTTAGGCCTTTCTCTTCTCCTCAAATCTACCATAGATACGGAGATTTTTTTCCCCTCTCTCTTTGCCAGTTCTTACCCTGATGCAGAGCTACCGCAGTGTTTCTCCTCAGTCTTTTTCTACCCTGAGCAACCCCAGTTCCATCCAGCTGTCCTTTTAGGGCATGTTATGCTGGTCCCTGTTGGTCCAG
The DNA here is from genome assembly GCF_030936135.1 of Gavia stellata. Taxonomy (NCBI): domain Eukaryota; kingdom Metazoa; phylum Chordata; class Aves; order Gaviiformes; family Gaviidae; genus Gavia; species Gavia stellata. The sequence goes on along the minus strand of NC_082596.1, from coordinate 37,019,758 downwards.
TTGGTGCAGAGAAAAGGATGTATTTTTGATACTGAGCATAGTGCTTAGTTTGAAGCTTTACTGGTGCTGGAAACATTACTTCATTTGCTAGGCAGGTGGTATGTCCCTTTCCACATCCCAACAAGCATTTTATTTCTCTTGCATCCCTCCAACGACATGGAATTGCTCACTGTTGTTCAGAGATCATATCTACCATCCTAACTTTAGGACCCCCAAATTTAAAAATGCAGTTTAATACATTATTACAGACATTATATTGATGGAAAGGCATACACCACTTCAACTGAAGACCTCCCCCAGTCATGATTTAAAAAAAAAAAATTAAAGAAAAAAATCTAAAACAGAGGTGTTTAGAGCACTAATGTTTGTACATTTTGGCAAAATCAAAACTCTAAATCAAAGCATAATAAACAAAGACTACTGCTACTGCTTTTGTATAGATGTGCTTGAATCTTTTCAAAGACAATGGCACATACATTATTTTCTGTACTGGTAGTATTTCTACAAATCAGGATGAGGAATATCAGAGAACCACTCTTTTAACTACAGAAAAGTCTTAACAACATCTCATTATAGTCTTAAGCCAAACAGTCTGATTTGTAGGAAAAAAACCTCCAAGGATGGCGAAAGATACTATTTATGTCTATGAAACTGAGATTGTCACATTTGCTCAGGTATTCTATTCATACCTATATATGTTTTGAAATAGGTCACATCATACATAACTATAGATTCAACCAGGGAACTATACTCCTGCTGTTGCAGTGATTAGTTGTTGAACGGGATCCCATTTTTCTAAGGACTGTACAAGTTTATTGCAAAAAGATTTTCCCTGGCCAAACATTACAAGCTAAATACCAGATAAGGAATGGGTGGATTAACAAAAAAAAAAACAAAAAACAAACAAACAAACAAACAAAACCCCAAAACCCAACCTACAACCTCCATCCCCGCCCTGCACCTAGAGACTGGAGTTAAAAGGCACAATGAAAAATTGGCCAAGTACAGGGTTTGGTATGATAGAGAGGTGTCCTACTCGAGCAGCTGCTTAACTGTTGTTGAGTCACTCTTGGTAGAAACTAGAGCAGGGTAAACAATGCAACAATTCAAAAAATTCAGGAGACACCCTGAGGTAAGTGATTTGGCAAATATATTTAGCTTTACTGGGGATACTCACTGAGACTACTTACGTGCCTAAGTACCTTGCTAATCAGGAGGCTATTTAAGCTATTTGGAGTCAGAAATTGAAATGTGTTTGTTTGTGTGAAGCTGGTGGGCCTGGTTTTAGCTAGTTCTTGCAAGACAGAATCATGCATAATACCATATGCCTTCCAAACATGCCTTTAGTTGAATTTATTTGCTACCTATATAATTTTTAAAGGTCATTTTTTTCATACTCATTATTGTAGAGCCATGTATTCCTGTTTTCCTCTTAAAATGAAATCAGTGAAAGAAATTAATCAATCCAACACTTCAGTATTCATAAAACATTTATATTTTTGAGACAAAGCACGTTTGCAAACAAAAAAACCTTTTTTAGAAATTACTTAAATCGCATCCCCTACTACTTTGATAATATCTTTCATTTGCTTTTAATAACAATGGTAAAGAAGGAACCCTGGATTGTGACATGTAGAACAAGTACTGTTCAAGGAAAGCAATGTATAATTGTGTATAACTTGTGTATAATTTTGAATGTGTCAATATTCATAAATATAATACATTTTGTTTTGTTCTATAACAAAGCACAAGGTTTGGTTTCCCATACTGACTGTCTTACATGCAATTTTATGACAAAATGCATTTTGGTTTATAATCTACCTGTAAGAACAGAGTAAAATATTACATATTGCTATTAAATGGATTATATCCCTTTTCCCTGGAGGAGCTGCTCATGATATTATTCAAGAATTCTATTTATTTGATTAACTACTTTAAAGTGTGTTAAATTCCTCAGTGCCTGTTTCTTAGGATCCTTTTCACTGACGCATTGCTTGTGAATACTTGCAAATTTTGGTGGAGTAAGAAAGTATGTTGGTTAGAGAAGTCATGTATTGTATTTCTATTTAACCATCAGACGGCCTATGCAACTATGTAGTAGTAAGTTGCAATTTACTCACTCTGTGAGCTTGTTTCCCAGGTGCTTTCTCACTATTCTGTCAAAAAGTAGAAAAGGTAAATGATAATCACAGATACCAAGGAGAGTATGAGCAAGGAGTGGTAGGTTTGCCTACACCGAGTAAGCCTTCCTAATTCACATGAGTCAAACAAGAAAATCAAGTAAGCTGGCAAACCCCAAACAATGGAATGAAGAAGTAATGCAAGAGTAATTCCTAATTAATGCTGTTTATTTTGTAGAAGCAGAGTATTTAAACATGTGGAATTTCATCCGAACACCACCATTCAGAATACGTTGCTTTTAAAACTTGTATTTATCATTTGTAATATAATGTATTATGTCTAGATATAATATAATGTATTATGCCTGTATACACATTATAGGCATAAAGTGTCATCTATAAAATCACCAGCTGTAATTATTCATACTCATTGTAATTACACATGCTGAAGTCAAAGCAAAGAGACAAAGTAATAGAAGCTAAAGGAGGAAAAGATAAAATGATGCATATTTCTGGGCAGATAAAATTCTAATAAACAAGAATACTTTCAAGAGATAATTTCTCCTCTCTACATGCAAAATGCCAGTTTGGTGGCTAGAGTAAGAAATTCTGGAAATTAAATGCAAATGAAGGTGACACTGAAAATCAAGTTGTTTCTTAAACAAGGAAATGTACATACATATTAGATATCCCATAATCCATAACCAAATCATGACTGAATTGCTACTTCAAAGCAAGTGAAAAGTTTTACCGGAAAAAAAAAAAAAAGTTCCTGAATAGTTAAGGTATGGAAATATCTCTTTATTTATACCTGCAGCAATGGGATCTCAAATTTCATATGTTCCTCTAAGACCTACCTACCCATAATCCAGATAGGAAAAACATGAGAAAATACTGTACAGATTGCAAGAAGGATAGAATCTACATTGAAATATAGCATCATTTTAGTGAAAAAAAAGCTGACAAGAGAGACAATGTGAAGATTCAACCCTATACTGTGTTTTGTAAATGCAAGTATTATTCTAAATACAAGCAGAAAGGAACCTCGCCCTACCTCAAATCATAGTGTCTGCAACTACCACTCACTAAAATAAAAAAAAGAAAAGAGTGCTTTGTAGTTCTTGTGTAACTGGTTCACACACGGGTAGGTAGAAATCTGCATCAAAACCCTGCGTCAGCTCTTTCTTATATGAATGCCTTGTGTTACCCTTACCTTGCCCCATGAGCTGGGATGGAACTGCAGCACTGACATCACTTACATAAAGCAAAATAAGTTGTACAGCATTAAAACGAGACCACAGACAACCTTTCTTTGCCCATACCCTATGCTTTTTTTCCAGCCGGTAGCAGTTCTCTCTCTGCATTGCAAGGTCTTCCTATCGATACTGCTACTTATTGCCTGTTTTAAGTATCAGTAATACTCTGAAGAAAACGATCCTATGAGCAGGGCAATGGAAGCCAAACAGCTTGCAGTGTATCATCTCCAAACTGAAGGCCTAAAATTCCCTAGACATACTATGTTTTTAGTTCTACTAAAAAGCATTTTACGTCTGTACTATTTCACAGCCGATTGTGTAGCGTGTTTTGTACATCAGAAAGAAAGCCCTACCCTCACTTCCAAAACCCTGTGCATTTGGTGTTTCACATGCAGGACGGGCTCAAGGATTGTAAGCCAGGCAAATCTTTAGGCACTGAAGAATATAATTGTAAAACTTCTGAGGAAAACCACTATGTAAGCCAAACTTTCAAAGTTGACATGAACTAGCAATCTCGGCATGGTTTTAATGGTGAAAAAAAGCAATGAAAGCACTTGACTTTTAGAAAGCAGATCAACTACTTTGGACTTCTCAGCCCGCATAATGAGATATTACTTACTACTTGGGCCAAGAAGCCCATTTTGGTACAAGCCAGGACTGAGGCACAAATTTACACCTCTTGGATTTGCATCTGTACAGCTTCTGGCGGTGTTCTCCTTTTGCCCCAGCTGCACTCCTTTGAAACAGTCCTTGCCTCCATCCTATCTTCTCTTGGCCTTTACTTCCTCTTTCACCAAGAGTGTTAAAAAATCCCCAGGCTCCCTTTTCCATGGAGAAGTTGCTTTCTCTCCCATCCTGAGAAGGCATGGCCGGAGGGGAGGCATTTTGGGGGAAGGAAGTGCTGCCAGGGGTGGCTGGGGCCAGGGGGTCCTGCCCTGCTGAGTGCTAGCAAGTGCAATGTGGTCCTGCAGCACTCCAAAGCCAGTGCTCAACCTTGACGGTCACTCACAGGCACCAGAAAAGAAAATAATTGCACTACAGGCAATTCAAAGCAATAGTTGCATGAAGAAACAATACAAAAGTAACAAAAATTCTGAGGTTTGTTTGTTCCTTGTTTTTTTAAAAAACAACAAATGTTGCTTTTTGTGGAACTTATTTTTTTGAAACCCAGGCATCAGGCACATGTGGGGAAAATAAAACAGAATAAAATAGAATAAAATAGAATCGAATTGAATCGAATCGAATAAAATAAAGTAAAATAAAATAAAATAAAATAAAATAAAATAAAATAAAATAAAATAAAATAACATAACATAACATAACATAACATCCCTACATGATGGTAACAAAAGGACAAATCCCCTCTGTTTTCCATAGGCAGTGCATCTCATCAGAAGCTGCATGGCTTCGAGTACCAGGCAGCACGCGTGGGAAGAGCAGCCTCAGGAGCCAGTACCAACAGCCCCCCACTTTGACTTTTCACACAAAAAGAGAACAGGCCCAAAACAAGCATAAGAAAAACGGGTCTGCTGCTGATGGGCCTGAGGCACAGGGATGGAGCCCATTTTATAATTTCCTTGTATCTCAATAGAATATCTTCCATAAGCAATTAATTCACTTACAAGCTAATTAGAAGAGGTTCAGCACCTCTAAAAATTAGGCCCTCGTTGTTCTAAAAAATTAACAAAATACTAATTCTATTTGTAGAAGTGAATCTCCTACAAAGTAGTAACTGTTTTCTCTGGATTTTGATTCCTTAGTTAATTCGATTGCATGAATTAAGGCATAGAAGCTTAAGCAAAAATATAGTTAAGTCTCTTCAGGTTTTTTAAGGGATACAAAAATTTGTGTTTATGTAGCTTTGCTTGGGAACCTAACATTTACTAAGATAAATGGTAAGGTAATTATATTCAATGTTACTGAAAGAAAATGACAGAGAACCTTACGTAATTGTTCTATTTCTGCAAATCCACGTTTTTTAGCTGCTAGTCTGCAATCTGTATTTTGCCCAGCCGTATCCCAATTTCCTCCCTAAGACAAGCTGCAAATTGAGTTTATAGTTTATTTTAATATTTCCTGTCATTAAATTATATGGATAAGAAATCCTGTATACTCGTGCCATAATCCCATTTCTGATGAAGAAAAGAATATACAGGCCTGTAGTATAATATTGTCATGCAAATGGATTTGTGTCTCCCTATCTTAGCTTGCCCAGACTTTGAAATCTTTTAAAGTAAATAACATATTTTTCTTAGGTTAGTTGGAGAAGGAACATAGAAACTTCACATGGAAAACTGAGATATCATCTTTCAAAACGAACAAAATAATGGACAGTAAAAAAACCCCTGTATAATATGGGTTTGCTTACAGTTCCATTAAGAAATGAAGAACAGTTCTCCAAGCCCTTCACTGAAATACTACAATATAACTTGAGACACAAAACAGATCTTTGCTTTTACTGACTGCAAGTTTTGTGACGTGCATGTTTAATTTCATTAGAAATTAAACAAGAAGCCACATCTCCAAGGATGAAAGTCAAAGAAAGAATTATACCTGCATTAAATAAATTTCAAAAGGAAAAGAGAAAACCCAAATAGTCACTGTGCAAAAGCAGAGTATAGTATAGGAGGGCAAGGATCTTTAGTAGAGCAGTGAAAGTACTTTGATTTCCTAAGAAAAAAAGTTGGTATGAACAAATGAATGTAAGGGGAAACATAGTGGGACCATTGTAACTCTAGTTTCCCCACAGGAATACCAAGCAACCTATAAAAACAAAGGGAAAAATACTTGATTATGTAATAAATAGGCAAGATAAAATCAATTAAGGGAGGGATTTTAAATTGGTATTTACATATTTTTAAAGCAGTTGAAATTGTTATTATAAATCCAGGAAAGCACAGGACTTATACATCCATTGAAATTTCTTAAATTAGACGCTTTCTACAGCAAATATATAGCAAGACAAAATGCTCATTTTTTTTTATGCTAGATGATATGCAAAGTACAGAGTACAATCTGGGGAAATGAATGCAGTAATGGCCAAGATTTAACAGTTGGTAATTTCAGGGTACTTGAAACTTTAATGTGGTCTGTTCTCCTGTCCTCAATGCTTTCTGAAAATCAGGTCCGCTCTGATGTTTCCACAAAAACTGGGGCACACAGAATAACTAGCAATTTGTTAAAACTGTGGCCTGAAAGTACCTTCAGGAAATAGATAACCTCACAAAGTTTGATGACTATTTTGACTGACTCCAGAGGAAATGTTGGGCAAACACAGAAGATAGTAGAATGTCCAAAAATGAGTATCAACACGTAAGTCACACCTCCTCAAAAGAAAGACTAAGATGCAGCATCCTATCTGATAAAGTTATAAAGAAAAAAAATCCAACTTATTTACGAGAAGGAGAAACAATCTCCCCAGCACATCAGCTGGCAGAATAATCACTAACAAGCAAGCCAATATCAGACGTATTAAATGTTTTGGGAAAGTACCAAACTAAAAGCCAGGAATGCCCAATACATCTCAGTCTGACAATCTAACCACACTGCTGTGTGACCCTGAGGAAGTTCTTTCTTACCACATTACCATGATAAGGTGGTGCGATTAATGCTAATAGCACAGGGTGCAGTGGTGTTTTAATTTTTGTAGAACACCATAAGATTATAAAGTGATACATGTTATATTTTTATTACTACTATTACAATGCTCTTTATTTTTCAGCCAGAAAACTGTAGGTAAGTCTTTAAGAAGGTTTTAACATACTTGAGTGTATAGGATATCCACAATAAGAAAATAGCTCAAGCATGACGATACAACAAAAAATACTAATGCATTTCAAGACTGCTGTCCAGAAAAGCTGAGATACAATCATTCAAAGATATTTGAATATGTGCTGGAGAAAGCACATCAGGCAAAAAATACATAAAGCCATATATTTGGGTCTACTTAAAATCTTCCTTTTCCCTCATCCTTGCATCAAGCAGATTTTACAGCCCGTGGTCTGGACCTGTAGTCACATGGGTGCCTATCTTCTAAATTAAAAGTCAGGAATTACTGAAGAGTGTTCTGGAGAACATTTACCCCTCAGTGTACCTTTTTGATACTCGTCACGAATAACCCCACAAAGGAAATGCTCAAGTGCTTTGATTTTTACTGCAAGGCAGCAGATCAGAAGAGAAAATGCTTGTTCCAAATAAGGTGCAGCAAGGAGTACACCTGAAAGAAATAGCAACTTCTTAAACAAAACTGATGATACTATCTTATTTAAAATGCTTTAAAAATGAAAGTACACCTGTGGTCCCCAACCAGGTTGTCTTTATGAAATAGCAGGGCCTTTTTGACAGGTTTGCGTGAGGGTTGGTAATGTGTCTTGTTAATCTTCCATAAAGAGTGACTTCCAGCTGGCTTGTACGGCTTGAAAGCCATTTAAAGCCATTTTAAAAAACAGAAAGGTAAGCAGTGAGTATTTGAGTTTATTTAGCTCTCTATGAGCTTAAGGAGGTTTATAAATTGGTTTCATCTCATTTAGCATCTTCATTAATAAAATGGCAGAGCGTGTTGTAAACAACATGCTAATCACATCACGTAATGCTAAAATAAGAGGTTCTGCTGGCATTAGTGAGAATGGAGATAATACAAAAACCAGAGAAGATGAAAACACTGTAAGAAAATACAATAACAAGCTCTGAAAATTACTACAGGGAGAGCACAGGCAAAGTCGGTGAAGGGAAGGCTGGGCTGGTGACAGCAGGCAAGCCAGAGGAGCCCTGCAGGTGACACTAGACAGCAGTTTGGAGGAGGTTTCACAACCTGACGTAGTAGCACAACAAGTATGTAGAATTCAGGCTGCTACTGTGGCATTCCTCTTCTAATAGAGCTGAGAAGGCCACTTTTGCTAGCTAAATCTGGTTCAGTTTTTCATTCCCAGAAGACAGCAGCACACTGGCATAGATTTGGACTAACTGAAATGAAGGGTAGAAAGAGAGAAAAGCTCTCAAAGACTGCAAGGAAAACATTAAACTGTTAAGAGGTTTTGAATTTTCCCTTTCACAAATGTTATGAGACCAAAAGTTTGGAAACATTAAATAAAACATGATGGAGAAAAATGAAGGAGGGTTTGGCAATGGGTATATTTCTTGATTGAGTCAATTCATTCCGACCAGAAGCCATTCAAAGTCTCTTGCAGAAGAATGGTGGCAAATTAGAAATGAGTTGTGGTTCTCTCCACTAGTCACAGGGAGAAGGGCTTCCTTTTGCAAAGGCCTCCTGCCAAATGGTCTCTCCATCAGTCACAACAAAAAGTCAAGGTCTGAAAGGAGAAGATGGGCAGCTTCCTTTCAGACGTACGTGCTCTCAATAATTCTCAAATTATTTCATGAACAGTATTCATCACAAGGAGCGGGGGCTCATTATCTGCATTTTTCACAGGAATTCAGACCAATTTTTTAAAAATGTGTCAGTCTGAAAGCTGACACTCAAATCATGTTAAATTATCTGAAGTGGAAAGCCACAAACTTTGTTGTTTAGCAGAGAGCACCGCTACCATTAGGCTTTGGTACTTCCTCATCCCACCAAAGCTTTCTTTAAATTGTGTTGTCCCTGCCTCTATTTCAAGGCTTTCCAGCTCTTCTCTCTCAACCAGAAATTAAGGTCATGGCTTCTATTGACAACTGCCTTGATCACGGACAATTTCTGGCCTAGTTTCTAATGAATACAACAACAACTACTACAGCCCCAGTAGGGTCTGTGTGCGCTTCTTCCTCACTGCTGCTCTTATTCTCTGAAACTTTGGAGTAGTCATGTTGCAATATGAACTGCTCTGCTTTATGCAGAGGGAGAAATATAAAATTTCATCAATAACTGTTTTTTTTTTTCCTTTCTGAAGTGCTAAAACCATACCAGCATGCTTCTCATCCGTAATTTTATGCACTCAGATTTGAAAATGGTGAATCACAAAAGTTAAAAGGCAATGCAATTCTGTCCTTTGAGCCAAGACAGAAAGCCTTGTACGCTCCATAAATCTTGGGATCCAACTAGAAAACAAAGTAAAGGTGGGACTGGGCATGCTTAATCCAACCAGCACACAAAACTGTATCGGAGAAGGCTCGCCATCACGTATTCAGGATCTCCCACTCCTTAAAGCCTCTTCCTTTGGCAGTTACCCATGATATCCGAAATAAGCTCATTAACTTGCGTTGCAACCAGGTGCAAGCAGGTGCCTCCTCCTTGGCACCTCCAGCTTCTGCTCAGCGCTGAGTAGCACTTCCAGGACTCCGCCCTGCCAGGTTGTAGCCCACAGGATTTGTTCTGTGCTGTGTTTTTGGACTGTATCTAATGGGTACAGCCCAAATATAGCAGTAGAATAACCAGAGCTCCAACACCGTGGGCAGCGGCATGGTCCTCTGACTCTGAAACAGCACGAAGGCAATGAGCCATCTCGCCTTTGGTCTACTCCCTGATGTCTGAGCACGCACCTGTGTGTTCACACACCCGCATACGTCCACACACAGTATGACAGCCATTCAAAGCCACAAAAAAGGTGATGAATGGGTTTTGTTGGTGCTGATCGCTTTCCTCTAAAAAAAGGACCATTTTGTGCACTGTTATATGTACTACATTGATAGAATCAATGGTAAGCTTCATCCTGTTTATAAATCAAAACAAGATTGTTTTCCTGGTTACATTTACATCACTTTTTGTTTTTCAAATTCTCATCACAAACAGGGCACATATTCTGGAATGACATCAAGGACTCTCTGATGATATAGAAAATAGGCAGATATCTTTGCAGCAATATTGATTTTTGTTGCTGGTGTGCAATAAAAAAAAGCTTTTTTCGTCAGGACTCTGAACATAAGAGATTCCAAAACACCACAGGAAGCAATAAGAAATTGTTTATGAACTGTAACTGTATATTCATAATCAGAAAAAAAAGGCAGAAAAGTAAATAAAATCAATTTTTAATTAACGTACTTTACTTTTCTTCTAAGCTTTTCTGACATTGGCTCAGCCTCCCCCACTCTGCCTTTCCTTGCACTGAATGCTGCCTGATCACATGGCCACAAGTCAAAATGAGACCAAATGACGCAGAAAACTAAAATTGAACTTTAACCCCACCTCCTCCCCCCAGTTATTCCCCCCCCTGCACTGGCAGGGAAAAAAAAAATTAAAAAAAATCCAAATACGAAGCAAAAGTCATTCCCCCCCAAATGTTGAAGTCAAACAAAAAAAACCAAACAAAAAATAGAACATTTAATTTGACACAAAGAGTTTTCTTTTTGCAGAGTTCTGCCAGGCAGATTATCTGCAACAAGAAGTAGAGCATTTAGAATGAAGAGCAGAAATAGAAATGTAGGGGTGGGGACTGCTAGCTCAGAAGAGCCTTTTGTCTGGCGATACTGTGACTAAAGATAATCTTTGTTTATCTTGTATGTTTAACTTGTGTCTTGTATATCCAAAGTGTTGGAAAAAAATGTGGAATTACAAGTGAGTAACCGAACAAACCCATAACACAGGGTATAATTTCTAGGCATGGTGAAGGCAGGAAAAACAAACTCAGCCGTTATTATACCATTTTTTTTTCTTTATAATCTCTCCCAGACTTGTGGTACAATAATGTTACAATTAAAGTATACTTTGACTAACAATTTTACAGCAGAATGAAACGAAATTATGTCACATTACTAATACAGAAAAGCAGAGCTGTGATGCACCCTGGCTACGCAAATACAGCTTAAAGATAAAACTTTACAGAGAAGAAGGAGTAAGCTCAAGGCTGCTGAAAACAGAATAGGATTTAAGTATTTAGTGTCACCCAATCAGTGAAATATGATTAATGAGTCTGGAGGAGTACACTGCTTTTTAGTCTCCGAAGCAAGGCGGGCATGAGGGGAAACGTATTTGAGCTCTTCAGTGATAAAAGCCACAGCAAAATTCTGCGCAGCTAGACTACACGTTCAATCGCAGCTGCTTATTTCTCCTCTGTGTGATTAGAGCCTCCCATTTCCCTCATTACAGGCTTGATATTATTGAAGCAAAGCCAACAGCAAGTTAGCAAGCCAGCAGGGGAGCAAATTGATTATACAGTTCGCTGTGGAAAAACTGAAATTCTTTATTAAGGGGAAATGAAATACAGTTAATTTATGCTTCAGCTGAACCCCTCCCACACTACACTTACTCTGCTGGTACTCTGAATTTTCTCTGAAGCTGCAAGACAGCCAAGAAATTACAGAAGCTTTATTGATATAACATTAAGTCAGGCCTTCCGTATTTTTTTAAAGGATTTTTCTATTACTAATTACCATAACTCACTCACTATATAGGACAACATGGCATTAAAACTGAAAAGAAAGAAAGGTGGAAAGCATTTGGGTTTATGTAGACTAGAAGACTTTGCTATCTGTCTTTAACTGGTGTTGCAGATGCAGTCCGCAAATAAATGTAAACATCACCTTATCTGTAAAGCAGCAACTCAAATTTTTGTGGTATTTCAATTATAAATGTCCTTCCCAAAATGGTCTTTGGGACCAGAAGTCATTTTCGGAGAATAACAGCAGGCCTGTTACTCTAGTTCTGAGAAGAACACTAGGTTAAGCAGACCGTGAGATAAAGTTCGTTTCTAAAATGAGACCTTGCAGAAGACACCACCCGGCATCACACTTGCCCCGTCCCAAGTGATTATATCCGAGCAGTTCAGATCTTCCCTACAGAGCTGAAAAGCACTGAGAGCTCACAAACAGAAAATTCCTCCTGCCCTACAGCCCTTTGCTCTCCAGCCCCAAATGCTCGCCCTTGGCAAAGCCCTGATAAATAGGGCTCTGGATGGGACCCCGCTGAGGAATGTCCCCTCTCCAAATGGCTGTCACCTCCCATTCCTCTCAGCAGGTCCCAGGCCACTGGCTGCCCTTCCTAAAGACAGTCACTGCTTCTTTTAATCTATTTTTCACTGTCCCTTTCCGTCCCCTGGCAGGACAAGGGACACATCCTCTTCGGAGGGCACCTTGGCTTCTGTCTCATGAGGCATGAAGGATGCGGTAGCTTGTGGAAGATTAGCATCTTAACACACAAGAGCCCACACAAGAGTCCCACGGAGGGAAACGCTTAATGAGACCACTCCACAGGAAGGGACAATACCATACAACGTGTCTTTAACAAAAAATGTGACTTAGGATTCACAACCTTAATCAAACTGCAAGGAGGAGCACTCCTCTAATTGCTGGTGTGCCTCAGGTAGACCTTCCTGCGTTTCATTAGCCTTTCTTCTGCCTTCTCTGCATTTCTGATGCTTCGTTCATGATGCAACATCCTTGTAATATATTTTTTCTCCCAATTACTGATGAGTGCTTTGAGATTTCCCCCTGCTTTTCAGACAAAACTTCTACAAATTTTCGACACCTGTCAGTGTCTTTTTGGCTGAAAACATTCAATGGTCTTATTAGAATAAAAGCAATCAAGCTTGGTTTGCACTACCCACTTTAGCAATATTAATACTAAAAGAGAAGTAAAAATACACATTATGCTTTTATTTCCTGTTACCCTCCTCCCCCCAAAATTGGAGAAAATAAACGTCTTCCTTTTCACTTGCTGCTATAATATCCACTGACTAATCCAAGGAAGTGATAATAAATGCAAGTGAAAGTTTGAACACAACTTAAAACGCAGAAGAGCTTACTTCACTGAAGACTGGATGTTTACCAGAAAATGAGATGGGCTCAAATTGCCCTTGTGACTGCTTGAGATGTATACTCATTAAAGATACCATTGAAATAATATGGAGGAGGAAATAAATTGTTTGAAAGGACAGTGCCAAGACCAGCAAATCTAAAATTTACTACACAGTCATACAGCAGCTATTTTGGGAGCCCACAATCACCTCTTGGAAAAATAAACACATTTCCACAGAACAGCAATTCCGTATGTTGCACTTGGCCATCTTGACTGAAGCCAATAAGGTAATGACTTTTACAAGTGGCAAAAACCAGTCCCTTGGCAAAAGTGATCCCTAAGCTCATGAAATACGGAACTATTTTTTTAAAAGAAAAACAAAATTGAAATGTGTTTTACCTAAATCTATACCTAAACATCTCTATATATAGTTGTTGCTTATGAGAAAACTTCTACTAGAGAAAGACAGTAAATCTACAGTACCCAAACTCTGACATAAACAATCATTGACGTAAAAATCCTGCTCTTGTGCTGACAGGTGGTTTTCAAAAAGAAACCAAACCTAACTACTCACAAAAAATGAAGTCAGACAGATTTCCAAGAAATTCTCAGTGTCATTCTGAATGAATTATTTCCTGATTCATAGCAGCTATCTATTTTAAACAGTATTATTCATATATGATGCAAAAGCACCATAAAGAAACCAACCACCTAAACACACAGAATACATCATAGCTGTGACTGGGATGTATCCAGAAAGCAGTGTGTGTATGTGTATGCATATATATATACACACATAGAGTCTTTTGATAGGCTTTTCTCCTACATTTTGCTATGTTTCATTTTGCTTTTCATTTGTTTTGTGGCTGTTTTTAACATTTATTTTTTTATATATATAAATAAAGATTTATATATATAAAAATACATATATATATAAAAATACATATATATATATATAAAAGGTCAAAAAATTTCCATTTCGCAAAGGGAGCATGGCAAAAGACTGTAGAAGAGCTATGGCTCTTGTCAGTAAGGGCCATAGAAAATTCCTATTGTGAAAATTAGCCCTCACATGGGTATGCAGGCTTTTTAGCTAAGGAGTGCCATCTTAAGGAGGGGGCTTGGTCAAATCTAGATCCTGAGCACTGATTTGGAGAGCCCCCATGATTCACCATAGGGCTGCCAGACATAGCAAATACTACGTGATTTCATAGTATATGACAAAAAAATCCCCATGGCACATGAAAAGCACAGGGGACAGAGCTTTTCTGTTAGGAACAGGTTGTTTTTCTGGGGATAGGGCTGGATATGTGTAAGCAAATTGCATTACTAAACAGGTCTGTCCACGTGCAACAAATCTGACACCGGACTTCCTGTGAACAGTGTGAACCTTCGTCTTCGGCATGATGAAGCCAACCTGATCCACTCATGGTGCATGTGCCATTTAACCACCTGGGTTCTTAGATGCCCCCAGACTGCAATCAAGAATTTGGAGGTCCAAGGTCTCTAAAGTCCTTTGGGTGACTCTGTTACTGGCCTTAAATATGAAATAAAACACAATTCTTATAACTTGAAGGTGGGAAAAATCTCTCTTTTGTACAGTAGGCAAAAAGAAAGATGGCTGACAGCATATACTGAGTGAATGGCACAGCTAGAACGTCTCTCCCAGCCAAATGCTTTGTGTGTTACACAATATTGTTTCCTAATACTTTCACAGTTGCTTCTAATTGCTTTTCTGCTAATGAGCTCCAAATGCTTCACAAAGATTCAGACATTTCAAAAATCATTTTTCTGTGAGCCCAAGTTGAAATCCTAAAAGGAGCATTTAAGAAGATGGCCTGGCAGTTGCTGCAACAGACAGGCATCTCAAAGGCAGCTGGTATCAAGAAGAGCGACAAAAATGAAGGCATTCAAAAGTCTTCAGCAAGTTTCAGAAATATGTGACCTGTGAGTCACATTTCCTGTGTCTTTAAGACATAACATGTCATCGTTTTGCATCAGGGAGCATCCAACTGCAGCTGGGAGCAATAGGCATCACTGATACCAACCACTGCTTTGCCAGGTGTATGAACCTGGAGTTAAATAATTTTTTCCCTAGGTCATTCTTTGAGGCAGTTGCAGTGCAGACGAGAGGTGTCTTTCCATCACCTTGCTGACAGCTAGACCCTTGACAGATGCAAAGCACTCATCTTTCTCTCTACCAAAAAAGAAAACATGCCTTAACATGGAACTTCCTTGCTGTGACAAAACTGAACTTTTTTTTTTTTTGTTTACTACAGTTTGAAAGGTCATATCAGTCTACTTCTATGAATATTCTTAGCATAATCTGGAATATGAATTGATCAACAGAAATTAAAATTAAACAGAGATGGAGAATAATGCTTTACCATTGTAACAATATTTTATTAACATCACCTCTTGAGTGAGACTGATACACTGCACAGGAATCTGGGCTGTTTTGCTATAAGTGGAAAGTTACCTAAGTAGGGTGTCTCTGCAGAGATGAAGGATGCAGCAAAGGGGTGGAGATTTAAAAAGCCAGATCTGGTTGTCAGAAAGAATACAGCAACTTAAGAACAGGTATAGGAATTTGGAGACATATTTTTGGCTTCACACTAAGTGCTTTTAGCTGCTGTTCTTTGTAAATTTTTTTACCCTGTATAGAATCAACTCTTCAGCATTTAGAGCACTAGAAAACGTGGGAAACCGTAGACAACTGGAAAACAAACAAACAAAAAAAATCAAAAAACCAACCAAACAAAACTCCCAAAAAACCCAAACCATCTGAAGCAGTATAGCTATGTTGATTCACTTGGAACCCTAGGTATACATCCCATCAAATCTAAGATCTTTTATGGACAACCAAATTGGGACCCAACAGGGAAGCAAAGAAAGGTAAAAGGAAAAACAAGCGAAAGAAGAAAGTTTGATGTAGCGATAAAACATAGGTCTTCGTTAAATTCCCAGATCTGCTCTGGGCAAGTTGTATTTTGAGGTACTATATGTTCCCCGTGTGTGGAAGAGGTGTAATCTCCAAGCCAATGGGGACATTACGAGGCTTAACACCAGCTGTTCAATCCATTGGTGTAAATGTACAAAGTAAGATTATATACTTGGGAACATGGAAGATTGGAACAAGAAGAAAACAGGCAAAACTACCTAATGTTCATAGAATTTCTATAAGCTTTTGCTCGCCTAGGACTAGAGCAGAGGGCAACTCTGTTCAGCACGCCTGTGAACAGCAACTGGAGATCAGCTAGCATAGCCACAGTATTAAAGCAGATAAATAATGAAGTGGGCAAAGCATCCAGCTGATACTTGAACAACATGTCTAAAATGAGTATATCCAGAAGTACCCAGTGGCTGGGGAAAAAAAATTCCCTGCTTTTGCATTACAAGTCCTATTTTTAGATCACTGGTATTTTAAAAAGGTTTTTAAGAAGAGTGTTTTTTAAAAAAAAACAGCCAGAATTTACAGAACGAGACCAAAACATGAAGTGTTGGATGACTTTGGGTGAAGGCAAAGGTTTTGGCAAGGCAACTCTTGTCCAGGCTTCAGCTTTGGAAGCTGTCCTCAGCCTCCTCCGAGATGACTATTGGCTCCCCTTCCTGCTTGAAGCTGTCGAGTAATAAAGCTCTGAGTTGTCAAACTGATGCTGCTCTTTCAAGCAGAAGTGGCTGTGATTCAGTCATCGGTGAAATAACCTTCCTGGTACTAAAACTCCCTGAGCTCTACTGGAATTAAAAGTGCAATTATAAATACAAAGAATTTGTTTTGCTAAGCTTTTCAGTGAATAGTGGTTTGTTACTACCTTTATGTTTGTGATGTCTCATTAGTAATGACTGGCCACACACTACTGGAAATCTTTCACTACAAACAGGAATAAGCTGCATTTTAGTAGCATGCGCAATATTATGAAATATGGTTTTATTCCTTCATCATGTCATCTCACTAAAACAAGAGAAAAGAGGATGTCCGAGCACAACAGAAGCACTTAAAGTCATGGGACTGACAAAGCTGAACTTGAAAGATCCCTCCTCCCTGCCAGAAGCACTGCTCTCATCATGCTAACCTTCCTTTAGCATCCCTAAAAGTGAACCAGCATTTCCTCTGAGTACTGAAACTAACTCTCTCTTGCCTGTCACACACGGGGTTGTTTGTTTGGGGTTTTTTTGTTTGTTTTGGGGTGAGGTTTTTGTGGCTGTTTTGTTGTGTTTTTTTTTTTTTTTTTTTTTTTAAAGTATGGTGTTTTTTTCCAGTGGGACCAAAGTGTTGCACCTATCATGTTTTGTTTTCCAAACCAAATTCAAACTTCTGGTCACCAGCACCTGTACTTCAGCACTGATTTCTTCTGGCTGTCCTTCTTGACTGTTCCACTGGAAAGAGTTTCCCCTGCATAAATTTCCTAAATTACTGAGACATTTCTAAAACAGCATTACTCCTTTCCATGTTCTCCAAAGGATGCTGTCAGGAACTTTCTAGCAGTGTGTTTGTGAATCAAAGCTGGTATTTTATAGAGACAAAGAAACAGTAAAGGTCTAGCTTGCCTCTATCTTTTTAGACACAAGCATATTCATACAACAAACACATCTGTAGCAGGAGATGTGCTCCTATTCTCTTTTTCTCCTTCTCACCACTGCCTTTGCAATGAGAATGAAAGCCACACTATGATGCCTGCAACAATATCACAGTGACTGAGGACACAGCTCCCCTGATCCACTGATGCTGGAGGGGATCTGCCTTTTCAGAAAAATCTGAGACGTACAAACTACCACAATAATTTAGTTTCCTACAAATGGATTGTAAAAAAGAGAACAGCAACTGAAGTAACCATGTATCTCTGAAGCAACCAAGCTTCCATGAGAAATGACACACAGAAAAATAATTAATCAGCAAAACAGCTAGCAAGAGACATAAAACTAGTGTTTGTGCAAAGGATTTTCTGACTAAGGCCAAGTTTCTTTACTGTATCTATGTAAAGAAAAACAGACCAAACTGCCCAGTCTTTCTGATTTAAAGCATATTTCTGGTTGTATTACAAAAAACCCTTCTTCAGGATACACCCATTGGGAAGTTCCAACATTTTTGGTCATGCTGGCTGTCAAATACGCACATAGAGCTTTGTTCATGGGAAGGACCATTTTCTGGTTCCAGGCTCAGACTCTTATTATAGCTTAAGTCAAACCCTGTAATAAAACTCTCTAACAGCCACCAATTCTATCATATGCAAATACTTAAACTTCTACTGGATCCTCTAGCCTAATTGACCATTTACAGCTTTACTTACCTCGAGAACATTGCCAAAGGTGCATTTGTTCCTCATCATTTCATATCCTAGGCATGGCCAAAGTGGAAAATTCGGTCGTCGTGTTCATCTTGTAGCAGGAAAAGAACTGCCTTAACATCACAAGCTCACAAGCAACAAATTCAGATATATGTTATTGTCTGAAAACTGGGTTTTAAACTAACAAATCCTCATGGTTTTATTAGACAGCCCCTGTGAAATCTTGGAAAGAGCATGGAGCGCTACTAGGTGCACTTGTAAGAACACAGAAAACAAAACCCCCTAGATCAAACTGCCCCTGGCCCTTCCCTTTACCCCCTCAAAAAAGACACAAACTACTCCGGAGGAAGAGGACATTGCTGGGTGTCCAGAGGCTGCACCAGGCTAGCAGTGGCTGCTGCAGCTACACTGCTGCAAATACCTGCAATTTCTCATTTTTGCCGGAGAAGAGAACCCGTGAACAGTGACAAGGCTGCTATTAAGAGAGCAATGTCTAAGGATTACAGACCAGCTCTCTAGCCTGCAATCAACAGGAAGATACATCAAAAAAACCCCAAGCGAGAGCCATTGGATGAAAATAAAATGCAAAATGGCATGTAAAGAAAAATGAAACACAGGAATGGCAATGTCATTCATTTGTAACACCACCTTTAAACTTTACTTAAGCCTTATTCATTTGGTAAGTCAAGAAAGCACACAAACTCTTCAGGTGGAGCTGGGATGGGTACATAATGACGGTAAGAGATTTCTATTAAACCATACCACTATCTGCTGCCAGATCAACAAGACTTTTTTTATTAAGGGGCTAGATAAGGAGGCAGCAGGTGGTCATCTAACCCAGACCTGTATCCACCATGTGGATACATGTGGCAGCCATTTAGTCACACCTACAAGATCTGAGGATTTTTAGGGCTGGTGTGAGCCCACTTCCCAGTCTTAGGCTCTCCAGCCCTTATACCTCCTCTTCTCCTCCGGAGAGCTGCTTCCTTCCCTGCAGCAGCCAGGACGCCAGTCCTCCCTGCCAGCTTCTCACCATGGGACCTCAAGCTGAACAGCAGAAGACTTCTCCTTCCTACCCCTTAGCAGTTCCCTGACCAGCTGCCAATCTTCCTTGCTCCTCACCCCTCCTCTCCACACTGCTCTTGCTTTTTCTCTTTCAAGCTTTCTATCTCCAACGTCTCCCCACAGCAACTAGCCACTTTCCACTTGCTGCTCCCATTTTGCTTTGTTTTATAACTGCTATTGTACAACTGGATGTATGTTCATTAGCCTGTAGCTGGTGGAGGTAACCAGACCCCCTTCTTAGCCCTTTTGACTCCCCCTCTGCAGGTGTTTGTTTGTACCCCAGCTCAGGAAACACCTCATAAGGTGGCCAGTGCCCAGGACTTAAACTTTTTAATAGATTAACTGGAATATTTTAGGGGTAAAAAGAACCCAAAACATGGAAAAAACACATAAGCAGCTTGCAGCAGCAAAAGACGATCATTTGCCTTCTGAACTCATTTGCTGTCGAGTAAATTATGAAATAAAATTATATTTCCAATTGCTGCCTCCAAGGGAGCGGAAGGGAATTGGAGAGAAAAGCATAGCTCTGGAGAATCAGATGTGGCTACAGTTTTCAACTCTGCTAGAGAAAGCCTCTGACATAAGCCATATCTCATCCAGGCTGTAGGTTCGGCCTTAATTAACCAGGGGAGGGTGGATACACTGTTCAAAACCACTTCGCAATTTTCAGGTAAAAGTTGATGTAGTTGGAGGTTCGTCATCAATTGTGTTGCGCTTTAGGCTTTTCACTTAACATTCTTTTTATCATGCACTTCGCCAAGAGACATAGAAAAACAAAGACAGAACAGTGATAAGAACGGAAAATAAAGACTTTTAACCTTGTAAGTGCGTGCTAAGCCCTTCTAGGGACAGCAATGTTCCCAGTGAAGCAAAACATCGCTCCCTCTTGTGGCTAAATCTAACTATTGCTAACCTAGCGGTACCTCAAACCTTTTCATGAAAATTCATTGAAGAAAGAATTCTTCACCTAAATTTGCATCTCAATGCACAGTCACATACACGTTCACACATGCAGAAGTCTGAGTATAATAATACACCATGCACAGATTTCACACTGGATACATAATTTCACCTAGTATCTCTGTGTTAAAAGGCTACAAAAAAAAAAAAGTTTCCTTCAAAAGGCTGATAAAACCAGAAAAGAAAACTTACCCGGGATCTGACATGCAGAAATCTACAACTCCATACAAAAGAGGCTGTAAATGACTGAGTTTTTCATATACAAACACTGACTGAACTGTTGCCTCCTAGACAACGAAGAGTTAAACTCACAGATTAGCTTAGAAATTAAAGATGTGAAACTACTGGATTCCTTCACAGGGTTAACACACACCCTTTAATCTCTTCTCAGGGTGTGCAGAATCCTATATAAGACTTTCTGTGAGCATTTCAAGACTTTGGTGGGTCCAGAGACCTCAACAATTTATTTTTTAATTCACCTAAATGGCCATTATAAGTCCAACATACAGTGTAATGACACGGTCCCTTACCATGTGTAAGTAGATACGAGATGTGTTATTAGTGCTGTTTAATAGAGCTGTACTAATGCACTCTAATGGCTTGAAGCCCCCTCTCCTGCCCTGGTTTCCAACTTGATAGCAAAACAGAGGATGTCTCATTTTATCTCAATGCAGTGGACCCTTCTTCATGCAGATTTGCATCATAAACTTGTGTAAACAGGTCCCCAAAGACAAAAAATAAAATAAACAGTACTACTTCCAGTCAATCTGCAATTTAATCAACAGAACATTGAATTACTTTCTATGCTTTCATTGCTAACAAATTACGATTTATAGAAAAAGCCAAATATATTGGAATTTTTATATGAAATATCATTGTACAATAAATTCCTCCCCAAAAACACTGCAGTGTAAAGACAGGAATACGAGGCTATGGAATTACCGAAATCTGTGTTCTCTTTTAATTCAACAGCAAGTTATTTGAACAAGAAAGCATTATTTCTTTATATAGTATGAGTAATATGCTTATTCACAGGAGTAACAGTTAACTCAGGTATTTCCAGCTGATATCAGGAAACGTTCAAATTTATCTAAAATACATAGCTACTGTTATTTGTTGCAAAGAATGGTTAGAGACCAAGAATTAAAATACCTTGAACATAGGACATACAATGTCATTCAATCCCAGACAAAAAAGCAAATGTGCGCTCTGGGATTTTTCCACCCCACCTTCTGTAAATCTCTTTCAATTTGTTTGTTGCATTCAAGGTGCAAATGTCCTTGAAAGAGAAAAATAAAGAGAGCATAAAGGCGATAGTTTGGGAGCAAAACTGCAACTATGTATGTCCATGCTTTCCAAGGAATTGCAGTTGCTTTTTTTCCTCAGTAGTGGCTGCAGCTGATGTTGTTCTTTTGGGAAAACTAGACCCATCCCTACAGGAGTTTCCCCTCAAACAGCCTCCTCACCCTCCCCCATCATTAAGGAACCGTAATTCAAGCTTAAATACTTTGGAAAGAAATTCATTTTCCTGCAGCAAAGGAAGACTGATGCACAAACATTAGAGCAATCTAATTTTAGACCATTCAGACAATACGCTGGATCCTTGCGCGCATTTATTTAAGGCTATTTATAGTCCTCCAGACGCTGCTGGAAGTATAGTCATCCATTGTGGAGCTACTCCGCTGTACTCGGGTTTGGGAGGGAGGGAGGAGGCAATCAAGAGTCTGATTGTTCTGGGGAACACAGGTATGGAGGTGTTAGATGAAATGTTCATTTGCAGTCTGAACGGAGATCAAAAGGTTCAGCCGCTTCGCAACTCAGCTGCTGCCAAAAGCCATAGGGGCACTGTAGAAGCTGGAAGTCCCAAACCGCACCAAATTACAGGCCCAGATAAAAACGCTGCTCATAGCTGCAGGCATGGAAAAGGGACCGTGTGCCAGAGTGGGGAAAAAAAACCCTGAAAAGGTTTTCAGTCCTCTGGGGACACTTCTGAAGCAGAATAAATGGCTATACTGTACCTCAGAGCCTGAGTGTTGAAGTCAGCAGCTCCCTCGTAGGCATGTGACTTCCAGAACAAAGTTCTTCTTTTTGGTGTAGGCACTTGCAAGCTCATCTAAACGTTGGCACTCCACAGTCTCTAGGGCTGGGTTATCAGAAGGCATCTCAAACCCCAGTCTTTCTTCAGTTCTTCTTTTTAGTTCATTTTTGTAAAAACCCAAATGTAAACATCAACATTATCTTCTGGCTTCAGATGAATTTTAACAATGCATCTAAGGCAACCTTTCCAATGCGCACATCCAGTGGTTGAACTGTAATTCAGGCTCGGTTCCCCATGGTACCACCACAGCCTTTGGACCATCAGCTCCAGTTCTTCTGCTGTAGGATGAGAACATATTGCTTCTCCAGTTCCCCTTGTCTGATACACGGATCGTCTTTTACCACATTTAGATGCAAGTCCTGGGGCCATTAGCTATTATAGAGCAGACATGCTATTTTAACTCATAGTATCATTCAGATATCCAGGTCAAAGGACTCTGAGTTGAAAGCATGGGAAATCCAAAGCGCTACAACACAGCATCTTGTTTGCATCACAGCATGTCTTGAGTAAAAAAATCTGCTTTTGAAGTTATGGGTGATTTTGGACATGAATCCCTATGAAGCTGAATCACCTGGCCATGCAGAACCCAATGGGTTACCATTTTTCTTTAAAGCAGCAACTGCAAGGCACAGCAGATAAAATACGTTTGTAGGTTGCAGATCCTTAAGTCAGTGTCCTAGTATCTACATGAGCTAAATATGATCCACTATTAAAAGGTAAACAGGTAGAAAGTTTAAAATGACTAGTCCAAGGTTCACAAGAAGACTGAGATAGATTCAGAAACAGAATTTAACTCATTATGGTTTTCAAATTAACATCGTAACCATACTATGCAGCAACTAAGTTTAATATCAGATCTAAACACGGAATTATTGGAATTTGTGATTATTACCAGGCTGACGTTGGGGTGATCAAACCATACTGCTCTGAACTCCAAAAGATGATTCCTCATTGGAAGAGAACGACTTTGCATTTTATGAAATTACCGTGGACAAAGATAAGTAACTAATAAAATGGGGAAAGGACAAAACAAACTGGCATAACAACTAATAAGGGAGCTCTATCTTGAAGATTTTTGTTTCTAAAATTATGTCTTGTGATTAATTATGACCCTTTAAGAACTAGCTGATCTCCAAGCTACTCCCAGCAATGAGGGCAGGCCAGCAGCACTCCTGCCAAAAGGGGTTAATTTGTTACACTGCCTTTTTTCAAGACCTCATGATCCCAGACCTTTGAAACGTCCAGTGTTTGCTGTTGAAATATTACAGAACTAAGGTATTGCGACCAGTTGATGTCTTCTTCCTTACTTTTATAATTCAAGTTATTTGTTCCTCAGTTTTTCGGGAGTTTGCATTTTGTACAATTAGTTTAAGGTTCCAGGCGTACATACACATAAAAGCTCGTGGCTGAGAGCCTTCATCTGAGAGCAGAACTTAAAAAGAAAGGTATAACAGATCTTTGCCTTGATTCTCTCTGGCCTTAAGGCAGGGTGAAGTTCAGCTCTCACTACCCTTATAGAGAAGTCAGGAATGCAATACAATTGCAATACAAATGTTACTGCTTAAAAGCATTTTCCTGACTCATCTGAAAAAAGTTTTAATAGCATCAGCAATAAGAACAACAGAGAACAACTACCGCACAGGCACTACGCTACAGACAAAAAACAACAGGCCGCTAGAGAGTGAGCACGGCCAAGGAAGAGGAGGCTGTGTTCAAGACAAAGCCTTTTGCTTCCGTGTTGGCAAGTTACTGTTTATTTGCCTTGCGAGGAACTACTGTATCACTGATCAATGTCCGAAAGTTAATATCTCAATGTCTCATTGTTCTAGTGATATAATTATGCAACTCAACAAACATGTAAACACACGCAGCAAAAGCAGCAAAGAAATACATATAAGAAAAATGCAGTTTGAGATTAAAAAAAAAAATCATGTCTAGAAGTGAATGAACTACTTCCCAATAAACTTAAAATAACATATAAGCTCAAAAATGAAGCATTTAGGTGAACCAGAAAAGGTACATAAAAGACGGCACAGATAATCAGACATAGAGAACAGTTTCTGCATGCGAAAATACTAAGTAGAGTGGGAACCCTCAGGCCTGAAACAGAGAGGTCTATAAAATCATGCGTAGTATGAGAGAGATGAAGAGGGAATGATTATTCACTACTTGAGACTCACACAAGGAAATCATCAGGTTTAACACACAAGCCAAAAGGAAATACTTTTTCCAAACAAGGCATAGTTAAATTGTGTAACATATTGAGTGTTGTGGATGCCAAGTATTTAAATGGGTTCAAGAGGGATTTTACAAATGCATGTAGAATACTTCCAGCGGTGGCTATAAAAAAAATAAAAAAACAGCAAAAGTTTTGAAGCAACCAGATGCTTCAGAAGTCCCTGAGCTGATGACTGCCAGAAACTGGGTGGATGAAACAGGATGACACTTCTCTCAGTCTCATGTCCCTTCCCTAAAAAGCCGTGAAGGCAAGACACTGGAGCACGTGGTCTCCTGGGTTTGTTCAGGACAGCAGCACTTTGCAAAGGAACCTTACAGCTGTGGAGACAAGAAGTCTGCCGAGCTCCCCTGTGAGAGGAACCTCCAGGGTTAACCATAGTTTCTCTCAGCCTTCACTGCAGCTCCTTCTCATGACTTCACTGACTTGTGGGGCAGAGAAGGGGAAGAGAAGAGAGCGACAGAGCAGGAGCAGAGAGGGTCGAGAGAACTATGGCACCTTTCATGCCGCACCTAGAAACCACACCAACATTTCCTTCACCTTCTAAAACCTTTTCCTCTAGAAAGCTTCTGAGAGTTTTCTTGACAGCACAGACAGTTTACAACGTCTGAAAGTTTTTTTATGGCATGCTATGAACAAAATTTAAATACCAGTGCCAAGAATTAGAATGATTTACATCATTCTCTCCAGGGTGGGGCATATTCTATCCTCTGTTCAGTTAGAGGCTTCTAATATCCCCCATGCTGCTGAGCTGCGTTTATTGCTATAAATGAGAAGATTTCAATTTCAAATCTCTTTAAGTTCTTGAAGCGGGGCAGGCTGGGTGGTGGGGAAATGGGGGTATGTATTCAAGTCCTGAGGGAATTGACTGCTTCCAGCATAACCACAGCTCCTGGCTCCTGCTGCATTCCTGCAGGTCTCAGTACAGCCGTTCAGCTCAAAAGCGATAGCCAGAGCAAGGGGAGAGTGCTTGCCATTGTACCTTCTCAGTGTAAGCACTCTAAGTGTTGTGACCCGTTTTCAAACACGTTTCCATAAACGTGGAGCCACACAAACTGACTTTTTGCACAACGTCTGTCTAGGATGTCAGCGTAGCAACACTGAGCTGGTGATCAGGCCAGTCAGACACTCAACCTGTCACCAGCAATTTAATGAATTACAAATCAAAGCACATTCACAGCTCATAACACAATTCAGCTAGTTTGCCATCTCTTACCAGGACTACCCAAATCCAGATGTTCAGGAAAATTTTGCCCAGACTCCACCACAGTCCCAAGACGTTCCTGAAGGAGAGCCGTATTTCTTATTATTCTTCCAGGGCTGGATTACCCTGCACTGCAATGCCTTCCAGCAGTAAGAGCAATCCTACCGGGGCCCAGAACAGCTAAAGCCAGTGCACGATGTTTTTTTCTGGACAGACTAGGGTAAAATTACCCCAAAGACAACAACAAAAATTAGTGTATCACACACTGTTTTTCAGTGTCACCCCAAAACTCTTTCTTCTATATAAAAGGGGGCATACACTCAAGGAACAAGGCACTTCCTTATTATTGAAGACAAAATCTATAAGCTCTAAGTTTTAATTTGTATTTTTTGAGAGGTTGCTTTAACTGCTGCAGGCAAAGTTTTCATATGGCTCCTGCAGCATCTAAAGGGAGATGTCCACAAGCAACGCTCCACAAAATAAAGGTCTCCTGTTGGCAGATAAAAGCTGAAATTTCTTTTCAGTGCAGGAAACGATTTTATAAGCTCCTCTAACAATAATTTTGTTTTGAAAGCATCAAAAATTGGTGGAAATACAGAGAGCATGTTTTCTGTACTTACCCCCGCCCCAAGGATTAAGCAAAGAAGTCAGCATCTGCCACAGCACTGCGTACTTGCCTACAGAACCGAACACAGCCAGTAGATGTAATCTGAGGCTTACTTTGCATTCTCAACACTGTTTTTAATCTAAGATGTTGCACTTTTGGGTTAAGATAAAGCTTTAATACTGGAGGTCTACATCCTGCTCTCTCAACCAGAAGCGAGGAAGTAGCTTCTGGCCAAATAAGGACATCTTCCAAGGCCTGCAGAATATAACATGGGTTTTATTACGATGTCACCACCAAGATACAAGCCTACAAGGAGTTGTGTCCAATTTAATTCAACGCTCAGTTTTCTGAGTTACAGCAGAGATGCTACTTAAAAGGAAACAAGTAATTGTTTCTGAAAGTGCAGCAAAACCATGGGCCTCTGGACGGATTTTTGCTGGCTCCCAGACACCCAAATTCAAAGACAGCTGACAGACCCTGGTGGCCTCTAGTGGCTGTTTTTCCCACGGCTCAAACTCATCACATGATTTGGTTCCTAAGACCACAGCTGCTCCACTTCCCTTCAGTATCTGCTAGATCCTTCTGAAAGTGGCAGCAGGGCAAGACGACGATTTTGAGAGGTGTAGCAGGGGAAAGATAAGGCAGGACTTGTTACAGTCATCCTAGATGCCATTTAGGTACCAGTATCTGCCTGTCCTCACCAGCTGTGGTTGAGTTAGTCACCTGACAGGTAGCCCATTGGTAAGGTAGCTCTGGTTCTTAAAATTAGGTGTTTTCCATTGATTTTCTAACACAATTTCTTTTTAAGCTACAGTTTAAGCTACAATGTCTATCAACGAAGCCAAGAACCAGATGTGTCTTCATGGAAGACTAATCTTCACTTAACATTTTCTATTAATTTGAGGATTTACAAGTGAGGAATGCAGGTTTTAAGAACGATTAAGTAGTTCACTAGCTCTTTAAAAGCAACAATCTTTTGGTATCTTGAGGTGAACTGAACACAGAGATCCTGGGATCTGTAGTCAACCCCTCCACCATGTAAGCAAATCAAACCCATGGGAAGGTAACATTCATGGCAAAAGTTTCCTAAAAACAGTCTAACTTTCCCTAACTCGAGTAATAGTCCTTAGTTCCTTACCATCTTGCCTAGATCACCAATGGATCAGTGTAGAGGTTCAATTTCAGACTGGATGAAATTTTACTCTGCCGTATCAGTGAAGCTGAACTCTATGAAGGCTTTAAAAGTTGCTTAGTGGAGACACTTGAACAGTCAGCTCCCAGGCCACACCAGACGGTCCCCAGTACAAGTTCTGGTATTCTCTAAGTTCGTGGTTACCGTCTCAAGCTTGAAAGCACTACTCAAAGGATACAAAACACTGCACAAGCATTAGAGCAAACAAGCCCACCTTCTTGAGAGGGAGGACCAATGCAGTTCCTCAAGTTGACAGAAGGTGAGAAACTCAGTCTTGAATTCCTGGTAATTTTGTGCAAGCTCCAGCTCCAGCCCGAGTTACAAGCCATTTCTCTTCAGCCTAGAAAGATTTCCTGGTTCTGTGTTCATTGGTTCAAGTGAATATCCCCAAACAGAACACTGTATTTGACTTTGACCCACATCTCTCTGCTACTGGTGCTGCTGGACTGTAAGCAAGGCCAGATGCAATTTACATGCCTCCATTTTTGTAACAAACTATTCAAGCACAGTTTTAATTCAATACTCTTTATTATGATATCCAGGAAAACAATAACAAGGTGATTGCTTATTACAGCTTCCACAGACTGGGGCTCCAGGCCTTATTGTCCTGGGTACACACACGCGCGCGCACACACACAAAGACAACCCTTGCCACAAAGAACTTACAATCTAAATAAACAAAACAAAGATAATGATTAATCAAGAAACAAAGAGGAGGAATCACCTGTGTGAGAACACAAGATAGTTTTGGCTTGGCTTCTAGTCTGGAGTTCAAGAGTTGAAATTCCTACCTCGTTACAGTACTCTTATCACCATGGGCTGAATTCTTACCTGTTAATTACAATGCAAGATACATTCTTCACCATCTGTAACCGACATAAGGAGACACAAAGCTCAAATTCTAGACCATAATCTGTCAAGTTGTATACAGCAAAACTACAGTCTAGAGATTCAGAGATCTTAAGTGCCCAGTTTCCTAAATGAGAAAGGCAATAATAGCGAACCCCAATATGGAAAACAAAACCATCCAGGAATACCAATTTCTGCTAAACCAGTCAAGAATTAGTAATATATTTCTTCACTTCAGTATATTAAATTGCCTAACACTCTTGTCTGTTGAATGAAGAAGTAACAACTGTGTTGTGCTGCATTACAATGCCTGACCTTTAATGTCAACCACAATAAATAAGGACAAAGAATGAATATGGAAAAGCTATCAAATTACAAAGCTACACTTTAGCTGCTCTGATTCTGCAAAAAGTTTCAAACACAAAAAGAAGAAAAAGGAGTTGTCATTTCTGGCACTCACATCACAGATTTGCCATCCTTGATCTGGATAAAAATAAACTATTTGCGGAAACCTAAAATAAAAGTGATGGGACACATAGAGATTAAGAGCAAGAGCGCTGGATTCGAAACTAGGTAATATGTTTTTTTTTTTTTAAACCTGAAATAAGAGTTGTTGCCTTTTGTCTTGTCAACATCAAAAGAACTTCTCTACAAGGCAGAAAGAAGCCTATGCAGCTGCAGGCCAGCATTCCTCACCCATCGTTCACAGAAGGGGAACCGACAGTTGTAAATGCTAACAGCAGTTCCGTTTCACCCACAAAGGCACTTGCTATCTGCATGTGAGCTATATCTAAACACCCACTGCAATACAAGTTGTACTGTAATGTATTCATACTAAAGAGTTTCAGTTCCCATTGAGTGGGTTCTGATGACACCCGACATATTGATGTGCTTATTTCTTGCACGTCTGGTCCAGAAACACTGGCACTGCTTCTATTTTAGTTCTGAAGAGCACGTCAAATTCCTTAATGAGTACAGAACCAGGCTTAGCAGATCCTAAACTGAGTAGTTCAGGGAGCAATGAGAAGAGGGGATACCCACCAGACATCCACCACAACAACCTACAGTATAAAAAAACCAAGAATGGGCTAATTCAGTGCTCTAAAGATAATCCACAACTAACAATGTGAGAAAGTACAATATGATGAACAGATGATAACTGCTGTCAGTTCTTTGAAGAGTCTTATTCTTTTTAAAGGATCTCCCAAATTTTCCCCAAGCCTTAATTTTGCAGGACATTCTTATATCCTGTGCAAGAAGTAAGCCAAGTATTTGCATAACAAGATGACTAGTACTGCAGCCTCCAGGCATTAAACCACAGCCCCCTGGAACGCAGTATCTCTCTATGCAGGCTCTCATCGGCCTGTAAACGTTACAAATACCACGACTGTCTCTACTTAGTGTTCAAGTCCCTTCAATACTGACATTTTCCACAGAGAACAATTAGGACAGTGGTGACCAACACTGCATAGGGAGCCTATTGAAGCTGCCAGTCTCCATCTTCTACAACACAGGCCCAAGGGGCTGAGTCACAAATGGAATCAAACCCAAGTATGACCTAGGAATCAGCTGGTGAACTTCTTGAAAACAGGAAAATAAAATAAGAGAAACCAAAACAACCCTCCCCTCCACATACCTAGACAGGCATACAGTGCAATTCTTGCAAAGCTCTCTGGAAGACCTACTTCAATACATAAAGAGTTCATGTGGGGAAAAAAAAAAATCTCACACCAAGAAAGCAAAAAAGCTGTAGTTTCCTGGCTGTTGAGGAAAATAATCTTGCTTTTTTGATCCAAGAGAAACTACATTTTCAGAATTCCTGTTTCTACCCCACCGGTATTATCTTGCACTGCTTGGAAACCTCGAAACTATGACAGATAACAGGTATCTCAGCACAGTAAAGCATACTGAGTATTTCTCCTCCCCCCCCAATACCTGACAAAAAAAATCCATTAACTCTTAACAGTTTGGCCTGTAGGATCTACCAGAGAGACCAGCTCCCTTCCGGTATAGATGATGGGAAGCCCTTCCATGAGATCTCCCAACTCACACTGTAACCTAGTGCAATTTTCAAGCAAACATGCAGTTGAAAGGGGTAGCTGCCTTAGAGCTTGATTCACTTTTTCCCTGCATCTCTTCTTTTTGCTTATACATAAATACTTGAGTACCTCCAGAATTACTATCAGGCAACTAATCCAGCAGGAAAAGCAACTAAGCAAACAAGGTAGTTTTCAGCTGCACCAGCTCCCTGATCTAGCTCACCATGCAACCAGAAAGGCTTGTGCTAGACAAGGCAATGGACAGACCCCCAATTTTGTCAACAACCTAAATTACTTTCAGCTTAGCGTGACCATGAAAATGCTCCCTTCCCTTTAATATCAAGTTTTGCCCCTGACAAAATCACCTCAGGTGCAGTTAGTCAGAAATCTGCAAAGAGCAAAAGGACTGCAGATGTGTATTAACCCTTTTTAATGAAGTCCGATTACTTGTACCAAAGTATCGCACTGTTTATTACACACCGGGTAATATAACTCCATAAACGCAACTAAAATTTTCAAAGGAAAAATATCAAATGCTTACGAGTAACTACCGATTTTCTAAATGCATTATCCCAACATACCTGATTTCCTTTCAGCATATTCTAATGTCAGTAGAAACAGCCTATGCATTTTCTCTGTATAGCAAATCCCTTGATCATGCCTAAGTTTGGGCATGGGATCACCCGAAAAGCAGTATTTCCAAAGAGCCATGTTCATAAATAATTCACACAGGAGAAATCAATCTTTGCAACTAGTCAAGAGGAGAAAGTGTCCAGATAAAAACAAAAACTCTGAAAATTAATTTCAGCTGCTCTGAATTCCTTGTTTGTACTTTGAAGTTGCATACAATTACTCAGTAAAAGTAAAATACTGGTTTTGATAGTAGATTCTGGCACATAAACCAAACATCCCTTTGGCGGGGGGCGAGGGGGAAGGCTTGAAATCATCTGTTGTGAGTCTTGAAAAGTTCTCAAAAGATGGGGCAGAGAGGAGGGAGTTTAAGAAAAAAACCGAAACCCAACAAACCCTATCCACAGTCTGTACAAATTAATTCAAATCCATCTACATGGACAAAGCCTTCTCTTTGTGGGACCTGGTAATTGACCAAGATAAATTACTACAGCCTAAGCAAAAATTATTTTATTAGGCGTAGGAAATGACTGAAGAGCTCATTATTGTATTCCATTTCTGATTTTCCTGATTCCGTAATTAAGAAAACATGATCAGACAACTAATCATCTTCCATCTTACTGAATCCCAGATTACAAACGAAGAGCCAAAATGCAGTAACATTTGAAAATCAGTTTTAAGCAATTCGAAAGAAGTTATCCAGGCAAACAATAATCTTATGCCAAAACAAGTAATATCAAACTGGAAACAGAGGTCTCAATCTAAATTCATGGGGGTTTCCACCCCAAGGTAGAAAATTAAAAATTACCGCTTTTGCCTCATCCAAAATTATAAATATGTATTTTTTAGTTATGACCCGAGAGACAAAAGATACTGGCTTTCAACACTCTATCCAAATTCTAGAACAACTGAAATTACTCTCTATTACTCGGCAGAAAGCAACAACTCCTATAAGGCAAGGATGAAGATTAAGCCATTGCGGAAACAAAAGTGCTTTTTTAGAAGTCCAAAGGCCAAGAATGTCCATAAGGCCAAAAGGAGACAAAAAGCAGTGTCAGTGCTAACAAGAAAGAATATATTTTGAAGTTTTTGGAAGTGAACCTGAAGTTTGCATTTCAAGACTACTGTGCCAAAGAATGAGGTTTACAAGAAACGGTTTGCCTAAGGGAAACAACTATTACAACCCTCAGACTCCAATAAGTCTTAAAGATCTCAAGATGCACCTTAAATGCTCCCTTCATAATTTGTTCCTCCACCCTTTATGATTTTGACAGCCCCAGTACAACCAGGTATCACAAGCAAACTGATACAGAGTCAAAGTATCAGACTAGAAACTTAAAAAATTTACCCCTTTTGGCTTAAGGTACAACTTGAGAGCAAGGCACACAGAATCTACGAAGGTCTTTTTAGAAACATCAGACATGAAACACTATTTTGTGCAGCAAGTATTTAATGTATGCAATTCCCTCAAAATTTCTGAGTTCCAATTTTCCCGTTTCATGGTCAGATCAGATAGATCCACAGTTTCACCACTTGAGTTTTATTTCTTCAAATCAAGACATGGTATAGCTACTTCCACTGAAGCAGACTGGGCATATTACCCCAGAGTTCTCAAGCTAAGAAAGTCTAAGTCTGTCAAATCCACTTCAGAAGCTGTGAAGCAAGTATTCGGGAACTGTGACTGATATTAGCTGAAATGTAGTAAATTATACTGCAACAACTCCAAATAGCACTACACAATTGAAGAATGGATAGTTACTTGTAGTGAAGGTTTTGTACTAGAAACATTTATTCTGTATAGTAAGCAACTGAACTGTAGAAGATACAGAATGCAGATTTATTATTTTGTTGGGTATAAACTCAACTACAGTAACAGTTTTTAATTAAAACTATTTTATTTATCAGCTTGATTGCTCATAATTACTCCTCTCAATCAATAAGCAGTCCAATACTTGGGTTAACTTGAAAGACTAATTCAGCAACTTCTTCTCAAGACTAAATTAAATCTCTAACTGATTCTCAAGTGAAATGGGTGGAATTATACCCATCACAAAAGGGTACAGAGGAAACATTAACTGCATATTAAACTGGAAAATTAACTGGACAAAGCTTCACATTTAATACAAATATGAAAGACAGGTAACGGAAAAACTCTGAAGATTTTTTTTCCAGTTGTAGCAAAGGGCACAATAAATCAGTTTTAAGAAGTGTAGCTTTTAAATATTTTTTCATAAAAATATATATAGGAGAAATGAAACTATTTCCTAACAGAGGTGAAACAAAGCAAAGCAGTTAGAATAAAGGAATGTTCCTCATAACTTGATCCATTTATCTAATACATTCCCTCTTCATGGAGCATTAAACGCCTCCTAAAACAAACATAACACCACATTGTAAGAACCTCCACCCTCTAAAATCAGACAGACAAGTTTTCAAAGAAGGTCCAAAGTACACTAATTCTCAAGATACCTACACTTTCAAAGCACAGACAGGAGTTAACAGTGCTACTCAAATCAACTCTCTATGACCATACACACTCCCTTCTAATTTTCAAGTGCTAAAGCTATATCTCAAAAAGGTTTTTTGTTCCTTGTAAGAGATTTCTAACCAACAAACAATAAGACTCTGCAACATTTCCAATAGTTCAGTTTTGTTTTAATGATATGGGGCAATTCTTAGAGCAGACATTGTGTAGCTAATAACTACAAAATAAGAGGTTTATTGGTGTGGTCTTGGAATCCCAATTTGAACTGTAAATTTGAATCAAGGTAATTAACTGAAAAGCCAGGGTATCTAAAAAGGCATACTAAGTTTTTGCTTCAATTTTGCAATACTTCTTGAAGAACTTGGAAAAAATGAAGTTGTTAGAACAGTATATATCACCAAGATTATAAAAACTGGAAGGAAACAATACATTGCAACAGTGATCCTCATTAAATGAAGTTACTTCATAACAATAAATGTTTAAAAAAGTGTCAATGTTATTTAAAAAGTGTTGTATCCCCCCCCAGTATTTGAAGACAGATAAACCTTTTTCCTTAGTCAAAATGGCTTTTAAAAAAAGTTTCTCAAAACAATAATCAAAAACCATGAACTGTATTTTCTTTAATCCATAACATCTCTAGTGCTGAAGGGCCATCCATGTAAAAAGCAGATTCTTTGGGGACATTAGTCAATTAACTTAATAAAACTCAGTTTTACGAGGATTTATCCTTCCTGCTACGAGGCGAGTCTGCTCCATTTGAGGTCACTGTTCCATTTATTCCATTTTCTACAAAAAAGAAGAAAACATTTTTCAAATACAATGAGACGCTTTATATTTTATTACATTTTTGTAGGTCCTATACAAACAGTCTTTTAACTTCTTTTCTAATATATCTTCTTTGTTAAACTTCATCATTATCGTTCATAATGCAACAGTATAATGAAGCTTTTACAAAGTGCAAAATTTGAAGTTTACTACAATAAAGTCCAGCTTCCTGACATGGCCAGACACTGAAATGTGGGCATTATATACATCTAGACTGAAAATCAAGACCAGCTACAATGTTTTAGAAGATATTATCTTAAAAAGGAAAATACTCAACCTGTAGATGAGACTATCCTGTGAAATTTTGGAGACACACATTATATACACAATTCCCTGGTATAGGTCTTTATTGTTTATCCCACCTATTTCATTTTTTAATTCTTGCTAAAATTACACTCCTTCACTTACCTTTACAAGCTTTTCATATATATAGGAAATCTTTATATACACATACACACACGATTTTTTAAGTATATATTTTAACATATAGAATTATGTTCTGATAAAGATATTTACATAGATAAGATGGACAGAAGTAAAACACTAGTTAGATTTGAGATGAGTATGCATACATGGAAAGAGTTCAAGCACAAGACCAGGCACCTATCTAAGAATACAAAGCAAGAACATGTTACCAGCTGCAACTCTCTACTTCTATCCCACTTCTGGACCAACTTAAAGGTCTCTAGAGTTTTAATCTATTTGAGTACCACAGTGATGATTTGATAGCAAAAGTTTGCCCTAGAACAATGACCCACAATCTGTGGATTTATCATGCACACAACTTAGAGTAAAATGGAGCAACATGATACCATTGTGAATTCAGAGTATCCTCTTTGTTCAGTGTCACCACAACCCAAGGAAGCAGAGATGTTGCCCGACAGTAACCATATTTATAAAACAGACCTGAAGAGCAGAGTACATAGCCAGCTATAATGCTTGCTGTTTAACATCCCTGCTCTGACTTACAGTATCATTTTAACTTCAAGCAACCGTTGCATTTTTTTTGTACAAATAAATGGTTAAATTAATGTTTTCCATCTGCAGATGTGTTGCAGATCACCACAGAGTGTGGCCAATCCACAAAACCAACTGTTGATCTCCCTCTCTCCCCCACTACACCCAAATGCTCCCATTTATGCAACCAAGCAACTGAAAAAAAAGAAATAATCAGAAACATACATGAGAATAAGACCAGACCCAGGCCCAATTAGTCACATAGGAACAGTCATAGTCTATCCAACATATTTGGTTGTAAATGACACACCATTTTAAGCCTACATAAGGTAGCCTTTGGATACTTTTTGAAAAGCTTGTGTTATTCGTAAATCAAGACTCTTAGAAACAATGAGCTAGACCCAAGCCAGCTAATTGAAACCATATTTTCTTAAACAGTTAAGTCAAAACAAGTGAAAGTAAAACAAAGAACAAGAATCAGCATGTGCCTGGGTACCCCACCTACATCACCACTAGGATTTTTCTACTGTCATTTCTTGCTTTTGGCATAGTCTAAAAGTAATACATTTTATTGTGCCCTGACTCCCAAAAATCCATTTAACCACAAAAAAGAAAAAAAACCCAGACTGTTTTAAACAGTTTAATTGCATATATTACTCTTTCAAAAACACTGTCTTGCTGCATCCTGTGCGAGTGTTCTGAACAGATAACATTACAAGAATCTTCAAAACAGAAGAATCTGAAACAACACTAATTTTTCGGATTTTAAAGTTCTTTTCTTTCCATTTAAAATAAGCTGTAAAATTCCCCAGTCTTTAAGACAGGCATAGCTCAATTATTTTGTGAATTAAACCACAAGTCCAATTAACTGCTTTTTTCACTATTTGTTTACCACTTGCAAGTCTCCATTGAAGTTGGGTGAAAACCAGCAAATTCACCAAATTACATGAATGAAATAGTTTAAGAGATTTAAAAAAGCTACTACCATTTTTGACTCACTGATTAAAATGCCATTTAAGTTTATGCTTTAAAAATATTTGTCATAGAAGATTTAAATTAATCCCACAAAAATACATACTAAGACACAATGAACATGAAGCTCTGATTAAGTAGGACATCTACATAGGAAACTACCTTCACTCAATTAAAAAAATGTCCAACTGGATTTTCTGATGAAAACAAAAAACTCCAACAACACACAAAAGCCAAGTTGTAATAACTACAAATCATCAAAAGAGACTACAGAAATACTCTAAAGCATAACATTTTCATAAAAAAGACTTGATCTCTGACCACAAATCTTAGTTCTCCGTGCAAATGGTCTTCACACACGTTACTTTCAACAGATCAAAAAGTGAAACACGTTGCCAATACGTGATTGGTAGCAAAGGATCATGCTGAAATAAGCTTTTGAAATTACTCAAGCAGTTTCAAAAAAGTGCAGAAGTTATTTAAGCTAGCAATTAAATACACAGAAGTTTAACTGGTGGTACAACAGAAATACTGAAAGTGTGGGGATTTTTTTTTTTAATTATTTATTTTTTTTAATGAAGCACATAATTTTCCTTGGAGGAAAAAGCATTCCGTTCATCTTTCATGCCCTTTCCATAAAAAGAGTGTGACATAATCATGAAGTCAAACCTGGAGTCATTAGTTCATTTCCAAATGCTTCTACACAGGTTTAGAGTAGTAAGCAGTTATTACCTCACCTTAAAAGAAATACCCAAATCCTATTTTTAGTAAAACCAGTCCAATATAATCTTATTTACTAGCTCATCAAACCACCTCCTCGCCCTAAAACCTCAGAGTTTAGTGGCAATGAAAAAACAAGCTTCAAATTAATTGCAAGAAAAATTCAGAAGTAATTGATTATGAGAACAGATCTAAAAATGTGTCTGTTCCCTTTTTATAAGGGAACACAAGCATGACACATTTTGCTCAAGTAATAAAATTAGACGTAACAAAAATCTCATGTTGCATTAACTAAAGAAATGGCAATTCCTTCATTTGGTCAATTAGAAGAGAAAAATCAAACAATTACTATATAGTGAATTTTTTTAATTAAAAAAACCCCAAACCCACAACAATATTTACCAATACTGTTTCTGTAACTGAGTCATCTCACTTGCAAGTGAAACAAAATATTTCTTTAGCAATTACATTAGAAAAAGGCTCTCCATTACCTCAAGTTGTTTTTGAGAAGTCAAGGCAACAGGAAAACTGAAGATACAAACCTCTTTCTTTTCTGGATGTCTTTCCTTTAGCTGTTACGAACTTCTTTTTCACTGACTGAGGCTGAGAAGAAGAATGCTCTCTCCACCTCCGGAGCTGGAAATTAATGAACTTCCACATCATAAATGCTTGAGCCATGCAGATGGAGGCCAGCACACTGATTCTAGAAACAAAACACAGGTACAGGTTTATCAGTAAATTTATCTCATTATTCAAACAGAAAAGGAAAGTAGAACAACACCTCAGAGAGTTTTTCATATGTCATAAACTGCCTTTTTACTCAGGTTCCTGAAACACATTACAGTGATTCCTTCTAGATAACATGAATTTGTAAAAGTTCAAGGTTTTGGTTTTTTTTCTGTGAGTCCACACCCCCCCCCCCCAACATGCATTTTCTAAGCCATGCAGGAGTTAGCTCACACACCGTAACTGGGCTTAGCACAGCTGAACAAAACTGGATATACAGTGAGAGTGAAGTCTTTGCCCCTCCATCAAAACTGGGAAGCACTAGATTTCTTTCCTGCTTTCTCCCTTCTCAGTATTACTCTCAAGGTACCAGGCAGTAACAGCTGAAAACGGTTTAAGAGAGTCTAGCAGTTCTGAGTATCAATTCTGCAGGGTAATGCTGACATTGTCAATGTTTTAACTTCCTTTTCTGGATTTAATTCATAAAAAGTCCAGGTGGTTGGCTGAACATTCTGCACCACATAGCAGCAATAGGAACCATAATAAAGGCAGAGAAAGAGGTAGGACTCTTCAACCAGAACCAAAGATGCTCTGGGCATAATGCCTTGACCTCTACAGATAAACTCACTGCAAGTGTATCTAGAATTCAATTCACTAACTCCAAAACATTTTAAAGTAATCTCTGTAATTGGATATTCCTTCTAATTCAGTTTTTTTCTGACAAAAAAATGAGCTACAGATTTCTCAGCTGTAGACTGTAAATTTCTCAACTCATTTCACTATGTCTTAAAGTTTGTTACAGAAGCTATTCCTATTGATCTTATCGGTTGCATGAAAACACCTTACCATTCAGAATTACTAGCACTAATACCACACTGTTTATATTGTGTATTCAACACAGGTTTACAGCTTAAGAACCATTCCAAGTTTACCGTACCTAACAGCCAGGATATTAAAGTTTCCAGTACTGAAATTCAGCTGTTGATCTTCTGCTCTTGCCAGTCCAAAGCCAAAAGTGAGGACCGAAAGAATCAAGGTGAGAAGCCTTCCCAAAACAAAAAGAACTGCCCACAGTGAAAATCTACAAAGAAAAACATCACAAATACTAAATGATTTTTCCATTCACAACCCAAGTACTAACAATGCAAACGTTTACTCTTCATCACGTAAATTCATTTGAAATTTACGGACTTAACTAAATTAATTATTTTGCATCTATCCTAGTCTTGTATTTCTGGTACTCATAGAAGACAAAAAGCAAGAGAAGTCCTGCCTCACAACCTTTTTCTACAAACCAAAAGTATGTTCTGAAAACTAATTTCAACTCAACGGAAAGTGCTTTCCATCACTATCAGAACATAAGCATATTATTAGTTCCTACAGAACTAGCTGTATTAGCAACCTACCTGTTTCTTTCTCTGCAATTTTTTTTAATATAGTACAAAGTGTAAGATTTTATTTGATTTTATACCGCTACTAATATTTACTTAAATAGGTGAATAAGGTAAAAAAAAATAGTAGTTTTCGAGATACAAATACTAAAACTAATCTGGAGAACTGTAGCTTCTAAGGAAACACTGTTTGAACTACCTTGTAATTTTGGTTTCTGGTTAGTTAAAAGTACAAGGCTTTGAGACAGAAATTACATTAGTTTAAAAGACAGAGGCTACTTACCCTTTCTGGTATCTTTCATCACTGAAGTAGAAAAGACGGGATATGTGGAAAAGAAATTCAACAAAGTAATGCAACACCAGAAGAACAAGTCCAAGATGGGTCAGACTATCAAAACAAATAAAACAAACATTCAGACATTTTGTTAGATGCTTAAGACGGCGAATGAAGCCAGCAAAAGTTTACAATTGACTTACTTCAGGAGATAGGCTCCAGCAATATGAAACAGATAAAGTCCAATGTAGACAATCTGGCGAAAGATGTCTTCCTATTAGGAAAAAAAAGTAATTATACATTATACACAACGT
Source organism: Gavia stellata (assembly GCF_030936135.1). Classification (NCBI taxonomy): domain Eukaryota; kingdom Metazoa; phylum Chordata; class Aves; order Gaviiformes; family Gaviidae; genus Gavia; species Gavia stellata. The sequence goes on along the minus strand of NC_082596.1, from coordinate 36,979,889 downwards.
TATACATTATTGTACAATGTTATATATTATTACAAACCATTCCCTAGTCTTGGAAATTCTTCTTGGTTTATCAGCTACCTTAACATGGCCTGTTCTGGCACTGAATTACTACTCATCCCAGATCTTCCAGTTCCACACATAACTTACTGCTTACTTACCAATAACATTCGGTATCTTAGACATACGCTATTGTGAGAAAATGCATCAAACATCAAAAAGATGCTTTTTAAGAGGGCCCGTTTTTATTTGATATGACTACTGTGAGTTTGTACTAGCTATTACAACACTTATTTGGTATGTATTACTGTATCATCAGGTAACTTCCTACAGTTCCGCATGTTTGCTGCCCATCAGATTCTCTCAAGATTGCTACATAAATAAAATAACAGTCTATGAACCAAAATGAAAAAGTTTCCAAGTGTTGACATCTATTTTAAAAATTCAAGATCATCCAAGATTCTGGCACACTGTTGCTGGCAAATACAGAGAATAATGTTATTAACCAATCATGCCACATGGTCACACTTCAAGTTAGGTTTTAGCCAGCCCCATTCAATTGAATACTTCATGCAGACAAAGTAATAAAGAGGAAGAGACATGAATTCAAGTATAGACACACAGCACATGGAAAGCAGAAGGTGCCATCTGTGAACAGAAGAATTACTAAAGTATGCTAGATTGCAATAAAAAAATCTGTCTTGAAGTGGTATGCAGAGTACATTCAGTTGTGCTTAAGAAACTCCTACTTTTTGGAAAGATTGCCTAAACTTCAAGCGAGGAGCTCCAGCTTTGTCTTCCATACACGTCATTAAAAAAAGCCCTAAAAATTTAATTGTGTAAGATCTATGCTATGTTATGCAATACTCCATCTCAAAGCCAACAAAAGCACAGAATCAAACACTTGTGACAAGAGCAAACACCACGCACAAAGAGCAAGAAAACAGATAAAGACCTACTCTAAACAATCTGAAAGAAAACAGAAAATGAGTTCTTTCAGACAAATTAGTGAATAGTCAGTAAAAACGCCTAGTTTCTCAAAGTACTACCAGGACGAGCCTTTTGTACTTTATCTTCAGAACTGAGGTAACATTTAAATAGCCCATGCTGCCTGCTTAGACAAACGGTCAGACATTGAAGGCCTACTGGAATAACGCAGGTGGAGGCATACACTACTATACAGAAAGCTGAATTAAGAACTTCTTGTCTACATCAGCAGTACAGACAACTAGACCTGAGTAAAAGAAGCCACTTCCTTCAAGAGAATAAGGCAGAGAAGCCAAGATGGCAGAGGTTAAACTGTGGTGAAAGAAATATCAACTATGAACTTGCTAAAACAAATGAACTCGCTCTTAAAACTTAATGCAAAAGACAGAGGCCAAAATTCCAAGCAGTGACCCAGTAAAACACTACTATTCAATACACAGCACTTCTGCCCCTTGTGACAGCTTTCTTGAAGTTACATTAAAAAAACCCCACACTCGGATATGAAGTCAAATTTGAGATATGACTAGTGCAGTATGGGAACATCATCTGCAGTATCTGCAAAACATCAGTGTTTATACTGTGTCTGATCAGCATGAAAACAAAGCATCTCATTACTATTTTCCCAAGCCTCTTCTAGACTCTTGAACAAAGACCTACCCTTACATAACACATATGTTTCATTTTCTTGAATAAGGCAGAACTCTGGCAGCAGAGACACAAGACCAGTCACAGAGCAAAAACAGAATCACAGAATGGTTTGGGTTGGAAGGGACCTTTACATATCATCTAGTCCAACCCCCTCCTGCCGTGGGCAGGGACATCTTTCACTAGATCAGGCTGCTTAAAGCCCTGTGTCTAGCATGGCCTTGAACACTTCCAGGGTTGGGGCATCCACAACTTCTCTGGGCAACCTGTTTCAGTGTCTCACCACCCTCATTGTAAAGAATCTCTTCCTATCTAATCTAAATCTACCCTCTTTCAGATTAAAATCATTGCTCATTGTCCAGTCACTACAGGCCCCGATAAAAAGTTTTTCCGTCTTTCTTGCAAGTCCCCTTAAAATACTGAGAGGCTGCAATAAGGTCTTCCCAGAGCCTTCTCCAGGCTGAACAATCCCAACTCTTTCAGCCTTTCTTCATAGGAGAGGTGTTCCATCCCTCTGATTATTTTTGTGGCCCTCCTCTGGACCTGCTCCAACAGGTCCCATGTCTTTCTTGTACTGGGGACCCCAGAGCTGGATTCAGTACTCCAGGTGTGGGTCTCACCAGAGCGGAGTAGAGAGGCAGAATCACCTCCCTTGACCTGCTGGCCATGCTCCTTTTTATGCGGCCCAGGATACAACTGGCTTGCTGGGCTGTGAGCACATGTTGCTGGCTCATGTCCAATTTTTCATTTCCCAGTACCCCCAAGTCCTTCTCCACAGGGCTGCTCTCAATCCTTTCATCCCCCAGCTTGTATTGATGTTGGGGATTCCCATGACCCAGGTGCAGGACCTTGCACTTGGCCTTGTAGAACTTCATGAGGTTCACACAGGCCCACTCCTCCAGCCTGTCAAGATCTTTCTGGATCACATTCCTTCCCTCAAGCAAATCAATTGCACCACTCAGCTTGGTGTCACCTGCAAACTTGCTGAGTGTGCACTCAATCCCACTGCCTATGTCATTGATGAAGACATTAAACAGCACTCGTCCCAGTCTGGGCCCTTGAAGAACACCACTTGTTACTGGATTCCACTTGGACGTTGAGCCACTGACTGTAACTCTTTGGAAGCAGCCATCCAGCCAGTTCCTTATCCATTTAACAGTGCATCCATCTCTCTTCAACTTAGAGGTAAGAATGTGGTGGGGGACCATATCAAAAGCCTTAACTGAAGTTCAGGTAGATGACATCAGCAGCTCTTCCCTCATCCACTGATGCAGTCACTCCACCATGGAAAGCCACTAAATTAGTCAAGCATGATTTGCCCTTGGTGAAGCCATGTTGAAGAGTTTAAAACATAGAAGTTTAAGAAGGAAATGGCATGTTTTTGCTCAGGCTCATTTCGCATATGCAAAGGGACTACTTAAATTGGTCCAGGAAGGCAAAATGTGTAATAACAAAAATCTACGGTAAACTCAGTGTTTGAGAATCCCAACAGAGAAAACTCTTAGGGGGAAAAGGATGCTGTTAAAAATTGAGCACTGAAAAAATCTCAATATACAACTAGCCAGAACTTCTGCTGAGGACAGTGGTATTTAAATCAAATCCCAGGGTTTAATATTCCTTGGATTTATCAAATTTTTCACTGCTTATATTCTACACCTATATCACAATTTATGAAGCAATTCTAGATTTCAATGAGACTATTCAGACTACTAATTATAAGAAACAAAAAAAAAGTTTGAAAAGAAAATCTCACATTCATTTGCTCAAGGAAAAATTCTTTTAGTAGATGAGAAACACTAGTAATTTTTATTTACACAATAGATATACAGCAATTTTACTGCAGTTAGAAATACAGGATTTAACTGAAAAGAAAAAAACCTACCTTCTCACATGGACATTTGAGCACCCAAAATTCCATCAGGAAAAATGGGTAACACAAAGAAGAACAGGGTAGGAAATCTAGAGTAACACATTACTCTGGAAGTCCAAAAGAAATTAACTATTCCACTGTTTGAGTTGCTTTGTTTAGAGTTCTTTTGATTTACATTTCGAACTTACTTTTTTCGTTTTCTGGAAGTACAGTTCTGGAAAAGCATGAAACCAGTATGCCAACTGTAAGATGTAGAAAAACTTCATTTGAAACCTGTACAATACAGCAAGAATTGAAGAATATTACTTTTTATTGATGAACTAAAAACATTTCAAAAACTTTCTAGTGAACATATTTAATCACTGTCTCTAAAGAAAGAAAAACATGGATCCTTCAAGCCATCCAACTCAAAAGTAAGATTTTTAAAACCAAAATCATTAAGATAAATAAAGCTTGCAAAAACTTAATTCTTTAAATAATAGCCTACAGAAAGAAAACTCTGTATGCTACAAACTGACAGAGAATGAAGTTTATCCACAAATACGAGCAAAAATACATTAGTGACTAATGTAGTTTTACAGACTACTTATTCTACACAGATTGCATGTGACACACCCTAAGTTTCAAACACTCCCTCCTCTCCCCAACAATCCTCTAAGGAAGAGGCCTTACGGAATCAGAGTGTGCGGATAGTCCCTCCACAGAGAGGTTGGATCTGATATATAGTTCTCCTAAAAAACAAACAAACAAAAAACCCCAATAAACCTTCCAAGATGCTGCTACTTAGTCAGAAATAATGAATGAACATACACACGTACATATTTATGTATATGCGTGTGTGTACATAAACACGCACACATCTACACACACAAGCAAAAGCTGCAGATCAATATATTTCCTTTTAAAGCAAAACAAAGAAAACCCAAACCAAAAAAACAAGACAGCTGTATTGGCTTAGAAAAACAAAGAGCAACCAAACCAACCAAGCGTTCATTCAAGATACCATGTCCTTATGAGATGGATGTTATTCCAGCATCATTACAGCCATAAGTTTTCCCTTGTAAACTACTGACAAGCTTTGAGCTTAAGGAAAGCCTTTTTAGGAGCCATTTTGTTAAGGAAAAAATTAAAAAAAAAAAAAATAAATATCATACTCTTCCCCTTTTTTAAAACTAAGCCCATACGCACCCAGCCACTAGCAAAGAGCATGTCATCTGAAAGCACGCACTCACCTCAGCCTACAGCAATCTGTCCACACACCCATTCCCTAGACTGCCAAAATGCTAGATATGATGCTTTTTTAACATTTATTTTACACTAAGAAGCCAACACAGAAAAACTACAGAGAATGAAGTACTATAATAAAGTTTAAAAGTTTTACCTTATTCAGGTGACAGTATATCAAATTAGCTCAGACTGAACAACAGTAACACTACTGGACTTTATACTCAGTGATGACTACAACCTACACAGAATCCCTAAACTTGTCTCCGTTTTAATATTAAAGCCAGCTAAAACCAGAAAAATAAGCTGAAAACTTTTTTATCATCATTGTAAGTGAAGTTTTTGAAATCTCATAGTACAAACAGAAGAGAAATCATACTTACAGAAACAAGAATACTTGTTCCCCAAACACAGGAGAAAAGGTAGAACGCACTAAGTTGCCCAGACTCATTGAACTTGCTATGCTTTGTTTTTGAAAAGTGCATTTTCCTGTTAATTTTCTGAAATGAAAGTCCATTGTTATTCATATGCTGTAGTACTTAACATTTACCTGTTAAGTGCATTAGAACATGTAAAAGTTTCAATGTCTGTTTTAACAGTTAAAAGCTTTAATGCAAAAGTTTACTTTTAATAGACTTAAAGTCTAATTAAAACCTGACAATTATCTTGATGAAAGGAATTAGTATTTTGTACTTACATCCAGTACATACTCCTGAATTATAGCATGTATGATTATTGCTACAAGCATGTAAAAGAAAATTGTAGCCAAGTCTTTGATGCCATAGTGATAGAGAGAGATTGCTTCTGCAGACTGTTCTTCTAAAAGACAAACAGAATTAACTGTTAGCCAGCAATACAGTTTAGTGGATAAGAAGTTTGTTTCTCAAAGCAAAACCTTTCAAACAGAAGTAGTTTGTAGTCAGCTGAACAAACAGAAGTCAAATTA